>NC_071993.2:90807500-91415000 GCF_028885655.2 Pongo abelii | reverse complement strand
CAATATGATAGTTGTGAGGTTTTTGTGTAAGAAAAGGGGAAAGTTAATCTATAATGAAGATCAACGCTTAAGAGGGAAAGGGCCTTCCCTGGTGCCCTTTAGTCTTATAACATTTTACAAAACAGTGTAGATAAACAGAAGGCTGATCTATAATCAGAGGAATAAAGTTTACAACTGCCTATCACATGACTCAGGACCCATATTTACATTCCCTTAAGGCTCAAAATAATTTGAAGTTCCAACAGCTTTAATTTTTAATTACTTATTTTCACACTCTTCAGTCATTTGAAGGACATGTTTTCCTTTTCTGTCTAAGATTGTTATCATTGAAACACAATACATCCAGACAGAAGAAATATGTTTCATACAAAATATTTGGAAACCACTATCTTATAGAGCATACTGCTTTGTATGTTTTGTAGACACAAATAAAGAGGAAGCTAGTCCCTGACTTTGTGATATACAGAAATTACCATATAGAAAACAAACTTTTAAAAAGCTTTGCCTTTTATATAGGTCATGAAATTTAAAACCTAGGTCTTTGGCAGGGTGGATTATTTCCCTAGACTATCAGAGGAAGTGAGACCATTTTTTCTGGCCACTGACAACAAGTTGTAATTTACAGAGCTAGAGATGAGAGAGCTAGCCTTTGTAACCATTTTACATTTAATGCTTAGTTATATGAAGTTACATGCTTCAAACTTGCATACATAATATGCTATTATAGACTATTTATAGTTCAGATATTGTTTACGTGAGTGAAATAAGAAAAATCTGTCATTCCGTATTACTCAGTACCTTGCTGGTAGTCACAAGAAGAAACAATCAGAAGCATAGAAATACTGTAAGACTTTTGTAATTGGTGCTCTTAAGAAGTCAGTTTAAAACCAATGGTTTTGATTTTTATTAATAGAATAAATAAACCTAGTAGTTGGCATCACCTAGAGCTAAATGAATTAAATAGATTTGTTTTTAATCTGATGTTATGAGTAAGGACATTAGATATATTTCACTTTGATGATTTTGCTAACTGCACAAATCTTTGTTAGTATTTTATAATAAAGTCTCAATTTATACTAAGTTCTTCTTGCATTTATACTGTACTGTCTACTGTATAGTATATATACTTTTTTTTTTTTTTGAGACTGAGTCTCGCTCTTTCCCCCAGGACGGACTGCAGTGGCACTATCTCGGGTCACTGCAAGCTCCGCCACCCGGGTTCATGCCATTCTCCTGCCTCAGCCTCCTGAGTAGCTGGGACTACAGGCGCCTGCCACCGTGCCTGGCTAATTTTTTGTATTTTTAGCAGAGATGGGGTTCTGCACTATAAATCTGAGAGCTTTTAAAGAGTGTTTTTAAAGTAGTGTTCTATGGAAGTGTATGGGCCAAAGGAAAACTTCTCCTTTGCTCTCTGAAGGTTCACTGAAAAATCAACTGACAAAAGGCAGATTAATTGGAGAAAAGGCATACAGATGTATTAATGTGCACATGGGGGAGAACAATAAAATGATTGCCCCAACCCCCCAGTGGGGCCCAGATACTTATATATAGCCTTATTTCAGAGGGGGTGGGGAATATATGTGATTTTCTTGAGGGGCCATAAATTATTACTAGGGAGAATGAATGAATCAAGGAACAGAGATTAACCTGTAAATATTTCTCTTTGGAAATTGAATGAGACTAAGAGACAGATATTATCTTGTGAGAGTCTATTGAGATATGGTTACATTCTTGGTTTTCTTTTCTCCAACAGATAATGAGATAACAGGGAGGGTATATTAATCTGTTCTTACACTGCTATAAAGAACTACCTGAGAATGGGTAATTTATGAAGAAAAGAGATTTAACTGATTCACAGTTCCACAGGCTTAACAGGAAGCATCACTGGGAAGCCTCAGGAAACTGACAATCATGGCGGAAGGCGAAGGGGAAGCAAATACCTTCTTCACATGGCAGCAGGAGAGAGAGTGAAGGGGGAAATGCCACACACTTTTAGGCCATCAGATCTCATGAGAACTTACTATCATGAGAACAGCAAGGGGGAAACCCACGACCATGATCCAATCAACTCCCGCCAGGCCCCTCCTCCAATATGATGTGAAATTTGGACAGGGACACAAATCCAAACCAGATCAGAGAAGAAAAAGCAATTGTTATCCATGCAGGGTGGAGGGGGAAGGATCTGATCTTTATGTAGATAGGGGAAAAGTCTCTTCCAGTGTCTATTGATTTTTAAGGGCCTTTAATTCAAAATACTCATTGTACCTGAGAGCCATATTTTGGTGTGAACTTCCCCATGCTCCTTCAGATGACAAAATTTTAAATTGCAAACCTTCAATTAAATTTCCAATTAAAATTCTGAACCCTAAAATGGGTGGATCATACTCAGTATGTTTAAATTTCCTTCTAAATTAAAGATAATATATTCAAAGCAGCTTAATGACCACAAACTGGCTAATTTTAAATAATCATCAGCAAATTGAATGATTATATATTTTCTGTATAGTTTCTCTCAACACAAACACAAGTCACTCTTTTAGTCTTCTGTCTATTCTAATGAAAACCATGACTCTACTAGATTTAAATTGTTAACAACAAACAATTTTTTTTCCTCAAAAAAAGGTTTTCTGTATTTTAGTGTCCATTTGCTAGCAGACTGAGATCAACCCTAATATATTCTTCATTCATTAATTCATTCATTCAACAAATATTTATTGAATGATACTGATACTGTGACAGGTCCTGAATGGATATATGAAAGTAGAAAAAAAAAATCAAGAAGGATGCATTCTCTACAATTATTGAAGGTATTGGTGGTACTGGGATTTAGAAATGTACAACATTAATTAGCTTCTAATTTTTTTAAAAAATATGAAATCTAAGCTGTAGTTTATATTAGCAGAGAGATTTAATAAGAAACCTATGTGAACGGCTGGGAAAATTTTCCTCAAAGTCATAGCCAGAGCTTCATATCCAAAGGATTGGCAGTGTAGGACAAATTTTGAGATAAAATAGAAAAAATAAAATATCTGGGGAACCTGCATTTTGGCTGGCCAAGAAGCAGTGCCAACACATATGGCCACTTCTGAAGGACTAAGAAATTTTTAAAAAGGGAAGAGAATTCTGTTCATTTGACCCTCTTAGTGCTCACTGTATGTGAAAAACAAATATATATTTATCTTGGCTCAACAGTATTTTGTGCTTCTTGACAAAGTCAAAGGATTACAGTGTTCATTGATGGAACTTTATGAAATTATTTACATCCCAAATCACAAGTAATTGGCCCTACTAATTGGTCTAGAGTTGCCAGGTTATTTTCTGTGCACAGTAGGTGGCATATTTTTAAAGCAATGCACACAGATTAATGAGGGATTTTATTTTCATCTGGTTATGCTTCCATGCATAGGAAATCTGGCAGAATCTCTTTGAAATTCTCTTCCCGTTGAGGCGATTAGCTAAAACAACTTCAGAGACAAACGTTAGCCCATATTTATCTTCTGTGAGGTGTGATGGAGAAGCCAGCAAATGTTTCAGTTCAACAGTCCTAGACATTGAAAGAATGGGCTGAGGAAGAGAGAGCCAAGTCAATATTGTACAAGCTAGAGAGAACAGTTTTCTCTGAATTCTAACCACCCCTAGGAATATTATGAACTATTTCCTCTTCTAATTTTATGTATTTAAGATAAATCCTTCAAGTTTAGATTCACTGGTAGGCATATTCTTGGCATTTAAAGAAGGCACTTGGTTGTGAGAATGAACAGTATGTGTAAGGTCATTTAAACTGATGAAATAACAGTTAAATTTAGATTTAACTCTCTTTTATTTCTCACCACTTTTAGAGAAGGTATACTTTCCAAATTTAAAAATGTGCAAACTGAGTTGAACCAATTTGCTAGTGATAATAAAGGACAGTAGATTCAGGAAAATGATAGTGGTTAAAGATTCAGAATTAAAAATGACACTGACTACCTTGAATCTGAATTATTTGACTTATTAACTGTTGTAGCCTTGGAAAAATTATCTAACTTCTTTAAACATCTACTATTATCATCTTAAAATACTTGAAGTTATTACTACTCAGTGAGATGATGGATGAGAAGTATATACCACAGTGTCTGCCCACAGACAGTGAAAAGATCCTATTGGGCATTCATCATTTGGTTGAATTTAAAGAAGTCATGTTTCTAAATTTAGGAATTTATTAATCATCTGAATTAAGATTCTCTCTTATGAGACTACCTTTCTCATGGACACAACAACAGGTTATTATTTATTCATTTCATGTTGAGTATCACATCATTGACGATTGTTAAATCGAGAACATCATTAAATGGGAATGCTGAGAATGAGCATCCTTGCCTTGTTCTTGATCTGAGGAAACAATTTTGTCTTTCACCGTTAATGTAGACTCCCCTTTTTAGTTTATTGGCCACTCTAGAGATTATAATGCATATTCTTAAGATTTGTTATGTTTCTAAAATTACTATTTTTTTTTGGAAAATTCAAGGCCTGTGGAATACCTTATTAATTTTTAACCCTTTCTCTTTAAAAATTATTTTACAAAGCTATATACTTAAAACCCCAAAATATTATTATTGTTGTTTTACAGCCAATATTTATTTAGACTAATTCAGATTAATCAGTATAACCTGTGTTACACCTCTACATTTCCCTGAAGAGTACTATTTAGTATTTAGTATTTTTCCTAACTTGGGTCTTTCAATATCACCTCTCTAAATTTTAATGTAAAATTTTTATAATACAGTTATCCCTATTCAGTGGTTCGAAGACATCATTCTATAGTCTTCCAGCTACAGTGATTTCTGCTGAGAAGTCAGCAGTTTGTGTGCTGCTATTCTGCTATTTGTGAAGTAATATATGTTTACGTTTTACTTTGGTTTCACTTAATATTTTTGTCTTTCATATTAATAAATTTTCTAGAATATTTATGGTTCTTATGATCTTATATGTATCTTGTGCAAGGTGTTTCTTTTTTTGTTTTTGTTTTTGTTTTGTTTTGTTATGAGATGGAGTCTTGCTCTGTTGCTGCGTAGGCTGGAGTGCAGTGGTGCAATCTCAACTCATTGCAACTTCCACCTCCCAGGTTCAAGCAATTCTCCAACCTCAGCCTCCCGATTAGCTGGGACTACAGGCATGTGCCACCACGCCTGGCTAATTTTTGTATTTTTAGTAGAGATGGGGTTTCACCATGTTGGCCTGGCTGGTCTCAAACTCCTCACCTCAGGTGATCCACCTGCTTTGGCCTCCCAGAGTGCTGGGATTACAGACATGAGCCACCGCGCCTGTCCTATAATGCTTCTTGAATTTATAGTTAATATATTTAGTTGATATCTTTTAAAAGTTATCTTTTTACTAACTCTGTAACTAGTATCTTTCAACAGTTTTTGAAAGTGGTTAGCAACTATGCCTAATCCCTTTGACTTCATTCCTTTCCAATATGATAGGCCATTTTTCCATGGCACTAAGTCCATTTTGTTTTTTACTTTATTTCATCTTTTTTAGACATTTCTTTCTCTTTAATCTGTGTATTTTATTTTGACTTACTTTTCAGTTTAATAGTCTTCTTTTTATTTTATTTTTGTCTGCTGGTAATCTCATTCATTGTATATCTAATTTAGTTATTTTGTCATTTCTAGAGTTTTCATCTGGGCCTGTTTAATCATTTCTCCCTCTTGTCTTTTAAATAGTGAGGGCCTTCATTCTATGACTTCAAGGAAGTGAATTAGGCCATGTGAGCTTAGAGATGACCCCAACCCTCAGATGAAAATGCAGCCCTGGCTCTCAGCCTGTAAGACTCTTTGTAGAAGATCCAGATAAGAAGTCTCCAGACTTCTGATCTACAGGAACTTGGATAATATGTGTGTGTATTTTAAAGCTTCTAATTTTGTGGTGTTTAGTTGTAAAGCAACAGAAAACCAATACACTCACCATGTCAGTCGTAAGTACAATTAATAAATGGTGAAATTGAATAAATCTTAACAAGGCAGTCAAGTACGAGTAAAGAATATTTGCATTGCACAAAGGTAACTGCTTGCTAAGCCATGTTCCTTCAAGCGCTGCAGTAACCTTATGGGAGACCATTTTTAAAAAAATCATCCATCCTGGTGCATAGCTTTTTATAACTCAAACAAATTCCATAGAGCCCACCTGCCAATAAGGAAGAACAGTACTAATATTTTAAGACAAATGGAAGGGAAGATACTGAGTTTTCTAGATAAGGAAATCCAAAATTTCAGGACTGTTACTATTCCTAATTCTGGAGAACAATGAGGAAAGAAAAGAAATAGAGAAGTTTCAGTTGCGTGACTCATCTCTTAAAAGGGAAGTACAGATTTTTTTCCCCAAATCTAATTGAAGCCACCCATAGCAGAAACCTTATTATTGTCCCAGAAAAAGTGTTTATAAGCAACAATGTTCTGCTTCTCTTTCCAGAGGCTAAAATAGCCATATCTTTTAAGAATTACGCCTGTGGTTTTTGAAATATTGTTATTCGTAGTTTGTGTCTGGTGGCCTCATTAAGTTAAATTATGTAACTTATATAACCTCCTTTTTTTGTCTCTCCAGAGAGAAATATGATTGATTCTTTCCCCAGATGGCATAGTAATCTCTATTTCACTTTGCTTAACATTGTATTGCATTTTTCTAGTGGATATAAATGTAAATGGAGGTAATGATTATGAGAAAAGATGTTGCCTGAAAGATTTAAAACAAAAGAAGAAATCTAGGCTTGGCATCCATATAGACAGAATAACGTTGAAGTCACTAAAATCTAAGGAAATAACAGTTCAAAGCTGCAGAAAAAAATTGCATTTATAGGAGGAATGTCTAGTGTGCATTTGGTCTTCTAAAAGACCAAGGTCTGTAATTTCTGCAACTATGCTTTGGCAAACTTGTTCCTGAAAAACGATTATTTATTAGTGAAAATAAGTTTGAAGAACCTATCACAACAAACGGTGCTTTTGAGAGGTGACAGCGTGCTGGCAGCCCTCGCTTGCTCTCAGCGCCTCCTCTGCTTCGGCGCCCACTCTGGCTGTGCTTGAAGAGCCCCTTCAGCCCGCCGCTGCACTGTGGGAGCCCTTTCCTGGGATGGCCGAGGCCGGAGCCGACTCCCTCAGCTTGCAGGGAGGTGTGGAGGGAGAGGCATGGGTGGGAACTGGGGCTGCACGCGGCGCTCAGGGGCCAGCTTGAGTTCCACTGTGGGTGTAGGCTTGGCGGGGCCTGCACTCCGAGTGGCGGGCTGGCCCCACTGGCCCTGGCAGTGAGGGGCTTAGCACCTGGGCCAGCAGCTGCGGAGGGTGTTCCAAGTCCCCCAGCAGTGCCGGGCCACTGGCGCGGCACTCGATTTCTCGCTGGGCCTTAGCTGCCTCCCCAAGGGGCAGGGCTTGCGACCTGCAGCCTGCCATGCCTGAGCCTCCTTAACCCGCCATGGGCTGCTGTGCAGCGGGAGCCTCCCCAACAAGCACCGTCCCCTGCTCCACAGCGCCGGGTCCCATGGACTGCCCAAGGTCTGAGGAGTGTGGGGGCAGGGCACAGGACCAGCAGGTAGCTCCACCTGCGGCCCCAGTGCGGGATCCACTGGGTGAAGCCAGCTGGGCTCCTGAGTCTAGTGGGGACTTGGAGAACCTTTATGTCTAGCCAAGGGGTTGTAAATACACCAGTCAGCACTTTGTATCTAGCTGATTGTGAACACACCAATCAGCACCCTGTGTCTAGCTCAGGGTTTGTGGATACACCAATCAGCGCTTTGTGTCTAGCTGATCTGGTGGGGACTTGGAGAATCTTTATGTGTAGCTAAGGGATTGTAAATACACCAATCAGCACTCTGTGTCTAGCTCAAGGTTTGTAAATGCACCAATCAGCACTCTTTGTCTAGCTCAGGGTTTGTAAATGCACCAATCAGCACTCTGTATCTAGCTAATCTGGTAGGGACTTGGAGAACCTTTATGTCTAGCTAAGGGATTGTGAATACACCAATCAGCACTCTGCGTCTAGCTCAGGGTTTGTGGATACACCAATCAGCACTCTGTGTCTAGCTCAAGGTTTGTAACTGCACCAGTCAGTGCTCTGTGTCTAGCTAATCTAGTGGGGACTTGGAGAACTTTTGTGTCTAGCTCATGGATTGTAAATGCACCAATCAGCACCCTGTCAAAACGGACCAATCAGCTCTCTGTAAAATGGACCAATCAGCAGGATGTGGGTGGGGCCAGATAAGGGAATAAAAACAGGCTGCCCAAGCCAGCAGTGACAACCCGCTAGAGTCACCTTCCACACTGTGGAAGCTTTGTTCTTTTGGCCTGTGCAATAAATCTTGCTGCTGCTCACTCTTTGGGTCCACACTTCCTTTATGAGCTGTAACACTCACTGTGAAGGTCTGCAGCTTCACTCCTGAAGCCAGCGAGACCGTGAACCCACCCGGACAAAGAAACTCCGAACACATCCAAACATCAGAAGGAACAAACTCAGACACGCCACCTTTAAGAACTGTAACACTCACCGCAAGGGTCCACAGCTTCATTCTTGAAATCAGTGAGACCAAGAACCCACCAATTCCGGGCACACTTTGATCAAACTAGCTCTTCTCTCTGCAAAAGCTTTAGAAGGATGAGTCAGACTCATGCATTGATAAAATGATTGAATAAATAGATGCTAATATTAGTAGTAGCAGGGTGTGATTCCACAGACTCTCACATAATTTTTGCAAGAGCATCCTGTTAAAAAAGAATGGCTCCTACTCATGTCTGTGGAAGCATATTATCTTCCATAAAATTAAAAGATTGAATATAGGTTCGTTAACAGCTTCATTAAAGGTCTAACACTAGCTTTAAATCCAAATAAAGACACCCTCAACTGCCTGAAAGTCAGAGTAATCAGTCTCACAATGAGAAAGCACAATATCTAATTGCATCTTTAATGAAATGAATCATGTGACCCCTTATTCATCCTTGATAGTTACAAGTGCTAAGAAGGAAATCTGAACTAAGAAATAAACAAAAAAAGACAATGACAAGAGTATGACTTGAATACACTGCCTCTTTTTAGAAATCAGCGTTTTTGTATTGATTGAGTTGTAGGTATATCTGGAGCTAATGGGTGTGTGTGTGTGTGTGTGTTGGTATGTATGTCGGTGTGTATTTTTTTTTAAAGGGAGGTATATGGGTGGACCTAAAATATTATATTATATACCTCTTAGTTAAGTATTTATGTGCAATTTATATTATTATATAAGAAATTTATACTTGTGCAACTTATAAGAGAATTCCAGAATAAATAAAGTTTAAGCAGTGTAGAAGTGCAATGAGCAAGAATCCTCATTGGTCATTTAATGCTTTTTTTCTTAAAAAAAATTTTTTTCTTTTTTTTCTTTCTTTCTTTCTTTTTTTTTTTTTTTTTTTTGTCACCTTCAAGTTCCTAGTTCCTAGTGCAGCTGTAACTCATGTGTTTAAAATATGTATAACATGCTATGTGTAGTGGCCCATGCCTGTAATCCCAGCACGTTGGGAGACCAAGACAAGAGGATCACTTGAGCCCAAGAGTTTGAGATTAGACTTGGCACCATAGTGAGACCTTGTTTGTACAAATAATAAAAAAAATTAGCCAGGCATGGTGGAGCTTGGGCAATCGAGGCTGCAGTGACAGAGTGAGCAACAGAGCAAGACCCCATCTCAAAAAATAAATAAAGTATTTGTAGCAGGCTTATTAGCTTTTGTCTTTTTTTGTTTTTTCCCCTGAGACGAAGTCTCACTCTGTCACCCAGGTTGGAGTGCAGTGGCCCAATATCTGCTCACTGCAACATCCGCCTCTCTAGTTCAAGCGATTCTCCTGCCTCAACCACCCGAGTAGCTGGGACTACAGGCATGCACCACCATGTCCGGCTAATTTTTGTATTTTTAGTAGAGATGGGGTTTTGCCATGTTGCCTAGGCTAGTCTTGAACTCCTAACCTCAGGTAATCCATTCGCCTCAGCCTCCCAAAGTACTGGGATTACAGGAGTGAGTCACTGCACCCGGACCCATTAGGTTTTGTCTAATGTCTTTTTTCTCTTTCTTGTGGATTCTATACTTTGAAAGTATGTAGCCAATAATCTTGCACATAATTGTTTATTAGTCTAATGCAAATTATTCTATTTCATTTTTTTGAGTGTCCTAATCCTTTTATTTGTTGCATTTTCTACTTCTACTGATGGTGTTGTGTTTCATTACATATTTTTAAAAAAACTTTCTATGAGCATATTTTTAAGCACACATTTTTTTTTTCTTATAGGATTCTATATGATGTCTGTTTTTGAAGTATCATACTAGAACAATTTCTACTTTGATTTTGTCTGGGGGCATCACTTGTTTGGAACAAGTTTTTAATAATGGTTTTTGACTTGGGATTTCTTTACAACAACTGGGTAGAGTGCATTTGGACTCTAAACTCTGTGGAGTATGATTTCACTTGTCCATGGGATAATTTCTTTCTATTCAGATTGATGAGAAACATTAGATTTATTGTATACTTTTTTGGGTTCATATATCAAATTATTGATTTATTCTTTATCCAGAATTATATCCATTCCAGCAGTCTTGATTTTTTAAGAGACTTAAGTTGTAACTCCATACTTCCTGTGTATCTGAGCCTTAATCTCCTATTCCTGGAGGAATTGAAAGTTGAAACCTAACCTTCTCAGCATTACTGAGTCCAAAACTCTTTCATGGCTGCAGAAACATCACCTTACACACCTATTGCTTTGGCTTTCATCATATTCATTGTTTTGGTACTTGAATTTTTGTTTTTGTTTCTTTCATTTTAAGCTATAACATTTTTTAAAAAGAAAAAGACTTTTTAATTCAGCATCTATTGCCATTTATCATTGGAGTTGTTAGAAAAAGGTTTTTAAAATCAGTGTAGTTCATCAAATTGCTGGGAATAGAGGTCCACTTCCTCTTCTACATGGCTGCTGCGAAGTCATTTTTGATATGGATATGTATTTATTAATTTATTTGCTAATTCACTTAGTGATGGGTATTTAATTTCTTTTTTTACTTTTTGTAATTTTACTTATTTTAGTGATAATAGTCATAATAAATAATATCCTGTGCATACATTCTAAATATAAGATAATGCCTCAGTAATGACATTGTTGCTTTAATGATAGTGTAATTTTAAAAATTTTAACAGGTATTATTAATCATCTTTCTAAGAACACTATAAAAATTTATTGTTGCTTGAAGGATTAAGCTATTTAATAAAGATAAGTAAAACAATTAAAATATTTTTCTTAGAGTTCTGATATGAAAGCTTATAATTTAATACTTGATCTTCTAAATTCTGAAGGTGACTTTTATTTAAACAGAAAATAAATTATATAACACAAATGAAACCAAAGCACATAGATAGAACAATAAATCTGTCAACTTTGTGCATGGTTAACCAGGAAAGTTGAGATTAAGTGCACTATTTCTGAGACAAGAAACAAAAAAGAGATAGATTCTCACCTCTAAATAAAACTAATTCCAAACATCAACTCGTGGTTAGTTGTTAGTTTTTTGCTTACTGGCTAACGCCGGGACCATTGGTGGTGCTTCGTAGAATCCCTGGGGAGGTAGGTCATGGTCTGTGGTCATGTCAATGGAGTATCAATATGTGAGTTAGATCACTTTCAAGATATCAGATGGAATAATTGCTTCTGTGAAATTTGACAGCTGCAGCCTTTAAAATTTATATTGTCAAATAATTTTAATTTCACTGTGGGGTGCTTGAGCTATATCTCTGTCTTTGTTGACTGAAAATTTTTCTGTAAAACCAACCCAGTTTATCTGTTAAAAGAAGTTTCTGTAACTGATCCGGTTCAACTAACCATGCCTGAAATATATTTCTCATATCCCATTATCATATCTTGTCTTACATTATAAATTTTCATAGGAACTTCTTACATTAAGTGACTATGTCATAAATATTTTTGCATGGTACACCCACCTTCAAAACATACACTAATGCACAGAACACAGGATATGGCACATAGTTAGTGTAATATTAATAAATAGGTTGTTTAATTTTATACCAGTGATATTTTATAGGGGGAAGGCAATATACAGTGTTCCTTAAGGTAAGAATATTACCGTAGTAAAAGCCCTCAGAGTAACTGAATTTATGTCCTTACTTTTTCCTCAGTTTTGAAGATGATCATTTGACAGAGTAATGTCAGCAATGACAAGAAGAAAAACTTTTTTCATAACTATTTTGAGCTAAATGTTGTGCTAAGTACTTTCCAAACATCATCTGTCCTAAAATATATAGTGATCCTATGAGGTAGATGCATTTATCATTCCATTTTACATTTGAGGAAACTGAGGTTTAGAGTTTACTTAAGGTACTTAAATCACATAGCTGGTAAGTAGTGAAACTAGAATTTGACTCTAGAAAATCTAAATTCAGGTCTAGATTTATAACAGCTCTGTAATACTGCCTCTGTATCTTCTCTTATCCTCTTGAAACTAAAATTATAATTTCAGTGTTCAGTAAGCATACCACCACCTTTTTAGACAGATTTTCGTACACTATAAGAATAACATATCTAAACAATTCCAATAAAAAGAAAAGCCAAAACCTATTTATTTTCAATTAACTCTTGATTATCTATCAACTGACCATCAGTGCTATCAAGGTCTATTTTTTTCCCTTATCTGGACTGGGGCAGAGCCAATTTGGGGATGGTCAAATGAAAAGGAATTCAAAGCAGTGTCACAGGTCTCTGAATTTGTGTCTGCTATCAAATAATGGTAATTCTAACATTAATACTATTAGATCAGGAACTATACTTAGAATACAGTCAAATAATATATTTCAACAACTCTTTTCCACATGAATAAAGCAAAACCTGAGAATATTAAGTGACTTCACAAATTTGTGCAACTAGTAAGTAGGGGTTCTAATAATCAAATCTTACGCAGTATTCAATTACTTCATTCAACAAGTACTTATTAAGAACCTATCAAACGTCAAGCACATTTCTTTGTAAATAAAACTGACAAAATTTCTTGCCATTTTAGAATTTACATTTTATTGGAGATATATAAGTGGATAAGTTAAATATATTTTATGTCCACTAGCAATAAATTCTGTGAAAAAAAACCATGTAAAATGGAAAATGAGAAGAGGGAGAGTTTGAAAAAAGGTAGGATGGAGGTGTGTAGGTTACAATTTTAAATAAGCTGGTCAGGAAAGTACTCGCCAAGAATCGAAGGAAGTGAGAGAATGAAGCATTGTGGGGGTCTCTGCCTGTGATGGTTTATTTTGTGTGTAAACTTGGCTAAGGTATGTTGTCAAGTTGCTTTTTTAAACACCAGTCTAGATATTGTTGTGAAATTTGTGTTTGTTTTTAGATGTGATTAACTTTTAAATCAGTAGACATTATGTAAAGCAAATTAACTTTCATAATGTGGATGGACCTTAGCCAATCAGTTAAAGGCCTTTAGAGAAAAAACTGTGCTCCCCTGAATAAGAAGGAATTCTGTCTCCAGACCGCAACGTAGAAATTCTGCTTGTCTCCAACCTATGAACTTAAAGACTGCAGCATCAACTTTTTTTTAGAATTTCCAGCCTGTCTTATGAGCATCAGACTTTCCTGCCTTCCAAATGACTTGAGACATTTCCTTCAAATAAATCTCTTATCTATTGTCTGTCTATCTCTGTCTATATATCTATGTATCTATCTATCTATCTATCTATCTGTCTATCATCTCTCTATCCTAATGGTTCTGTTTTCTGTTTTTCAGAATCCTAATACAGTATTGCTATGGCCTGAAATATGTCCCTCAAAATTCATTTGCTGAAATTTAATGGCCAATGATGATGGTATTAAGAAGTGGGTTCTTTAGAAGGTGATTAAATCATGAGTGTAGGGCACTCATGGAAAGGATTAAAGCCCATATAAAAGGGCTTGAGAGAGTGTGCTCACAGCCAACTTGGTGAGGTCTTCATCATACACCTAACGCTGACACCTTGATTATGTGCTTCCTAGCATCCAAAGTTGTATTATTTGTAAATTACCCAGTGTCAGGTATTTTTATAGCAGCACAATTGAACTAAGATATTTTATTCAATTGATTCACTCAATAATATCTTATTTTTTAGGTTTAATAGGTGTGAGTTGCCATATTAAGGACTTGTAATGCAATGTTGAACAAAAAAGTGACATGAACCTTGACCACATAGATTTTCAAAATAACAATGAGGACAGACAGAATAAATAAGATAATCATAAAAGAATAAAATATTAAGACTGTGACAAGTGTTTGAAGGAAAGGAATTGGTGTCATTAGGGTAAAGGATAGATAGAGCTTGATGTAACTGTGGAGAGTGGTAAATCAGGGAAAGTTTCCCTTCAAAGTACAATATGAGCTCATATCTGAAGGAAGAATAGAGCTAAATTAAGACTATTAAGAACTAGGGTTTGGATCATGATGCTGACTCAGAAATAAAGTATGTTTCAGGTATAGAAATATGAGAAAAATATGATGATCAAATGATCATCTGTCATATGATAATCAAAATATATGCAAAAGTCATTGGCAGGAGGACGTATGATTTGAGAAGCGGAATGAAGGCATGTGTGTCTAAAACCAGAGGTCAAGGAGCAATGTGATATGAAATAGGATTTATAAGGGTGAATAAAGGCCAGACCAGGCAGGGTCAGTACCTTTATTGCTACTGACTTATGATTCGGTAGTTGCTATGGGCCAAATGTTGGCATGCCCCCAAAATGTAACTTAACTGCCAATGTGTTAGTGTTAAGAGGAAGGGCCTTTAGGAGGTGAAGTCATGAGCAAAAAGCACTCATGAATGGGATTAGTGCCCTTATAAAAGGAATACAGGGGAACTGTTTGCTTCTTCAGCCCTCTTCCATCCTGTGAAGGCACAAGAGGAAGGCACTATTTTGGAAGCAGAGAGCACATCCGCACTAGTCACTGAATCTGCTGGTGCCTTGATCTTGAATTTCCCAGCCTCCAAAACTGTGAGAAATAAATTTCTGTTGCTTACAACTAACCCAGTCCAAGTATTTTGTTGTAGCAGCAGGAATAGACTAAGACAATAATCTACTAACATTTTCAAAATATGTTCACCTGTAGTTTTCTTATTTTATTTTCATACCATCTATGTGATACAGATAGTTTAAACTAGAGTTGACAGATGGAGTCACAGATTCAATTTAATGCCCAAGGTCCCAAAACAAGTTACTGTTGGAATGGGGAACCAAATATTATGAATTCCAATGCTGGGTAAATTCTCCCAGGCCATGCTGAAAATTTAATTTGATTTCCAGATCTCTTCCTTCTTACTTGATTTTTGGCAATGATATTTGATTGTGCATCTAAAACCAAATAGCAAGTATACGAAATTGGTGTAGTTTTATAGACTAGAGATTTCAGACCCTTGTCTTTTTGTCTGGTACTTTGGGTTTAATATTAAACCACTATCAATAGAAACTGCAGGAATTTTTACTGATATGCTCAAAGCAAAATTTCTAAAATAATTATATATTTTTTCAGTTCTTGATTTTATTTTAAATTATTGTTGTATTTAATATAACTGTGAGACTCAAGGAACCTGATTATACTCTGTAACTGTGAATCTCTCTTTATATATTGATTTATGTAAAGGTTCCCATGAGATTGCCTTCACACAATGTGATAAATTCCATACACATGAAATGTCTTCAAAAACTAAGAAATATTTGTGGGAATTCTGTGAAAGTATTTAACAAGACCAACTTGTGCTGGTTCAATATTATCCTTACGTGACAAAAATGATTCCAAACCTAAGCTCTAAGAATCATTCCTCTGCAAGTCCAACATTATATGTTAGCTCCAATTTAGCACAGGAGGTAGATTTATAGGGGAATTGTATATGGCATTATAGGGAAATTTCTCACTCACTTAGTATCAACTAGAAAGTTTTCCAAAATACAATCAATATTCATAAATGCTTACATACACAGTACACATTTGGCTCAATTGAATCCACATTCCCATCAAACACAGAATTCCCAGAATAAAATAAAGCAATAATACCAAGACCAATTATGCCATGGGGGCTTTAATATCTCAGAAAACTTTCAGACACATATTTCTATAATTTAATAATTATTAACACGATTTAAAATTCATATATTCATATTGAGTATTTCTAAAAATAACTTTAAATAGTATTTGTTCTTTAAATACATGTAATACCTTGTGTTAAAAAATAATAAAATGTATATTTTACAAATCTCTAGCCCTTCTTTTGCTTAATAATATTTTCATAGGAACTATTTTATTTGAGATGGTGCTTTGTGACTATTTTGCTCTACTTCCCTGTACCTTTTAATAGTACCTCTCAGCACTAATAAATAGCCATTTCATTTGGTGTTTTTAAAATTTGATATATAAAACCTTACAACAAATTCCAGTCCCAACCCACTCCTAATTATATCCCTAAATATTTCAATTTATTTGATGGCCAGAATTTCTTGGAATACTAGTTACATAATTCTGTGTGGCAAATAGGTGAGTAGTCAGGAAAGTATCTCTTAATACCCATTGTCCTATTTTTAAAGTGGTTTATAACAGGTCTTAAGCCATAAGAAATGGAAATACCTTCATTCCATAGATAGACACATGAGGGACTTAATAAAAACTTTTAACCAAAAGATTAAAAGAAAAAAGGGCAGAGACAGGCCGGTCATGGCAGTTCTATAAATGCTCTGTACTTCAACATGTTAATTAGACATATACATCAAATCTGTTTTAGTATTAGCGAAGGGATTATGAATGTGTAGCTTAATGAAGACATAAAAACAGCTTGTAATAACAAAAAAGGGTGCAGTGCACATCTCTTTTCATAGGGGTATAGACAGCATTTTGGGAAATACACAGAAGATGCAATACTAAAAGTTTCATTGTTAGAGTACGTGGTTGCAGACATAAGCAGGAAGGAGAGCATCCCACCACCCCATCCCAAGGAATGTCATGTGATCATCAGGTGATGGTCAGGCAGTTGCTAAACTGTCTCTCTGAAATGATAATTTGTTGCAGCTGGCACCAGGGGAAGACAATATTCCAAGAGAGAGAAAATACCTGGAGTTGGTGATTAGCAGTTTCCCAATAAGATCTCAGGAGTCGGGAGAGCAGTCTCAAGCATGTGTACTGAGAGGCAAAATGGCAAATGTATGACCTTCCTCTGGAGGCATTGGACTGGTACAGGAAAATCACCCCTAGAGAACACGTGCACAACTTCAGTAAATGCAATAGGCATGCAGTCACCCTCCCCTCCCAAGTGCTGACTGACACTGGGTGTGGGTCAGGTGAGCAACAGCCTGCCTCAAGGGAGGAGAAATGCAAATCCCAGAACCAAGCCAATTATAAAAATCCCAAGCCAAAGGCTGGATGGGGCACTTGTATCTCTCCAGTTACCAGCTTGGCCCTTCTTCAAAGTGTATGAAATGACCTTTGCAAAAAATCATAACTGAGAAAATTATGACCGTGAAAGAGATCAGACCTAACCAACCCATCTTGCTTCTAACCTCTAAGTTGTCTTGGTTCATTCCTGGGCATAGGCCGAACTACACTTGGGAAGGAATTTATGGATTAATCTCTGAAACAAAATTGATAATAGCCCTTTCCTGAAAAAAATAAAACCCCTTCTTGCTGGGGGATGAGCCTGCCTTTGTAGGACTAACAAATTAGCTAGAAGTTTAGAGGTTATGGTTTAGGGGCCATGCAGCCTCCAGCTGCAAAAGTCCGAACCTCTCCAAATTGCTCCTGGGACTAACATCACTGTTATAAAACCTAAAATCAGTACTTAAGATATTTTGCAAGACCCTGCATTCTGATGCAGCAGATGACACCCCCCAGACCAATAATCTGGCTCAACCAGTTCTGCAATCCCACCCAGGAACAGAAGTCAGCAAGAAGAACTCACTTCAATGCCTTATGATTTCATTCTCAACCCAACCAATCAGCACTCCCTACTTCCTAAGTCAATATCTGCTAAATTATCCTTAAAAACAGCAATCCTTGAGTTTTGGGGGAGACTGATTTGAGTAAGGGTAAAACTCTTGTCTCCTGCACAGCCGGCTCTGTGTGAATTACTCTTTCTCCATTGCAATTCCTCTGTCTTGATAAATTGGCACTGTCTAGGCAGTGGGCCAGATGAACCCATTGGGTGGTTACATGTACTTTGCTTCCTTTTGCTCCTGTTCTAAAATTTGCCTCAGTCTTTCCCTCTGCCTTAAACCTATTTCTGCCCCTCGGCCGAATTCTTTGCTCCAAAGAAGCAAGGATTTAAGTTTGCTGCAGACTCGTATGGATTCACCACTGGTTACATCATCATTAAAATAAAAATTTAGTTTGTATTAAAATTTAAAACATCTGCTCTGCAGAAGACACTTTTAAGAGAATCAAAACACAAATGACAGATTAGAAAAAAATATTTTTGCAAAATACATATCTCATAAAAACAGCTTGTATTAAAAAATACAAAGAACATTTAAATCTGGCTCAAGCCTATAATACTAGCACTTTGGGAGGCCGAGGTAGGTGCATCATGAGGTCAGGAGATTGAGACCATCCTGGCTAACACGGTGAAACCCCATCTCTACTAAAAACAATTAGCTGGGCGTGGTGGTGGGTGCCTATAGTCCCAGCTACTCTGGAGGCTGAGGCAGGAGAATGGTGTGAACCCAGGAGGTGGAGCTTGCAGTGAGCCGAGATCACGCCACTGCACTCCAGCCTGGACAACAGAGCAAGACTCCGTCTCAAAAAAAAAAAAAAAAAAAAAATTAAATCTCGACATTATGTAAAGAAAAACTCCATTAAAAATAGCAAAATATCTGAACAGACAGTTCACCAAAAAAGATGTAAAGAGAGCACACAAGCATGCACTTTTTTTTATCATTTGTCTTTAGATAATTACAAATTAAAACAAAAAGGTGCCACTGTACTTTGAAAAGAATGTCTAAAATCCAAAAATTCTTATAATACCAATTGCTTACAGTCACTCTCATTCATTGCTGGTGACAATGCAAAATATTGCAGTCACTTTGGAAGACAGTTTGGCAGTTTCGTACAAGGCTAAACATAGTACTACAATACAATACAGCAATCATGCTCTTAGGTATTTACCCAGTTGATTTGAAAATGTTTTTCTGGCTGGGCGGGGTGGCTCACGCCTGTAATCCCAGCACTTTGGGAGGTTGAGGTGGGCGGATAACGAGGTCAGGAGATCGAGATCATCCTGGCTAACACGGTGAAACCCTGTCTCTACTAAAAATACAAAAAATTAGCCAGGTGTAGTGGCATGTGCCTATAGTCCCGGGTACTCGGTAGGCTAAGGCAGGAGAATCACTTGAACCTGGGAGGCGGAGGTTGCAGTAAGCCGAGATCGCATCACTGCATTCCAGCCTGGGTGACAGAGCGAGACTCCATCCACCCCCCCCAAAAAAATGAAAGTGTTTTTCTGCACAAAAATATGCATATGGATGTATACAGCAGCTTTTTTCCCCCCATGATCATTAAAAACTGAAAGCAACCAAGATGTATTTCAATAAGTGAATTTTTATATACACAGTGTGGTATATCTGTAATGCCTGAGGTTCTTGCCTAGCCATACCAAAAAATTGGTGTGGTAGCTGACCATGGCAAGTGATAGAGACATGGACCGAGAGCAAGAAAAAACTGTAAGCTTTATTAAGCAGAGTGAAAGTACAAAGCTTCCACAGCATGGAAGGGATCCTGAATGGGTAGCCACTGTTGATTTTGGGTGATGGCCTTTTAAACTCTTTAAAGTGGGAGATACAAGAGGCGGGAAGCTTGTTACAGGAGCCAGAAACAAAGGCAGTAAGTTATTTTGTGACATGTCTTAGGTTTTGAGGAAAACCTGAATTGCAACTTAGGTTTTAGCTACTTTAGGATCTTGCAGCAGCATGGCAAAGGAGACAGGATTTTACAGGACTTTACAAAGTATGTTTACAAGGAATTGGAATTGGGAGTATAGATAAGGTCCACTGGTCACAGAAAAACAGGCAGTTAACATTCCTTTTACTTTAGTTTCATGGGAGGGGGAAGGGAGAGAGGGAGAGAGGACACAGGGAAACTTACAGCACAATTTTCACTGTTTATAGCTTTCTTGGGGAAGAAAACACATGCACAAATCCTGGTGTTAGGAATATTATAAGCATATATCTTCAATATTATTCATCCAGGACTGAAGTAAGTCCTGATGCAGGAAATGAGTGAGTTTCACAGCTTTCTGAGCCCCTACTCAACCCAGGAAGCCCAGCTGGCATCTCCTCTCAGTCCTACCTCTGAACAGGACACCCCAACTGCTGTTGGGAACTGGGCGGCAGTCGTTCTGGCTACTTCCTGCTTGTTAGGGTCAAAGAAGGGGCCCTGCAGTTTGGTGTCCTCCAGAGGGGAAATTTCTAGGCTAATTGAGGGACCAGCCAGTTGATCCAGGGGTCCTCGGTAGAAGCCGTGAGTTGAGCTCATTTGAGGTTCCATTTGTGAGATCATTTGTAGCTTGATGGCTTTGATCCTGGAGGGAACAAATTTGACAAGGAGGTTAAAAATGCAAGGCCCAAAGGCAAGTAATAGTAGTATGGCTGTCACAGGTCCTAGAAAGGGGAGGAGCCAAGGTATCCATTGGTTAAACATATTCCAGGGCCCTGAGTGTTCAAGCTCCTTTTTCCTACTTTCTATCTGTTCTTTTATTTCTTTGACATTTTCAATAATGATTCCCGACTGGTTAACAAAATAGCAACATGAACTGGGAGTTAGAGTGCAGGGGAATGCAGAAGAAGGCATCTTTGAGGTCCAAAACAGTGAACCATTCTGCTTCCTCTGGTATTTGAGAGAGCAGTGTATAAGGATTGGGTACAGCAGGATATAAATGAATTACTGCCTCATGGATGATTCTGAGGTCTTGTGCTAGTCTCCACTAACCATTTGGTTTTTGTATTCCTAGGATTGGGGAGTTGAAGGACTGCTGCATTTTCTTACTAATCCTTGAGTTTTTAAATGTCTAACAATATCCTGTAATCCTTTGAGAGCTTCAGGCCTTAAGGGATATTGCCCTTGATGAGGAAAAGTGGTGGAGTCTTTTAGCCTGATTTGAACCGGATGGGCATTCTTTGTCCTTCCGAATTGTCCTTCCAAGGCCCGGACTTCAGAGTTGATTTCTTCTTCAAGGAGGGGACAACAAATGGGTAATTTGTTCCCCATATTCATGTAGATAATAGCCCCAGCTTTGGCTAATATGTCCCTCCCTAATAAGGGTGTGGGACTTTCAGGCATAACAAGAAAGTCATGTGAAAAGAGCAAAGTCTCCTATTTGCAGCTGAGGAGGTGAGAGAAATACCTGGTTACAGACTGTCCTAAGATTCCTTGGATAGCAACGGACTTTGAGGACAGTCATCCAGGGCAGGAGATTAAAACTGAGAAGGCCGCACCAGTGTCCAGGAGGAAGTCCACTTCCTGGCCCTCAATGGTCAAACTTACCTGGGTCTCCATGAGGGTGATGGCATGAGTGGGTGCTTGCCCCAGGCACCCTCAGTCCTGTTGCTGAATCATCTGGTTGGGTGCTTCTGGCCTAGAGGGCCTTCATCCTGTGGGGGCAGTGTGCCTTCCAGTTATTGCCTTGGTATATTGGACATGGGCAAGGGGGCAGTTTATTTCCGATTGGACAATCTTTCTTAAAGTGTCCTTGGAAACCGCACTGATAACAAGCCCTACTAGGCAATTGGCCTGCTCCTCTTTTGGTTCCCTCTGAGCCACCAAGGTCTGCCTGTCTGAGGGCCATGACTAAGGCTGCAGTCTTTCTCTTATCTCACTTTTCCCTTTCGGCCTGTTCCTCTTGGTCCCTGTTATAGAACATCAAGGTTGCCAGGTTTAGTAATGCCTCCAAATTTTGTTCTGGGCCTAAAGCAGACTTTTGGAGTTTTCTCCTAATATCGGCTGCTGCGTGGGTAATAAATTTATCCTTTAGAATAAGTTGGCCTTCCAGGGAATCTGGAGTTAGGGAGGTATGCTTTCTTAGGGCCTCCCTTAGCCTTTCTAGAAAAGCGGAGGAGTTTTCCTCTGTTCCCTGTGTAATTGTGGATAGCATTGAGTAGTTCATAGGCTTTTTCTAGTCTTCCTCAACCCTTCTAAAATGCAAGTCAGCAAATGCCTGTGGCTCCAATCTCCATGATCTGAGTCAGTATCCTAATGAGGGTCTACAGTGGGGACTGCCTGTTGCCCTGTGAGGTATTTTTCCCTCTCCTCCAGGGCCATTCAATCGTTTACATGGCTAAGGTAGCACAGATCCCCAAAATGCTGAGCTGCTGTTAAAGCTGCTTCCTTTTCAGTAGGACTCAAGGTCTGATCAAGAAGTAACATGATATTTCTCCATGTTAGCTCAAAGGACTGCCCTAATATTTGCAGGACATCTATATAGCTATCAGGATCATCTGAGAATTTCCCCAAATCTGCCTTGATTTGTTTTAAATCTGAGAGTGAGGAAGGGGCATGCAGGTGAATGGGCCTAAATTCTCTTCTTACTGTTTATAAGGGACATAGTTTGGGTGCCTGGCTCGCGGAGTTTACATTTTCTTTCCAGTGTGCCTTTAACACTTTGGTGGGGCCTGATGGAAGAGAGTCAGTGGGGGAGGAGAGTGGGGCTGAGGGAAGAGGCCCTAAGTATGGCGGTAATTGTGGGCCTCTGTCATTTGGGCAAAGTTTGCAGGCTTGGCATAAGGCAGTATTGTCACGAAGCCTGTACATAAGGGACTTCACTCCATTTACCTTCCTGTTTACAGAAAATCTAGTTGTAGAAGGATGTTATAATTAATATTTCCCTCAGGGGGCCACGTTTCTCCATTTTGTAAGGAATACTGTGGCCAGGCAGTGGTACAGAAGAAAATCAGCTGCTTCTTTTTTAAGGTTTCAGGGTCGAATTTGTCCTAGTTATTCAGGATACATCTTAAGGAAGTGTCCGGTTTTGAAGATGTGGTGCCCATTTGGAATTTTAAACACAGGGGTGCCCGCACCTCTGGTTAGTCCTGGGACTCCTCTTCCCTTAGGGCGTCCCCTAAGGGTCAGGTCCAATTGTGTTCAAAGCTCATGGCCACTTTTCCTGAGCTCTCCATCTACCGGATTTAACCATGCTTACCGGTGGGATGGAAACTTCCTTTGCCCCTGCCATGTGCCCACTGACCACTAAAATGGGGAACAAGGACTGTTTGATTTATTGTGGTCCTTCTGCCAATGTGTCCTACCTGTTTCAGAGTGGCAAGGCCTGGGTCTGGGGTGCCACTGATGCTTGCATACTAAGGCCCAATTTATGAGAGCCTGGCCATAGAAATCTCTGAATTAGTGACAGGAGGCATAGTTAGCTTAAAGGTGGTGGTGGATGTCCTCTAGGCCAGGATCAAGAGAACAGCTGCTGTACTTTAGCCTTCTGTCTCCACTTGCCATCAAAGGAATAAGCCCCTCTCTTAAGGTGGTACCAGTATCCTGTGTCCCAACTGACTATATTTTCTTCCATCCAATACCAATTATTGAGTGGTTGAAACAGAAATTCAATGGCTCTAAGACCCGTGCCTATGCACCACAGATTGTACTCGAAAGGCCCCAAGGAAGGGGAAAGTTTATTTGGGGAGCAATGGAGAAAATGCCCTAAGGCTTCTACTATCCACATGAAAATTACAGACCTGTCTTTAAATTGTCCTGATGTGGGGGACCATACACTATGGTGGGGAACTGGCCCTTCAAAATAGTCATCAAATGGTGACATCTGTCTAAACCCTGGAGGGCACCATGAACAGGGATCTTCTGGGCACCACCCCAAGAATTTAAGACTTCTAAACAGGGAATCTTGATCCTGCCTAGAGGGAATAATTTTGCTTTCAAGGTGAGGAAAGAAGTTTAACTGGCAGACAATAGGGCCCAGGAAGCAGGAGTCAGAAGATGTGGCTGTCTCACGCCCAGTAATCCATGCAGGGGGAGCCTCTGGCAGGGCCATGGTCTCAACCAAGATATCTGGGAGACCAAGACGTCTGCTGATCACTCCCAGGTGTACTTTGGGACCACCATGAAAAGCAAAAGAGTTAGAACTGGTTCCGGACAAACCAATGCTCCTGACCCCAAAGGGTAGGGGGTTGTTAGAGAGCCCTTTCCAAGACAGCCTGTCACCTGTGTCTTTAGTCTGGTTGCTGTGCTATTCACCTTTAAGTGGCCGACAGGTGCCCAGTATTTAGCCTCCTAATTCTAAGGAAGGACAGGACAGAATAGCAAGTGAAAGAGGTCCAATTGTACTCACTGTGTGATGATCTAGATGCCTTTTCTGGAGTCTCCTGTCTGGCTCGCCAAGATGTAACACCTGAGGTTCTTGTCAAGCCACACCAAAGAATTGGTGTGGAAACTGACCGCAGTGAGTGAAAGAGACATGGACTGAGAGAGAGAAAAAGCTGCAGGCTTTATTGAGCAGAGTGAAAGTAGAAAGCTTCCACAGTGTGGAAAGGGTCCCAAATGGGTAGCCACTGTTGGTTTTGGGTGATTGCCTTTTAAACTCTTTAAGGCGGGAGATACGTGAGGCAGGAATCTTGTTACAGGAGCGAGATCAACAAAGGCAGTAAATTATTTTGTGACGTGTCTTAGATTTTGAGGAAAACCTGAATTGCAACTTAGGTTTTATCTACTTTAGGACCTTGCAGCAGCATGGCAAAGGAGACAGGATCTTACAGGACTTTACAAAGTATGTTTACAAGGAATTGGAATTGGGAGTATAGATAAGGTCCACTGGTCACAGAAAAACAGGCAGTTAACATTCCTTTTACTTTAGTTTCATGGGAGGGGGAAGGGAGAGAGGGAGAGAGGACACAGGGAAACTTACAGCACAATTTTCACTGTTTATAGCTTTCTTGGGGAAGAAAACACATGCACAAATCCTGGTGTTAGGAATATTATAAGCATATGTCTTCAGTATTATTCATCCAGGACTGAAGTAAGTCCTGATGCAGGAAATGAGTGAGTTTCACAGCTTTCTGAGCCCCTACTCAACCCAGGAAGCCCAGCTGGCACCTCCTCTCACATCCATACCGTTGATTATGATTCAACAATAAAAAGAGAAAATAGGCCACAAAAAGACATGAATAAATTATAAATGCATATTGAAGCCAATCTGAAGAAGCTACATACTTTACTATTAAACTATGACATTTTGGAAATGGCAGAACTATAGAAATAGTAAAAAGATTAGTATTTTTCTAGGAGTTCTAGGAGAGGGGCCATGGACTGAATAGGTGAAGCATAGATTTTTTTTCTAGAGTGGTAAAGCTAATCTGTATGATAATATAATGGTATATAAACAACACTATATATTTTCACACTGTAGAACTCTACAACACAATGTAGGAGCCTTGATGGATGCAAATTTTAAAAGAAATTTCTGGTTAGGCACAGTGGCTCACGTCTATAACCCCAGCACTTTGGGACACCAAGATGGGTGGATCACCTGAAGTCAGGAGATCAAGGCCAGCCTGAGCAATCTGGTGAAACCCTGTCTCTAATAAAAATACAAAAATTAGCCAGGCATGGTGTTGGGAGTCTATAATCTCAGCTACTTGTTAGGCTGAGGCAGGAGAGTCACTTGAACCCAGGAGGTGGAGGTTGCAATGAGCCAAGATCACGCCATTGCACTCCAGCCTGGGTAACAGACTGAGACTCTGTCTCAAAAAAAAAAAAAATCATTTCTGAGATTGGGTTATTTCAGTGTGGAACGCAGGAGTGACAACACAGTCTCCTTCTGTTCAACATGTATGAAACAATCTCACTGAAGAAGGTGCTGGGGTATTGTGTCAATCTAAGTAACTGGAAATGAGTATCATGTGTAAGATTAAAGGCAAAAGAAATCATATGAACACTGTAAGTATTAAACTGTGTTCCATGGGGATACAGATTCACAATTCTGAAACCATTATATATAGTTCAATTATAGCACATATATATGCTATAATCATATATGTAAGATTTATAATTCAATTATAGCACATATATGCTACAATTATATATATAATTATATATTTGAACATATATACATATATAATTACATATTATACACACATACATATAATTACATATGTATATATAATATATACAATTATATATAATTATAATATATAATACACATAATATATAAAATATATTCAATTATAGCACATATATAATACGTATAATTATATGTGCTATGATTGAACAAATAAATACATAAATGGTGAACTGTGAGAGCCAGGTTTCTCATTTTTGGAATGTTAGTTTATAGGTAAACATTTAGTAGAAGCTAGAATAATTCATGAGATAATATAATTTTTAGAGTTAGAGCCCACAAATAAACTCATGTTTAGTTCAATAGAGAGAGTTTCACATAGACATGTTTATCGATATATATGCATACACGGGTTAGTAGTCATACGTATATTTCCTTGCTCTGTCAGTTGAGAACCCCAGAGGCAATGACATTCCAGTATCTGTGATCACGCTATGTTCCTAAATCTAGGTTTTTAATATTACTCTTAAGAAAAGGAAAGAGGGGATCTATAGAGAAATGGCTGATTGCAGGATTGAGAAAGAAAAGTTATTTAAGATGACCTTGAAAGAAGAAAGTGCTCAAATAAAAAATGAGCTCATAATAATGAGAGTGTGTCAAAGGAACACAGGAGCCAACAAAAAGAGCTATCAATGGCCAAAGCTGAAATGGTTTCAGCAACAAAATATGTAATTGTACTATTCGATTATAAACAAAAGTATAAAATGAATATCCATGAGTCCATACTGATATAAATAATTGAATAAATAAATAAATGGAAGAGAAGAGGCAAATTTGTGCAGAAGAATTACAAATAACTTATGTAGACATTATGCTGCATTAGTATTAAGTGTGGGCTGCTTGTAGTGACCTCTTTCCATTGAGTACAGTAAGGAAAAGATATAAAAAAAGAATAACTATTCAATGGAGAAACATGACAAACTACCTCAAGCAGGTGATCAAGGTCAACATAAACAGTGATGTCATGTAAATATTATGTACCATTTGTATATGATGAAATTGGTAATTTATCTCTGTCATCTTCTTCTCAAAAACCCATAACCCTAAAGTAATCATGAGAAAAATTAACAGACAAATCTCACGTGAAGAATATTTTGTAAAATACCTGACCATGATTCTTCATAGCTATCAATGTAATCAAAACCAGGAAAGGCCTGAAAAACGTCACAGTCAAGAGAAGACAAAGAACACACGATGGCTAAATGTTATGTGGTATCTGAGATGAGATCCTGAAACAGCAACAAAAAAATATATTTGGTAAAAAATAAGAAAATGCGAATGAAGTATGGATTTCAGTTAATAATAATGTGTCAATATTTGTTCATTAGCTATAACAGATGTACTACAGTAATGGAAGATGTAATGATAGGGAAAAATGGATATGCAGAATGTGAGAACTCTCTGTACTATCTTTGCAATTTTTTGGTAAATCTAAAATTGCTCTACTATGAGAAGGTTTTATATTAATATAAAAAATGAGCTAGGACCTGAAGAATAAAAAGAACACAGAATATTCTAGGTAAATTTTTTCAGGCAGAGAAAATAATAAGAATAAAGTACGTTGGATGAGCGTAGTGTAGCAAATTCAAATAATAGAAATAAAACTAATTGGTCTGGAAAGATGGAAGTAATATAAGTATCTCCAGGTATGTAGATGATTGTGAAGAACTTGGCATATTTAATCAAACCACTACAACCTTGCATGGTGTTGCCATTTCTTAACATTCATTATGGGATCTTTTGTCATAACCGACAAAATTCTAGATTCTTGATTTTATATTTTAAGTTAATAGCATCCAAAAGTTTGATGACTCAATAAGCTATATTTGTTATGCCAGAATGAACAGATGGTAAAATGCTTCAAAAACATGACGGTTCACTTAGACAGCATTCCCTGATGGCATAATTCGTATTTCAATAATTTGGCAAGTTAATGGAGGAATAACTCAGAATTAACTATTTAGAAAATTAAATTAGCCTCCAAATTGACACAGCAAAGTAAATCCTAAAAGATATGAAAGGCAGTGTCTGAGAGGATCATAAAAACTGCTGACAAATCGGATTATGTAGCAGCTTTGCAGTTTCCTGATATTTGGCAAGGAAAACCTAGAGGGACATTTTTATGTCTGGGTCTAATAGTAGATATATAAAATTACATGGATCAAGAAGTAGGAAACGGCATAAATGTTTGATTCAACTCATTGTAAATAATTCTCTTCATTTTCTAAGTAATAGTAAAATTTTTATGTAATTTTAAACAAGTATAGCCTGGTATCATTGGGTAATGTGTCACAAATAGAAATTAATATTATTCTCTACAACTTTTAGTCTAATTTCATGTGTTTTCTAGAATTTACATAACATGACTTGAACTCCTGATTTGACACATCTTGTGGTCTTGCTTATACTTGTTCACAAGTTAGTTTATTTGAAAACATGTGCTAAATAAAAATTCCCTAGATTAAAGTAATTTTCCCACTACTGGTTTAGATACGGAAATCTATTTTTCTTTGAAGGGGTGCATGCAGCTGTCTCCTGAAGTTTATGCACTATCCAGAGGATCTTTTGGTTTTCCATATTGAGATGTTTGGTTCAACACAGACCAACCCTCTTCTATATAATAAGGAGACACATGGGTTAATGCTCATGTATCTCATGTGTTTCTATTTATTTATTTATTTAGAGAAGGAGTTTCGCTCTTGTTGCCCAGGCTGGAGTGCAATGGTGTGATCTCGGCTCACTGCAACCTCCACCTCTGGGATTCAAGTGATTCTCTTGCCTCAGCCTCCCGAGTATCTGGCATTACAGATGCCCGCTACCACGCCCGGCTAATTTTTTGTATTTTTAATAGAGATGAGGTTTCACCATGTTGGCCAGGCTGGTCTCGAACTGTGGACCTCAGGTGGTGCACCCGCCCCGGCCTCCCAAAGTGTTGGGATTATAGGCGTGAGCCACCACACACGGCCCCCCATGCGTTTCTTTAAAGCTAAGTCTTCTCCAAGAACTGAAGGTCTGGAATGACAATGACTAAGACTAAATACTTAAAATGGTTATTTTACATATAATGTCTGTGAATGTAAATACATATTTACAGGGGGAGATTGTTAGCTAATCAACCAGTCTGATTCCTCTTCTTCCCGAGTATGAAATGGGACTATGTTTTCCAGTGTCTCTTATGTAAGCTGTGGCCACTTGCCTGGGTGATATATACCCTTAAGAACCTATGTTTTGTCTATCTAGCATGGGGACAAATCTCAGAGCTATGTTATGAGCTATGAATTGAGGATAATGAAATCACAGGATAAAATGACCCTGGGTCCCTAATACACACATGGAGGAGAACTGCTCACCACTTATGGACACCTATTTAGAATTTAAGGAGTCAGAATGAAATTTTTATTATGTTAAATTACTGACTCCTCGGAGTCTGTTGGAGCAGCCAGAGTTACTTTCAGGGGTAGATTCTCTCATATCTAATTTCATATTATACTATGTTATGAATCAAGAAACTTAAGGTCAGGCATTAATGAGCTGCTCATCCGTGTTCTATGTGGAAAATCTGATATTTATAGCTAGATTTTCTGAATCCAAATTTTTGGTGTTTTTTCCTATGCCAAATTGTCAAATGTTGGTTTCGAATATGTTTAAAAGCTCAGGTCCTAGGGCCAGAGAAGCAGTATTTAAATAATGATTCTAACCATTACTAAGAGTATGAGCTTTCAATTATTTAACTTTTCAAGCCTCCATTTCTCTATTTAGGGATAATAACAGCTTTCAACATATGTTGTGAGAATTAAGAAAGATACTTCAAGTAAAAGCTGATTAGAATGATTGAACATAATGCCAACAAATAGTGAAATAATAACAGTCCCTTTGGTGCTTAATGATGAGTTTTCTCATGTTGAAAAATTTGGGAACTTACCCTCTCTTCCTTTCACTATGAATACATTCTTTTCTTCTGTTTTTAGCCCCAGATTTTTGTATAAATAATTAGTTTTCAAACTTGGTACTATCAAAAGTTTTCTAACATTAGTACTAGCTCTTTGTATAAATCATTAGTTTCCAAACTTGGCACAAAATTATCTATTGAGCTTTTATTTTCTAAGAAACAGACACATTACACTCAAAAATAATCTCAAATTATAAATAATATACATAAACTTATAGAGTAAAAATGAAAATTTTCATTTTGTTTCTCATTATAATAATTTGCTATCATAATGCTAATAACAGAAGTATATCATGATATATATACAGTGTGTATGCTTTTATTTTTATTTGAATTTTTTATTTTACTTTAAATGTATATAAATATAAATTTAAAAATTCACAAATTTTAACAGTCCAGTTTTTTCTTATTAAAGCAATTTCAGGAAAATTTTAAGTTTTTTTTTCAGATCAATTCATTATTTACAAGACACTTTACCAAACAAAAAATGTTTGTGTATATATAATAATTACATGTATGGGATATACAATTGCATATTATAATGATTAATTAAATGTTATTTATAGAATATTAAAATGTATAATTACATACATTTTGTAGATATAATCATACATATTTCAAGTAAGATAAAATATTAAAACAAAAATAAATACACCCCGTATATATAATTTTATTGTTTAGTAGGAAGTCTTGTAATAGTAAGGAGATAATGTGGAAAACATTAAAAACTTAAAAAGAACTGTATATGTTATGCTTAAATTGCTTAAATTAAGGAAGGGCTGCAAACTGCAGACTGTTAAAATTTTGAGCTGATGTTTTCATCAAGGTAATTGAAGTTCTACCTGCTGTTAATGACTAAGTGTTAACACAACCACATCAAAATAAAATACAGCAAAGAGAGAGTAAGGGTGAGAAGTCTGGGGGTGAGTCTGAGAAAAGTAACAAAGCATCCCCAGAGTGTAGTGTTTGTGAGCTTTCACCACGGCATACCATGGCCAGGGCCACAAAGTGCAGAAGGTGATGCCATAGCCCAAACCTCACTTCAGATATGCTTGCAAAATAGTGCCTGTGTGGCTCTGTAAGCAAATAAATATGCAAATAATGAGCTATATCATTGGTTTCAATTAACATATGAACCTTGCATTAGATGATGAGGAAGAGATTATTTTAAAGCAGTCAAGAAAACAACTAGATTACATTATGCTAAAAGGAGATATTATTGCTTTGGTATAAAATGTCTCCAACTGTTACAGAAATGATCAATGAAGTGAGAAATTGTTGAGGAGGCAATGCAGTTTTTGTTTGCTTGTTTGTTTAAGGTGTCCTTTGTTGCAAACAGAGTTCATTCTAAAACATTTGTTTCTATTGTTTTGATTAAATTTATATCATCAGATCACAATACATGCTGTTATTTTATTATTTAAGTACAGTCATAGGACTGGTTTTGGGGTTGGAAATTAAAGTGAGAATGCTGATCCATTATGCTGGAGTACTTCATAGGTTCCCCAAATCTGCAAAATATTACTTACTGGGCCATGTGTGTAAATACGTAAGATATTTGGTATATACTCATCGCTTCCCTTGTCCTACCTGAGTGGGAAGGAACCTCAGAGTTAGGAGATGGTAGAACTCATTTTTCCTGTGTGTTAAATTTGTGAATTACCCTGTATTTTGCTGATCCTTAAAAAGATTAACCCAATCAAAAGACTTAACATGGTTGAAAGTAAAATCAATGAACAAACCTCAACCTTGACTGGTTCTCACTCTACATACTACAAGGAATGACTGCTAACAGTTTGAAACACCTATCAATATTTTTTTCTATGCCTTTTTATACATACATACTTTGTGTATAAATGTGTGCGTATGCATATTAATACATATATACATATTTTGTAACTATTATTACATCATATATTGTTATGCAACCTACATTATTTTATGATATATTTTAAAGGTACTTCTGTCATAAATGTAAGTCTATGCCATTCTATTTTTACTTCTGATGTAGATTTCATATCATGTAACCAGTCCCTTTTTAATGGGAATCTAAGTTGTTTCTATATTTTTACTATTTCAAACAATGCTATAAAGAGTAGTTTTTGGGCTTGGTGTAGTGGCTCATGCCTGTAATACTGGCACTTTGGGAGTCCAAGGGGGACGGATAACTTGAGGCCAAGAGTTTGAGACCAGCCTGGCCAACATGTCAAAACCCCTTCTCTACTAAAAAAACAGAAATTAGCCCAGGCATGGTGGCACATGCCTGTAATCCCAGATACTCAGGAGGCTGAGGCATGAAAATCGTTGCGCCCAGGAGGCAGAGGTTGCAGTAAGGGGAGATCCTGCCATTGCACTCCAGCCGGAGTGACAAAGGGAAACTGTCTCACAAAAAAAAAAAAGAAATAGTTTTTCATTGGCAAATATATGAGTATTTCTATAGTATAAAATCCTAGATATAGTAGAATTGTTAGATTATAGGTCATACATGCATTTCACATTTTGAAAAATGGAATAAATTGCCTTCCAAAGAGTGGTATTTATTTACACGTATAGTTATCAGTGCTAGATTTTAAAAATATTTTAAATGTATACAAATCTAATTGCAAAAAAGGGAAATAACATGTTGTTAATTTGAAGAAACATATTAGAAATTAATCCTTTGTGTTTAGTATTTTCAAATAATTTTGCTAGTGGTTGTTTACTTTTGAAATTTATTTTATTTTATTTTTTATAAATATCTGGACTATATAACAGCTGCTCCATTTTACATTCCCACCAGCAATGTATGTGGGTTTTAATTTTTCCCCAACCTTACTAACACTTGTATTATCCTTTTCCCCCCATTGTAGCCATCCTACTAGTTGTAAAGTGGTATTTTGGCGGTTTGATTTGCATTTTTCTAATGATTAATGATGTTGGGCATATTTTTATGTGCTTATTTTCCATTTGCATATCTTGTTTGGAGAGATGTCTATTTAAATCAGTTACTCAATTTTTAATTGGGTTACTTATCTTCTTTTTTTTAGTTTTAAATATTTTTATATATCTGGATATATGTCCCTTATTAGATATATGATTTACAAATATTTTTTGAAATAGTTGTGAAGAATTCGTGTTGTTTCTCCTTCAAACATTTTAAAGCATTTGCCAGTGAAGACATCACTTCGCAGGCTTTTCTTTGTGGGAAGATATTTTAAGCTTTTCCTGTTCACCTTGTTGGTGAATAGGACTAGATTCCTGTTCTAGTGTCTTGGAGGTAGCTGAACTCATGAGACCTAACACTGGGAAGATGAGATCTGCAGCAGTTTAGTAGTCAAATAGACCCACATCCTGAGGGAAAAGGACATCTCACATCATGCAGGACCACATGGGGGTTACATTCAGGAACAGAGTAAGCACCAGCAGCTGTAGTATCAATACGGTGAGATGATCCCTGGCTTCCAAGAGAGGATGGGATTGGCTTGCTTGAACAATTCCACAGGCCAGAAGCGAACCAAAACTCAACACTCAGAAATAAGCAAGAACTGTGCCTGCCTCTTTGATAATGAAGGTTGTTGGGCGAAGGGCTTTATCTCCAGGAGTAGAGTGAGGAGGGAAATCGTAGTTATATCATTGAAGGCTCTCCAGATTTTACCAAATATCAAGGAAGCACATAATATTGAGCTTTAATTTTAAATCTTACACTACAGAAGTTTTGGTTACTAATTGATTTCTCTTAAGTGTGACAGGTCTGTTCAGAAATTCCATTTGTTCTTGCATCCTTTTGGGTGTTTGGGCTTTTCTAGGATATTGTCTGTTTCATCTATTTATCTAATTTGTTGTCAATTTTTTTTCATGGTATTCTCTCATCATTATTTTTATTTCTGTAAGGTTTACAGTAATAACCCCTCGTTAATTTCTGATTTTTGTAATCTAATCCTTCTCTCTCTCTCTTTTGCCCTTTTTTTTTATGGCCTGTGTAGCTAAAGGTATGTCATTTTGTTGATTGTTTCAGAGAACTACTTTTCGGTTTCATTGTTTTCCTCTATTATTTTAATATTCTGTATTTTACTTATTTCTGCTTTTATATTTCTTTCTTTGCTTTGCTTTCTTTGTGTTTACTTAGCGAACATGTTTCCAGTTTCTTAAAGTGGAAGTTGGTTTTTTTTTTTGAGATCTTTCTTCTTTCTTAATATAGACTTTCACAAAAATAAGTTTTCTATTAGTACAGCTTTTTAAAAATATTCTACAAGTTTAATATGTTGTGTTTTATTTTTTCTAAAGTATATTCTAACTTCTCTAATAATTTATTCTGTGACCCATTAGTTATTTAGAATTGTGTTGTTTAATTTTCATGTTGACAGTCTTTTTCTATGAGTACTGTGAATATGTCATTGCACTGTCTTCTCGCCTTCATGGTTTCTAGCAACTTAAATTCCAAAAGTGTTTCTCTCCCCAAATACATTTTAAATGTTTGCAATTATCTGGATTTGAAGAGGGTTATTCACTGGAGCACGGGCTAGTGACCAGCTTGAAAAGCATTTCATTTGGTTACATAGCGGTGCAAATTGATGTTTTGAGCTGCCTTGGATGAGCTGCCCTGGATGAGCTTCTAATTAGTGGTCAGGCCTGTGATACCTAAATCGTCAAATCTTTATTGGTGCCAGAAGATGAATATGCTATTTTATGTAGTTCCCAAATGTATTTGAAATGCTATTTTATTTAGTTCTAAAGTCTTTATTCCCTGGCTCCTAATATGAATAATGAATAAATCAATACATCTAAAATAAGCAAATGTGTATCATTCTGTATTTTGCACTGACTTAGCTTTGTTAATTGTGAATTATTAAATGAAAATGAGAAATGTTTTAAAAGTACAATAACTTTAATATTAAAATCAGGGTTCTTTTTTCTTTTTTTATGTAAGCTACATCTAGAGAATTAAATTAGGTTTAATCCCCATGTTTATTATTACATTTGTACTTTAAAAATGGTAAAAATTCAAATCACTTTGTGAAATAACCATGTTAGAATCATAGCACTACAGAGTTATTAAAGCTATAAATCCCTTAGGAGCATGTGATAAGAAAGGAGTGTCACCAGGTAATGAATTATTTCTTTACAAAATATCCTAAAATGTCTTTAGAAAGGAAGGCTTCAATATAGGTTTTCAATTCAAGGAGCATGGCTTTTTTTTTTTTTTAATAGTGACTTAAGTTGTACTGGTTTTTAAGTCTCTCTTAGAACATTTGTTTATTTATTATGCAACTCTAGAAAATGTTTATTTCTGGGGAATGAATGAAATGGCCTATATTTTATTCATAACTATGTCAGTACAGCAATCTCTAGGGTATTTGGAAAATTTGATATGATAGCAGTAATAATCCATAGCATTTTAGTCATCAAATGAACAGAATCTTGCTGTATCCTGATTGAACAGTGATACATAATAAAACTTTTTTAACATTTGAATTTCACAATAATGTCACCTGAACACTAGATTATTAAGTTAAACCGGAGTCTGTTTTTATCTTCTTGCAAATGAGGTCACTTCTTTGGAAGCAACAATTTATGTTTTATAGCCTCTTACTAGCTGTGTGACCTTGAACAACTTCTAGAACAAGGAATCTCTGGAATAAAAGTAATTTTAAAGGTTATTCACAGAATGCATAAATCCTCTTTCTTGAGAACCACTACAGAGTAGTCATTTTGTTTCTACTTAAATATTTTCAATAACAGGGAACTTACTATGACCAAATGAACTCAAACTGTTTTCAGACAACTCTAAGTAGTAAGAATTCTCTTTGTTCATTTTGTTCCTTTTATTCTGTTTCCTTAACACTGGAAAAGGTGATAACAATAGGTGCCTATTTAAGGACAAAATATATATTGTATGTAAAAAATAAAATGTACACAGTGAAGCTGGGATACAACTGTGAAATACTCTAATTGCATACAGTGTAATAAACAACATTGTTATTCACAAATATTTGCCTCTATTCTCCGGGGAACAATTACACTTCATCACCCATTTATATTAGTCTTGGCCATCTGACTTGCTTTGGCCTATGGAATAGGAATTGAAGTGACAGGTATCACTTTGGGGAAGAATCTTTGAGAGCTAACACATGGTCCTATGTCCCCTTTTCCTGCTGTCCTGATGACCAGCAATGCTTCAGATAGAATGCTCCCACATGCTGGATCTGGGAATGAAGACAATATGGAGTCCAGCTCTAGTTGGTTCCAAATACGGCTGTCACATAATTCTCTGAAATTTTTGGCATTGTAACAAAAAAAAAATTATTCTTTTTAGATAATTTTTTGCAGACTTCTCATCACTGTGAGGAGACCCTCTTTTCCTTAGTCCCTGTATGAACTTGATCTTCTGCATTGATGAAGACAGGAAAGTTCACTTTTTTGGGCTGGCCACATAATATTTCGATAACTATATTATAGGGTCAAGTGGGTGTTTATTGGATGAATTGAGTAATTTTTCTGTAAATGGTGATATTTCATGGTATTATTTTGATAAAAATTCATTTGGACTTGTTAAACTCTTTCTGTAACTGAAGAGGTACAAATAAGGCTAACTTTCAGGTCTGTGTTGAAAACATGGCAATATGTGGTTCCACAATAAGGGAGCAGAACTCAGCACAGTGAGGTTAAATAACTTCTTTAGAATAAATTAGAGACACTTGGAACTGGAGATTCTACTAAAGTGACAAGACCATTTAGAATTCACTACAGTTCTTATAGGACAAATATGAGATGGCTGAAAACAGCATGTCTCAACTGTCCTCAGATGAATTAACCATCCTCACCATTCATCAGATGACTTAACAGCATCTGAGGAGCTCTTAAGTCTCTAGGGCTAATGTGATTGGACCTCCTGCCTATTAACATATTCCAATAATAGTGTCAACAAAATATCTTTTGCACCATTTTGGCTTGAAGGAAGTTCAATACTAGAGAATGATGTCAACAAAATTCCAAAGACATGGATCACATACAGGCAACTTAATTGATGAAACAGCTGAGAGTACATGTAAAGATGTTGTATGGGAGCCCATCTTCCTCAGGAACCCCAGAGAAGATCTGGGCTTGATGTAAATTGATTTCAAACGGTAGGAGTAAGAGGTGGGACTAATAACAATGAGATTAACTGAAACTCTGTGAGCAAGGTAGCTGTGTGCTTTAGCTACCTTATATAGTCTCCCTTTTCTTCCTTTCTTTATGCAGCCTGGCTCTTGCATTAAAAGCAACATAACAAAAACAAACACAAACAGATGAAAAAGAACAAGAGTCCTTCTCACTAAAGAAATTTAAATAACCTCTTTGGAAGAACTAGGGATATTAGCTTGGGTGTTGCCATCTTAGAGTAAATAGCTCCTCAGGTGGCGCCTGGGGTGGTAGGAGCCAGCTGACTTGTCAGTTTTCTTCCTGATCTTTCACCTAAGGTAAGCCTCCCTGTGCAGGAGAACCCTCCCATGTGTCCTTGGACATTCCCTCCAGCTTTTCCATTCAGGGAAGAGATGTACAAGGGAAACAAAACCACTTATACCACAGCAAACGAAACATAAATCAGATACCTAGAATAATCTTTTTTTATTTCTTTTATAACATGAAAACACACAATGTAATATCTTCAGGCAGACAAGAAAGATCAAAGTTAAAATAAAACAGAATAACTTACCTTAAAGGACATATAAGACTGACAAAACTAAAAAGAAATACAACCTAATTCCTACCCTCAGTTATTTAAGAAGATACTGCATTCATAAAAAGCATAACATGTTAAGAAAAAGAAAAAGTCAAATAATATATAAGATTTCTTGAAAATTAAAAATATAATTGCTAATGTTTAAACATGTATTACATGAGTTTACATTTTAAGTTTAAGAAACTTTTCTGAACATCAGTCTAAAACACAAAGAGTTGAAAATGATGAGAAAAAGATGGAAATTTAAGAGGTCTATTCTGAAAGCACAACATTCTACCAATTAGAGATCCTAAAAGAGAGAATAAAGAAAATGAAAGGGAGGGCTTAATTAAATAAATGACAGGATACCTCCTGGATTTGAAGAAAGGCATACAACTTTATTTATTTAGAGACAGGATCCCATTCTTTCACCCAGGCTGGAGTGCAGTGGCACAATCTGCTCACTGCAGCCTTGACCTTCAGGGCCCAGGCAATTCTCCCACCTGTGCCTTTGAGTAGCTGGGACTACAGGTGCCTGGCTAATTTTCATATTTTTTTGTAGAGACAGGGTTTCATCATGTTGCCTAGTCAGTCTGGTCTTGAACTCCTCGTGTCGAGTTATCTGCCTGCCTCAGCCTCCCAAAGTACTGAGATTACAGGCGTAAGCCACTGTGCCTGGCCTAGGCATGCGAGTTTAGATCTAAAAGGGAATTTTAAAAAATCAAAATCTAGACTTAGTATGATAGAGTTTCCAAACTCTAAGCGTAAAGAACATAATTCTGAAAAACTTTGAAAAAAACATCATCCACGAAGAAGAGAGTTCACAGTACAGGATACCAGAATTCAGTGGTAGTAATCCCTTCAAAGTAATATGGGAAAATAATTTTAAACCTAAAATTATATATTCATAAACATATTAATCAAATATAAAGACTTAACAAAGCAACTTTAAGGTTTCAGAAAATGTAACTCACGTATTTTCTAAGGCAGGAACTGAGGATGAATTCCAGCAATACAAGGTAGAAAGCAAGAAGGGAAATACGGATTCTAGGAAATAGTTACCTTGATTCAGCAGAGAAATAAGTGGAAATTCTCAGATTATAGTGAGAGTACAATATACAGCTAGTAAGAGAATAGTTATTTCATCGTTAATCTAACATCAAAAAAGGGGATTGGGGCAATAGATATATTAAAGGATGTGACAATTTCAAGAATTTAATACAATCATTTGTTCTTGTCAGCAAGAAGAAAATAAAAGGCCATTGGTGACTTGTGAGGGAAGAGAGGAAATATGCAGTTAAGTCATTACCCAAGTCATTAAGGAGTAAAATAAAACACGGCATGATCCACTGAACAACTGGAGAAAATAAAATCTGCTTGACTTTGCACTTAGGAACACTTCCCTTCAAATATAATAGCATAGGTTTCCTGACCTTAGATCCTTAGAAAATATTATGCAATATTAACAAACCCCTTGATACTTCAGTTATCAATATTTGTACAGATATGTTAATGTAAAGTCTTTTTATTGGTTTTAAACTTTGAAATCAATCTTTAGTAAAAACACGTATTATATATTTGTTTATAAAAAATTCATATGTTATCAGCCTTACCAATGTAAAAAATAAAGGTAAAAATGGAAAGAAATTAGGGGTCAAATGGGTAGTAGAGATGGAAGGAAGGAATCAAAATACTATTATCTTACATAATGAAGAGTTATAAATTATTAAATTGTTGCCTAGATAGCAAAAGAAAGTTTTGAGAATATTATTTAATTTTACTAAGTTAACCAAAAGAGAAATTTAAACTAGTAGAATCTTTCAAAAATAAGAGCAGAGGAGGAGGAGGCTCAGGTCATATAATGGATAGAAACAGAAACATTTAAAAGCATTTATCTTTGAGGAGGAGCAACACTGGTTATTCTTACTCTAAAATCTTTATACTCTTTTACTGTTTGATAGTCTGCATCATCAGTTTAATATATTACGCTCTTTAAAATATTTTATTTATGTTCAGATAACTTCTTCATTGTATGGGTAGTCTTAAGAATATATAGTTTGGATTTCCCAATAGAAAATGGAATTCCAGCTCCTCAGAGGGCTGATGTAGAGGATCACTTGAGGCCAGGAGTTGGAGACCAGCCTGGGCAACTTAACAAGATCCTTGTCCCTTAAAAAAATTAAAAATTAAAATATGTCAATTTTTATTTGAATTTTAAAAATTAAAATATGTCAAGTTAAAAAACTTGACAGTGGACATGATGTTAATATTATTATGTTTACTATAAAATGTGAGCAATTTGAGCTACTTGTAAAAACCTGTTCTGAGCAGAAATTACTTTGGGGACAGCTAATAATTGGCTTAGTGATATTACTTTTCATTTGTCAGCTCTTTGCGTATCTTTGGAGACAGCCATTAATAATATAGCTAAATCAATGATCCTATCATTATTTTCACATCAGTGGTCAGTAACAGACGTATAATAACACTGAAAATGGTTATGATTCTCAGGTCATTATAGTAAAATTGCTTAAAAAGAGAAACCCACATATTTTTAGCTTTAAGGCATGCCAATAATATATTGATTTAAACACTACCTTATGGTTTGAATAAAGCCGTATTTTTGGTTAGACAATTATACAAGTGTAAAGTCAAGACTTTATATCATGTATTTGAAAGCCTGCCAAGATTTGACATTTTATATTTGTCTTACATTTGAGAAGATACTATTTTTTTTTTGTTAGAATTTGTGGGAGAGAAAAAAAGCTATAAAAATTCAATTTCACATAAAATTGTTTGAAATTGCCTTTCACTTGGCTAAATAGATTATTGATTTTGCCTTTTATAAAATAAAAGCTTAATAAAATTACACAACTTTTATTTCAAGGAGAAAAAATATATATATATATGTATATGTGTACATATCACATAGTCTGATACCCTTCCTTTGGAAAAATAACAAAGGTTAGTATTTACATAACAAATCTATGAGCTGTTATGATGTTCTCCTAGAGAATGAATCATGCCATAATTAATGATTAGGCCAATTTATAATGATTGCTCTTTTGCATTTTAGGTGGGTGCTACTTAATGTAGAGGACCACAATGCAGACAGTTGAAGAAAAGCTTTTTATATCAATTGATATAGGCTGAGAAAATGATGAAAGAGGCAGTATTTTAAGACTTGTATTGCTATGGACAGTAGAAAATAGAAACACACATGGGCAAATTGAAGTGTAATATTATCACAATTTTGGGGACTATACCAATAATTTTCAAAGATTCTACTGATTCAAGGTAGAAAGTTTCATACAACTTACTGTTTTGCCATTAGCAGAAGACTGGAACAAAAATTAGTTTTGTCTGGAGGATTCTGAATGAAAGTTGTTGAAATTGCTTTGTTCTAAATAAAACATACCATTATCGAAACATGGTTTCAAGAATATCATCAATATTTATTATTTATATAGGCTTTTTCAACAAAGTTGTACCTGCTTTATATGTGAAGTAGAAGAAACCATTAAAATAAAGAAATTTGGTAAATAAGAAAAAAATTATCTCTGAAATGTTCAGGAAATTTAGTGCCTTTAAAAAAAATTTTCTTCATTGCAAATACTTTTTTTTTTAGTTCATGATCTGCTGAACACTTCATTTCTTGAGTAGTTCAAGAAAAGTTTTCTAATTTCAGTTACCAATAGATATTTACACATGGATCTCAAAATCATTTACAGCATTTCTTTGTCCATACTGCTTGTTGAGCAAGAGATATTTTATATCCTTGGAAACTTTTTATCAAAAGCAGAGATAGAAAGCAAGGAAGCAGAAGATTATCGCTGTGCTGTGGATGGATCAGACTACACAGAAAATTAGCATTAATTTGTGAAAACCTCTTTTTTATTTATTCACTTTGGAAACAAATTTACATGCCATCCTCTCTTTGACTTTTAAACCAAAAATCACTGTTACAAACCAGAGGAACCAGTCCAGATTCATTGTGGCCTGAAATTAAAGTGTTGGAGAAATATAATTTAAAACAAAATCCCCTCTTACTTCAGAATACCTCTCCACAGGGTAGAAAAGGAAGAAAACAATTTTATTATTGAATAAACATTAAATCAGAATGTGATACACAGCACAGGCAATCCACTAAAAGATTGCAAAGACAAAAAGACGTCTTTCCTTTTTATATAGCAAAGCAGATATAACCTATTACATGCATGTTATTGAGATAAACAATATCTAGTTCTCAAGAGGACTTGACAGCACCATTTGTCACCATTCAATGGATGACCACCCCTGGTAATTGGGGTGGTCATCTGTGTTTGTTAACTTGCTTTATCCAAAGAAAAAATACATTTCCCATATCTTTATGGCAAGAGTTAGTTTTGAGCAAGGCATTGGCCAAAATTAGACTCCTGCCCTCCTACAGAAATTGGGAGGTAGGGGCATTATCTTCCTTGATGATTACATTTCAATAGACGGTTCCCAGGTCCTTGATTGAGACATTCCTGGTCATCAATCTGGCAAGGGGCTTATTTAGCTTTAAAAATCATTTACGTCAATTTCAAAGAAGCAGAAAAAGAACTTAATTAAAAGTTTTCTAAAATAAATGCTTTCAACAAGCAGCATTAAACCTCCTATCTTTAACTTTTATCCACCTTTATAGCTCTTAGGGGGAAATAAAAAGGACGTCATGAGCTGAAATTCTCTTCTGAATCACTAATATTGGTTTTTGCAAAAAAAAAAAAAAGCCATTGATCTTGGTAAATGAGATTTGTAGCTTAAGGATATGCTTACTCACTGAGGTCTAAGCTTTGCTGTGCCTAAACTTATTCAAATAATGAAATATTGAGTAAGTATATCTGAGATAATATTGAAAAACTTTAAGTGGTCTTTAACTGATATTTGACTGAAATTGCTTATGCTTACATAGCAGTGATAGAAATTTGGAAGATGTATTGGTACTGTTATATTTGAGTAGTCTTTGAGGTAAGGGTTCCAGATTTAACAAATGAAAATTCAAGACACCCAGTGAAAAGTGAATTTCTAATAAATTCAAATGTAATGGCCTGTCTTGTTTTATCTGTCAAATCCACTCTGAGGTACAATGGTTGAAGCAATAAGGCATTCAAATTTTAGTTAGCTAAGTACTAAAAATGTGAATGCCAGCAAGAGGGACAGTATTCTTTCCATCTGTTATCCATAAAATAGCTTAGAAATTTTAAGCTTATCAAGAGACTTTATTGTTTCCTAGGTAGAACATTAACCTGGAAGTCAGACTAATATTAGAAGCTGGTGGCAATTAATATTTATTAAATGCTGGCAAGGTACCAAGCTCAGTTGTGTTCTATAAGTATCATCTCATTTAATTCACACAACATTTTTATGAGATATAGAGTAATATCATCCTGTTTTACAGGTGAGGAAATGATTTTAAGATAAGCAATACTAATAATCAAAATTCTGCTTTAAATCCCAGTTTGGTCAAATTGAAGGTTTACTTTCCTAAACCATACACTCTACTACCTTCCAGATGACATAGCTTCTAGAATCTGTTTCTTTTGTTTCTAAATTTGCAGCCTTCCTTGGATGAGTCACTTAACCTCTGTTTTTCAATTTTTACATATATGAAATCTGAGTATTAAATTGGATAATTTCTTGATTAGTACAATTATGTGATTTTGTCAAGAAATTAGAATTCTGCTACTGAAGTATGGGAAATAGAGATGTGTTTAATTTGCCTTTATATAGATTCTAAGGGCAAATATGGCACACAATTTTTTTCATACCCATGTATTTTTTCCCAGTATGTACTACAGCATTTTATATAGACTCTCAGTGGATGCATGAGTGAGGGTTGGGATCACCGTGTTGTGTATTTCTTCCAGCAATATGGAATTCAAAAGGTCATTAAGAAGAAAAGAAATTCTCAAGTTGCTTCTGAATTTCTAATAACATGGGAAATGAGGTAAGGATACAGGAGAGTAGTATGCTGAAATGATAGTGGTGAGCCATTCAGGTTAGTTAACAGGAACGAATGCCTGGGCTTCTAGAACTCTGTATATGCATGTGAGGCTCTTTTGGCTGTCTTAAAATTATCCTGTTCCTATGTTCTGGAACAAACATTTTCTTCCACCTCCTAAAGTTTTGTTCTTTACTTGTAACTTCACTGGTCCTTATTATTCTTCAGAGCAGAGAAGGGGCATTCTTCAAAATAGGCGTAGATGCTCTCTCTCTCTCTCACCCCCCCACCACCCCATCTCTTTCAGGCTTATTTTTACTAAAATAACAAATTCACAGACATGCATGTAAAAAATCCCAAAGTGACTCACTTAAAAAGTGCCACATGTAACTATATAGAAGCATAGTTTCTGAAGAGGAATTATAGGAATTATGAATCAATAAGACAGGAGGAGGTCCACAAAAGCAGACCAGAATATAGACCAGTCATGACACTGTGGCATAGTTATCAAAAGGTATAGTGACATTTGTAGCTGACAAGAAGGTGATTGTTGTGCATTTAAACTCCGAAACTCTGGGAAGTGTAGACCTGAGATCATGTATTTCAGGTTTAGAAACTTGGCATTATCAGCAGGTAGGCTGGATTTAATAAAACCTATGTGTCTAAAATTCAGAAAATCAAGCTTCAAGAGAAGATTAGAGGGACAAACTATATAAATTGCAATGCAGTGATGCATTACTAAAAGGTGGGAGCTAAAATAAATGTTATGGTAGTTAATATTAGGAAAATAACGCAAACCAAAATACATAAACCATAAATTACTAAAGTATCATAAGGCTAGGCCATGCTCATGAAATGAAAAAAAAAAGTGGGATCAGAAGAAAGGACTGTGTCTCTTCCTATGATTTTTACATTCATAAATTAATTCTACAAATTTTTTAAAAGGCTAATTTGAATAAAATTAATGTCATATAAGAAGGATTGGCAACTAGAACTAAAAATAAAGGCTTAAGCATATGATGTGATGTACCTAAGGGAATATTTGAATATGGTTGGTACTATTTTACTAGAAAGTAGGTAAAAACGTTTATAAGAGGTTAAGTGTGAAGAAGTATGAGGAATGAGATTTATGGGTCATTATGGAGAAGAGAGGTAGATGGAGGAATTCTCAGAGCATAGAACAGCAATGGCAGAAATTGCCAAAGTTGATTTCATGAAGTTGGTGGCAAAACACTGAAAAAAATGTACATAGAATAAAATGAGTTAAGGGGATTTTATAGTACACTCTTGCCTCCTATAACTTCCAGAACACTATGGAAGCTATTTATAGAGAGATTAGGAAGTCTAGGGAAAAAAAGTGTTTATTTTTTCAGAAAACTCAATGTACATATACCAGCAATTGCCAAAAGGACTGCCAAAAGCAGTGGATCTTCTAGGTCAGAATAAAATGGAGAACTTCTTTACACAGACGTAGAGTTCAGGACTGTATTAGTTAACTGTTGCTAGGTAATAAAATACCTCAAAATTTCACATTTTAAAACAACAATCATTTGTTATCACACAGTTTTTCTGGATCAAGAGTCTAGGTATGGCTTAGCTTGTCCTCCTGTTTAGGATCTCTCTTGAGGCTCAAATCCAGTTATCAGTTGGAGCTGCTCTCATCTAAAGGCTTAAAAGAGGAAGGATCCATTTTCAAGTTCACTTACATGGGCTATTGGCCGGCTCAGAAGATTCACTTCCAAGCTCAGTCATATGGCTGTTGGCAGGCCTAAGGCCCTTGTTGGCTGTTGCAGAAGACATTATTTCTTTGCCACGTGGGCCTCTCCATAGAGCAGCTCACAACTTGGCAACTGGCTTCTCTCAGAGGGACTAACAGAGAAAGCAAGATTTCGGAAGTCACATCCCATGACTTTGACATATTCTATCTGTTAAAAGCAAGTCACTAGGTACAGTCCATAGTCAGTGGGAGGAAGTTACACAAGGGTGTAAATACCAGGGTGCAGGAATCACTGAGGCATATCTTAGAGTCTGCCCAGTACAAAGACTTTGCTCTATGCAACGACATTAGATGATAAACAGCAAGTGGTGAAAAGTGGAGTTGACTGCCTGGACTCAGACTATCCAAGCATAATAATCTTTCATTCTCAGAATAAATTTTAGCTCATAAAGATTAAAAAAATTCAATACAGAAAAACAATCTCTCCTCATTTTTTTCATAACGTCTGGCATAATTAAGGAACTGTGGTGTTTAGTAATGCTCTTTAGCTTAAATAAGATTGAATCAGGACAGATTAAACTATAACGACTAGAACTAAGGAATTTAACCTAATGTTCTTAACTGAACAGTAAAGAACTCCCAAGATGAGTTTATTTAACCACATATTCTAGTTTTTTGTATTTTCTTTTGTGAAAGATGTACTTTCTTTATATATGCTATTAGACAAGGACATTTTCCAGCAAAATTTTTATCACCTGCCTGCGCAGCTTTCCTTTATCAAAATTTAACAGGAACAATTGTATGGCATTAAATATATTGATAAACTAAGCATAACTCTGAGTAGTTTCACATTTAGGGAAAAAAAGATAAATGTTTATCTTATCTGCATGATTTTAAAAAAAGGATTAAATACAATAGAGTAGGCAAAGCAAAATACAGAAAAAAAGTCCTGTTAAGTAAGTCTACCATATTATAGATCCTGATGGGATGAATGTAAAATCTATATAAAAAAGTACGTCTATCTATCTATCTATCTATCTATCTATGTATCTATGTATCTATCTATCTATTATCTATCTATCCATCAAAGAATGGATTTTAAAATACGCCAAACAAGATGCTTTATAATTTAGCCATGTTTCTGTTTTGTGTTTTCAGCTTTACATTCTTATTCTCTAAGGTTTGAGTGTTTTTTAAGCAAAGAAATTTGGTTTATAAATGAGAGTCACTTATGTCTAGATATTGCTTATTAAATAATTCTTCTGAGAGGTAATTTTAGATTTGCTGTAAGCGATTAATCAGTGTTTTTTGAGATTCTTAGACATTGGTAAAACAAATGTTTTACCATTTGTTGGAAGAGAAATGGGTATTTCTTTAGTTTATTCTTCATCATCTCCACCCTCAAGTGCTCCTTCCAAAGCATACTGTAGCCTTTATACATTTCCAAAGATAGAAACCTCTTCACACTGCTTATTTTATTGTTAAATATCTCCAACTGATTAAGAGATCAACTTATATAATGCCGATATCTACCCCTCTAAAATTTCCAAAAATCAACCTTTGCTTCCCTTTTTGTACTAGTATAGAGAGCCTAATCTCTCCCTAGATGGTGACCTCCTTCATGAACAACGTCATGTCTTTTTCTTGTCTCTAGATACCACATGCCTTGTAAATGATAAATATTTCAACATGTATTTTTGAATGAGTAAACTACAATCTCTGAGCAAACTATGAGGAAAGACTTAGTATTATAGTTTTCCTTCTAAATTATCATATGTATAAATGAAGGCAAGTGATTTGTTTTCTAGGGTCAGGATCACTTCTTTGTCCCCACAAATGCATAGGAGAATAGATGAACTATTTGTGCTTAACTATATGGACCTTATCTCCTATGATCCATGAAACCAAATTTCTTCCTGTAATAAATTGCCCTCTTGGCATTCTTAACTTTGCTTGCCTCCTGATTCCTTCCTTGAACTTCTGGTTTTCAACTTCTTAACTTATTTTTTGACCTGTTTACACTTACTCTAGCCAGCCCTAAGAACGTTTCTACCAATCCTATCCCTGACCTGATTTGTTCTCCCTTGAGGCCATCTAAACTCTAGAATGGTGGATTCTTCTTGTGTACTGTTGAATTGGGTTGAAATTTGGTCACTTTCTTTGTGACTGTTTACTGAATAGAAGTGAATGCCTAAAACATAATGTTTTATGGTGCAGACTGTAGTGTATCATGGTGAATGTTAAATGTGAGCTTGAGTACAATGTGCATTCTGATGTTGTTGGGTGGTAGTCTATAGATGTCAATTGTATACAGTTGATTAATGATGTTGTTTAGTTCAACTATGTTCTTGCTGATTTTAGCCTGCCGGATCTGTTAATTTCTCATAGAGGAGTACTGAAGTCTCCAACTATAATAGTGCATACTTCAATTTCTCCTTGAAGGTTTATGAGGTTTTGCCCTACATAGTTTAATACTTTCTTAATAGGCAGGTACACATTTGAGATTATTATATCTTTTTGGAGAAGTGAGCCCTTTTTCATTATGCAATGTCTATCTTTATCCTTAATTACTCTACCTCTTTTGAAGACTCCTGTGTCAGAAATTAATATAGTCTTGCTTTCTTTTGATTAGTGTTTCCATGGTATATATATATTTTTCATCCATTTACTTTAATCTACATTTGTCTTTGTATTTAAAGTGAGTTTGTTGTACACAAGTATATGGCATCTTATTTTTTGATCCACACTCACAATCTCTATCTTTTAATTGGCATACTTCGATGATTTGTATTCAAAATTATTACTTATATCTTTGAATTTATGTCTACCATATTTATTACTGTTTTCTATTTGTTGCTCTAGTTTTTCATTTTTATTTTTTCTTCAACTCTTTTTCTACCTTTTACTGTTTTAGTTGAGCATCTGATAAAATTTGATTTTTCTACTTTCTTAGCATGTGAGTTATACTTTTAAAATTTTTCTTTAGAATTTGAAATGTATATTTACAACAAATCTAACTTCATTTTGAAATAAACTAAATTCTTTTAGGAGTAATGTGAGTACCTGATAATTATAAAATAATTCTAATTGCTCCCTCTTGTCGCTTGTATCACTGATGGCATTTACTTCACTTATATATAGAAATACATAAGGTTATATTAATATATATGATTATATATGCTTATATGATATATATGGAAGAATACATAATCAAATTAGTACATATACATATATACATAATGCTTAGTAAAAATACATTGTTGCTTTTATTATTTTGAGAAAACTGCTATGTGTTAGATAAATTAAAAATCAGGCAAATAAAAATTTTTATTTTACCTATTTCTTCTTTAATGTTTTTTTCTTTATGAAGATCAAAATTTCTGACCTATACTATTTTCCTTTTCTCTGAAGAATGTCTTTTGACATATCTTGCAAGGCAGATCTACTGGAATAAATTTCCTCAATTTTTGTTTGTCTGAGAAAATCTTTGTTTCTCACTTACTTTTGAAGGATAATGTTGCAAGGAACAGAATTCAATTTTTTTTCCTTTGTCTCAATGCTTTAAATAATTTACTCCATTCTCTTCTTGCTTGCATGGCTTGTGAGGAAAAGTCAGATATAAGTCTTATCTTTGTTCTTTTACAGGTAATGTTTCTTTAGCTTTTTTCAGGATTTTTTTCCTCTGATTTTCTGTAGTTATAAAATGATATGCCTAAGTATAGCTTTGGTTTTCTTTTTTTATTTTTAACCCACCTTCAGCATTTATCCTACTTTGTGTACTCGAAGCTTCGTGGACTTGTGGTTTGGTGTTTGATCGTAATTTGGGAAAAGTCTCAGTTATTATTTTTCTCAAATATTATTGTATTTGTTTCTCTCTTTCTTCTACTTCTGGTATTCCCATTACATATATGACTACCTTTTGTAGTTGTCCTACAGCCCTTGGTTATTCAATTCTGGTGGTTTTTATTCTTCATTGTTCTCTTTGCTCTTCAGTTTTTATTTTTTTATGCATATCCTAAAGCTCAGAGATATTTTCTTTGGCAGTGTTCAGTCTACTAATAACCCTATCAAAAACGTTGTTTTTGTTATGATGTTTTTGATCTCTTGCATTCCTTTTTGGTTTGTTCTTAGAATTTCAATCTCTCTGCTAAGATTACACATCTGTTCTTTTATACCATCTATTTTATCCATTAGAGCCTTCAGCATATTCATTGAAGTTGTTTAAATTCCCAATCTGATAATTCCCATAAACTTAGTAGAGTTCTGATGCCTTCAAATTGCGTTTTTTGGTTTTTAGCATGCCATGTAATTTTTTCTTGATTGACAAACATGATGTGCTGGATGAAAGAAATTGCAGTAAAAAGGTTTTTGCGAGTGCGATGGTAAAGTGTGGGGGAAAGGAAGTGTTCTAGAGTCCTGAGGTTAGATTTCAGTCTTTTAGTGAGTCTGGGCCTTTGGACTGTGAACTTCACAAGTGCTTTCAGACATTGTTCCTTGGGTGGAACTGGGTGGCTAGAGATGGGCTAGAGTTGGCTACTTCTCCTAGATCAGTCAGGTTCTGAAAAAAACCCAGTAGGTTAGGCTCAGCTTACAGTTTCTCCTGAGTGCAGCCCATGTTAAGAAAAATAGAGTATTCTGGTGAATTTAAAAATTATTTTTTCTTCTTCTTTTGCCAGATATATGCATCTATTTTTTCTCTTATATTCACTATAAGAACCTGCTGAAACCACTGGAGATAAAACTACTGCTTTATAACTGGATGCCCTGGAGTTTTAACCTTCACTTTGCCCACACTGAGCCTCTAGTGAGTCATCAATTACTGTTCAGATTTTCCTATTCTGATGTTGGTTCTTGTGTAAGTTTTCACTCACAAGTCACTGTTCTGGTAAGCCTTGACTCCCTGTATTCATCTCCACAATCTTGGGGACAGCGATTTATGTGTCTTCCCTTCTCTTAAGGATACAAGAAGAATGGTTGATTTTTCATTCTCTTCAGATTTAGACTTGTTGTTAGGAAGGAAGTGGCAACTTTCGATCTCCTTAGATGTAGAACTGGAAACTGGAAGTCTGTTTCTATAATTTTTAACTTTAGAAAAGTAAGGCAAAAAAATGATTAAGAAATTGTGAATATAGTAAGTATTTCCTTTTGTAAATATAATTTTGTGGGTTTTATTTGGGTTCAAATTCTTATCATGATGTCTTATTCATTCATGTATTGAGTATAACTGATATGCCATGTAAGTTTAACCACCTAAAGTCAATTTGACTTTTCTAAGCAAAGCCGAGGGTAACAAAGAAACTGGTTGTCATATTTTTATGACTTGACGTTCAAACTAAAACTATAAAATGACCTTCAGAGTTAAGAACGTAGAGTACCTTGGTTTTTAATATCTCATGGGTGAAAGAGGAAGGAGCTCTGAAGATCTTTGATCTCAATTGCTCTTGAAAGAGTTGCTGCAATAATACTCAATAATGTATGGTGTCCTAATGTATTTGAGAATATTTCCTCTAGATATTCCCTAATTAGAATATAGTCAATTCCTACTGCCTTTAACCCATTACCACTAGGCAAGGAAGGAATAGCAGAGCAATCTGGTAGTCATTAAGAATATTTGAAGATAAATGTGTTCTACTGGGATTAAGCATTTCATTCTCCTGATAATAAAATTATATTAGCTTCATAGGTATTCGCAATATACTTTAGGCTATTTTAAAACAATTAAGAAAATAAAGAATATTCACTTCCTTGAGTTTGTTATTGTTGTTGTTGGTCTGTTTAATTTGTAGCTTGGAAACAGAGCAGACTCAGTTGAGAAAATTAAAAATGATAATAATATAAGTTCTTTAAAACCTTAAGAACGAAGGGTGAGAGCTCAGTATGCTTCAGGATGCATTATATAGCTACAATGTATTACAAAATATCCCTAAAGTGAATCATTACTTAAAAAACCAAAAGCCAGTTAATTAAAAATACAGCATAATTTACCCTTAAAATATGCATTTTATTTTGTAGGCACTATGAAAATATGCACTCAGGAGTTAAATATATGAATGAAAAATAAATAAATTAGCCATCAAGGTAAAATATCAACCATGATTACATCCAAATATTTGCCTTTCTTGTGTTTCTATATGTGTCACTAGGCAGGACTAGTGAAAAACACATAATGAGTGCTGTCTGGCATAACTTTAACTATTTAGCTTTAACCAGCACTAAACTCCAGCGGGTTCTTTGAGTTTATATTTCACTATATTTCCCTAGTTAATTTACTCTTTCTCTCTGTTGGATGTTATAGTACCTTTTCAAATCTTCCATATTTTCTCTCCATCCTTACTCACAGGTGATGATTTATTACTTTGAATGAAGGGTTCATGATCCCATCTCAGGCTAATGCCTCCACTTAGGTATAAAATACACTCCATTTATTTTGTCTACCCAGGAAATCAGCTCTAACTATTCTTCCTTTCTTCTTTTGCATAAACATGTTATCTTTATCATCTTTTAAAATGGTCTTCTTAAAAAATTATTTTATTTCAATAGTTTTTGGGGAATAGGTGGTTCTTAGTTACATGGATAAGTTCTTTAGTGGTGATTCCTGAGATTTTGGTGCACCCATCACCTGAGCAGTGCATACTGTACCCAATGTGTAATGTTTTATGTCTTATCACCCTCTCACCTTCCCCCAAGTCCTCAATGCCCATTATATCATTCTTACGCCTTTGCATCCTCATAGCTTAGCTCCCACTTATAAGTGAACACATAAAACATTTGGTTTTCCATTCCTGAGTGATTTCACTTAGAATAATGGTCTTCACATGAACCCTAGAACTTAAAGTATAATTTAAAAAAAAGAATAATGGTCTTCAACTCTATCCAGGTTGCTGCAAAAGTCATTATTTCCATCCTTTTTATGGTTGAATAATATTCCATGCTATATAACTCTGGGTAGATACCCAGTAGTAGGATTGCTGGTTCAAATGGTAGTTCTACTTTTAGTTCCTTAAGGAATCTCCATACTGCTTTCTGTAGTGGTTGTACCAGTTTACATTCCCATCAGCAGTGTAAATGTATTCCCTTTTCACCATATCCACACCAACATCTGTTATTTTTTATTTTTAAATTATGGCCATTCTTACAGAAGTAAGGTTAACACCACATCATCAGAGAAATACAGATTAAAACCACTTGTTGTGAATGGTTTTAATTCACACTCATTCATAATGAGTGGTTTTAATTTGTATTTCTCTGATAACTAGTGATGTTAACTACTTTTTCACGTGGTTTGTTGGCCATTTGTGTATCTTCTTTTGAGAATTTTCTATTAATGTCCTTAGCCCACTTTTTGATGTGATTTTTTTTTTCTGATTTGTTTTGAGTTCCTTGTAGATTCTGGGTATTAGTCCTTTGTCAGATTCATAGTTTGTGAAGATTTTCTCCCACTCTGTGGGTTGTCTGTTTACTCTGCTGATTATTTCTTTTGCTGTGCAGAAGCTTTTTAGTTTAATTCGGTCCTATCTATATTCGTTCTTGTTCCACTTGTTTTTGGGTTCTTGGTCATGAACTCTTTGCCTAAGCCAATGTCTACAAGAGTTTCTCCTATGTTATCTAAAATTTTTATGGTTTCATGTCTCAGATTTAAGTCTTTGACCCACCTTGAGTTGAATTTTGTATAAGATGAAAGATGAGGATCCAGTTTCGTTTTTCTACATGTGGCTTGCCAATTAGCCCAGCACCATTTGTTGAGTAGGATGTCCTTTTCCCACTTTATATTTTTGTTTGTTTTGTTGAAGATCAGTTGACTGTAAGCATTTGGCTTTATTTATGGGTTCTTTATTCTGTTCCATCGGTCTACATGCCTATTTTTCTATAATTACCATTCTGTTTTGGTAACTATAGCCTTCTAGCATAGTTTGAAGTCAGCTAATGTGCCTCCAGATTTGTTCTTTCTGTTTAGTCTTGCTTTGGCTATGCAGGCTCTTTTTTGGTTCCATATAAATTTTAAGACTTTTTTCTATTTCTGTGAAGAATGATAGTGGTATTTTTATGGGAATTGCATTGAATCTGTAGATTGCTTTTGGCAGTGTGATCATTTTCACAATATTGATTCTACTCGTTAATAATCATGAAATGTGTTTCCATTTGTTTATGTCATCAATAATTTTTTTCAGCAGTTTTGTAGTTTTCCTTGTAGAGATCTTTCACCTCCCCTGTTAGGCATATTCTTAAGTATCTTACTTTTTGTGTAGCTGTTGTAAAAGGGATTGAGTTCTTCATTTGATTCTTAGCTTGGTTATTGTTGATATGTAGCAGTGTTAATGATTTGTGTGTATTTATTTTGTATCCCAAAACTTTATGAATTCATTTATCAGATCTAGGAGGTTTTTGGATAAGTCTTTAAGGTTTTCTAGGTATACAATTCTATTATCAGCAAACAGTGATAGTTTGACTGCCTCTTAACTGATTTAGATGACCTTTGTTTCTTTCTCTTTTCTGATTGCTCTGGTTAGGACTTCCAGTAGTGAAAGTGGGCATCCTTGTCTTGTTCCTGCTCTCAGGGTGAATGCTTACAACTTTTCCCCATTTAGTATAATGTTGGCTGTGACAGATAAAGAATTCATAAGGCTGATTATTAACCTACTCAAGGAGATACCAGAGAAAGGTGAAAACCAACTTAAAAAAATTAAAGATACTTTACAGGATATGGATGACAAATCCTTCAGAGAAATAGATATTATAAGGCAAAAAATTCATAACTTTTATAAATGAAAGATACACTTAGAGAAATACAAAATGCACTGCAAAGTTTTAACAATAGACTAGAACAAGTAGAAGAATGAACTTCAGAGGTCAAAGATAAGTCTTTAAAATTAACCCAATCAAAGACAAGGAAAAAAGAATAGAAAAATGAACAAAGCCTCCAAGAAATTTGAGTTTATGTTAAATGACCAAACCTAAGATTAATTGGAAAGAGAGAAATCTATAAGTTTTTCCAAACTTTTAGAAATTTAAAAGATTTCCCTCTTATTTGAGGGAACAATTGAGAAAAACTTTTCTGGCCTTGCTAGAGATACAAGCATCCACATACAAGAAACTCAAAGAACACCTGGGAAATTCATCGCAAAATGATCATTGCCTAGGCACATAGTTGTCAGGTGATCTAAAGTCAAGATGAATGAATGAATCTTAAGAGCTGTGAGACAAAAGCATCAGGTAACCTATAAAGGAAAACCTGTCAGATTCACAGCAGATTTCTCAGCAGAAACTTTAAAATGCTCTTGACTCCATTTCTCTTTCCTATCACTACCCCCATTCCTCTGCATCTTGTTAGAGCATAATTTCTCAAAAGATCTGGCCTTTACTCACTGTCCTTATTCCTGTGATCTTCCCTATCTCTCTTTTACTTGCTCTAAATAGGCTTTCAACACAACGAACACTTCTATGAAACTATTTGCTATATCCAGAAGTCATTTCTTACTTTCTCCTTGATTTATCAGCAAGATTTGACGCTGATGATAACTCTTTTCTTTCTAAAACTACATTTCAGGTGCCCTACCCTTACTGTTTTCTCTCTGGACTTACCGGCTGCTCCTTCTTGCTGTTATCTTTCTTGTTTCTCTTCTCACTATCCTTCTAATATTGCAAGGGCACAGATCTCAGTCCTTGGGCCTCTGCTCTTCTTTGTCTATATTTAATGTCTTGGGAATTTTAGCCAGTCATGTTATAAATATCAACTATACACTAATGACTTTTTTTTTTTTTTTTTTGAGAGGGAGTCTCGCTCAGTCGCCCAGGCTGGAGTGCAGTGTGGCACAATCTCGGCTCACTGCAAGCTCCGCCTCCTGGGTTCACGCCATTCTCCTGCCTCCACGCCATTCTCCTGCCTCAACCTCTCAAGTAGCTGGGACTACAGGTGGCCGCCACCACACCTGGCTAATTTTTTGTATTTTTAGTAGAGACGGGGTTTCACCATGTTAGCCAGGATGGTCTCGATCTCTTGACCTCGTGATCTGCCTGTCTCGGCCTCCCAAAGTGCTGGGATTATAGGCGTGAGCCACCGCGCCTGGCCTACACTAATGACTTTTAACGGAAGGTCAGATTTAGGTCAGATTTCACATATATATGTTTCCAGAAATCCCTTCTTAAGCATCTAAAATTCATCTCAAATTTAACATCTAAACAAAATCTGGTTATTCCATCTCAGCTTGCTCATTCCCCTTCATTCCCCTATTCCTTAATTATTGGCAGTGCTATTTTTCCGATTGCTCAGATTGAGCTTGGGGTCCCTCTTGTGTCATGTTTTACTCTCACACCTCAATACACAATCTGACAGAAAATTATTTCTGCTCTTTCATTTTAGTAAATTTGGAAGCTGACCACATTTGCTACCTTTACTGCTATCCAGACTACACACTGTCATCTCTCCCTTGTACTACTGCATCAGCTTCCTTAAGGGTATCATTGCTTCCACTCTATCCTGTCCATGGGCTCTATACACAACCCAATAGTGAGAATCATCTTAATAAAATGAAATTCAGATTGTGTCATTTCTCTTCTTAGAACCTTCTAGAGTAACTTAAAAGAGCCAGTCAAACTAATGGTTGCTTCTGCTAGGGGCAAACCATTTTTTAAAATATTCCTTTAATATTAACATATCATTGTATAAATATCATTGTATTATTTGTACACTGTATTCTCAGCCATAATGCATACAACTTTCTATAGTGGTTGTACCAGTTTACATTCCCATCAGCAGTGTAAATGTATTCCCTTTTCACCATATCCACACCAACATCTGTTATTTTTTATTTTTAAATTATGGCCATTCTTACAGAAGTAAGGTTAACACCACATTATCAGAGAAATACAGATTAAAACCACTTGTTGTGAATGGTTTTAATTCACACTCATTCATAATGAGTGGTTTTAATTTGTATTTCTCTGATAACTAGTGATGTTAACTACTTTTTCACATGTTTGTTGGCCATTCGTGTATCTTCTTTTGTGAGACGTAGGTAAAATGCCCTTGGCTAGTTTACAAGAAAACTTAGAGGAAAAGCAAAGTGCTACTTAATCAATGCTTTTACACTTTTTGTTCCCACAATTTACTGGATACTCTATTTCTTCAAAAGCAAAAGAAGCATTATTTTCAGATCATGTCTTGATATAGAGCTTAGTGGTCTTTGTCAGTATATACTTAAAGAATGTTTATTTCTTAATGATACTGAATTTTGTAATGAAAACCCCAATGTGCAAATAGTTATAAACAAGAGGGGTCACAATTGTTTTAGACTGACTTTAGAAACCATTTGTTTTGTATTTTGTTTTAAGAATTACAGGAACATAGCTACAAATGCTGAGTTTGATTTGGAAATGCATTCTTCGGTCATATAAAGATGGGATAAAAATCCCTTGGGAACTTTCCTCTCCTGTATTATGCATAACTATCCCCAGCACTTATTTTCAGATTAAAGAACTCACTTTTTAACAGCTATGGTCTAAAAGTTAAGGTGATCTTTTAAACACTATTAACTGTAAATGAATTTTTATTAGGGATTTTGTAATTTTCTAACAAAAGTTACTAAAAGAATGCTTGAAAAGATGATGTAATCTTTCATAACCTAGTAAAAATTTATTTTTTCTATTTTTAACTTTCTTCTGATTTTTAAAAATTGTGTTCATGATTGACACATAATACACGTATATAGGATATAGTGTGATGTTTTCATACATGCGTACATTGTATAAAGATCAAATCAGGGTAGTTATCATGTCAATCACCTCAAACTTTTAGCATTTGAAGTTTGAGGTGAGAACTCCAGAGTGACAATAGTTTTCTGTTTCTGGCTTCTTTTTACAGGGTCATATTCAGTATATTAAATTTAATAAAACTTTGTCTATTTAAGTGGATTTGTGAATATTTTATACATATACTGCACTTCAGTAAAATATATTGTATGTTGACCAAAATGAATTTGGTTTATTAAGAGAGGATAGCACCATTGCATGCAAATATTTTGCATAATTTATTCATGATTCATTGTTTGGTCTATCAGAATACTCCATAATGACTGAAGATGCCAACTCACATTAAAAATAAGCTTACAAGATCCTGGTTAATAAGCAGTAAGTCCAATGTATTAATTGACAATGAAGATTATTCTTTTCTATTAACTACAATGTTCAGAGTCCCTATTTAGGATATACTTTTCATGATCACTAAATTAATAAATGTAAGGTTGCTTAGTAACTACTGTAGGAAGCAAGTAGAGGAAGGTAAATTATTACAGGGGATTTTTCATTTAGACCATGGTGACACTCAATGATATATTTCTTTCTGTAAACCAAGGTCTTGTTGCTAAGGGCTGTGTACTGCCCATCAGATTTGGTGTCTTTCAGTCTGAACTATTTCAGAGCAACCATGACACCTTGCAGCTGTTGAGCTTCCCTTTTCTAACTTCTAGGCTGTGTTTTTTTTTTTCTTATTTATGTAAGTTTTCTTTAGGTAGAATGCAATGTAGATAATGAGGTTTCAAATTACTAAAAATGCATTTTAACTCTGCTTACGTGAGATAACACTTGGGATATTTTGGTAATTTTATTGGGGTTTCACAATTTTTTGGCCATCCCACATACATTGACAATCACTTTATTTACTACATGTGTTATTAACCATTTCGTTTGTGCACAATTTTGTTCAGAGGGTCATTTAAGCTTCAAGTTATTTGAGATAACTTTATTGTCTCACTCATGTACCTTTTACATTATTCAGATAATTTATGAACTTGTTTTCATGTGTTTAAAACAATTTTTAAAACATTAGGTTTAAAAGATTGAAAACAAATTATGTGATAATTCATTACCCTTTCTACCTGCATCCAGCTATATGAACATGAATCAGTTCAGAAAGATCAGAATATATCCTCCTTTCAGAGCACAGTTATTCTTGAAATCTATCCCACTTTTTGACAAGTCTATAAACACAATGGCATCATTAGCAATGATTGCAGAGTCAGAATAAAATTAGTATTTTTGTTTGGAGAATCTCAGAGTTTTCAATTAGTTTGGAAAGACATAATTATCTGACAATTCCTTTCCTGCTATTCATCATCCATTACTGATATAAGTCAAGCAACCATTGGGAGTCAGAAAAAAAACAGAATAAATTTTTATGCTCATGCATCAGCATTTTCTAAATATCTCCCAGAAGGCATGCATTCCTTCAGCCTCACTTGTAGGCTGGAAAATAGACACACATGCACGTAACTCATACATTTCAAAAAGAGGGACAGGACTTGTTTTGATTTCACTGAGCTACTTATACAAGTCAGTGGACCAGGTCAACAGGGTAATCGTATAATTTTCAAGCACAATGAACCCTCAACAGTTTTTATAAGATAAAACTAGAGCAGCTCATTAAAATGGCATTGAGGGTAAAATCAGAAAGACAAAATGCCAGCTACTAATGGTTGAGGGTAGGCAATAAGGCAGGAGGAAAACATATCAATTAATACTTTGAAACAATCTCACCACAGTGTATCCTTTTCAAACTTTTACGTTTGTCTCTGCCAATAATTTTGATACTTGGTTACTTACTATCTTCTGCATTAATTGCTACGTTTATTAGTATTTTATCTTTTTTCTAAGAGTTATGTCAGAACATTGAGACTGGAAAATGTTGTTCACTCTGGGTTTTTTTGTTTTGTTTTGTTTTGTTTTGAGATGGAGTCTTGCTCTGTCACTCAGGCTGGGGTGCAGTGACATGATCTTGGCTCACTGTAGCCTCCGCCTCCTTGGCTCAAGCAATCCTTCCTCCTCAGCCTCCCAAGTAGCTGGGATTACAGGTGCACACCACCATGCTAAATTCTTGTATTTTTTTGTAGAGACAGGGTTTAACCATGTTGCTTAGGCTTGTCTGAAACTCCTGGGCTCCAGCAATTTGACTACCTCTGCCTCCCAAAGTGCTGGGATTGGAGGCATGAGCCACTGCACTCAACCCACTCTGTTTTTGAATCTTTTATGTTTCTTGACAGTCTCAGGCACCTTGACTAGTCAATTAATCAATACTTGTTTAAATTTTAGTTTATTGAATGAGGAATATTTGCCAGTAGGAACAAGCAATAGAAAATTTTATGATATAGCGAAATATAATATTATGATCAAAGAATCTAGGAGAATAGACATGATAATGTAAAATTTACAGCAATTTTTCTTGCTTTATCTTTTCAGAGCTATTCAGAAATTTAAGAGATGTATTGTCCCCTGCCATCATACCCTATTTTATTGCAGTAGAACTGAGGCTTAATTATGTAAAATGACTTCCCAGGGTCAAAAGTTCATTTATTACCGAGCTGAACATAGAATCTGTTGATATTACTAAAATTTGTTATGTAAGGTATTGTTGACATCTATGTTGTTCTTATATTGCATGTAAATCTTTATAGGACTTTATAGAAGCACAATTTGCAATTGTAAAAATGTGGAACCAGCCCAAATGCCCATCAATCAAGAAGTGGGTAAAGAAACTGTGGTATATATATATACACCATTGCTTCCACTCTATCCTGTCCATGGGCTCTATACACAATGCAATAGTTGTGATGGAATACTACTCAGCCATAAAAATGAATGAATTAATGGCATTCACAACAACCTGTATGAAACTGGAGACTATTATTCTAAGTGAAGTAACTCAGGAATGGAAAACCAAACATCGTATTTTCTCACTTATAAGTGGGAGCTAAGCTATGAGGATGCAAAGGCATAAGAATGATGCAGTGGACTTTGGGGACTCTGGGAAAGGGTGGGAAGGGGGTGAGATATAAAAGACTACAAATTGGGTTCAGTGTATACTGCTCGGGCAATGGGTGCACCAAAATCTCTCACAAATCACCACTAAAGAACCTACTCATGTAACAAAATACCACCTGTTCCCTAAAAACCTATGGAAATAATAAAAAAAAACTTTTTAAAAAATTTTGATTTTGTCCTAACATGTTTAACTATAATACAATAAAAATCTGAACTAATTTGGAGATTCTGAATTAATTTGGAGATTCTTGCTTATTTCCATCTCTTCATCTTCTATTTCTTTAGAAGAATGTGCTCTTGTTTATGTTTTTTATTTTCAGTCGAATTAAAAATAAAAATAAAATCATATTTCAGTTCTGTGATTTGAGCGCATCTCTTAAAAGTTCATGTGTTGAAAACTTAATTGTCAATGCAACAGTGTTGGGTGGTGGGGCTTAATAAGAGGTGATTGGGTCATGAGGGCAGAATCCTCTTGAATGAGTTAATGTCATTAACAAGCGAGCAGGTTATTCATCATAAAAGTGGGTTGTTATAAAGTGAGACCAGGATGAACATGGGGTCTCACACCTGTAGTCTCAGCACTTGGAAGGCCAAGGCAGGAGGATTGCTTGAACCCAGGAGTTTTAGATCAGCCTGGACAACATGGGGAGACTCTGTCTCTACACAAAGTTAAAAAATTAGTGGGGTGTGGTGGCACATGCCTGTAGTCCCAGCTACTTTGGAGGCTGAAGTGGGATGATTATTTGAGCCCAAGAGGTAGAGGCTGTAGTGAGCCATTATCCTGCCACTGCCCTCTAGCCTGGACGACAAAGACAGAACTGTCCCTGCAAAGTAAAAATAAAGAAATAAAATGAGTCCAGCTGCTGGTGCCTCCCTGTACCTTACGCACTTGCTTCTGTCTTTTGTCTTTGGCCATGGGATGACCCTCAGCAGACACTATTGTCATCCTCTTAGACGTCCCAGCCTCCAGAACCTTGAGCCAAATAAACATCTATCCTTTATAAATTACCCAGTCTGTGGTATTCTGTTACAGCAGCAGAAAATGGACTAAGGAACCAGTAACTGTTTCTTTTATTTTTTTTCTTACAAAAGAAACTTTCTAGTATTTTACGGAAATAAGGCTTGATTATTTTGCTTTGTACTTTCATGTCCTTCTGTTCTCTCTTTTCCCCTTCATCCTTTCTTTACAAGGAAATGTTTAAATTAGAAATGTGGTACCCTTTACCACAGTAAAGTAAAATATAGAAACTTCCATAATCTATTAAAGCAGTTGTTCTTGCAATCAAGACAAAGGGGAATTTATTATTTAACTTCAAATATCAAATAAGAAATATGTCTTTGAAAAGAGTGAAAAGATGATAATCCTTTGTGATTATAGATATTTTTCTTCTCAAATTTTTAATTCATATTACAGTTAAAGATCTCTAAGCTACTCTTTATCTCCAAACAATTCTTTACTATTAGTGCCTTTTAAATTCTGAGTATAACCAGCATGAAATGTTTTAGTTATTTTAAGTTATAACTGCATTTTAAATCCAAAGTCCATTTATAAGTTGATAGAAATAATAGTTATCATTTCTCAAATGCTCAATTATGGCATTGAATTCTTTCATATTATTAAATTTAGTGGTAATCGTTGTTTGTATGGATAAGCTATTGTACTCATGTTCAATTTTTTTCCTTCCTACTAGTAGACTATTAAATAAAAGTTAAAATTGTCATATTTACTAATTATGTAGTTCAATATTGATCATTTGATCACTCACAACACAGTTTGTCAATGTTAACTATAACTATTACCTTTCTATGAAATTTATGAGAGACAAGATAAAAATGGTACTTTGTAGAAAGCAGAGTACAAGAGAAGGCAGAGTATAAGAGAATGAATCACTGTCAAGGGCAGGTTAGGCATCATTGTAGCAATTAGTATTTAATCTTTGTGACTGTATCAAAATGTCATCTCAGTTTGACCAGCAGTTTGACATTTAACTGCTGGAAAGTTAAAAGCTCAGCCAACCACATAGTGAGTGGTTAAAGGTGTGTATCTGTATTCCTACTTCCGCTGTTTAAATTGAACTCAACAAAAATTAGTAGTGAAACCTTAGGTAAGTTACTTAAACATGTTAAGTCTTATTTTCCTAATTTGTAAAAGTCAGTAATAATATTACCTACAGTAGTGGTAGCTGTTGATATTAAACAAGGTTTCTATACATGTGGTAATTTAATAAGGATGCTACGTAAAAAATGTTAGTGCAATGTTATGCATAATTTTAATGGCTGGGCGCCGTGGCTCACACCTGTAACCCCAGCACTTTGGGACGCCAAGGCGGGTAGATCACTTCAGGTCAGGAGTTTGAGACCAGCCTGACCAACATGGTGAAACCCCGTCTCTACTAAAAATAAAAAAGTTAGCTGGGTGTGGTGGCAGGTGCCTGTAGTCCCAGCTACTGAGGAGATTAAGGCAGGAGAATCACTTGAACCCAGGAGGCGGAGGTTGCAGTGAGCCAAGATCATGCCCTTGCACTCCAGCCTGGGCAACAGGGCGAGACTCCGCCTCAAAAAAAAAATTAGTAATAATAAGAAGAATTATAATGACCATACTAATCTACCACATAGACAAAACCCATGACATAAATCATTATCCAGGGTTAATATTGTGTCTTAAGTAATGTAGTTATATATATATTTCCCTGTGGCAGCATAGAGAATATATTAGGAGGAAAAAGAGAGAACTATAGTAGACAGAGAAAAAGAAGCAAAGAGAGAAAAAGCCTCCATAATTAAAGAAACAATTATCAGCCTTTTTTCTTTTTCTTCCCAAGTATGAAAACATTTTCACAGTAAAAATGGTAAAATACATTTTTCTATTATAATATTATGTAAGAATTTAAGACTTGAGATGAGATTAGACAGTTTTCTCAAACTGGAAGAAAATGGGCTGGAGAATGGATGTTGTGGTCAAAGCATCTGTGATTCAAGATACAAACTTGGTTTCCAGTCCTAGTTCTTCAACAAACGTGTGTGACAATCAATAAGTCACTTCTCTGGAATGCAGGTTACTTATATGTATCAAGTAAGTTGGAAAGAAGTAGCAGTTTTCAACATGTGCTCTATAAAAGTTGGATTTCTTGGTCAAATAAGTTTGGTAAATATTGCATTCCATATCTCCCTGTCTGAAACTCTCACAGGGGCCTGAACTCATTAAAGCCCCTAAAAGTATTGTAGTAAAAACATCTAGTTATTTTTTTTACCAAGTTTTTACAAGTCTATTTAGTCATGTTACTCTTTTAATTACAGCCTTGTAGAACTGCTATTCAATGGACTAAACTTTAGAAAAACTGGACTAGGGAATAGTTGATTTCTTCCATGTTTACACTCCATTTCATGAACTTTGGTGATAAGAAGAGTGCATATTAACTTTATTAGAAAATCTAATCAATTCTGACTCTAATCTTCTGAGTCTCCTGGGGGTAATGACTAAGGGAGGGAGAATATTGAGCTATTAATTTCTTCTGTATGTCTGTGGCACAAGGTTCACAGAAAGAAAATTAAATTTGGTTTACTAGAGCAAAGTAAAACCAGGTATTTTTATTGTTTGTTCTGTTACACGAGAATAGTTAGAGAAGACCATAAATGCTTGACTGTATCTATACCAGAATAAACAATAATAAAAAAGTTCTGAATTTCTAAATCTGTAGTTTATTCTTAATTAAGATTTTTATTCTTCTTTCATGCAAAATATAGCTAGCATTTGTAGAAAGGTTAATACATAAAAATACAAAAGTAGTTTTTCGGAGAATTGTTTTCACTTATTGGAGCTAGGCAGCACATTTGTTAGAGTAAAATAGGGATTTTTTTTTACTTTTACTTGAATAAACCATCCTGTAGGTTTTTCAGTATAATTGGCCCTATGACTTACCTCAAAGATTACGATGAATGAAATTATCCATTCATTGATGGTCATGTTTTGAGTATTAGCTTTTATACCCAGGGATAAAATAAATCACCCAAGGAATGACCATTCTCCCTGCAGGACTGCAATCCAGTCTTCATTGGATAGAATGTGGCTATGGCTCCCTGGATGGTGGAGAAGTTGCTGAGGTGCTGTGCTGTCAGAACTTGCTAGAAATCTGCCCTCTGGAGTGCTGGGGGATGTGGTTCACATAAATGTCCCCCACCTCTGGAATCACATGCACGCTAACTGAGGGGGTCTGGAGAAAGAGTTATAGGGGGAGATAGTTTACTAGAGGCACTTCCTAAAAAGCTATCTGAAGGTTGCATGCTGGAATCACATGCACGCTAACTGAGGGGGTCTGGGGAAAAAGTTATAGTGGGAGATAGTTTACTAGAGGCACTTCCTGAAAAGCTATCCGAACGGTGCCAGAGGAAACTGCTGGTTATTAGGTACTGATAACCAATGTACCCTGTAGGAGACAAGCACTGAAGAAGCTGTTCCTTGCAGGAGCAAGGTGCTGGGATAACATATGCAACAGAAAGTTGGTGTGGAAAAATATTTGCTGCAGGAGGCTGGTAAGGGAGCACCAGAATGAAGAGGAGAAAAGACTTTTCTCCTGCAATGTCTCTCCAGTGCCCTCTAATGACCAAGCTTAACATCATGCCAGCTGGCAAATGATCTAAAGAGGCCGACTCCATCTTTACAGCAGGATATGAAGGATGAATTTGGAACTGAAAGGCAATAAATGGATAACGGGCGCACATACTCATTAGAATTTTGGCAGGCATAGTTCCTGAATTAAGAGTGTGTATATATGTTTGCATAATTTAAGCCTTATTTTAAAATTTATAGGCAGAATTCTGTAATAGCCCCCAAGGTCCCTATTCCCTGAGTACACACCTTATAGTGTTGTACCCAGACGAGTTAGAGACAACGCTATACTTTGAGACTAAGAGTCCTTTATTAAGCCGGTGGCCAAAGAGATGGCTAACGCTCAAAATTCTCTCGGCCCCTAGGAAGGAGCTTGATTAACTTTTATACCTAGGTTTAGGAAGGGGAGGGGAACTCAAATGCAGTAATTCTGCAGAAGTAAAAACATGCAAGAATCAAAAACCAAACGGTTACAAAGAGATAAACAATTTAAAAGACAAATGGTTACAAGAAGAGCAAGGGTACCAGGTGCAAGGCTCTAAATCTTTCATTATAATTAGATATAGAGGGTATGCCGGACATGAACTCAAGGCTTTATGTTGTTATCTCTTTGAGAAAAATCCTGGGAACTTCATACATTGTTGGTGCTAGTACCTTATCAGTTAATAGGGCTCCTTTGAAATGCTGAGGATCTGCTTACACAGGTCAACTCCTTGTGGAAGGGGGTTGGGTAAGGAGCCCTTAGTGTCTTGTAAATTAAGGGGTCAGTTGGAGTTTGTCCGGCTTTCCCAGCTAGAGAGAGTCTTATTTACAAGAGAAGTAAGGCCAGGTGATTAAAGAGACAAGCAGGATAAAATTCAAAGTAACAAGTTAGAGTAAAAACAAGGTTAGGAATTTCAATAGAATCTCCTCCTGTTGAGAGCAGTGAGAACCTGAAAATATGATTGGATTACACTGTTGTGACTCTTGGGATTATGTTACATATATTTTGACTTTGAGATGTTTATCAAAAGGGAGATCATCTTGGATAGGACTAACTTGATCAGGTAGGTGAGTCCTTTGCGCAAAAAAGCAAGACATTAGAGAGCTGCTGTTCAGTTGTTCTAGAAGTTGTCACAGCTCTGTTGCGATGGGACCCATGGAGGAGGTCATCTGGCAGAGTGGTCTCTAGAAGCTGAGACAGATCCCCACCCAACAACTACCAAAAAATGGGAACTTCAATCATATGCCCTCAAGGAAATTAATTCTAACAATAACCTGTGAGCTTAGAAGAGGGCCCCAATCTCAGATGAGATTACAGTTCCTCCCATCATCTTGATTGTAACTTTATGAGTCTCTGAACAAAGAATCCAGGCATGCTGTGCCCGGACTTATGCCTGCAGAAAATGTGAGATAATGTATCAGTGCTGTTTTTAACTGTGAAGTTTGTGGTAATTTGTTATAAAGCATAAGTAAAACAAATACAAATAGTATTTTTCTTGCTTTCTCCCTACTTCTCATCTACAAGAAGCATTCCTTGCTTTCTGCACTCCTATCTAAGATCAAATTTTTTTCATTGTCTCTCAACTAATTTCTTATGGCAAATAATTAAAATGTTGCCTAATAAATTTTAAAAACAATAAAACACTTCCCAGAACTAATAGCTACTTTTAAAATGTGTCAGTGGTAGAGCCTTTGCTTGAGTGTTCCTGATAATGAAATAATAAAAGCTAGCATTTATTGGTAACACACATGGCGTGTGAGACAAATACTTTACCAGGAATTATATATTTATCATTTTGAATTCTTCCAATGGATTCTATGAGTTAGACTGTATTTTCATCCTGAAGTTTTACAAGGTTAAATGGCTTGCCCAAAATACAACAAAGAGTGATTGATTAAGCTATCATATCCAGGATTGCCAATGTGAATCCCAAATTAATTGCACAATACAAAACTGCCTCAAACTGAAGTGACTGTGGTTTGGATTGACTGATAATAACAAATTCTGATTCTAGCACTAATGTTTACAAATTTTTTTTTGCAGCCATTTTACAATAATGCTATGTTTGGAGCCACATGGTAGGAACATAATGTTAAAAACATGATTTGAAAAAATTATTTTAGTAACTATGGCAGGTACTACTAGTTATCTAGAACATTCATTCTTTCTTCCTCCTAGCCAGATGGATTTGTCTGAGGACGTGATCCTCCATCTACTCTCTACATTTCCTTAATGATGCTACTAGTGAAATTAAAGCCAAGCAATTAAACCCTACCTAACAATATGTCAGCAGAAGTGATGCAAATGAATTCATAATCACATTCTTAAGAAAAAGCAACTTGTAACTTTCCATCAACTCTCTCTCTCTTTTTAACTACTTCAGGTAATTAAATGTATGGATATAATGGTGGGTGAGGGCCAATTTTTGTAGAATTAAGTTTAAGATGTTTTCCCCTATTTCCTTCAAGATCCAGTGCATATTTATTAAGTATAGCCTGAGAGAAGAACAAATTACAAAACTAAACAGATGGAGCATATTATATTCAGTGCATTGTGGAGTTATCGGAAAGTTAAACATTGAGAGACCTGGGCAGTCAAATGGATGCATCCTGAGGGTGAATGGGAATTTAAAATGTGTGTGTTTTCTACTCTTCTATTATAAAAATAAGTATTTTAATGTTTTTCCACTAATAGTAAAGCAGGACTAATATATGAAGTTTGTACTGTTCATAAATGTAATTATCTGAAAAAACGTAGGCAACAGTTTCTTGATATTTTTATTTTTTATATGAAACAGGAATTTTACAAAAAGGGATAATAACCATTTGCTATGTGGTAAGGTTTGGGGGTGAAGGACAAAATATTTTGAAACTCTGTGAAAGGTAAGGGAATCAGAGCACAGCTTCCCACAGCAGAGTTAGGGGCACAGTCTCTGCTTCATTATGCTAGAATTACACAATCTTTCAAGACTCCAGAGCCCACTCTGTCTTCCTTCTGCTCAGTGAGACAGCCCTTCCTTCCCAGCATTCACTGGTCACTTTAGATGAGTAAAAGTGGATCAAAGCAAGAGAGAGAATAAAAAGTTTGTCACAAAATGATTTTAGAGCCAAGTTGTATCTGGGTCAGAATCATATATGGGGAGCCCAGAAAGAAGATTGTTAGACCATGTATAAGGCCTATTAGTATGTATTTTATATATTCTTAAAATTTAACACGCATTAACCTTCCTCTCATGGGTTCCTTTTAACCTTAGTAATGAAAAAAATGTGTGAAATTATGAAGACAAAATTATATGATACAAGAAACCTTAGAGCTTATGTAATCCTGCCCTCCCATTTGACTTTTATTTTATAGATGAGAGAACTGAATCCCAGGAAGTTTAAGTGGCTTAACCTTAATTCACAGAAATATTTATTTATATAGCAAGATCCAATATTAAGAACAAAAGCAGTTTTTTCCTGCTTCTTCACCCAATATATGGTCTTTGATTCATTGGACAGATAATAAACTTTAATGAACATTATTTTTATAATATTATCTTTTAAATGCCATTTTCAATACCACAGACTTTCCATGTATTGTTAACAAAAGGAAAAAAGTGGTAGTTAGAAACATAACACATCATTTAACATATTCCCCTAGCTCCACATGTTTTGGCAGTTAACATTTCTGTATTTGTGTTCTTAGCTACCCTTACATGTTTTGAGGGATAAATCTTAAAACCCTCATATAAAAAATTAGACACAGCGACTATGTGAACAAAAATAAAACCAGGAAATATGACATTTTCTTTTATGTGTAGAAGATCATATGAGACTCCTCTGTGACATGTATTCATAAAAGCTGTACATTCTCTGCAATGGAGTTACCTTTGGGCTTGGTCAAATCTTGTCGTATAACAGTCATATATGGAAGGGGTGGTTTACAAGGAAATAAAAGATTAGCCAGAATATTATTAATCTACTCCTGGGTGAATTATTGCATGCAGCATAGCTATCAATAAATCCAGAAGTCTTCAGATAAGTTTTAAATGGGCTCTACTGTGCAAAGGAGTGGGGTAAGCACACACAGAAGTCAGTTGCCTTAATCCTATCATATTTAAACAGGCTTCAGTTCTCAACATGCTAATATGCTTGGAAGTTCTTCAATACCATGACCTCTAAAATCCCAGCTAATTTAGTGAAAAGAGAAACAAGGGTAAGTTATTTTTGAGAGACTTTACTACCTCCTTTGCTTGTTAGTTGCTTGTTCAGTTCCCACCTACTCACCATTGTGGACTGAATGTATCCCCTCAAAATTTGTATGTTGAAGACCTAATCTCCAATGTAATAGTATTTAGAGATGGGACCTATGGGAGGTTAGATGAGGGTGGAGCCCTTATTGAAACCATCCCTCTAAACTTTATAAAATTAATCAGAGAAGGGAGGGGATAAAATAAAAATAAACCAAGCCTGAGCATATGCAGCATTAATTATTACATCAACTTTCTCTCTGACCTGCTTTCTCATAGTGTTTGCCTATTGTCTTAGAATCATATAGAGCATAGATTGTAATTCTCCTTAACTGCTCTATTGATGACAACTTGAACATTATAAAATGTTAATTTTTCCCGTTGAAATATTCTTTTAGGTCCTGCATACCAATGAAACTACTGACATCAGCTGATCTGAATGACCCAATGAAAAGCTTACATACACAAAGAATGCAGTTTCCACATCCTAATCATTTCATTCTCCTTACTCTGACCAATCAATGATCCCAATTTGCCAGTCCCATCCCCTCCACAATTTTCTTAAAAACCCCGGATCAGTATACTCCTTGGGGAGATGGATTTTGGTGTTTTCTGCCATCTCCTTGCTTGGCTGCCCTGTGATCTTTAAACTCTTTTTCTGCTGCAACCCTGCTGTCTCGGTGTACTGATATGTTACTGTGCAGTGGGCATATGAAGCTGTTGGTCCTATAATATTATGATGGCATTAGTGGCCTTATAAGAATTAGAAGAGAAGCCAGGCACATTGGCACGTACCTGTAGTCCCGGCTACTCAGGAGGCTGAGGCAGGAGGATTGCTTGAGCCCAGGAGTTTAAGGCTGCAGTGTGCTTTGATCATTTCTGTGAATAGCCACTGTACTCTAGCCTGAGCAACATAGCAGGATCCCATCTCTATTAAAACAGGAATTGGAAGAGAGGGAGAGAGAGATGAATTTTTTTCTCTGCCTATGCACACTCATAGGAAAGGTCATGTGAGGACATAGCAAGAAGGCGGCTACCTGAAATCAAGGAAGAGAGTGCTCACAAGAATCCAATCATGCTGGCAGCCTGATCTTGACATTGTAGACTCAAGAACAGTAAAGAAAATAAATATTTCTGTTATTGAAGCCACTTGGTTTATGGTGTTTTATTATGGCAGCCCAAGCTGACTAAGACATTCGCTATAAAAGGACAATTATGTATTGGACAGTATCATTAGTATAGATATATAAGGAAGAATTGGGCAATGAATACATTAATGACAGGACATAAGAATGATGATGACATATTTGAATAAGAAAGATAATATTACTTGCAGGACAGAAGAAAAAGACAGAGCCAGAAAGAAACGTGAAACATAGGTGAAAGTGAACCTCTTCTTGGTGATAAAAATGAGTAATATAAATAATTTGAGGAGGTGTTTATATCTATTTAGATGATATTGAAAGTGACAGAGATACTGATGGATGTTTTGCTGTGCATAAAGAATATACTTGTCTTCTTTTGAGAACTGTAAGAGGTATTTTAAAATTCAATAAATTTAATGAAACAACCATGACGCAAAGATTGAGCCAAGTGGAATCCCTATTATATTTGGGTTGTAATATGCTTTCATTTAACTCTTGAAATAATGTTATGAAATGTATTTAGTCATTGTATTTTTTTGTTAAGAAAATTAGACCTCAGGGAGATTAGGCAGATTTTCAAGATTCCATAGCTTATAAGTAGTGGAATAGAGATTATAACCCATGTCTAACTAATTTTGAAGTCGATAGTCTTCATTACATTACACTACACAGAAAATTTTCAACATGGAAAGAAACTGAAATATATGAAGACAGCCTAATGAGATTACAAAGACAGCCTAATGAAATTACAAAGGCAATTACAAAGGATAGTCATCCTTTCTCATATATTCAGTACTACTATGGGTCAGCTTTTTCCTTTACTAAGATTATGAACTTGGAGTCTGTCCAGATTGTAAGAGACCTTAAAGCTCACTAAGTTTATCTATTATCTGAGCTTTCCATTGTCATGGACTGAAACTAACAGTGCAAATAGAAGGTATGGTATCATTGTTGTGGTGTATTAAAAGTAGACCAGATAGAGAATGAAAGAGCCTAAAATCTAGTATTATTACAGTTTGTATGTATAACATGTAAAAGGTATTTAACTTTTGTAAGGTTAAATTTCCTAGGCATTCACATTTCCTAGGGCATTCAAATCAGTTTTCTCTAATATTTCATTATATTCTCATTATTTCATTGCTTCTGTAATTCTAAAGTGGAAACTGATTTTTGTGGCATATATATACCCTTAATATTTTGATTTTTATCTATCAATCTAATATTTATATTAGATCTGAAATCATCAAGTTGCATAAGTGAAAGCCCTATCAGTAATGATGCCTGGGCCCAAAACATTTAAAAATGGATCTGAAGGCAGCTTCAGTTAATGTTAAAGTGAAGTAGTTAGGATAATCTCTTCTCAATAGATAGTAATATGAAATAAAAACAAAACATATGTGTGTATATAACCTAAATATTATAGATATGTTTATATATGTATATGCACATGTGTTTGTGTTTTATTATTATTTTTAAAAACAGTGGAAAGTAACCAAAACTAGGGAGAAATTGGAGATAAGTTTACCCTTGAAAGACTCAATTGAAACAGATCAAAACTGATATTTTTTGGCTTTCTTTCCAGGGGTTGATCTCCAATCACCCCAGCTAAGGCAATAGAAAAATTATATCCCTTGGAGGTGGAGGTGGCACAGTGCAGAGTTCAGGGCTGCAGGATAAATGACAATTTAGGGGAAATTTCAGGAAGTGAGAGACCCACAGATGGGGTGAAAACTAAAATACGAGTATAGTCTCTGCCCAAATCCCCTGACTTCCCCTAAAACTTTCTATGGGAATCCAAAGCCTGGTGAACAAAAGGGACACAATTCAGAGAGGAATCTACCCTTGAAAGACAGAACTTGCAAATGCACTGCCTGAATGACAGTGCAAGGCTCAACAATATATACTTCAGGTGACAGAAAGCTGAAGACTCACTGGCCTGACGTGGCAGAAGACAGTGTTCAGGACTACCAGAGCAGTTAGAAATTAAGTGGAGATTCCAGTAACAAAGGAATTACAGAGCAAGTAAGCTCCTACATCTGTATATAAACTTTCCTCAAATCTTTGACTGATCCACACAGGTTCAAGCAAATTCTAACATGTGTAAGGAAGTGTAAAGGGCCTAGAATAGAAAATGAAATTTTGAAAAAGTAATAAAGTTGTAGCACTTATGCTACTGATTTTATGACTTATTATTATTCTTGAGTAAGAAAGACAGTGTACTAATGGCATAAATATAGACATATTATCAATAGAACAGAATTGAGAGTCTGGAAATATGTGGTCAATTAACTTTGACAAAGGCTTGAAGGTAACAGAGAAACAACTGTCTTTTCAACAGATAGTATTAAAACAATTATATTTCCATTTAGAAAAATAGATCTTTACCTGTACCTCACACCATGCACAAATATTAACTTAAAATGGATCATAGGTTTAAATGTAAAAGCTATGACAATGAAACAGAGAAAATGTTTGCCACTTTGGAGTAAGACAAAATTTTAAGGGCATAAAAAGCACAAATAATGAGATAAATAAGTTGAATTCCATACAAATTGAAAAGGTAAGTCACACATTGAGATAAAATATTTAAAATACATATGTCTGACTAAATAATGCAAAATATCTATAAAATTTAAGGAAACAAACCACCCCATTGGAAAGATGGACAAATGATTTGAACACTATAGAAGAACAAGGCAGGATGCGGTGGCTGACATCCCAGAGAACTGGGAGGCTGAGAACGGAGGATCGCTTGAGGCCAGGTGTTTAGGAACAGCCTAGGCAACATAATGAGATCCCATCTCTACAAAAAAATGTTAAAAATAATTAACAGGTATGGAGGCTGGTGCCTGTAGTCCTAGCTACTTGGGAGGCTGAGGTGGGAGGATCACTATAGCCCAGGGGTTAGAAGTTACAGTGTACTATGATAGTGCCACTGCACTCCAGCCTGGGTAACAGAGAGAGACTCTGACTCAAATGAAAAAAAAAAAGACCACTTATTTTTATGGCAAAAAATCACATGGAAACATTATTAGTCATCAGGAAGATTTTAAATAAAATCACAATGAAATATGACTATGTACCAACTTGAATGGCTAAAATTGAAAAGCCTGACCATATCAAGTATTAACCAGAATATAAAGCCACTGGAATGTTCAGACATTTCTGGGAAGAATGTAAACTGCTACACTTTGAAAACAAGTTGGGTGGTATCTCATAAAGTTAAACATGACCTAACTGTAAGATCTAGTGGTTACACTTCTAGTTATGTATAGAGAAAAATCAAAACTTATGTCACAAAAAGACTTGTACAGGAGTACTCTGAGCAGCTTTATTCACATTAGCCCAAAACTGGAAATTCAAATATCCAATCAAGTATCCAACAGGTGAGTAAATAAAGACAAACTAGTGTGTGTGTGTGTGTGTGTGTGTGTGTATATATACATATGGAACATAATGCCATTGAGGAATAGAAATAAATACACTACTAATGTCTTCAACAACATGAATTAATCTCTGAGATATTATGTTGAATTAAAAATCCAGATACTGCCTGGTATCTTGATGTAATATTCTGAAAAAGACAAGCAAACATATAATGACAGTGAACTGCTCAGAGGATACCTAGTGGGAGAAGGAGGTAGAAATTTATTGCAAAGGGGCAGAAGAGGACTTTTGGATTTATGGAACTATTCTCTAACTTGAGTTTGGTCATGGTTGCCTGAGTGTATATATTTGCTAAAACTTATTAAACTAAACAATATGTGCATTTTATTATATACAATGTATACCTCAATAGAGTTGATTAAAAAGATACATGATTAAAAGCAAACTATAAAAGAAGATGAAATATAAATTTTATTTTATTATAACTATTACCATTATTATTTTACTATCCTAAGCTTTTTTTTGGGCAAGAAATAGCTGGTAAGATTGTATTTTTTTGTTTTATTTGTTGCTTTTAGGTAATGGTAAGATTTGATGTACATTTAAAAAGCACATTGAATATATCAAATTACAAAATAAACCTTTTTTTCAACTTTTACTTTAGATTCAGTGGGTACACATGCAGATTTGTTATCTGGGTATATAGCATGATGCAGATATTTGAGGTATGATCCCATCATCCAGTAACTGAGGGTAGTATCCAGCAGTTAGTTTTTTCAATCTTTGCTCCTATCCATCCCTTTCCCCTCTACTAGTCCGCAGTTTCTATTGTTCCCATCTGTATGACCCTGAGTACATAATGTTTAGCTCTCACTTATAAGTGAGAACATGTGGTATTTGGGTTTCTGTTCCTGCATTAATTTACTTAGGATAACGACCTCCAACTGCATCCATGTTGCTGCAAAGGCCATAATTTCATTCTATTTTATGGCTGCGTAGTAATCTATGGTGTATATGTACCACATTTTCTTTATCTAGTCCACCATTGATGGGCACCTAGATTGATTCCTTGTCTTTGCTACTGTGAATAGTGCTGCAATGAGCATGTAAGTGCATGTGTCTTTTCAGTAGAACAATTTATTTTCTTTTGGATATATACCCAGTAATAGGATTGTTGGGTAAATGATAGTTCTAAGTTCTTTGAGAAAGAACATAAAAAACTTAAGCTTTTCACAGTGACTGAACTAATTTATATTCCTATCAGTAGTGTATAAGCACCCCCTTTTCTCTGCTACCTCACTACCATCTGTCATTTTTTGACTTTTTAGCAATAACCATTCTGACTCGTGTGAGATGGTTTCTTATTGTGGTTTTGATTTGCATTTCTCCGATAATTAGGGATGTTGAGCATTTTTTCATAAGCTTGTTGGCTGCTTCTATGTCTTCTGAGAACTATCTGTTCATGTCTTTTGCCTATTTTTAATGGAATTATACATTTTTTGCTTGTTAAATTCCTTATATATTCTGGATATTAGACATTTGTCAGATACATAGTTTGCAAATATTGTCTCCTATTTTGTAGGTTGCCTGATTACTCTCTTGATAGTTTCTTTTGCTGTGCTGAAGTTCTTTAGTTTAATTAGATCCCACTTGTCAATTTTTGTTTTTGTTGCAATTGCTTTTGTGTACTTAGCCAAAATTTCTTTGCCAAGGCTGATGTCCAGAATGGCATTTCCTAGATTTTCTTCTAGAATTCTTATACTTTTAGGTCTTATTTTTAAATCTTTAGTCCATCTTGAGTTAATATTTGTACATAATGACAGATAAGAGTCGAGTTTTTTCTTTTGCATACGCCTGGCCCACTATTCCAGCACCATTTTTGAATAAATAGTTCTTTGCCATTCCTTACTTTTGTTGACTTTGTTGAAGATCAGATGGCTGGAGGAATGTGGCTTTATTTCTGAGTTCTCTATTCAGTTCCATTGGTCTGTGTGCCTGTTCTTGTACCAGTACCATGCTGTTTTGGTTACTGTGGCCTTATAGTGTAGTTTGAAGTCAGATAATTTGATGCCTCCAGCTTTGTTCTTTTTGCTTATGATTGCTTTGGTTATTCAGGCTCTTCTTTGGTTCCATATGAATTTTAGAATAGTTTTTTTCTAGTTCTGGGAAAATGACATTGATAGTTTGATAGGAATACTATTGAATCTGTAGATGGTTTTGGGAAGTATGGCCATTTTAACACATTGATTTTTCCAATTCATAAGCATGGACTATCTTTTCACTTGTTTGTGTCATTTATAATTTATTTCAAGAGTGTTTTATAGTTTTCCTTGTAGTGATCTTTCACCTCCTTGGTTATAAATGGGATTGCGTTCTTGATATGGCTGTCAGCTTGAATGTTATTAGTGTATAGAAATGACACTGATATTTGTACATTGATTTTGTATCCCGAAACTTTACTGAAGTCATTTATCAGTTCTGGGAGTCTTTGGCGGAGTCTTTAAAAGGGTTTTCAAGGTATAGAAACATATTATCTATGTAGAAAGATAGTTTGACTTCTTCTTTTTCTATTTGGATGCATTTTATTTCTTTCTCTTGCCTGATTGCCAGGCTAGCACGTCCAGTACTATGTTGAATAGGAGTGATGAGAGTGGTCATCCATGTCTAGTTCTCGTCCCTGTTCCAGTTCTCCAGGGAATGCTTCCAGCTTTTGTCCATTCAGTATGATGTTGGCCTTGGGGTTGTCATAGGTGACTCTTATTTTTGTGAGCTATGTTCCTCTGATGCCTACTTTCTTGAGGACTTTTTTTCTTTTTTTTGGAGATGGAATCTCCCCTGTAGCCCAGGCTGGAGTGCAGGGGCATGATCTCAACTCACTGAAACCTCCACCTTCCGGGTCCCAGTTCAAGCAATTCTCCTGCCTCAGCCTCCCCAGTAGCCAGTATTACAGGCACCCACCACCATGCCCAGCTAATTTTTGTATTTTTAGTAGAGACAGGGTTTCACCATGTTGGCCAGGCTGGTCTTGAACTCCTGACCTCGTGATCTGCCTGCTTCGGCCTCCCAAAATGTTGGGATTACAGGCTTGAGCCACCGTGCCCGGGCTCTTGAGGGATTTTTATCATGAAAGGATGTTTAATTTTATTGAAAGCTTTTTCATTAAAAGCTTTATTTCAATAAGCTTTTTAATTCAAAAAGCTTTTTTTTTCAGTAAAAGCTTCTAATAAGATGATCATATGGCTCTTGTTTTTAATTCTGTTTATGTGGTGAATCATGTTTACTTATGTGTGTATGTTGAACCAACCTTATATCCCAGGAATGAAGCCTGCTTGCTCACGATGAGCTAGCTTTTTGATGTGCTGTTGGATTCAGTTTGCTAGTATTTTGTTGAGGATTTTTGCTTCTATGTTTATCAGGGGTGTTGGCCTGTAGTTTTTTTTCACTGTGTCTTTGCCAGGTTTTGGTATCACGATGTTGCTGGCTTTGTAGAATGAGTTAGGGAGGAGTCCCTCCTCCTCAATTTTTTGGAATATTTCAGTAGTATTAGTACCAGCTCTTCTTTGTACATCTGGTAAAATTTGACTGTGAATCCCTCTGGTCCAGGGCTTTTTTAAATAGGAAGTTTTTAAAATTACAGCTTCAACTTCAAAACCCATATTGGTCTGTTCAAGGTTTTGGTCTGTTTAGGGTTTTAATTTATTCCTGATTCAATCTTTGAAGATTGTGTGTTTCCAGGAATTTATCTGTTTCCTGTAGAATTTCTAGTTCATGTACATAGAAGTGTTCATAATAGTCTCTGAGGAGCTTTTGTATTTCTGTAGGATTGTTTGCGATGTCATCTTTTTCACTTCTGATTATGCCCATTTGAATCTTCTCTTGTTTTCTTTGTTAATCTAGCTAGCAGTCTATCAATCTTGTTTATCCTTTTAATGAACCAACATTTACTTTTGTTGATTCTTTGTATGCAGTTTTGTGTCTCAATTTCATTCAGTTCTGCTCTGACTTTCTTTTCTTCTGCTAGCTTGGGGGATACTTTGTTTTTTGGGTTTTGTTTGTTTGTTTGTTTAGTTCCTACAGGTTTGATGTTAGATTTTTTTTTTTTTTTTAAGAGAGTCTTGCACTGTCGCCCAGGCTGGAGTGCAGTGGCGTGATCTCAGCTCACTGCAACCTCCGCCTCCCAGGTTCAAGAGATTCTCCTGCCTCAGCCTCCCGAATAGCTGGGATAACAGGCACCCGCCACCACGCCCGGCTAATTTTTTGTATTTTTAGTAGAGGCAGGGTTTTACTATGTTGGACAGGCTGGTCTTGAATGCCTGACCTTGTGATCCCCCCACCTCAGCCTCTCAAAGTGCTGGGATTACAGGCTTGAGCCACTGCGCCCGGTCGAGATTGTTAATTTGAGAACTTTCTAACTTTTACAGGTAGGCATTTGGTGCTATAATTGTTTCTCTTAACACTATTTTTTGCTGCATCCCAGAGATTTTGGCATCTTATGTCTCTGTTTTCATTTATTTCAATAATTTTTTGATTTCTGCTTTAATTTCCTGTTTTAATCAAAAGTCATTCAGGAGAAAGTTGTTTAATTTCCATGTAATTGTGCAGTTTTGAGAGATTGTCTTGCTAGTGATTACAATTTTTATTCCACTGTGGTCTGAGAGTATGATTGGTATCATTTTGATTTTTTTATATTTATTGAGATTTGTTTTATGGCCAAAGGTGTGTTCAATATTAGAGTGTGTTTCATGTAGTGATGGGAAGAGTGTGTATTCTGTGGTTGATGGATGGAGTACTGTGTGGATTTCTATTAGGTCCAGTTGGCCAAGTGTCAAATTTAAGCCCAGAATATCTTTGTTAGTTTTCTGCCTTGCTGATCTGTCTAATGTTGTCAACTGAGTGTTCAAGTCCCCCACTATTTTTGTGTGATTTCCTAAGTCATTTTATAGGTTAAGAAGTACTTGGCTTATGAGTCTGGGTGCTCAAATGTTGAATGCATGTATAATTTGAATAGTTAAGTTTTCTTATTGAATTGAACCCTTTGTCATTATGTAATGCTTATCTTTGCCATTTTTTAATTGGTTTAAAGTCTGCTTTATCTGAAATAACAGTAGTAACCCTTCCTCTTTTTACTTTTCTGTTTGCATGGTAGATCTTTCTCCAACCCTTCACTTTGAGCATATGCATATCATGTGTGAGATGGGTCTCTTGAAGACAGAAGTCTTGTTTTCTATCCAACTTGCCACTCTGTCTTTTAAGTGCGGTATTCAGAGTATTACATTCAAGGTTAATATTGCTCTGTGAGATTTTGATTCTATTGTAAAGTTGTTAGCTGGTTGCTTTGTAATTTCTATTGTGTGGTTGCTTTATAGAGTCTGTGAGCTATGTACTTAAGGGTGTTTTTTAGTAGTAGGTATACTTCTTTTATTTCTATGTTTAGAACCATCTCTTACAAGGTTGGTCTAGAGGTAATGAATTCCCTCAGCACTCGATTCTTTAAAAAATATTTTACTTCTCTTTTGTTTATGAAGCTTAGTTTAGTGGAAGATGAACTTCTTGTTTGGAATTTTTTGGCTTTAAAAATGCTAAAAAAATAGATCCCTAGTCTCTCCAGGCTTGTAGGTTTTTGTTGAAAAGTCCACTGTTACCTTGATGGGATTTCCTTTGTATGTGGTCTGACCTTTTTCTCTAGCTGCCTTTAAGATTTTTTTCTTAAACATTGGACTTGGACAGTCTCATGACTATCTGCCTTGGTGGTGTTTACTTTGTAGATGGTCTCTGGATTTCTTGTATCAGGATGTCAACATCTCTAGCAAGATTAGAAAGATTTTTCTTGAATTATTCTTCAAATGTGTTTCCCAGGTTATTTGCTTTTTCTCCTTCTCTTTCAGGAATGCTATAATAATTCGTAAATTTGGTCACTTTACATAATGTCATGTTTCTGGAAGATTGTTCATTAAAAATTTTTTTTTCTTTCTTTTTGTCTGTTTTAATTTCAAAGGCCATTCTTTAAGCTTTGAAATTCTTTCTAATGCTTCGTCCAGTCTATTGTTAAAGCTTTCAATTGTATTTTGAAATTTCTTAAGTGACTTTTTCAATTCCAGAAGCTCTGATTAATTTTTTTAGGATGTTTATCTCCTCCTTCATTTCCTGGATTGCTTTGAAGTTTCCTTGTGTTGATTTTCAATCTTGTCTTGGATCTCATTGAGCTTCCTTGCAATCCAAGCTTTAAATTCTTTATCTGTCATTTCTGAGTTTCCATTTCGGTTAGCATTGCTGGAGAGCTAGTGTGATCCTTTGATGGTGTCACTACCTTCAGAGTTTTCACAGTGCCAGAATTCTTCCACTGGACAGAATTCTTGTGCTGATTTTTTCTCATCTGTAGATGCTGGCACCTTTAATTTTTGTATTTATTTTCTTGCAGGTAGGAGTTTTTCTTTTTCTTTCTTTCTTTCTCTATAATATTATTTTTTTTCTTTCCCTTTCCCTTTCATCCTTTCCTAGGGGATGTGACTATGGAGAATAATGGGTGGGATCTTTTAGCTTTGTTTCTATGTAGCCCTATGCACTTCTGTTTTTTGTTTGTTTGTTTTTTATTTTTTAAAATTTCTTCTGAAAAAATGGGATACACATGCAGAACGTGCAGGTTTGTTACACAGGTATATGTGTGCCACGGTGTTTTGATGCACCTACTAAACCATCCTCCAAGTTTCCTCCTCTCACCCCCCACCCCATACAGGCCCTGGTGTGTGTTGTTTCCCTCTCTGTCTCCATGTCTTCTCATTGTTCAACTCTCACTTGTGAGTGAGAACAGGTGGTGTTTTGTTTTCTGCTCCAGTGTTAGATTACTGAGGATGATGGCTTCCAACTTCATCCATGTCCCTGCAAAGGACATTCTCTCATTCCTTTATATGGCTACATAGTATTCCATGGTGTATATGTACTATATTTTCTTTATCCAGTCTATCATTGATGGGCATTTGGGTTGGTTCTATGTCTTTGCTGGTATAAATAGTCCTGCAATAAACATACATGTGCATGTGTCTTTATAGTAGAATGATTTATATTCCTTTGGGTATATAACCAGTAATGAGATTGCTGGGTCAAATGGTATTTCTGGTTTTAGATCCTTGAGGAATTGCCATACTGTCTTCCACAATGGTTGAACTAATTTACATTCCCGCCAACAGTGTAAAAGTGTTCCTATTTCTCCACAGCCTTGCCAGCATCTATTGTTTCCTGACTTTTTAATAATCACCATTATGACTGGCATGAGATGATATCTCATTGTGGTTTTGATGTGCATTTCTCTGATGATTATTGATGTTGAGCTCTTCTTCATATGTTTGTTGGATGCATAAATGAATGAACTCCCATTCACAATTGCTACAAAGAAAATAAAATACCTAGGAAAACAGCTAACAAGGGATGTGAAGGACCAAGGAAAACTACAAACCACTGCTCAAGGAAATAAGAGAGAGCACAAAAAAATAGAAAAAACATTTTATCCTCATGGATAGGAAGAATCGATATAATGAAAATGGCCATACTGCCCAAAGTAATTTATAGATTAAATGCTATTCACATCAAACTACCATTGACATTCTTCACAGAATTGGAAAAATCTATTTTAAATTTCAGATGGAATCAAAGAAGATCCCATATAGCCAAGACAATCCTAAGCAAAAAGAACAAAGCTGGAGGCATCACACTACCTGTCTTCAAACTATACTATAAGGCTATAGTAACCAAAACAGCATGGTACTGGTAGCAAAACAGATGTATAGACCAATGGAGTGAAAAAGAGACCTCAGAAATAACATCTACAACCATCTGATCTTCGACAAACCTGAAGAAGAGAAACAATGGGGAAAGGTTCTCCTATTCAGCAAATGGTGCTGGGAAAACTGGCTAGCCATATGCAGAAAACTGAACCTGGACCCCTTCCTTACATCTTAGACAAAAATTAACTCAATATGAATTAAAGACTTAAATGTAAAATCCAAAACCATAAAAACCCTAGAAGAAAACCTAGGCAATACCATTCAGAACACAGGCATGGACAAAGACTTCAGGACGAAAACACCGAAAGCAATTGCAACAAAAGCCAAAGTTGACAAATGGGATCTAATTAAACTAAAGAGCTTCTGCACAGCAAAAGAAACTATCATCAGAGTGAACAGGCAACCTAAAGAATAGGAGAAAAATTTTGCAATCTACCCATCTGACAAAGGCCTAACATCCAGAATTTACAAGGAGCTTAAACAAATTTACTAGAACAAAAAACAAAAAACAATTCCATCAAGAAGTGGGCAGAGGATATGAACAGACACTTCTCAAAAGCCCTATGCACTCTGACTGTAGTTTTTATATTGGGCTGTGCAGTTTGACCTACAAGCCAGTAGATGGTTCTTACAGGTAAAAGCCAGCAGTGGTCAATATGGCTGGGTTTATACTTGAATTTTTTCACTGGGAGAAACTCTTCGTTGCCTCAAGCAAGGGGGTTGATTCATGGCGTGCACAGTGGCCTGAGTTCTCTGCACAGCCCCAGTGGGGCAGAGGCCAAGATGGACTGGACCAGGCCAGTCAAGTCTGCCTCCAAATCCCTCAATGGCAGGCACAAGCACCAGCAGCAAGAGAGAATTCAGTGGGTGGCCACCAAGTGACCACAGGCGTGCCTAGGAATGGATCTGGGAAATCCCTATGGCCCTGAATTCTCTGAACAAGAATGGTGGGTGGCATAAACTCCTAATCCAGTAGTGTGAGTATTCCAGATGACTGAAGATCTTCCTGAGCACAGAATGGAAAGGACACTTCTGGACCTCGATCTATGTTAATGAAGAGTGGGGCACCTCAGGCTGCAACAAGCAGGTGCTCCAAATGCCTGGATTCCTCTCTGGTGATGGAGCAGAGAGAGTGCTGCACCACGATCTCAGGGGAGCAGGCTGGGGCATCCAGCACTGGTATACCCAGACCATTTCTAAGTTTCCAGGCTGGCCCTGGCTACAAGTCTCACCAACCAGGAGAAACTGCAGCTGTAGCAACTCTCCTTCCACCCCATGCCTGTGGCGAGGCAGAACAGGATTATAGTGCCTATTGGCTGTGGAATCCCCTATCCCACTCCAGAGCAGGTGTTTTGGTCTCTGGTCTGAGGCTAAAATGTCTGTCTGGCCATGATGCTGGGTCACCAAAGAATGGCTGAGTTTGTGTGCACCTAGATGAAAAATGGCATCCTGCTCTTGGTCCTGGGTTTGGGAAAATGTCTGCAAGTTTTCCTGGTGTCTTTTTCTCATTGCATCTCCAATCCCCTCCCCAAGTTAGTTCCAGGACTTAGGAAAAACAAAATGTTTTCCCTCTTCCTGGGTTGCTTGGATCCCTAGTGGAAAGATGAGTCATAGAGGGAGGCTCTCTCTCTGACATTCTGGGACTTCACTCCTTTTATTAGGTGGATACTGTCACAGGAGCTGTTTGCTGGCATTTTCCCTGTGTTCTGGGGTGTCCCTCATGATCCCAGTGGATTCCCACTGTCATTCTTGCATTAAAGCTCACAGGGTTGATCTTTATGCACTATTTTGCTCTTTCCAAGTGGCTAAGGCATGCTAAAAGCCTTTAATCTTCCATCTTGGAAAAAAAAACATAAAAGAAACTTCTGTTGTAATTTATTGTGCGGGAAAAGAATGTATAGTGCTAGAATTCAATTTAAAGATTCATATATAAATACAGATGTTAACATAGATATATAAAATGTATGACGTATGAGTTGTTTTACTCGGAATATGGTTAAAAAATGGAGAATGGAATTGAAAGTTACATACCATGCCACAGTGCTCCAAGGGTTATCTAAGAAGTTCTTCATTTTAACACTCAATTAGCTCTCACAGCACTCCTGGCAGAAATTATGAACTCAATTTAAGGAAAAATGGAAGGGAAAGATAAATGAACTTTCTAGCTGCCCAAGGCTTTACCAATCTCTGTCAAATCTTGGATTACTTAATTTTACTGGCACCTCTTGACTTAGTGCTAGTTGCAAAAGTATTAAGGGTAATCATCAAATAATTTGAAGGGGTAACTAATGATTGCCTATATTTGAGGAGCAGATTCTCCTATTTAAAAAAGAAATACTTCAATTCATTATACTTCCAGGGACCTCAGTTTCATTTAAAAAGTACTATTCTGATCAGAAAAAGAGATCTTTTTAAAATAACTGACAATAGAATATCTGGGAATGTTTGAAGAAGTGAATATAGATCACTAGCCTCAAATAAAAACTTTACAGGGTGCTTCCAATTATTTTTGGGCTCTTGCAGAATTTAGAGAACAAGAGATGCACTCAAAATTATAGGTTGATGTTGAAGAACATTGATGGAGTGGAGTGACTGTTTGCCTGTTAGCTTACTCCTTACACTTAGAGGCCAATTAAGAACGAAGGCCACTGGATTCTATCTGTTGGCAGTAACATCAGAGAAACATGTTCGGAGAAGATGTGATAATTGTCTCTATTTAGTACAAAGGATCAGTTGTGTCGTTGATCTCTCGCAGTAATGCAGACAGTTACAGCTTGTCTATACGGTCCATTTCTGGAACACATACATAAAAAACAATCTGAGCTAACTAAGTTCATCTAAGTGTTACTGACAACAGGTTCTTGACTCTCATTTAACAGAAATTGACAGGGGCTGAATAAGTTTCCCAGCCAAAGCTTTTATTATGTGATTATATTCAAACACAAAGGGGGCAGCACAAGGAGAAAATTATCTGGCTGGCTCTCCAAAGAGCATCAGGAGAGTAATTTTAAAGGGGATAAGAGAATGATGTTTCAGCATCTAGAGATGGGGAACTTCTGGTACTCGCACAGTTGGATAACATCCTTCTTCATACTTCTTCATGTGTCCCATGTCTCATTAGTGTGTTAAATCTCCACCCCTGGGTGTAATTTTTAGTATTATAATGAAGCTAAGGTAAAGGATTGGTCATTCTTCTGGTCTGTATACATACAGGAGACAGTATTAATGTCTTTGAGTAAGATTTAAAGTGGGATCTGCTTATTTTCATTTCCTCAAGTTCCCACAATCAGCGGGTAGAGTGTCTTAAGTAAGATTTATGATGGGGCATTGCTTATCTTAATCTCTCTAATGCCCCATTACCAGTGGGCATGGCACCTGGAGCAAGATTTATGGTCAAAGGTCTAGATGGTCTACTTGGGGTCACCAATGGTCTAGGTCCCCACCCCCATCAGCTTGCACTAGATGTCCTTCCTTTCTTGGTGGGGGCATGAGGGTCGGGGATGGGAGGAGTTGAGTTCCATCCTGACTCTGTCTTATAAGGATATTATTTTCTAGAGTAAACTTAATGGCTCTCTGGTGTTTCTAGAACATAATGAATTTACTTAGCTTTCTTTGCATCAGGGCTGATTGTATTTGCTTTTTATTGCTACTGTAATAAATCACCACAAGCTTAGTGGTGATTAAAACAACAAAATTTATTATCATACTCTTCTGGAGCCATCTAATCCACTATGTTCCCATACTAACAAAATTAACAAATATTTATTGATCCTCTACTATGGAAGAGACTTTATGTTAAGCAACCTTCTAAACAAAACAGACAAATATTCCTTCCCTTGTGGAGCTTGTTGTCTAGCTGTTTACATTCTTAGTAGTTAAATCTAAATTCTACAATACTGCATGTCATAGTAGAAGAAAAGCAAGACACACTTAAGGTTCTCATGAAACTTTATTACTCGTGATGCATTACGTGTCCCAGGTTCTAAAATTTCTAGTTAGGTGAAGAAGCATTGAACTTTTTGTTTTTTAATAAGATTAAAGAGGACTATAAATGATGAATAAAAATAACACTGAGGTTTAGTTTAGAATTTGAAAAAATGCTGAATTGTATTTTCCCATTGATTTTATGATTAAAAAGGCAGCATATTATTCTGGAGATTAGGTTGATGGTGGAGCAGTGGCTAAGAGTACTGAGGGTGCACAGTATAGGAAATCAGGCCAGAGCCTCAGGGTGTGGGTGGACTTGTGCCTGAAGCAGTCTGAGAGGAGCGTTCAGGTAGTAGCTGCTATTGAACTCTTCCTTACTTCTTTGTTTCTTGTTTCCTTCCCAATAAGGAAACATTTCTTGTCATAGGCCTGACACATTCAGGAATAATCTAGGTCTGTGTTATTATTTTTATACTATTTCTTCAGGCTTTAAACACAACATTGTAGAACTGAGTATTTCCATGGAACTGACATTTCTTAAATAAATCCTGAGCTAAATTTGGATTCCTAGCTACAACTTGGATAAGCCATTTATTGACTGAGTACTCAGTTTTGTGATTTATGAAATGAGGACAAATAGGATTTTTAAAATCAAATGGTCTAATGTGTTGAATGTTTGTGAAATTGCCTAGAGAGAAACACTGGCATAAATGTATATTTCACATATCATTTTTTCCATAAGTAACAGATGATTGGTTACAATGAAGTGGAGAGATTTTTGTCCTTACAATGTTTATATTTTCTTGCTGAATTGGGATACACTGAGATGTGTTCTCATCTAGGGGCTTGGAGCAGAGACTCTGGAACCACGTAGATTTGAACAGCATCTCTGTCATTGTCTTTCTGTGTGAATCTAGGGGCTTGGAGCAGAGACTCTGGAGCCACGTAGATTTGAACAGCATCTCTGTCATTGTCTTTCTGTGTGAAAAGTGATTAACCTTTTCATAGTTGTTTCCTCATCTATAATATGGGCATAATAATAAGCAGCTCTCTGATATAGTGGTTGTGAGCATGGTACAGTCACACACTTCATATTATTTACATGATCTCCTTATCAAGTTATTTAACCTTTTAGTGGAGTTTAAAGCAAGCTTATAACAGCTCTACAAACCCATGAGAACTTGATTTTTATATTTGCAAAAATTCTGTAAGTCAATTGTTAAGTGGAGTCATTATTAAAAATTAATTATGTAAATTTATAAGTCTATAACTATATACAAAATTTATAAATAGTCAAGACTCATCACTTATCATTTTACCATTATCTATTCTGTTCAGATTATTTACTTCTATTAATCTGACTGGCATAAGTAGTATATAATTGTGAGGTACTGTGCACCTGTTCTCAACTCCATGTTCAGCAAAGTCATATTGGTGGCTTGAAATCTATAGTGATTATTGCAGGAGTGTTTATACCATGGAAACTGGCAAACACTACAAATTAGATGCTTGTTAAATATTTACCAACACACCACTGTTATCTGTACTTCATTGTCTTTTAGTGTACAATTGAAATAATAATACCTACTTATAGCTCTGTCATAAGGATTTAATGATCCATTATAAGTAAAGTGCTTAAAAATCTCTGGCACATGGTAAGCTTTCTGTAAGAATTAGCACTTTTTGTTACCATTATTATTGTTCCAGTGGTATTTCAGTCCATCAGCAATGTATTATAACTTCAAGGGAATTGGCACCTGAAATAGATTTTTAATGGAGTTAAAGACCAACCTGTTACCTATAGAATTAGTATTGGCCAGTTTGGGAGGATGTTTCAAAGATCAGGGCCTTAATTAAGTTGCGATATTAACACGCAATTAACTTAATTAACTTGCCATATTAACAATTAGGCATTGTTTTCATAAAATATAAAGTCACATTTGTCATTGTCTTTGTAAAACTGTTGCCTTCACTAATATATAGTCGTATCAGTCATTTGGCATTCATATGGACCATTCATATTATCAATAAATTTATATTGTAGTCCATGCTCTATGATCAAATGGGGACTGAGTTTGAGCATCTCCAACATCCTGAATCAATATGAAAACCAAGTAAAAAAGGGATCAATTCAATAAGAAGAGCTAACTATACTAAATATATATGCGCCCAATATAGGAGCACCCAGATTCATAAAGCAAGTCCTTAGAGACCTACAAAGAGATTCAGACTCCCACACAACAATAATGGGAAACTTTAGCAGCCCACTGTCAACATTAGACAGATCAACGAGACAGAAACTTAACAAGGATTTCCAGGAATTGAACTCAGCTCTGCACCAAGTGGACCTAATAGACATCTACAGAACTCTCCACCCCAAATCAACAGAATATACATTCTTCCAAGCATATCACACTTATTCCAAAATTTACCACATAGTTGGAAGTAAAGCACTCCTCAGCAAATGTAAAAGAACAGAAATTATAACAAACTGTCTCTCAGACCAAGTGCAATCAAATTAGAACTCAGGGTTAAGAAACTCACTCAAAACTGCTCAACTACATGGAAACTGAACAACCTGCTCCTGAATGACTACTGGGTACAAAACGAAATGAAGGCAGAAATAAAGATGTTCTTGGAAACCAATGAGAACAAAGACACAATATACTAGAATCTCCGGGACACATTTAAAGCAGTGTGTAGAGGGAAATTTATAGCACTAAATGCCCACAAGAGAAAGCAAGAAAGATCTCAAATTGACAGCCTAACATCACAATTAAAAGAACTAGAGAAGCAAGAGCAAATACATTCAAAAGCTAGCAGAAGGTAAAAAATTACTAAGATCAGAGCAGAACTGAAGGAGATAGAGACACAAAAAATCAATGAATCCAGGAGCTGGTTTTTTGAAAAGATCAACAAAATTGATAGACTGCTAGCAAGACTAATAAAGAAGAAAAGAGAGAAGAATCAAATAGAAGCAATAAAAAATGATAAAGGGGATATCACCACCGATCCCACAGAAATACAAACTACCATCAGAGAATACTATAAACACCTCTACACAAATAAACTATAAAATCTAGAAGAAATGGATAAATTCCTCGACACTTACACCCTCCCAAGACAAAACCAAGAAGAAGTTGAATCCCTGAATAGACCAATAACAGGTTCTGAAATTGAGGCAATAATTAATAGCTTACCAACTAAAAAAAGTCCAGGACCAGATGGATTCACAGCCGAATTCTACCAGAGGTACAAAGAGGAGCTGGTTCCATTCCTTCTGGAACTATTCCAATCAATAGAAAAAGAGGGAATCCTCCCTAATTCATTTTATGAGGCCAATATCATCCTGATATCAAAGCCTGGCAGAGACACAACAAAAAAAGAGAATTTCAGACCAATATCCCTGATGAACATCGATGCAAAAATCCTCAATAAAATACTGGCAAACCGAATCCAGCAGCACATCAAAAAGCTTATCCAACACGATCAAGTTGGCTTCATCCCTGGGATGCAAGGCTGGTTTAACATAACATATGCAAATCAAAAAATATAATCCATCACATAAACAGAACCAAAGACAAAAACCACATGATTATCTCAATAGATGCAGAAAAGGCTTTCGAGAAACTTCAACAGCCCTTCAAGCTAAAAACCCTCAATAAACTAGGTATTGATGGGACATATCTCAAAATAATAAGAGCTATTTATGACAAACCCACAGCCAACATCATACTGAATGGGCAAAAACTGGAAGCATTCCTTTTGAAAACTGGCACAAGACAGGGATGCACTCTCTCACGACTCCTATTCAACATAGTGTTGGAAGTTCTGGCCAGGGCAATCAGGCAAGAGAAAGAAATAAAGGGTATTCAATTAGGAAAAGAGGAAGTCAAATTGTCCCTGTTTCCAGATGACATGATTGTATATTTAGAAAACCCTATCGTCTCAGCCCAAAATCTCCTTAAGCTGATAAACAACTTCAGCAAAGTCTCAGGATACAAAATCAATGTGCAAAAATCACAAGCTTTCCTATACACCAATAACAGACAAACAGAGAGCCAAATCATGAGTGAACTCCCATTCACAATTGCTTCAAAGAGAATTAAATGCCTAGGAATCCAACTTACAGGGGATGGGAAGGACCTCTTCAAGGAGAACTATGAACCATTGCTCAACGAAATAAAAGAGGACACAAACAAATTGAGGAACATTCCATGCTTATGGATAGGAAGAATCAATGTTGTGAAAATGGCCTTACTGCCCAAGGTAATTTCTAGATTCAATGCCATTCCCATCAAGCTACCAATGACTTTCTTCACAGAATTGGAAAAAACTACTTTAAAGTTCATATGGAACCAAAAAAGAGCCCGCATTGCCAAGACAATCCTAAGCCAAAAGAACAAAGCTGGAGGCATCACGTTACCTGGCTTCAAACTATGCTACAAGGGTACAGTAACCAAACAGCATGGTATTGGTACCAAAACAGAGATATAGACCAATGGAACAGAATAGAGCCCTCAGAAATAATAACACGCATTTACAACCATCTGATCTTTGACAAACCTGACAAAAAGAAGAAATGGGGAAACGATTCCCTATTTAATAAATGTTGCTGGGAAAACTGGCTAGCCATATGTGGAAAGCTGAAACTGGATCCCTTCTTTACACTTCAAACAAAAATTAATTCAAGATGGATTAAAGACTTAAATGTTATACCTAAAACCATAAAAACCCTGGAAGAAAACCTAGGCAATACCATTCAGGCCATAGGCCTGGGCAAGGACTTCATCACTAAAATACCAAAAGCAATAGCAACAAAAGCCAAAATTGACATATGAGATCTAATTAAACTAAAGAGCTTCTGCACAACAAAAGGAACTACCATCAGAGTGAACAGGCAACCTACAGAGTGGGAGAAAATTTTTACAATCTTCCCATCTAACAAAGGGCTAATATCCAGAATCTACAAAGAACTTAAGCAAATTTACCAGAAAAAGTCAAACAACCCCATCAAAATGTGGGCAATGGATATCAACAGACACTTCTCAAAAAAAGACATTTATGCAGCCAACAGACACATGAAAAAATGCTCATCATCACTGGCCATCAGAGAAATGCAAATCAAAACCACAATGAGATACCATCTCACACCAGTTAGAATGGTGATCATTAAAAAGTCAGGAAACAACAGGTGCTGGAGAGGATGTGGAGAAATAGGAACACGTTTACACTGTTGGTGGGACTATAAACTCGTTCAGCCATTGTGGAAGACAGTATGGTGACTCCTCAAGGATCCAGAACTAGAAATATCATTTGACCCAGCCATCCCATTACCGGGCATATACCCAAAGGATTATAAATCATGCTTCTATAAGGACACATGAACATGTATGTTTATTGTGGCACTATTCACAATAGCAAAGACTTGGAGCCAACACAAAGGTCCATGAATGATAGACTAGATTAAGAAAATGTGTCACATATACACCATGGAATACTGTGCAGCCATAAAAAAAGATGAGTTAATGTCCTTTGTAGGGACATGGACGAAGCTAGAAACCATCATTCTCAGCAAACTATCGCAAGGACAGAAAATCAAACACTGCATGTTCTGACTCATAGGTGGGAATTGAACAATGAGAACACTTGGACACGAGGTGGGGAACATCACACACCAGGGCCTGTCATGGGGTTGGGGGAGGGGGGAGGGTTAGCATTAGGAGATGTACCTAATGTAAATGACGAGTTAACAGATGCAGCACACCAACATGGCACATGTATACATATGTAACAAACTTGCACAATGTACCCTAGAACTTGAAGTATAATAATAAATAAATAACAATAACAAAAAAATACTCAACAATCTTTGTACTGCCTTTTTAATGCTTATTTAATCAAATATTAGAAAGTATATATTACCTTGTTAAAATAAGCACACAATTTACAGACATTTTGTGAAAACTGTACCATAAAGTCATTATGAATTACCTTAAATATGAAAACTTAAGTCTAATAGAACAGCTAAAGTGGCTACGGCTGGCTACAATTCTGTCTCCCAAAGAAGACTTTATCCAACTTTAAGCATTCTGAATTCCCAGTGAAGTTAATGGGTATTCTGTTTAGGCTAAGAAAATGTGAAATAGACTCTAACCACATAGATGACATAGGCTCTTCATAAGACAATCTAGGACCAGCAATCTAAATTAAGTTTAACTGTGAGTCTCAGACATGCCAACAAAGTTTTCTGGATACATATGTTAAGCCAAATAAAAATTCTGCCATTACTTCAGTTTGGTGAAGCATTAAATTATGAAAATGTTATATACAACATTTGTGATGGATCATATTTTGTTTGAGAATTCTAGTAAGAATGAGTCATGGTTTTTAGAACTGAAAGCTTCTGTAATCTCTATTAAAAACTAAAGAGAAATAATACATTTACAAATTGCAATGTAAAACTTAGAAAAACCTAATGACATTTATTGTATTTTTAGAAATAACATAATTATAATTCAAATATATCATTGTCTTTCACGATTGTTTTAATATTTCCCTTCACACTCTATGGAGTGTTTTAAAGAGTGGTGAATAGGTTCAAGGTAAAAGCATTTAATAAATGCATGTGATGAATATTTAAAAATTGTGTCTGCTATATGAAATTTTAAAAATTATGAATATGGGCTGATCATTCATCTAAGAAACCAAAAGTAATTTAAAAATATTTTTTTTAAATCATTAAATGATGGGCAGAGAAAGAATTAAAGGACACAAAGATATGGACTAATAGCCAGAAATGAACTAGATGATTCTCTGAGATGTCTTTGTGACTGACAGCAGGCCTTACTCTGACCACTACCTGATAATTGTCAGTAATTTGTATAGCTCTCTTCCTGATTTTCCATTTTTACTTAAACATGGCCAGTTAGAAGGGTCTTGATAATGCTCTTCTCTATACTACAACTTGACAGTAAATTTTCTTTGAATTGGACCTCTAACTTGTTCTGAAACTGTTACTTAAGATCTTCTTTGCATTGAGGATTATCACAAATAAAATCAAAGTGACAGTATTAGACACTGACTTGTAGTACCTGATGCGATATCTCACTTTGAAACATGCATTTTAAATAGTAGACTTTATTTTTTTTTTATCTTTTTAGGTTTTACTGAAATAAAATGATCAGAAAGTACAAACTTCCCTGATACATCCCTTTTTTCCAACTTTCCCTAGTATTTACAACTTGTATTAGTGTGATATGTTAATTATAATTGATGAACCAAGATTGATATACTATTATTAAATAAAGTCTATAGTTTACATTAGAGTTCATTGTTCATTGCATGTTCCATAAAGTTGTATAGAAAGAATAATTATATGTATCCACCATTATAGAATCATATAGCATAGTAATACGGTTTGGATCTGTGTTCTCACACAAATCTCATGTTCAGTTGTAATCCCCAGTGTTGGAGATGGGGCCTGAAGGGAGGTGATTAGATCACGGGGGCAGAGTTCTCATAAATGGTTTAGCATTATCCCCTTGTTGCTGTTCTCGTGATAGGGAATTAATAAGTTATCATGAGAGCTGGTTGTTTAAAAGTTGTGGCACCTCCCCATCTCTCTTGCTCCTGATCCTGCCATGTAAAATGAGCTTGCTTTCCTTTTGCCTTCTGGTATGACTGTCAGTTTCCTGAGGCCACAGAAGAAGCCACACTACCTGTATAGCCTGCAGAACCATGAGCCAGTTAAACATCTTTTCTTTTTAAATTGCCCAGTCTCAAGTATTTCTTTATTGCTGTGCGAGAACAGACTAACACAGGTTAGTACCAAGGAGTGGGGCATTGTTATAAAGATACCTGAAAATGTGGAAGTGATTTTGGAACTGGCTAACGGGCAGAGGTTGGAAGAGTTTGGAGGGCTCAGAAAAAGACAGGAATAGGAAGGAAAGTTTGAAACTTCCTAGAGACTTGAATGGTCATGACCAAAATGCTGATAGTCCAAGCTGAGAAGGTTTCCGATGGAGATGAGGAACTTATTGGGAAATGGAGCAAAGGCCACTTTTGTTATGCATTAGTAATGAGGTTGACTGCATTGTGCCCCTGACCTATGGGTCTATGGAACTTTGAACTAGAGAATGATGATTTAGGGTATCTGGTAGAAGAAATTTCTAAGCCATGAAGTATTCAAGATGTGGTCTGACTGCTTCTAACAGCATAGGCTCATATGCATGAGCCAAAAAAAAAAAAAAAAAAAAAAAAAAAAAAGATGTAAAACAGGGACTTATATTTAAAAGAGAAGCAGAGTGTAAAAGTTTGAAAAGTTTGCAGCCTGGCCATGTGGTAGAAAAGAAAAGCTGATTTTCAGGGGAGGAATTCAAGTAAGTTGCAGAAATTTGAGTAAATAAAAAGAAGAAAAGTACTAATAGACAAGGCAATGTGAAAAAAAGGCCTCGATAGCATTGTAGAAACTTTCATGGCACCCCCTCCTATCATAGGCCCAGAGACCTAGGAACGAAGAATAGTTCCGTGGGCTGTGCTCAGGGTCCCACAGTCATGCACAACCTTGGGACACTGCTCCCTGCATCCCTGCCCTTCTAGTTTCATCTGTGGTTCAAAGGGGCTCAGCTCAGGCTGCTGCTTCAGAGGGTGCAAGCTCCCTTGACTTGTCAGCTTCCACGTGGTATTAAACCTCAGGGAGCACAGAGTGCAAAAGTTGAGGCTTGGGAGCCTCCATCTAGATTTCACAAGTTGTATGAAAAGTCCTGGTTGTCCAGGCAGAAGCCTGCTACAGGGACAGAGCCCACATGAAGAACCTCCACTAGAGTAGTGCAGAGGAGAAATAGTGGGGTTGGAGCCCCCACACAGGAGCACTGCCTAGTGTAACTGTGAGAAGGTCATTGTCATCCAGACCCCAGAATGGAATATCCACTGACAGCTTGCACCATACACCTGGAACAGCCACAGGCACTCAATACCAACCCATAAAAGCAGCCACAGGGACTGAACTCTGCAAAGTCACAGAGGCAGGGTTTCCTAAAGCTTTGAGAAACTACCCCTCACATCAGTGTTCCCTGGATGTGGGATATGAAGTCAAAGGAGATTATTTTGGAGCTTTAACGTTAAATGGCTGTCCTGCTGTGTTTCAGGCTTGCATGGGGCCTGCAACCCCTTTCTTTTGGCCATTTCACCTTTTTGGAATGAGAATATTTACCCAATTCCTTTACCTCCAACCTCCATTGTATCTTGGAAATAACTAACTTGTTTTTTATTTTACAGGCTCATAGGCAGAAGAGACTAGACTTGTCTCAGATGAGACTTTGGGTTTTGAGTTAATGCTGGAATGAGTTAAGACTTTGGGGGACTGTTGGAAGCTATGATTGTATTTTACAATGTGAGAAAGACAAGTGATTTTGTCGGGGGGCAGAGTCAAAATGATAGGTTTGGATTGTGTTCCCACCCAAATCTCATGTCAAATTGTAATCCCCACTGTTGGAGGTGGGAACTAATGGGAAGTGATTAGATCATAGGGGCAGAGTTCTCATAAACGGCTTGGCACCATAACTTCGGTGCCATTCTTGTGATAGTGAATAAGTGAGTTATATCCAATATCTGATAGTTTTTTTTTATTATACTTTAAGTTTTAGGGTACATGTGCATAACATGCAGTTTAGTTACATACATCTACATGTGCCATGTTGGTGTGCTGCACCCATTAACTCATCATTTAACATTAGGTATATCTCCTAATGCTATCGCTCCCCACTCCCCCCACCCCACAACAGGCCCCAGAGTGTGATGTTCCCCTTCCTGTGTCCATGTGTTCTCATTGTTCAATTCCCACCTATGAGTGAGAAGATGCGGTGTTTGGTTTTTTGTCATTGCAATAGTTTGCTGAGAATGATGGTTTCTAGCTTCATCCATGTCCCTAGAAAGGACATGAACTCATCCTTTTTTATGGCTGCATAGTATTCCATGGTGTATATGTGCCACATTTTCTTAATCCAGTCTGTCATTGTTGGACATTTGGGTTGGTTCCAAGTCTTTGCTGTTGTGAATAGTGCCACAATAAACATACATGTTCATGTGTCTTTATAGCAGCATTGTTTATAATCCTTTGGGTATATACCCAGTAATGGGATGGCTGGGTCAAATGGTATTTCTAGTTCTAGATCCCTGAGGAATCGCCACACTGACATCCACAATGGTTGAACTAGTTTACAGTGCCACCAACAGTGTAAAAGTGTTCCTATTTCTCCACATCCTCTCCAGCACCTGTTGTTTCCTGACTTTTTAATGATCACCATTCTAACTGGTGTGAGATGGTATCTCATTGTGGTTTTGATTTGCATTTCTCTGATGGCCAGTGATGATGAGCATTTTTTCAGATATGCAGATATCTGTTGGCTGCAAAAATGTCTTCTTTTGAGAAGTGTCTGTTGATATCCATTGCCCACATTTTGATGGGGTTGTTTGTTTTGTTTTTTTCTTGTAAATTTGTTTGAGTTCATTGTAGATTCTGGATATTAGCCCTCTGTCGGATGAGTAGATTGCAAAAGCTTTCTCCCATTCTGTAGGTTGCCTGTTCACTCTGATGGTAGTTTCTTTTGCTGTGCAGAAGCTCTTTAGTTTAATTAGATCCCATTTGTGAATTTTGGCTTTTGTTGCCATTGCTTTTGGTGTTTTAGAAATGAAGTGCTTGCCCAGGCCTATGTCCTGAATGGCAATGCCTAGGTTTTCTTCTAGGGTTTTTATGGTTTTAGGTCTAACATTTAAGTCTTTAATCCATCTTGAATTAATTTTTGTATGAGGTGTAAGGAAGGGATCCAATTTCAGCTTTCTACATATGGCTAGCCAGTTTTCCCAGCACCATTTATTAAATAGGGAATCGTTTCCCCATTTCTTCTTTTTGTCAGGTTTGTCAAAGATCAGATGGTTGTAGATATGCAGCATTATTTCTGACGGCTCTGTTCTGTTCCGTTGGTCTATATCTCTATCCTCCTCTCTCTCTCTTGCTCCTGGTCAGGCCATGTAAGATGAGCCTGCTTTCCCTTTAGCTTCTGCCATGACTATAAGTTTCCTCAGTCCTCCCCAGAAGAAGCTGCTATATACTTCCTGTATGACCTCCAGAACCGTGAGCCAATTAAACTTCTTTTCTTTATTAATTACCCAATCTCAGGTATTTATTTATAGCAGTGTGAGAACAGACTAATACAAATAGTTTCACAGACCCAAAATTTTCTGTGGTTTGACAATTTCTCTCTCCTTCTCCTCAATGTCAGATAATCCCTACTCTTCACATTTTCAGTTTTGCCTTTTCCAGAACTGTTATACAGTTAGACTATTATATAGTATGTAACATTTTCAGATTGCTTTCTGTCACTTAGCAGTATCCATTTAAGTTTTCTTCATGTTTTTCAAGGCTTGATAGATTTGAATTGATTTGATTTGATTTTTTTAATACTGAGTAGTATTTCAGTGTACCAAAGTTCTTTATACATTGATCTACTGAAAACATCTTGATTGTTTTCAATTGTTATCAGTTATGACTAAAGCTGCTATAAACATTCATGAATTGTGTATAGGTCATAGTTATCCAAATTCATTTTGATAAAAATCAAGGAGCGTAATCACTGAATTGTATGGCATGTTTGGTTTTGTAACAGACTCCCAAATTACCTTCTAAAGTGGCTAAAACTTTTTGCATTCCCACTAGCAATGACGGAGAGTTCTTGTGACTCCACATTCTCAAAACCCTTTGTTGCTGTCAATGTTTTGGATTGTATCTAATAGGTATGTAGTAATATAATATGGCATTATTTTAACTTCAATTCCCTAGTGACATATGATGTTGAACATTTTTTTCATATGCTTATTTGCTATCTGTACATCTTCTTCAGTGAAGTATCTATTGATAACTTTTGCCCAGTTTTTGTTTGTTTTCTTATTCTTCAGTTTTAAGTTTTTTGTATATTTTAGATGACAATTATTTATCAGACAATCGTTTGCAAATTTTTTTTTTACCAGATATGTCTTGTCTCTTCAATATGTTAATAGTGTTTTTGATAGAGAAGAAGTTTTTAATTTTAATGAAGCCCAATTTAACACTTTTTTTTTCATAGACAGCTTTTGGTATTGTATCTAAAGTCATCACCAAACAAAAGGTCCCCTAAATTTTCTTCTTTGTTATTTTCTGTAAGATTTATGGTTTTTAATCTTGCATTTAGAGATGTACTTTGAGTTAATTTTTGTGAAAGATGAAAAATCTGTTTGACTAGATTCACCTTTTACATGTGAATGTTAATTTTTTTTTCCAGAAAAATTTGTTTAAATGACTACACTTTTAAAATTTAATTGCCTTTACTCTTTTGTTGAAATAACTGGACTGTATTTATGTGGGTCTATTTGGGGGCTCTGCATTTTATATTTTTGATCTATTTGTCTCTCGTTTTGTTCATACTACACCATCTTAATTACTATAGCTTTATAGCAACTTTTGAAGTCTGGTGCCATTTGACCTCTGACTTTGTTCTCATTCACTATTATACTGGTTATTCTAGGTTTCATATTTTATTTTTAATAAGAATTTCCTAACAACTCTATAACTATACCTTTACTAGCATGAATTTTGAAGATACGGTTTCTCTCTCTAACACATTACTGTTTTTTTGGTATTGGCAGTAATTTCCTCACTTCTACTTCTCTAGTGAATACAGACTCACTAAAGTGGAATAAGGGATTATATATCAGTATTATACTCTACTTCTATAACATTAAAGCTAGATTTTTTACATTGCAGTCCAAATTACAGCATCAAAGCTAATTATATATTTATATTCCAATTTTTAATTCAAATTAAACCTTTGGCATTCAAAACAACAACATACAAATCAGAACAATCTACTAACTCAAGACATCCTAATTTGTTCATCCACATTTCATCTTCTATGTACAACTATGGTTGATACACCTTTTACTTTCATTAACTCAACTGAAAAAGGTATTTAAATTGATCTTTCATTGTCCTATTCTTTTGAGTGTAAGACTTCTCCCTAGAATCTTACTTACTTGTCTGAGGCTGCATTTATTTTCATTTGCCCAGAAAATACATTAGGTATATTTATCTTTCTCAAACAATTGGTGCTTATAACTATATTTTCTCAGGAAGACCTCACTTTATCAAATTTTCTTCTTTCATAAATATCTCTGTTGAGATGAGATTTTAGAAAAAGCTCTATTGTTAGGGGTCCAGAAGGTTCTAAAAAATTACGAGTGCTTTAACTGAAATTATTCAACTTGTAAAAATATGAAGTGAGATGAGTGATATGGTATTGTTGTGTCTCCACCCAAATCTCATCTTGAATTATATTTCTGATAATCCCCACACGTCATGGGAGGGACCTGGTGGGAGGTAACTGAATCCTTGGGGTGAGTTTTTCCCATGCTGTTCTCTTAATTGTGAATAAGTCTCATAAGATCTGACGGTTTAAAAAAGGGCAGTTTCTCTACTCACATACTCCATTCTGCCATCCTATGAAGAAAGTACCTTGCTTCCCCTTAGTATTCCGCCATAATTGTAAATTTTCTGAGGCCTCCCGAGCCATGCTGAACTGTGAGTCAATTAAACCTGTCTCCTTTATAAATTACCCAGTCTTGGGTATTTCCTCATAGTAATGTGAGAATGAACTAATACAGTAAATTGATACTGGGTACTGGAGTGCTGCTGTAAAACACCCAAAAATGTGGAAGCAACTTTGGAACTCATTAACAGAAAGAGGTTGGAACAGTTTTTAGGGCTCAAGACAGGAAGATGTGGGAAAGTTTGGAGCTTCCTAGAGATTTGTTGAATGGCTTTGACCAAAATGCTGATAGTGATATGGACAATAAAGTCCAGGCTAAGGTGGTCTCAGATGGAGGTCAGGAACTTACTGAGAACTAGAGCAAAGGTGATACTTGCTATGCTTTAGCAAAGAGACTGGCAGCATTTTGCTCCTGCCCTACAGATCTGTGGAACTTTGAACATGAGAGAAATGAGTTAGGGTATCTGATGGAAGAAATTTCTAAGCAGCAAAGCATTCAAGATTTGACTTGGGTGCTCTTAAAAGCATTCAGTTATATTCATTCACAAAGATATGGTTTGGAATTGGAGCTTATGTTTAAAAGGGAAGCAGAGCATAAAAGTTCAAAAAATGTGCAGGCTGACAATGTGGTAGAAAAGAAAAACCCATTTTCTGAGGAGAAATTCAAGCCGACTGCAGAAATTTGCACAAGTAATCAGGACCAAAGGTTAATTACCAAGACAATGGGGAAAATGTCTCCAGGGCAAGTCAGAGACCTGGTTGGTGATTAATGAATATTGAAGATATGTGTAGATAAATTGAATTGAGAAAGTGTGAATTCTTGTCCTCGTAGAAAATGCAGCTCTGGTTAGGCTTTTATGGAGGTGTGGGCTAAGAACTTCAAATTCTATCAGCTCAGCATTTTAGGGAAAAGGAAACTGCTTTTCTCCACCTGCTTAATGATTTTTGTGTTACAGTGAGTACTTGATACAGAACCTAGTGTGTTAGTCTATTTTGCATTGCTATAAAGAAATACCTGAGGCTGCGTAATGTAAAAGAAAAGAGGTTTATATGGCTCATGATTCTGCAGGCTGTACAAGCATGGCACAGCATCTGCTTGGCTTCTAGTGAGGGCCTCGGGAAGCATACAGTCATGGGAGAAGGCAAAAAGAGAGTCACATGGTGAAAGACAGAGCAAAAGAGAGAGAAGGAGGTGTGGAATCATTTAAATAACCAGCTATCCCTTGAACCTGGTGGAGTGAGAACTCAGTCATTACCAAAGAATGGCACTAAGCCATTCATGAGGGATCAACCCTCATGACCCAAGCATCTCCCACTACACCCCCTTCCAACATTGAGGATCACATTTTAATGTGAGATTTGGTTTGAACATGAGATTTGGTTAGAGATTTGCATCCAAACTATATCACACAGGCATTGGTATAAGCTGTAGATGCCCTGCCTCTGTGGGGAAGATTGCTTGATGCATATGGGGCATATGGTTAGGTTTCTCTTAAAAGAAGCAGTATATTGAAGATTGTGCTACCTTGCTCTCCTTCAAAATCTAGAAATGTAAAAGATTAGAACATGTCAGAATGTAAGCTGCACTAAGGCAGAGACATTTTTCATTTTCTTTCACTAGTGCATCCCAAAAACCTACAGCATCTCCTAGCACATATTTGCTTCTCAATGTATAATTGTTGAATTTCAAATACAAACTAGTGCTGGAGGAAGGGTGAAGAGGCAGGAGGCATACAACTAAACATATAAATTCAGTTCTGAAGAAGCAAAACATAAGTAGTTGTCTATATCATCTTGTGTATTCCCATCTCTAATGACTCAGGTATTATTTTTTTAAATTCCTGCTCACATTTTCTTTTTATATGTGTCTTCTGAATGATCATATTTTGGGCTTTGTGATTTCAATACATAACAGTTATTTGAGATTAACAATTGTCCATTAACAAGATGAAATGCAAACCCTGATATTCAAAGTACTGTATAATCTGACATCCATATTCCTTTTTCAGATTTTCTTTTATTTCTCCTTAATAGCGCCTACCTATTTTAGAGAGAATTAATGACCATCAGCTTTCTTTCTTTCTTTCTTTTTTTTTTTTTTTGAGATGGAGTCTCGCTGTCGCCTAGGCTGGAATGCAGTGTCGCCATCTCGGCTCACTGCAGGCTCCGCCCCCCGGGTTCACGCCATTCTTCTGCTTCAGCCTCCCGAGTAGCTGGGACTACAGGCGCCCACCACCTCGCCCGGCTAATTTTTTGTGTTTTTAGTAGCGACGGGGTTTCACCGTGTTAGCCAGGATTGACCTCAGCTTTCTAAGTGCACCTCTGATTTATCCCAGCCTTCTTTGCAGTTATGTCAGGTCCTGTGATCACTTCTGCCCAAATACCTGTGAGTCATATACTTCAGATAACATATCTATAAGAAAGTAGATGGCATGAACTGCATCAGACTCACTATGAGTGACAAATAAAGCATTATTGTGTTATTATTGAAATTTTCATCTTTTCTATTATAGTATCATCTACCCTGATCTAAACAGCCTCCGTCATCAAGCTATGTTATCAATCTGGAGGCACCCAACTTTCAATATTTCTGCTTATCAGATACTGTCTTCTTCTTTAAGGGCCAAGTCCAATCTCACCAGTTCTGAGAAGACTTTTCTAATCATATCATATCAAAGGGAAGGGTTGATCTCCTTTTCATTTCTTTAACATGTACTGTCTATAGTCTAAATTTTGTCTTGAATGACTATTTGCCTCTGAGTGTTTATGTAACTTGTCCATCAGCTATATCACATGCCCTTGCATCTTATGCTACTCTGTGGCTCCCAGGGTACATAAGATATGATAATTGCTTAAAGGTAGTGATTCATAACTGTAAGTTGGAAATAATTATTTTTATTGAAAATGTACAATATATTAAGGCCAAGTAAAAGTCAGATGTTTTTGTTACATAACTTTAATATAGAAATTGCTTCTATCTAAAGCTATGTTTATTACACTTTTAATGTTCCTTATTCAAGTGAATTGAAATGATATAAACAATTATGGTAAATGTTAAAAATAACATTAGTTATTGCTTTCCTATATGTAATTCAGTGGGTAATTTAAATGATAATCTAGTGGTAGTCTCTAGAGGGAATTAAATATCTGCATTGATACTCAAAATTAGAAAAAATAACACCTCTCAATCATAAATTTTCAAGTGTGTTATAATCATCCCAAATTCACCACGGTGGGTGTAGAAACCTTTGCTAGAATTTCTGTCTAAGAATGCAGTAGTAGTTAAATAATTTTCAAAGTTCACTCTAATCATCTTCACCTCATATGTAATTCAGTAATCAATCCACATACCTTTTCAAGGACATTTTTAAGGGACAAGATTATCTATAATGCTGGAGTAAGTTTATCTCATAAGCTACTAGACAAAAAGGTTGAAAATTACTAATATTAAAGTGAGCTATTTTCTGTAGATTGTAATTTGAGGGTACTAAATCCTTTTGAACTTACAAGTTTTTATTTATGAGATCAGTGAATTTTGCTCTCAGCCTAACCTGACTGTTTTATACATATTAAGCCGATGCAAATCTTTATTTTTATTAATACTCTTTCCTGAATAGATTAGAAACTTTAAAGCTGGCCCATTGGGAAGGCTTCTTATCTGGGCAGGCAGAGATACAGCCAGTAGAAAGGGAAGAGAGGTGTGCCCCTCTCGATCCATGGGCTCACCCCTCCTGTGTAAGCCTCTGAAAACTAGGCCATATTTTACTTCTCACCATTACACCTTGTGGTTTTGTAAAATGAGTCAGACAGAACACTGATGCAGTCCTGTGATAGCCCTGCCATGGTCTATTTGTTCTTGACCAGTAAGGAGCCTTGCTTTGAGTATATTTTTAAGTATGAATCATTTTCCCAAGAAATGGTAGAAACTGCTAACTAGAGATTTACTCCACTATAAAACCTTGCTCTGAAAAGCCAAGTAAAAGTCAAATTTTATTTTGAATGCACTTGGAAAGTGATCTATGTGGATGGATAGATTTTCAGCTAATGCTTTTGCAACATCAATTGCTGTCTTATAAATGAAACATTTTCTAAATAGGCTTTTCGAAAAGCAAACACTGACTGAAATGAATTTCCAAGAGCCCATGAGAGTTGCAGTTCTTTGCTTTGTATATTCCTAGTATTTATTTGGCAACATAAAATATACATTTACTTCTTTTCCTTTCAAGACTCGCCACAACAAACATACCTCATCAAAATATTTATTTTTCTATTTTCACAAGTCACTATTACAATGCTTTGAAAAAAAGGCTGCTGAATTTTAGTAATGATATTAAATATTTAGGGGTGTTATGCCACTGTGGAATCAGTCTCAGTGATAAAGAGGTCTCAGTTATGCTTGCCAGGGACTACTTGCTAATCGAAAGGAATTTTTAATCAATGATCTTGAGCTTCACTGTCTTTAAGGATAGAGATGGGGGGAAAAGCTATTTTTGCAGTTTGCACAAATAAGCATGCCCTTTATAGTTAAGAAAATCTTAATTTTCATTTTTAAGTCAATCATATTATCACGATATTACTGAAGCATTTAAGAGTAACAGTCATAAATTACTTCTGAAGGAAAAATTGAGGTAGAGTTCACTTCAAAGTCTACATGAAAAAAGATGAACATATGGACTGTAGAAATTTCCTGCAAAGTTATATAATCTATATACAAAATTGTATAATCTATAGTTTTCTAAGGAAATTTAAACTACCAAAACGTATACATCTTTCTGAGTTCATCTGCTTCACTATGATAATGATCACTATTAATAGAAAGTCAATATTCTGTACTTAAGTGTGAGTGCTCTGAAGGTAGACTGGGTTTGAACATTAGCTTGATTACTTGTTAGATGTGTAAACTGGAGCTAGATTAACCAAATATCGATTGTCCATTTTGCATTCTTAGAGCCCTATTGACAAATTGTGGTTCCTTTATAAGTAGTTTGACCAAATTTCCTAGCAGATAAATAAAATAAAGACAGGCTAATGGGTACACTGGGGCCTGGCATGAAAGAAAAATGTCTATTAACTCAAGCATGTTATGAGTCATAAAGAAAGAGATTCAACATAAAGCAAAGATGAGAAGAAAACACATGGGTATTAGGAATCCCCAAATCTGCTGTAAACCAGCAAGCGCATTCCTTAGTATTCACCTTAGAGAAATAAAAAGTTATGCTTGCACAAAAATCTCTACAAAAATGTTGGTATCAGCTCTATTCATAATTGCTACATGCTGGGAAGAGCCCATATGTTCTTCAATATTTGAATGAATAAACAAGCTATAGTATATCCATACAATGAAATACTGCTTAGCAATTAAAGGGAACACACATTAATACACACAGCAATGTAGATGAATCTCAAATACATCATGGTGAGTAAAAGAAACCAGTCTCAAAAGGTTACATATTTCATGTATGATTTCATTTATAAGTTATTCTAGGAAAGGCAAAGCTGTATGAACAAAGAACAGGTCAGTAGCTTCCACATGCTAGGGATAGAAGAGGAATTAACTATGAAAAGATAGCATAAGGACAATTTGAGAAGTGAAGAAAGTGTTCTATTTCCTGATTGTGATTTTTTGCATGAATCTACGTATGTGTTAAAACTCAAAACTGTATGCCAAAAAAGTTACTACATGTAAATTTAAGAAATAACATAATTTATTTATGGGAGGATATATAAAAATGGGGGATAATTGTTCACACTTTTACTACAATATGTTTTAAGTGAAAAAGATACTGTAAAAACCCATGCTTACAAATGATCTGAATTTCTCAAAATAAATACATGTACAGGTGAAGAGAAAAATGGCCCTCTAGAGACACTTTTACCCATTTCAAAGTGGGGGTTCTTCTCAGGACTTTCAAAATAATGCAGTGACATTGGACCCACTCTGTCAGCTTACCATAAGCACTTGCTTTGTGAGAAAGTGAGAGAGAAAGAGACACAGGAGGGCAGAAGGGAGAGAAAATATGAATGTAGATAACTGACAGCTTTACAAATTTGTAACTTGTTTACATTTACTCCTCTTATATATATGGATGGATTGCCTAGTAAGTACCACAGAATAAATGTAAAATATTATTTATTTCATTTAATTTTCATAGTTGTATAATATAATTTACATGAAGAAAACAGACTCAGAAAAATGTGGAGTTTTCTCAAGGGAGTAATTGATCCTGCTTCTTTATGATATGGTTACTTCTTTGATACCCAAAGTTAATACTTCTTTTTTCACAGATTGAAAATTCTCAATGGCTGTTGGTCAGGCTGAATCAAAACAAAGTGCTTGCTTACAACATTTTGTTTGGTGTGGAGGGGGCCCATTGCTAGCCATACCGCTGTCAGATTTGAATCTGTTCAGTTCTGCTTATTGTCTTTTTGGACTCAATTCTTGTCAGCCTTAGTATCTACAGAGTGATATGGAAGCTGTAAAACTAACTCAGAAACAAGTAATGGTGATTTAGTCTGGAGGTTTCCTGGATTCCTCAGAAAGGTGGGTCAGGGTCATGAACAGTGAAGGAAACATTATGGGTGAAAACCTTCAAGTATAATAGGAGATTGGTAGAGAAATTCTCTGATGTTAGCCATAGCAAGAACTCAAGAGGTAGAGATGGTGCATTTCTGAAAAGGAGAAATGTTACTGGTCATGGAATGAAAGGTTATATTTTGCTATTTAACACTTTTTGAGGTAATAGAATACCCTAGACAGAGACTACACAAAGAAGTGCCCTTTTGTGGAAATTATAGTCAAAGATAACTTTGTAGAGAATTAGAAGAAAGATAATTCTAAGCTTTTAGTCTGTGCCTTGAGAAGTGAAATTCAGAGCTAACAGGTATTGTTGACATGTATGGCAGTCATCTGCCATATTTTTATGATATTAAGCTGTTAATTTTAGCTGAATAAACTATGCGATTTTAAGGTTTATTTTTCAGACTCACCCCAATTAGTCATGTAAACGTAAAGACTGACATCCTGAGAGCTATAGACACACAGGCATTAAATATAATGTGTTTCTAGTATCCAATTTCCACTTAAGGACAGTGTCATTTGAAAGAATCTTTTGTTCCCCATGTACAACGAATAGACTTTTGCCTAGACAGGAAATGACAGAAAACATAAATTAACTTTAGGAAGAAAATTATTTAACATCCCTGTGACTTACTTTCTTCTATAAAATGAAGATGATGAAAGAAAGTACCAATCACCTATGGTAGTTGTGAGGGTTAAATGAGTTAATATATGTAAGGCAGATAGGATAATATTTGTTATATTTTAGTACTATATGAAGGAGCACTACCATTATTATTACCTGAGAGCAGTTGTTTTGATGGGAGCCAATTGAGAGGCCGTTGAGAAAAGGAGGACTAAGTGAGGGTTTTAGAAGAGAGGTTAACATTAGCTGAACAGTTCCTGACAGGCAGACAGTAAGGCTCAAACTTATATTCATTTCACTTATTATACATGCATACACACACAGACATATACATGCATACACACATAGACACACACACACAAATAATAAACCTCACAAATCCTAAGAGAATAATGAGACACAAAATATTAGAAAATGTAAAAATAATTTTAAATGGTCATATTTTTCTGAGTGGAGAATTATTTGAAATTAATCTCAAGGCTTCTTTAAAACAATAAAAAATATATTTTCATAACTCATAAATGTGGTTAGAGATGTATTCTCCATTAACTCTGACAACATGTTGTCTTTTGGGAAAAGGTATTTGTTCCCATTTTACTAGTTTGTTTTCACTATTCGCTTTTTTTTTTTTTTTTTGAGGTGGCATCTCACTCTGTTGCCCAGGCTGGAGTGCAATGGCGCGGTCTCGGCTGACTGCAACCTCCACCTTCTGGGTTTGAGTGCTTCTCCCGCCTTAGCTTCACAAGTAGCTGGGATTACAGGCATCCACTGTCATGCTTGGCTAATTTTTGTATTTTTGTAGAGATGAGGTTTCACCATGTTGGCCAGGCTGGTCTTGAACTCCTGAGCTCAGGTCATCCACCTGTCTCAACCTCCCAAAGTGCTGGGATTACAGGTGAGAGCCACTGCCTCTATTCACTATTAATATCATCTTAAAATCATCTTAAAAATGGAAAGCTGGCCAGGTGTAGTAGCTCACACCTGTAATCCCAGCATTTTGGGAGGCCAAGGTGGGAGGATCACTTGAGCCCAGGAGTTTGAGATCAACTTGGATAACAAAGTAAGACCTTGTCTCTGCAAAAATGTTAATGACTTAGCTAAGCTGTGGTAGTGCATACCTGTGGTGCGAGCTACTTGGGAGGCTGAGGTGGGAGCCCAGGAGTTCAAGGTTGCAGTGAGCTGTGATCAAGCCACTGCACTACAGCCTGGGTGACATAGCAAGACCCAGTCTCAACAACAAAACCAAAACAAAAACAAAAAATGAAGTTTCCCTGAAAGATTATTTTTCAGCTGTCCTCTCAGAGTCCTTTAAAAGGAAAATTTTCACTTCCTTTATTAAATATATGAGGGATAAATTGCTACCAAAAATGTATGGAAGGTTGAGGAAAGAGAAACAGGATGGAAGTGGAATGTAGTTGACTTCAGAAGAAACAATTGAATCTGCACCTAGTGTAATGGAACAGTTTTCTCAATCTCTTAGATTTCGAGTGAATCCAGAGTCACACAGGATAAAAGCAGCTTCAAAGAGTAATAGCTACAGGAAAAAAAAATCAATTAAAGCAGCAATATAAAACTTCGCATAAACCAAATGAAATTTTGATCTGAACAAAAGACTTTGAGGTTAATTTAAGTAAAATTAAAACCCATCAAGTAAACAAGAGCTGTGACCTTTACTATCTCTATAAAGCTAAAGGGAGAAGAGTTTAAATAAACAGCTTAATTTGCGATCTAATTTCAGTTTTAACATGACCTTTGTTACAGAGGACTTATGAAATTATAATGTATTTCCTATTTGGATGAGAATTACTTTTAAGTGGGTAAGGAAAAGGAGGCTCAGAACAACAGTATATCCTAGCCAGAATGTGAAGCAATAGAGTTAGAGGGAATTGTTTATTATTAGAATGGTCAAATATTTCTGAACCTGATAAGGTTAACATACCTTGCAAGCCATATTTCTTGTTAAGTATCTCGCTGGTAACTCCTGCTGTCTTTCTCAGGCTCACCTTCTTCCATTCTTTCTAGAAAAATGTAATGTTTTGAGCACAACTGATTGTCAAGTAATCCCTCACAATTTTTAAATTTCAAGTGATTTTAAATTCTAATTTAATGAAAATGAGTGAATTATTTGGTTTTACTACCAGCTACTCGGGAGGCTGAAGCAGGAGAATCGCTTGAACCCCAGAGGCGGAGGTTGCAGTAGACTGAGATCATGCCACCGCACTCCAACTTAGGTGACAGAGCACGACTCCATCTCAAAACAAACAAACAAAACAATGGTATTTCTGCATATTACATCCTTTTGCACAAGTCAACATAATATGTTGTTTCCTAATGCCAAATTTGCCTTTTTATTCAATTTGACCCAATTTCCTTCAGACACTGAGTTTCTTTATCTAAGCCTCCACAAGCACAGAATAGGCATCTACTTACTGTTATTTGAATGGTACAAAGGCCTTGCTCACTCCAAATAGTTCATGCACAAGTCACCATGTGACTCTCCTGGCCAGGTTAGAAGCTCTCAGTACTAGAATAACTAAATGGGTTTGGCAATACTAACAATAGCAGAACCTCAAAAAATGCCACTGTTAAAAAGCATGCACAAAATCATAGAGAAGAAAAACCTGGAGATTTTAATTAGCTTCCTCTGTTAGAAAACAAGCACTGCTTATATAGTCAGCTAATTGTCATCTTGAAAGTCAATAGAGACCAGGCGCAGTGGCTCACACTTGTAATCCTAGCACTGTGGGAGTCCAAGGCAGGAGAATTGCTTCAGCCCAGGGCTTCCAGACCAGCCTGGGCAACACAGTGAGATCTTGTCTGTATTAACAATAATAATAATAATAATAATAATAATAATAATACATAAAAATAATGAAAGTCAAAATCTATAGAGAAGCTAAGTCAAAGAAAATGGAAATATTTCACTCAGAAAACCTGTGCAGTTAGTGTGTACAAGTCCTATTGGATGTGAATGGAAGGAGAGGAACATATAAAGTGAATTAAATAGAATGAACCTAATGAGGAATCTCTTGTAAGACTTCCTTGAGAGACGCTGTAGAGTGCTGAGTTCACGTATCTCATTTCATATTTTAGATATGACACCTCAAATATGAGATTGGGGGAGGAAAGTCTGGAGGTACAAGGAGTTTTAAAAACATTTAATGACAGTCTGTGAGGTAGAAGATCCACTGTTAGGTATTACAGATTCAAACATGAATGTATATAGTTATTGATATCAAGGAGATAATGATCTAGTGGGGTAGAACATTTTATTAAGTAGTAAACAGCACCATGCAAATGTACAATTTAATAGAGTAGATTAAAATGCTATAGAATTTAGGGAAAATGCTCATTAATTATGTTTGGAAAGATCAAGAAATTTTCGCAGAATAAAATCTCAGACAAATGATGTTGAATTTAATGGTAATTTGCTAGGAAAACAAGAGAAGAGGTGCATTCAAAAGGGTACATGGAAGAATGAGAAAACAGTGGGTGTTCCGGGAAGAGTGAGTCATTCTATATTACAGAGAGTAGAGGTTAAAGATAGGAACAGTGGTGAAAAATGAGGTTGGTTTGGTAGATTAGAACTATTAATAGTCTGTATAGAGTCCAGTGTTCTGCATATAATTTGGGGTAAGTAATTTTTTAAAGCACAGGTGTGACAGAATCAGATTTTTATCCTGTAGAAAAACATGTTGAGAGTGCCAAAAGATACCTTAAAGGGATAAGAAAGTAAGAGAAAATATAGAGATGGAAACCAAATTCTCAATTCACAAAATTGCCTAGATCTGCTCAGAAAGTGTCCTTAAGTATTTTTTCCACATCTTAATCGTTTATTTCTTGAAATTATAAGATTTTACTGGTATAGTAAATAAAAAGTATATATTTAGATATACTGTGTCTAATTTTTATATCTGCTTGGGTTCTTATGTGTTTCCAGCTGTTGTAATATGTTTAAATGACAGTTATTTTTATTGCTGTTTTTATTATATATTAAACATTAAAATATTCACTATGGTTGAAAGTATTTTAATACACCAAACCATTTTAATACACCAACAAGTATATCTAATAATAACATTTTCCATAATTAAAAGTACATACAGAAAACAAAGAAACTTTTTTTTAGAAACTTTGATTTCTGGCATATTCTGTACCAGAAGTATAAATATGCTATTTGAAAAGCGAAACAAACAATATAGAGATTAAAATAGAAGGTTAGGAATGTAGGCCATGCTACTTCAAAGTGTAATTTTGATATAAAGTCCAGATAAATTTCTTTCCTTTTGCATTTGTACAGAATGAAAATTAGCACATTAGAAAGAATACCAAAAGTTGTCTGAGAACAAAACTAATATGATAAATCAGCAATTTACAAATATAGCCAAGATAAGCAAAAGGAAGACAAGAATAAATTTACAAACCTCAAGCATTCTTCTTGTTAATAACATCTCATCATAAAATTGACACTATTGGCTGAGAAATGCCTACAGAGAAACAGAGAAATGTGCACTTGGGTTAAGTTAAGAAGATACTGTTTGATACATTATGGTGTTTAAATAGTGATTTTAATTAGGTCATTTTAAAATAATTTGCTGTATTAGTTTCTTATTACTGCTGTAACAAATTACTAGAAACTTAGTACTAAAAACAATACAAATTAAATTCTGTTCTGTGAAAGACACTATCAAATGAATGAGAAGACAAGTGGTAGTCTGAGAGAAAACATTAACAAAAGAAAGACAATGCATTAGTTCATTTTCATATTGCTATGAAAAAATGCCTGAGACTGGGTAATTTATAATGAAAAAGAGGTTTAATGGACTCACAGTTTCACTGGCTAGGGAGGCCTCACAATCATGGTGGGAGGCAGAGAAGGAGCAAAGGCATGCCTTACATGGTGGCAGGCAAGAGAGCATGTGCAGGGGAACTGGTCTTTATAAAACTATGAGATCGGCTGGGCACCCTTTATAAAACCATCAGATTGGCCATGCACAGTGGCTCATGCCTGTAATCCCAGCACTTTGGGAGGCCAAGGTGGGTGGATCAACTGAGGTCAGGATTTTGAGACCAGCCTGACCAACATGGTGAAACCATGTCTTTACTAAAAATACAAAAATTAGCCAGGCGTGCTGACATGCACCTGTAATCCCAGCTACTCAGGAGGCTGAGACAGGAGAATCTCTTGAACTCAGGAGGCAGATTTTGCAGTGAGCTGAGATCATGCCATTGCACTCCAGCCTGGGCAACAAGAGCAATACTCCATCTAAAAAGAAAAACAAAAGGAGATTCCAAGATGGCCAAATAGGAACAGCTCCAATCTGCAGCTCCCAGCATGAGTGATGCAGAAGACGAGTGATTTCTGCATTTCCAATTGAGGTACTGGGTTCATCTCACTAAGGCTTGTCAGACAGTGGGTGTAGCCCATGGAGCAGGACTGGGCATCGCCTCAAGTGGGAAGCACAAGGGGTCGGGGAATTCCCTATCCTAGGAAAGGGAAGCCATGACAGACGGTACCTGGAAAACTGGGACACTCCCACCCTAATACTGCACTTTTCCAATGGCCTTAGCAAATGGCACACCAGGAGATTATATCCCTGGCCTGGCTTGGAGGGTCCTACGCCCATGGTGCCTCACTCACTGCTAGCATAGCAGTCTGAGATCGAACTGCAAGGCGGCAGCAAGGCTGGGGGAGGGGCGTCTGCCAGTGCCGAGGCTTGAGTAGGTAAACAAAACCACCAGGAAGCTAGAACTGGGTGGGGCCCACCACAGCTCAAGGAGGCCTGCCTGCCTCTGTAGACTCCACCTCTGGGGACAGGGCATAGCTGAAAAAAGGCAGCAGAAACTTCTGCAGACTGAAATGTCCCTGTCTGACAGCTTTGAAGAGTGTAGTGCTTCTCCCAGCACAGAGTTTGAGATCTGAGAATGGGCAGACTGCCTCCTCAAGTGGGTTCCTGACCTCCAAGTAGCCTAACTGGGAGACACCTCCCAGTAGGGGCAGACTGACACCTCATACGGCCAGGTGCAACTATGAGACAAAGCTTCCAGAGGAAGGATCAGGCAGCAACATTTGCCGTTCTGCAATATTTGCTGTTCTGCAGCCTCTGCTGGTGATATCCAGGCAAACAGGGTCTGGAGTGGACCTCCAGCAAACTCCAAAAGACCTGTGGCTGAGGGTCCGGAATGTTAGAAGGAAAACTAACAAACAGAAAGGACATCCATGCCAAAACCCCATCTGTATGTCACCATCATCAAAGACCAAAAGTAGATAAAACCACAAAGATGGGGAGAAACCAGAGCAGAAAAGCTGAAAATTCTAAAAATCAGACTGCCTCTTCTCCTCCAAAGGAACACAGCTCCTCGCCAGCAACGGATCAAAGCTGGATAGAGAATAACTTTGACGAGTTGAGAGAAGAAAGCTTCAGATGATCGGTAATAACAAACTTCTCCGAGCTGAAGGAGGATGTTCGAACCCATCACAAAGAAGCTAAAAACTTTGAAAAAGGATTAGACGAATGGCTAACTAGAATAAACAGCATAGAGAAGTCCTTAAATGACCTGCTGGAGCTGAAAACCATGGCACAAGGACTATATGATGCACGCACAAGCTTCAGTAGCTGATTTGATCAAGTGGAAGAAAGGGTATCAGTGATTGAAGATTAAATGAAAGAAATGAAGTGAGAAGAGAAGCTTAGAGAAAAAAGAGTAAAAACAAATGAACAAAGCCTCCAAGAAATATGGGACTATATGAAAAGACCAAATCTATTCTGTTTTGTGTACCTGAAAGTGATGGGGAGAATGGAACCAAGTTGGAAGACACTCTGCAGGATATTATCCAGGAGAACTTCCCCAACCTAGTGAGGCAGGCCAACATTCAAATTCAGGAAATACGGAGAATGCCACAAGGATACTCCTCAAGAAGAGCAACTCCAAGACACATAATTGTCAGATTCACCAAAGCTGAAATGAAGGAAAAAATGTTAAGGGTAGCCAGAGAGAAAGGTCAGGTTACCCACAAAGGGAAGCCCATCAGACTAACAGCAGATCTCTTGGCAGAAACTCTACAAGCCAGAAGAGAGTGGGGGCCAATATTCAACATTCTTAAAGAAAAGAATTTCCAACCCAGAATTTCATATCCAGCCAAACTAAGCTTCATAAGTGAAGGAGAAATAAAATCCTTTACAGACAAGCAAATGCTGAGAGATTTTGTCACCACCAGTCCTGCCCTAAAAGAGCTTCTGAAGAAAGCAGTAAACATGGAAAGGAAAACCGGTACCAGCCACTGCAAAAACATGCCAAATTGTAAAGAACATCAATGCTAGGAAGAAACTGTAACTAATGAGCAAAATACCCAGCTAACATCATAATGACAGGATCAAATTCACACATAACAATATTAACCTTAAATGTAAATGGCTAAATGTGCCAATTAAAAGACACAGACTGGCAAATTGGATAAAGAGTCAAGACCCATCAGTGTGCTGTATTCAGGAGATACATCTCACGTGCAGAGACACACATAGGCTCAAAATAAAGAGATGGAGGAAGATCTAACAAGCAAATGGAAAGCACAAAAATCAGGGGTTGCAATCCTAGTCTCTGATAAAACAGACTTTAAACCAACAAAGATCAAAAGAGACAAAGAAGGCCATTACATAATGGTCAAGGGATCAATTCAACAAGAAGAGCTAACTATCCTAAATATATATGCACCCAATACAGGAGTACCCAGATTGATAAAGCAAGTCCTTAGAGACCTACAAAGAGACTTAGACTCCCACACAATAATAATGGGAGACATTCAACACCCCACTGACCACATTAGACAGATCAATGAGACAGAAAGTCAACAAGGATATCCAGGAATTGAACTCAGCTCTGCACCACGCAGACCTAATAGACATCTACAGAACTCTCCACCCCCAAATCAACAGAATATACATTCTTCCAAGCACATCACACTTATTCCAAAATTGACCACACAATTGGAAGTAAAGCCTTCCTCAGCAAATGTAAAAGAACAGAAATTATAACAAACTGTCTCTCAGACCAAGTGCAATCAAACTAGAACTCAAGATTAAGAAACTCACTCAAAACGACACAATTACATGGAAACCAAACAACCTGCTCCTGAATGACTACTGGCTAATAACGAAATGAAGGCAGAAATAAAGATGTTCTTTGAAACCAATGAAAACAAAGACACAACATACCAGAATCTCTGGGACACATTTAAAGCAGTTTGTAGAGGGAAATTTATAGCACTAAATGCCCACAAGAGAAAGCAGGAAAAATCTAAAACTGACACTCTAAGATCACAGTTAAAAGAACTAGAGAAGCAAGAGAAAACACATTCAAAAGCTAGCAGAAGGCAAGAAATAACTAAGATCAGAGCAGAACTGAAGGAGAGAGAGACACAAAAAACCCTTCAAAAAATCAATGAATCCAGGAGCTGGTTTTTTGAAAAGATCAACAAAATTGATAGACCGCTAGCAAGACTAATAAAGAAGAAAAGAGAGAAGAATCAAATAGACGCAATCAAAAATGATAAAGGGGATATCACCACCGATCCCACAGAAATACAAACTACCATCAGAGAATACTATAAACACCTCTATGCAAATAAACCAGAAAATCTAGAAGAAATGGATAAATTCCTGGACACATACATTCTCCCAAGACTAAACCAGGAAGAAGTTGAATCCCTGAATAAACCAATAACCAGTTCTGAAATTGAGGCAATAATTAATAGCCTACCAACCAGAAAAAGTCCAGGACCAGACGGATTCACAGCCGAATTGTACCAGAGGTAAAAAGAGGAGCTGGTACCATTCCTTCTGAAACTATTCCAATCAATAGAAAAAGAGGGAATCCTCCCTAATTCATTTTATGAGGCCAGCATCATCCTGATACCAAAGCCTGGCAGAGAAACAACAAAAAAAGAGAATTTTAGACCAATATGCGTGATGAACATCGATGCAAAAATCCTCAATAAAATACTGGCAAACAGAATCCAGCAGCACATCAAAAAGCTTATCCACCACAATCAAGTTGGCTTCATCCCTGGGATGCAAGGCTGCATCAACATATGCAAATTAATAAATGTAATCCATCATATCAACAGAACCAAAGACAAAAACCACATGATTATCTCAATAGATGCAGAAAAGGCCTTCAACAAAATTCAACAGCCCTTCAAGCTAAAAACTCTCAATGAACTAGGTATTGATGGGACATATCTCAAAATAATAAGAGCTATTTATAACAAACCCACAGTCAATATCATACTGAATGGGCAAAAACTGGAAGCATTCCCTTTGAAAACTGGCACAAGACAGGGATGTCTTCTCTCACCACTCCTATTCAACATAGTGTTGGAAGTTCTGACTAGGGCAATCAGGCAAGAGAAAGAAATAAAGGGTATTCAATTAGGAAAAGAGGAAGTCAAAATATCCCTGTTTGCAGATGACATGATTGTATACTTAGAAAACCCCATCATCTCAGTCCAAAATCTCTGTAAGCTGATAAGCAACTTCAGCAAAGTCTCAGGATGCAAAATCAATGTGCAAAAATCACAAGCATTCTTATACACCAATAACAGACAAACAGAGAGCCAAATCATGAGTGAACTCCCATTCACAATTACTTCAAAGAGAATAAAATACCTAGGAGTCCAACTTACAAGAGATGTGAAGGACCTCTTCAAGGAGAACAACTAACCACTGCTCAATGAAATAAAGGAGGACACAAACAAATGGAAGAACATTCCATGCTCATGGATAGGAAGAATCAATATTGTGAAAATGGCCTTACTGCCCAAGGTAACTTCTAGATTCAATGCCATCCCCATCAAGCTACCAATGACTTTCTCCACAGAATTGGAAAAAACTACTTTAAAGTTCATATGGAACCAAAAAAGAGCCCACATTGCCAAGTCAATCCTAATCCAAAAGAACAAAACTGGAGTCATCACACTACCTGACTTCAAACTATACTACAAGGCTACAGTAACCAAAACAGGATGATACTGGTACCAAAACAGAGATATAGACCAATGGAACCGAATAGAGCCCCCGGAAATAATACCACACATCTACAACCATCTGATCTTTGACAAACCTGACAAAAACAAGAAATGGGGAAATGATTCCGTATTTAATAAATGGTGCTGGGAAAACTGGCTAGACATATGTAGAAAGCTGAAACTGGATCCCTTGCTTACACCTTATACAAAAATTAATTCAAGATGGATTAAAAACTTAAAGGTCAGACATAAAACCATAAAAAACCTAGAAGAAAACCTAGGCATTACCATTCAGGACATAGGCATGGGCAAGGACTTCATGTCTAAAACACGAAAAGCAATGGCAACAAAAGCCAAAATTGACAAATGGGATCTAATTAAACTCAAGAGCTTCTGCACAGCAAAAGAAACTACCATCAGAGTGAACAGGCAACCTACAAAATGGGAGAATATTTTCGCAACCTACTCATCTGACAAAGGGCTAATATCCAGAATCTACAAAGAACATAAACAAATACACAAGAAAAAATCAAATGACCCCATCAACAAGTGGGCGAAGGATATGAACAGACACTTCTCAAAAGAAGACATTTATGCAGCCAACAGACACATGAAAAAATGCTCGTCATCACTGGCCATCAGAGAAATGCAAATCAAAACCACAATGAGATACCATCTCACACCAGTTAGAATGGCAATCATTAAAAAGTCAGGAAACAACAGATGCTGGAGAGGATGTGGAGAAATAGGAATACTTTTACACTGTTGGTGGGACTGTAAACTAGTTCAACTACTGTGGAAGACAGGGTGGCGATTCCTCAGGGATCTAGGACTAGAAATCCCATTTGACCCAGCCATCCCATTACTGGGCATATACCCGAAGGATTATAAATCATGCTGCTATAAAGACACATGCACTTGTATGTTTATTGTGGCACTATTCACAATAGCAAAGACTTGGAACCAACCCAAATGTCCATCAATGACAGACTGGATTAAGAAAATATGGCACATATACACCATGGAATACTATGCAGCCATAGAAAAGGATGAGTTCATGTCCTTTGTGGGGACATGGATGAAGCTGGAAACCATCATTCTGAGAAAACTGTTGCAAGGACAGAAAACCAAACACAGCATGTTCTCACTCATAGGTGGGAACTGAACAATGAGAACACTTGGACACAGGGTGGGGAACATCACACGCCGGGGCCTGTCATGTGGTGGGAGGAGGGGGGAGGGATAGAATTAGGAGATATACCTAATGTAAATTACAAGTTAATGGGTGCAGCACACGAACATGGCACATGTATACATATGTAACAAACCTGCACGTTGTGCACATGTACCCTAGAACTTAAAGTATAATTTAAAAAAATTAGATCTCATGAGATGTATTCACTATCGTGAGAACAGCATGTGAAAAACCTGCCTCTATGTTCCAATTACCTCACACTGATTCCCTCACATGACATGCAGGGATTATGGGAGCTATTATGCAATTCTAGATGAGATTTTGGTGGGGACACAGCCAAACAATATCAGACAATATCTGATAAAGGACTGTTTTCCAAAGCATGCAAAAATTTGTAAAAGTCAACTGTAAGAAAACTGACTATCCAGTTAAAAAATGGGCAAAAGGTCTGAACAGATACTTCACCAAAGAAGATACATGGATGACAAATAAGTATATGAAAAGATGTTCAACATTATATGTCATTAGGGAAATCAAAATTTGAAACAACAATAAGATACCGTTACACACACTTAAGAAGAGTGAAAATCCCAAACACTAATACCAAATGCTGTCAAGGTTGTGGAACAACAGCATTTCTCATTCGTTGCTGGTGGGAATGCAAAATGGCACAGCTGCTTTGAAAGGCAATTTGGCAGTTTCTTATAAAACTAAATATACTCTTACATTAAAATTCATGTATTTCGGCCCTAGATATTTATTTACTCAAATAATTTGAAAGCTATATTCACACAAAAACCTGCATATGAATGTTTATAGCATGTTTATTGATAATTTCCAAACTTGGAAGCAATCCGGGTATTCTTCACTTGGTGAATAGATACATTGTGTTAAATCCATACTGAAATATTATTCAACACTAAAAAGAAATTAGCTATGAAATCATTATGAGACATGGAGGAAATTAAATGCATATTACTAAACAAAAGGAGCAAATCTAAAAATGATATACACTATATTAGTCAAATGTTCTGGAAAGGGTAAAACTATGAAGATAGTAAAAAGACTAAAAGGTTGCCAGCTGTTAGGAAGGGATGAATAGACACAGCACAGACAATTTTTAGGTTAGTGAAATGATTCTGTATGATACTATAATGGTGGACATATGTCATTATACATTTGTGCAAACCTATAGAATGTACAACACCAAAAGTGAACCCTAATATAAACTATGGCCTATGTGTAAAAATGATGCATCAATGTAGGTTCAAACCCCAGAGATCTGACTCAAAAGCTTGTGATCTTAACTATGAAGTTGCATGCTTCTGCAAATAAAAAATTAATGAGTCATTTCTCCCTAAACTTAGCCAATAATTACCAACTGAGTAATTACTGAATTCCTAGACAAATAATAAGTTTTATGCTGGATTATCCTCTAGTGCATTTTGAAAGGATTCACCTGAACTCATTAGTTCTCTTGGAAATTTTGAACGTTTCTTAGAAGGAAACTCACTTCATTTCTTTTTTAACAACAAAAAAGAAAAACAATGCTAAATTAGTTATTGCTCCTTGCCTTCACTTCTCATTGGTCTATGGGACATATCTAGTAAAGAAGAACTGTGGTCAAGTCTGGATAATTTTAAAAATATAGCTTAGGCATTTTTCAGCCATTTAAAATATAACTGATTAAAGGATTGGCTGAGTCTTTGTGAGTTTGAGTCCACCTAGTTATTTATACTAGTGCAGTCCAAGCAATCTATGTGAGTTTAAGCAATTTACTTAATCTTGTTTAGGTTCAGTTTTATCATTTCAAAAATATGGATGATTCTATCAGATCACAGATTTTGAGGGGAAAAATAAAAGAGAGGTAATGCAGATCGAACATCATTATTGGCATCTTATGATGCTCTAAAAACTATTATTATCACATTATATTCCTAGCCTTTTATTGAATTTCTTTCATAAAAAACACTTATACCAAGCGTGGTAGACAGAATAATGTCCCTCCAAAGATGTGTATGTCCTAATTTCAGGAATCTGTAAATAGGTAGGTTACATGGCAAAAGGAAGTTAGGATGCATATGGAAATAAGGTTGTTTATCAGCTGACCTTAAGACAAGGAGATTATCTTGAATTAGGTAGGTAAGCCCAATATAATCCTCTGGGTCCACAAACGTGTAAGAGGAAATAGAAAGGGAAAAACAGAGATGACAGTGTGAGAAGGACTTTGCCAAATGGTACTGGCTTTAAAGATGGAAGAAGGCAGTCATAAGTCAAGGAAAGTGGTCTCTAGAATCTGGAAAAGGCAAATAAGCAAACTGTCCCATAGAGATTCCAGAAAGGAAAGCAGCCTTCCTGACACCTTAATCTTGGCCCAGTCAGACCCTTGATCTTAGCCATGTCAGATTCTGATCAACAGAACTTCACAATAATGAATTGTGCTATTTTAAGCCATTAATTTTTAGTAATTTGTCACAGCAGCAATAGAAAACTAATATTCTAAGCATCAAAGAATTTAATTGAATCTAGTAAATTGTTTATAGGGTTCCTTAGAGGGTTTACACAATCCAGGGCATACCTTCTCTTTTCTCATGGCTTTCTCTTATTTTTTTCTGTTCCTGTTTCTTGACTTTTATACTTTCTTCTTCATTGCTCCAATAGCTACAAATTTCCACCTAAATGTCAAGGAGCTTCCTCTTACTCTGAAGTCTTGGTGTCACACAGTACCTATGCCATTGAGGGCCATGTGTTCTACTTAAGCAGTTATTCAAGTATTTGTTGCAGATCTGACACTCTCCATTTGAGTAATCCCAGTCCCCACCCATATGGCACACAATTTCTCCATCATGTTTTTTTAAATTACTAAATAAAATTAAACTTTAATTTAAATAAACTTTTGATTTTAATGTCACTTCTCCGATCAAAATCCTGCAGCTTCACTTGGAATAAAGTTAAAGTCCTTGAAATGGTCAACATGATCTACGTGATCCAGCTTCCTATGACATCTCCCATATCCTCTCCCACTACTCTTACCATTGCCTACCCAGCCCCAGCCATACCAGCCTCCCTGTGCCTATGTAAACATGCCAGGCAAGCTCCCTGTGACACTTTACTCTAGTTTTTCCCTCTGTCTGAAACACTCTTCCTCAAGATATTGCTTGGTTAACTCCACTGTGTCTTTCAATTTTTTGCTGAAATCACCAGGTCAATGAGACCTACCTATCCTGACATTTTTAGTTGGCTCTCAGTCACCCTTTCTAATCCTTTTTGCCAAAATTTTATTTTTCTATATTATTCAGTTGGTGCAAAGGTAATCGTGGTTTTTGCCATTACTTTTAATACTTACAAATTTTTAACATATACATGATGTTTTTGTTTATTAAGTTTATGTTTATTTTTAGTTTCCCCTTGCTGAATGTAGTCTTTATTTTCTTCACCTTAAGCAATGCCTAGAACATTTGCTCATTTGCCAAAGGCAAGGCATCACTATAAGTGTTATCCATGTAGAGTTTTTGCAAATTAGAAAACTGGCTAATGGAACCAAAAAAGAGCCCGCATTGCCAAGACAATCCTAAGCCACAAGAACAAAACTGGAGTCATCACACTGACTTCAAACTATACTACAAGGCTACAGTAACCAAAACAGCAGGGTACTGATACCAAAACAGAAATATAGACCAATGGAACAGAATAGAGCCCCCGGAAATAATACCACACATCTACGACCATCTGATCTTTCATAAACCTGACAAAAACAAGAAATGGGGAAAGGATTCCCTATTTAATAAATGGTGCTGGGAAAACTGGCTAGCCATATGTAGAAAGCTGAAACTGGATCCCTTGCTTACACCTTATACAAAAATTAATTCAAGATGGATTAAAGACTTAAATGTCAGACCTAAAACCATAAAAACCCTAGAAGAAAACCTGAAAAAAAAATTGTCTCTTCCCAGAAATGATAAACTTGAGACTAACTGCTAAGGACTTAATTGCACCCCCTTCTTACCCTCAGTTAATATGTTGAATACCTAGTTACCCAACATGACTGTATTTGCAGATAGGGCATTCAAAGGGATAATAAAGGTTAAATTCAGTCATAAGGGTGGGGACCTAATCCAATACAACTGGTGTTCTTAAGAGAGAGACACCAGGAATGTTTGCGCTTGGGCACAGAGGGAAGGCATGTGAGGACATAGTGAGAAGGAAGCCATGTGCAAGGCACATAGAGAGGCCTTCAGAGAAACCAAACCTGCCAACACCATGATTTTGGACTTCCAGGCTCCAGAACTGTGAGAAAATAAATTTCTGTTTTTTAACGTTCCTAGTCTGTGGTGTTTTGTTATGGCAGCCTTAGCTGATGTACGCTAACAGATATAAAGTTCTTTCTACGTGGTAGACATATTCTGAAGCATTTTACATAGAGTAACTAAATTACTTAATGACCCTATAAGTCATATAGTGGGATTATTTTCACTTAATAGAGCAGAAAACTAAGGCACAAAGAGAATAAGAAAATAATACAGATTAAATAAAACAGCACCACTCTAGACTGTTACATTATACTGCTTCTTGCTAAAATAATTTCCTTTGCATCATGTGTGGGAAAGCCCTTTATGAAATTAGGATTTCATTCATTCGACAAATCTTAAACATCTGTTATGTGCCAGACACTGAGTTAAATCCTGGGGCTGCAATAGTGACAAAGATAGATATGGTTTGTGTCCTCCTTCAACTTAAATTCCTTCCAATGAGGAAATTTAAGTTTGGTGGCTCAAAGTTAGATATATATCACCAATAGCCATAATATTTGATAGCTCAGAGAAGCCCTTTCATAGGGTGAAGTGCTGATGAATAAGTAGAATGCTATTTCCCCTCTCTATTCATATATTAGTATCATATCCATTTATTAAAATTAATTCATAAAAGTTGTGTTATATAAATTTTAGCCCTCTTCTTTAAAGCAACCTATTTCAAATGTTTAATGTTGAATTTCAATTAGTATAAATTTTACCCATCTGGATATTTATTCTGTTAATATTAAAATGGCTTTATATTGCTATTTTACTATTTCATATGTGACTATCCTATTTATTCAAAATCAAAATGGTTCTAGGATTTTTTTTAATAGTAAAGACTGTATTTTATAGTTGTATGTTGTCTCCCAAGTGATTTTGAAACTCCCTGTGCAAAATTATGACAGTAAGAGAAATCTGACTTAGTTTACTTTATCTTGTTGCTAATCTCCAAGCTGTCCTTGGTCATTCCTGGACAGAAGCCAAGCTAACCTTGGGAGGAATAGAGTTTATAGCTTAAATTTAAAGCAAGGTTAATGATAGCCCTTCCCAAAACTAAACCACCTTTGTAAAGCTAATGAAAATCCACAAGCTTAGGGTTATGAGAGGGCCCTAAATTTTACTAAGATGCAGACATAGCTAAACAATAACAGGCTATTACAGAGATTACAAGATATATAACTTCCCCAATTGTTCCTATAGAAAACAACACCATTGTAGAACCTAAGATTTGTTGTTTGGGATGTTTTTGCAGACTTTTTCATTCTGGCAACCAATGGACCCCGCCTGGACTTGCCACTCATAATTCAATCTGTCCTGTAGCCCCCAACCCAGGGGAGAACTCAGCACAAAAGGTCACTTTTCCATACCCCTATGATGGAATCCCCAATCAGTTAGCAGTACCAAACCCCTAGTCCCTTGCCTACAAAACTGGCCTTGAAAAATCTTAACCTCCGAGCCTTCAGGGAGATTGATTTGAGAAATAACTCCATCTTTTGTGTGGCTGGCCTCATGTCAATTAAACTCTTTTTTATTGCAATACCATGGTCTCAGTGAATTGATTTTGTCTGTGCAGCAGACGGGAAGAACAAATTGGGCACTTAAAACTTAGCGTATTTTAGAGTAGATGTGAAGTATTCCATTAAGTTGCACCCATGTTAATGTCTGAGGATAAAAGTACAGGGCCTTGTGCATGCTGGCATTTCAGCACACATTCTTTGGATTGTATTGAAGTAAAACCACTTTAGTTGCTATTTAAGATGTTTTCTTTTTTGCAGCATGGCTTCTTAAAGTGCTATATGGACTAATGTTAATAAGAGATTAAGGTTAATTATCACATTTTTGTCATTATTAAGATGAAGTAACATATCACTTGAGGGAAACTAACATATATGTTTAAAACTGGGTTTATATTTCAAACAAAGTAGGCAGGAAATACTATTAAGTGTTTCATCAAATTTGCTGCCAGGAGCCAAGGTGTAAATTAAATAGAGAAGAACAAGTTTACAGATTTTTCTAACATATATAAAATAATAGCCAAGAAAATAAGTTAAGACACAGGAAACCAGTTGAAATTAAAGACATTTCTTGAAAAGCTAAAAAGCCTCCACAGTATGAATAAAATAAAATTGCTTCCCAAACTTAACACCTAAAAGGTAGTTACTCCTTTCCTGAACATTTTCCTCCTTGTAACTGAATTACCATGTGTCACCAAGAGCTAATTTACCAATTTTTTTTTTTTTTTTTGAGACGGAGTCTTGCTGTGTTGCCCAGGCTGGAGTGCAGTGGTGTGATCTTGGCTTACTGCAACTTCCTTGTCCCAGGGTCAAGCAATTCTCCTGCCTCAGCCTCCCGAGTAGTGGGGACTACAGGCGCATGCCACCACAACTGGCTAATTTTTTTTTTTTTTTTTAGTGGAGATGGGGTTTCACCTTGTTGCCCAGGCTGGTCACAAACTCTTGAGTTTAGGCAATCTGCCCTCCTCAGCCTGCCAAATTGCTGGGATTATAGGCGTGAGCCACCGCACCTGGCCATACCTACATTTTTATGTTAAATAGTGTGAACAAAGGCAGAAAGGCAAGTAGCCATTTGGCCAGGATTTCAGATCTGGCCTCTACTCACATTCTAACTCCATTGTTTCAAAAAGAGTTGCATTAGTGAAGGGAGTCAAAAATAATAAATGATAGAATTAGAACAATATTGCTGTTGAACTTCACATTGTCTGACCTTTGACAGAAAGCAGCAGAAAAAGGACCTGCTTGTATTTCCTGTCTCAGTGGATGATATATTTTGAGAATTTGGTTTTGTATTTCTTAACTTCTGTTACTTTATGTGTAAGTGGTTTGAACATACCATGTGTATGTTGTAGGCAGCATTCGCTTCATAAAGTGTCACATTGATGTATTTCTGGCTTACTATATAAGTGAATTAGTAACTGTAATGAGTTATTGTGTTCCATATGTATTTTTTAGTTGTTTTGGTGATGAAACATATGGTTTTACTTTCTACCCATTGAAATCCTGTGAATATAAAAAGCTCTGCCAAAGATCAGTGGGTGAGTCTGTTAAAAGTGTACATATTTTTCATTTTTAAACTTTACAGTCAAATATATTTTAACTGTGTGAATCAACAATAGTGCTTGTTAACTTAATTCATATCCTTCGTGAACATGGTGAAAGGGTGATGCATATGCCTGTGGCCTTTACGCTTATCTCAGAGTTGAGATACAAAAGTAAAACATCTTTGCCATGTTCATGACTGATTGACCTATAACCAGTGTCTATCCTCATTTTTCTATCCTTCCTTTTCTCTTCTTCCTCCTCTTTTCCCCTTCCTCTTTTTTTATTCTCCTCTTTATCTGTCTAGTTTTTCTCCAACATCAATAAAGTCAACATTAGCTCACTTGAAAATCACAATTTGAGAAATCTTTCATTTTCTTAAGTTTATAGGTTTATTATAAAGAATATTACAAAAGATATCAATGAATAGATGCATAGGACAAAGTATAGGGGAAGGGGCAAGACCTTTCATGTCCTCCCCTGGATGCGTCACCATTTAGGAACCTCCATGTGTTCAGCTATCTGAAAGCGCTCCTAACCATGTCTTTTTGGGTTTCTGTGGAGACTTCATTATATAGACGTGCTTGATCAAACCACTGTCCCTTGGTGATTAACTTAACTTTTAGCTCCTCTCCTCTCCCTGGAGATTACAAGTGGGCTCAAAATTCCAAGCTTCTACAATGCCTTGGTAGTCTTTCTGTTGACCACCTCCCATCCTGAAGCTACCTAGGGGCTGCCAGCCTTCAGTCCATCATTAACATGCAAAAAGACATCACTGGGCCTGGCATGGTGGCTCACATTTGGAGTCTCAGCACTTCGGGATGGTGAGGTAGGAGGATCACTTGAAGCCAAGCGTTTGAGACCAGCATGGGCAACATAGCAGGATCCCATCTCTACAAAAATTAAAACAAAAACCAAAAGACATCACTTAGGAGATTCCAAGGATTTTAGGAATTGTAGGACAGGAAACTTGATCAAAGACCAAATACATATTTCACATATTTCACAATAACACTGTCCCCACCCAAACCCTCCTTTGAGCCCTTATCCCTTACATTAAAGGGATATAAATCTCAAAAGATGTTTTTACATTTATCGTTAACCTAGTCCTCCATATTATATGAATGTCTCCCAGGGTGAGGACACTGAGGTTGGCAGCTTTCACTTCCATCTAAAGCAAGAGTGGTTTTGGCAAACATGTAGCTTCACCCACTCAGAAACTTGTATATTTGATCTAAGAGACAATCTCTAGCTCTGAGCCTCTTTCAAGGTGTTAATGTAATATTAGATTGCCCTGAATTCATAACCCATTTATTTATCCCTTTACCTTCAGGTAATATTTATTCTTCTGGTTAATAAATTTTGGAAGGGATATTGGAAGCACCACCATGCTGATCTAGATTACAGGCATCAGTACCAGTGTGGGTAGTGCCTCCTTCTCAGTCCACTCCCATTTAGGTAGGGTCAGACTACATAGGTGTCAAACTAGTGGCTTATTTTTACCACCAGGCAATATAACTTCATTTACTGTTAACTGTATTTTTGCACATCCCACTTCCATCCAGCCTTTAGGAATTCTGGCATAAGGTTTAAAAACAGAGTTTCTTGCTTAGGAATAATCTCTGCTTCTACTTGCACTTGCAGCTCTGACTTTAGGATCACTGCATCAGGTAAAGGAAAGACAAAAAGTTGAGGTGATGTGAGAAGAAAGAAATAAAACAAAAAGTATAATATTTGTATCAGCATACTCCTTCTTTGTTAAGAATTGCATAGTAATACCAGCATCCTTCCTTACCCCTTCTTCCCCAGGTCAACCAGAAAAATGAAGGAGACATTCCATGAGCACACATACTTTTGAAGGCTTATAAGCCAGACCTTCACGTTTTTATCTCCACCTACCTTAGAAAACCAGTTTTAATTGCCTGTTCCACTTCTCTATCAATTACTCTGAGGAGATCTCTCTGCCCATTGTTGGACACTATGGGCTGTTGTGTGTTCCTTACTTCCTTGCTTTGAAGAAATGACAGTCAGCTGTCCAAATTCATGCAACAGTTTCTGTTCTAGTTTGTTTTTTTGAGATGGAGTTTCGCTCTTGTCACCCAGGCTGGAGTGCAATGGTGTGATCTTGGCTCACTGCAACCTTCGCTTCCTGGGCTCTCCTGATTCAGTCTCCCGAGTAGCTGGGATTATAAGCATATGCCACCATGCCTAGCCGATTTTTTTGTTTCATGTTGGCCATGGTTTCATGTTAGCCAGGCTGTCTCGAACACCTAACCTCAAGTGATCTGCTCACGTAAGCCTCCCAAAGTGCTGGGATTATGTTCTAGGTTGTGTTTTTTGTTGTTGTTGTTGTTGTTGTTGTTTTAATATAGCACTCTGAGCATTTGCACCTTCCAACAGGTAAGCATAGCCTGGTCCAGAATCCATGTCCATTCTTGTCAAGAGCCATTTGTAGCCCCCAAGGGCTACCAGCATCAGTCTCACTTGCCAGGTTTTTTCAGTATCTTCCTACCAGAAAATCTGCTCCAGAACCACTGGCAGTCTCTGTCTCTCTTGCTGACAAACAGAACAGTTCTTACTGGCATTTAGACTCAGTCCATGTCTGTATTGCTGCAGTAGCCCCATATCCACTTGTTTCATGGACCAAGGTGGCCACTCAAATGAGCACATGGGGATATCTGCTTGTCAATTTCAGTCACTGTCTGAACTTGGAAGGAAACTCTTCTCATGGGTATCCACATGTCCTTCCTTATTGTGCCCCTCAAATTTCCCTAGTGCTGTGCCCCTTATGAACATCCCTTTAAAAGCCTAGATTTCCATTGTCTGACCATGTGGTCAGGTCATTGGCCACTGCCTGCAAGTCAGTAAAAACCCAAACACAAGGGCTTTTACCACTGTTCAATTCTTCCACCACCACTCGGAAAACAGCATGCAATTCAGCCCACCAAAATGATTCAATTTTACTTTCCTTGTTTAGAGTGGCACCCTTCCAAATAGAATACTGTCCATTCACCCCGGAAGTGCCATCCACAAACTAAGCTGCTCTTTGTCAGTCAGTGGAGAACTACTCATAAGAAAAAAGGGGCTCCCTGCTTGTATGGATCTCCTGTTTTCACTTCCCAAGTAGCATGATCCTTATCATTTCTATTGTATTACCAAATTTTTCTGGGCAGCACTATTCCCATTAGAGTGTTTCTCTGACATCACCTGAGACACCATGGTTATTTCAGATGCCAAGATAATTTTATGTCCTTCAGTAGATGAAGAGATGCATAGGCCAAGGTACAGGAAAGGACACATAGCTTCCACACCCTCCCCTGGGTAAGACACCCTCCAGGAACCTCCACTTGTTCAGCTCTCCAGAAGCTCCAGATATCTGTTATCTTTAACTTTCATTTGGTTATTTTCACAGATTTTCTTATCTTTAATTTTTTTGTGTTGAGGGGTACATGAGGAGTAGATCTGATTTGTGACCTATTTTTAGTTTTAAAAATAGAATTTTTCTTAATAAAGAGTACACTGCAAAGGCTTACTCCATTTTGGATGGAGAAGGTCATAAGAGACTATCACTCTCTAGTAACGCAAACAATTTAAATTGCATCATTACAGTTTATTCTTGAATCAAAGACAGCTAAGGGTGGAAAGAAACTAAATTTAGGAAGGGGCAAGATGCTCACAAGAGAGAAGTCATCCACTGCTGTGCTCATCCCTGACTGAACAGAGGGAGATAAGGCTTCCTCAGTAGCACAAGCTAGGGAAAAATCAGCATATGGTCCAGCGTGACAGCGCTACACTTCCCTATCCCCAGCACTTTCCCACAAGTTTCAGTGAGTGCTGGGAGTACTGTCCCCCCAAATGGAGGCAGCCAATGAGATCTGAGCGAAACTCCTGTTGGTACTCTGTGCTTCCAGCTAAGGAAGACAAAAGGAAAAACGAACCGAGAGGAATCTCTGTGAGGAAATCTTTGCCTTCACAAAGCATGGTCTGCTTTACAGTTCTAACCACCCTCTCAGGGGCAAGCAAGGGGCAGTAGGACTGAAAGAGAGCTCCCAAGGTTCAGGAAGTAGGGGGCAGGGGTGTAGATCAAAGAGAACATCCCAGTGACCTAAAAATAATGTCAATCAGGCTCTAAAGAAGTGATAGATTTCTCACAATTCATAAGGCAGGGAGCTCACCTGTGAAATATTTACACATTGCTGGAAACGCACCAGTGTTCAGATCCCAAGTCCTGCTGAGGGAAAAGTCTTGATCCTATAGTCAAAATGGGGTGAAACTGAATTGAACTAAAGTTGCAACAAAGTCCAGAGATGGCCCAACTACAGAGCATACTGTCTCAACCTCCACTATTTTGACCTGATAAGAGAATAGGTGTGTCTCTTTGTAAAGAAGGAAGTAACAATAATAATAATAGTAGTAAGAGTAATAATGAAATCACAATTTAATGAAAGATATATTATTTCTACATGAAACACAGAATAACATATTTTGTCTCTTTATTCTTTTCTATGATTTATATTATATTCTCTTCTATTATTAGATAAATCCTACTGGACAATTGACATATAAGAACATAAGTACTGAGTTGCATGAGATATGCATGAATGCTTATCTAGAAGCTAATTTTGCTATATATCAAAACAGAAGAAATAAGAGTGTAAAATAATCTTGGTATAAATTTTAAAAAGACCGTTGGTTATCAAATGTAAATGTAAAAATTTAAATTTTTGCAAACAATCCTTTATTCTTGATTATTCCACTAGCTTGATGAGTATTCAAACAAAAATAAATGCCCCAAGTGAAAAGGAACAGGGCTCAAACATTTTTCACATACTAATGTTCAGTCTGTTTTAACATAGGTTCATAGATTTAGGTTTTGTATCCTATAGGCTATACTAACAATTTTCCACAGGACTTACTGAAGGCCAAGGATAATATATTTACATTACTGAGGAATGTATAGGAGAAAAAAAGGATTTTAAAAATCCTCTTTCTACTCTCTCTTCCTTCCTTTCCTCTCTTTTCCTCCCTTCCTTCCCTCCTCGTCTTCTTCCTCCTCCTTCTTCTCCTTCTAGTAAGTATAAATGCAACACATATTCTTGGTAATATGTTTGAATACACAGAATGATAAATAGAGAAAACTAGAAATAATCCATAGTTCCATTAACTAGAGACAACAACCACTAACATGATTTTTCTTCCTATTATTTTTCATAATGAGTGTTATCTGCATCTTTGAACCTTAGGCTATTATTTTTAATTGTCTGAAGGCAAAGGACAAGATGAAGGTGAATGGCAGAAATAATAAATGGAAAGAAACTGGGTCCTTGGTATTGCTGAGCCAAAAGATTAGCAAGCTTTGAAATTTTTTTTATAGTTTGTAAGTATAGGCATGTTTTATTGTTATTTAAGCCTTTGTGAGTTAGGTTTCTGTTACTTGCACCACATTCTCTTAGAATGCATGTGCTTCTTCCTTATCCCAAGCATCCACTCAATTTTGTTATTGTTGTTGTTTGAGAGGGAGTCTCTCTCTGTCACCCAGGCTAGAGTGCAGTGGTGTGATCTTGGCTCACTGCAACCTCCGCCTCCCAGGTTCAAGTGATTCTCCTGCCTCAGCCTCCTGAGTAGCTGGGATTAGGATGACAGGTGCCTGCCCCAAAGCCTGGCTAATTTTTGTATTTTTAGTAGAGATGAGGTTTCACCACATTGGCCAGGCTGGTCTCTAATTCCTAACCTCAAGTGATCCACCTGCCTCAGCCTCCCAAAGTGCTGGGATTACAGGTGTGAGCCACTGCGCCCAGCTGCATCCACTCAATTTTAATTGTCAGATCCATCATCAGACAGTGTTCTGCAATATTAGCAGATATCACAATCACCTGGAGGTCTTGTTAAACCACAAATTGCTGACCCCATCCTATAGTTTCTGACTAATAGGTCTTGGTTGAAAATTTACATTTCTAACAAGTCCACAGGTAACTCCAATATGTACTGTTGGTCTAGGAACCACCTGTTGAGAATCACTCATTAATGTTAGGAAACTCAGGAAAGAAGTACAATTTTAGTTGCCAAGACTTTGGAAGACACAACGATCCTAATAATGGGCCTTCCTCACTCTGAAAACTATTTTTTTTTGGCGGCGGGTGCAGGGGGAATGGAATGTTTCTGATGTGGTTTGGCTCTGTGTCCCCACCTAAATCTCATCTTGAATTGTAATCCCAATGTGTCAAGGGAGGGACCAGGTGGGAAGTGATTGGATTATGGGTGTGGTTTCCCCAATGCTGTTCTCACGATAGCGTGTGAGTCTCACGAGATCTGATGGTTTTATAAGTGTTTGGCAGTTCCTCCTTCCATTACTCTCCCTCTTGCTCTCTCGCTTGCCGCTACGTGAGACGTGCTTGCTTCCTTCTCGGCTTCTGCCATGATTTTAAGTTTCCTGAAGCCTCCTAGCCATGCTTCGTATTAAGTCTGCAGAACTGTGAGTAAATTATACCTCTTCCCTTGATAATTACTCAGTCTCAAATAGTATTCTTTATAGCAGTGTGAAAAGAGACTAATTCATTTCCTCTTCAGTTGTGAATTGTAAGACGCCTATAATCTGATGATAAAGGATAATTGAGGCATAATAATTAATGGCTGGGAGAAATCTTATTTAGTGTTCTGGAGGTTATGTGTGTGTGCACTCAGTAGGGTCCTCGGTTACTTCAGGGACCTAGAGGATGATAGGAAAGGAAAAAAAATCCTGCAGTTCAACTGAGTATATTTACACATATGCCCTCTCTCTCTGTTTATTCTCAATCCATACCCCCAAACATCAATACAGCTATTCACCTGACATGCAGAAAACAAATGCACTTCAATTTTCCATGAATGCATATCTCTTGGCTCTTTTCAACAAAGGATTTCTTTGTAAAAAATAAAGGATATGTAGACAATTTTTGAAATTTTCTATTAAGTTAGGAGGAAAAACCCCCACAATATTGGTGTGTGTGTATACGCCTTTCTGTAGATCCTTTAGGAAACTAAAATGTAAGATGGAAAACATTCTGAATTCATCTCTCATGATGTGGTATTGGGTCCATTTATTGTTTTCTGTACTTTTTCAACGTTATTCAATTCTATCCACTTTATCTTTGGTAATAACTTCAATACACATTTTTCATAAAGGTAGTTAGAGTAATACTAAAAATACACAAGTCACATCACAATAAGGCAACTCATCAGGACCTGAGCTAATTCACTGGCATGTTCTGTCTGTGGAAAGGAAACTATTATTGGTTTTGACAAATTGGCTGACCTTATGCAAAATTCAAATCCAAACTCTGTTTAAAATCCAAGTGAGTTGTCCAAACATTAATAAGTGAGGTTAGGTGAAGGCTTACTTCATCAGTATTCAGCACTTTGCCTTAAGATGAAAGCAGGGAAGAAACCTCCTCAGGTGGAGAGGAAATAGTCTTATCTGAGACCAAAGACTGACATCATTTGCTCATACCCAACTCCCATTAACTTCAATCAACTTCAACTTCCTATCAGAAAGAATTTTGCTACAGGTTAAAATTGTGAGCTTCACTAATAGTATTACAAGAGGATCAAGGCTTGTAATAATGAGTTTAATATCTTGGATGCAGAAGGAATAATTGGATTCTGGCAAGTATTTTAAATGTTATTGGCTTAGTGAATTTTATTTTTATTGTAGATTCTAAAGTAGATACATGTATATGCAAAGTTACCCAAAAGGGATGCACAATATTATTTTAGTGTTGCATAAAAGATTTCAAATTATTGGTTGAAGGAATTTGGCATACTTGTCAAAATAAGCAATATGTATTGTGATTAATTTGGTTTTAACAAGAGCACCACGTTTTTGAATTTGGCCTCTTCGATCATATTTGTTTCTTTCCTCTGTCTCCCCTTTGTCAATCCTTAAAGTGAATTACAATAATATTATTATTTAATATAGTTAAGTTATTGTATGCCAAGTGTGTATGGCCCAGTACAGGGTAGATAGTTTCTTTATAAATGTTTAAGAGAGAAAACATTCATTCTTTCCTTACATTACTCATATAATATATAAAAAACCCAAGGCTTAGAGACATACAGTAATTGCCCAAGCACCAACAGCTTATAAAAATATTCATAAGCCCACGACTCATGTCTATTGAATCTTGGTTTAATGCTACTGTTATGTAGTATTTTCAGTTCTTAACACAATTATTGGGATGAATTTTATTATTTATTTGCTTTTAGGATCCATAATGGTCAAATGAACTGATCATGATCACATGTTTATTCACTGACATCTACAATTTCAATTTGACTTGTTGGCTTTATATCTTGTATTTGACTAAATGCTCCTTTTAGACATCATTTTTAAAGGCTATATAATGTTCTTCTAGGTATATGTACCAGAGTTGTCAAACCATGTTTCTGTCTGGAGAATTTCAACACCTTTTAGTTTCTTCTTAGTAAATCACAGTTGCTAATTATAATAATGAATGAAATCTCTCCCTTCCCCTACCTCTGTTTTATGTGTGTGGTGGGGGAAGGGGAGTATTTGTCAACATCTGTCAATTTACAATTAGCTTTTGTTTTTTCTACTTTTTTAATAAGACCTCCAATTAGCCGTATATCGTAAGTTTGTCTTGTATTTTTCCTTGTATTCACTTTCTAATTTTGCCATTTTTCTCTATTAGATAATCATATTAACTATTTAGTTTGTATGTCTTCAACTTCTAATAATAGAAAATATTCTCAGAAATTCTAGTTCTAATGAAAGGCTAGTCAGAATATTTTTCCCTTAAATCTGTTCTTAGGTTCTTAGAATGCCCCAACCGAATCCATGGCTTACCTCATTGAGGACTTGTTGACTTACTTTAATCCTAAAAATGTAAGCTCCCAAATTTCTGTTTTGGGAATATTTTGGTGGAGAATGAGCCTGGAAGTTGTACCATGTGTTGTTAGGGGGATACCTAGGGAATGATAAAAATTTAAGAACCACAATTCCATATTCACATGTATTCATTTTAAAGGAAAGTAGAAGTAACTTAGGCGGCTGAAAATGAAAACCACTGATAGTTTTCTTTTGTGGAATAATCTTTTATTTTGCCTCTTTTGATGGCGAATAACCAAAGCCCTGGAAGCTAGCGCAAATAAAGTTAATTCACTGCAATCATCACAATGGAGCAAAAACCAGAATTTCATGAAAATCCAAGGAAGAGGTATAATGAAGATGTATGTCACTGACACTGAAGCTGTATGATAGTCTCAAGTTTAGAAAATTCTAGAAGACTGAACTAGCAAAGATTAAGGTTTAACACTAGTATTGTTGCATTTATGTGATACATTTCATATTCACTGGTTGGAATAAATGGCACTTGAGAGAAGAAAAGCAATACTCATTTTCAGTTAAAATCCAGCACTTGCTTTTTTAGTCAAGTCTGTCCCCAGTTAGAACACAAAATACCAAAGAAGCGCTTATTTGACTCATCAAGAAACAGAGCTTAATGCCTTTAAATATGAACGAGATTAAAAAACTTTTTACATAATCAAAGGCTAATGGATTATCTTTTGAGGATTCTTTTGGAAATCATTGAAATGACAAATTCTGCTAAAAAGGAATATTAAAGATATTTCTGAAGGATATGGAATGCCATTGATAGATTTATTTTAACCCATTTTTATTTGGTGCATTAAACTTTCAAAGTTCTCATTTAACTTTGTAGTTCTTAAACTCAGACTAATTTTTCATGTAAGTGTAACACTGATATTGTTTTATTTTAAACATGCATCTTTATGTAAATCTGAGACTTTTTAAAATAAAATATAGGTATGAAAAAAATCAGTAATTTATCCTTCATATAGAATATTCTTCTTTTTAGTCTTTCACACTTGCCATGGTATTCTTATTGTGTTTTCTTATTCTGTCTTCAATGAAGCCTCTAGACTTCAAGTCCTAGATCACTAGTGTGAGTAGAGTGGCAATGAGGAAATGAAAAGGAGTGGACAGTCATTAGGTTGAAATCACCTATTAGAAGTGAACCTTCCAATGTGTTTCAAGGCTTGAGTGATGTGACTGAGACTTCAAGACACTACACCATATCAAGAAAGTATTTTTCTTCTAAGATGAAACTAAAGGATCTTATCTTTAAGAGTAATAGCTTTCAGAAGCATTCTATAGATATTAGTCTTCCTAGGCTCTGAAAACTGACATTTATTGGCTTTCTTTAAATCTTAAATATTTCAAGAGGTAATTGGAATATCCCTTAAGGAAAACATAATGGGTCCATTTAAGCTGATTTGCTTTGCTGGATGTATGTAGCTATAGATTATTACCTTTATAATAAAATGATACTTTCATTACACTTGTATTTCAGTGCTATCAGAGCCTACTCATCTGACTGCGAGAATGCTGAAAGGTAGAATTCATATATCAATGCCACATTCTGTTCCAAATTACACAAATACATTATTACAAAGAAAAGCAAAATGGTTTTGTTAGCAAGATGGGACTATAACCTCTGTGTTTTTTAATGTTTTCAGTAATTTGGTCATTTCTGAAAGCTCCTCCAGACACATTCTAGATCCCATGAACACAATGGCAAGTGCCATTGTGGGTCCCCTAGACCTGCTCATTCTGAGCAAATTCTGGTATGTCATACTTTGACTACAGGAAGCAGTTGGCTTTCAAATTCCCCCTTATACCTTATTGCTTTTCATCTTGCTCTAATAGTTGTAAAATATATTTTTATGTTCATCTCCATAAGAATATAATGGAGAATACCATCTTACTATTTAAGGAGACCTAGGAATTTTAAATGGTTTTATCTAGAAATTCAAAGAAGCAAGCTCAGGTACAATGTCAGACTCAGGTAAGATAAACTGTTTTTTAGTGGCTTATCATAATTCGACTACAGACTTGACATTTATTCTAGTTGCTTTTAATGTTGACCTTTCAAAAATTCATGTTCTAGCTGTGCTAATGGATGTTTCAAAACGTATGAGTACAGCTCAGGGAAGCTGATGGACTTTTTTAAAGGTGTTACAGTCTCTTTTGACTTAAAAAAAAAGTTTTAAAAGAGAAGTCTGACCTTTTCCTCCTTCTTCAGATGGAATTCCTAATTTTTCCTAATTCTTCAGGTAGAATGCTGTATCTGAGAAAGTGTGTGTATTTGTGTGCACTAGCGCATAGGCTAAAATGTGGCAGGGAAAGAAGCCAAAATGACTTAGCTGCTTTTATCAAAAGATATAAAATGATCTTTTATAGCTTATTGTTCTTGTATACCCTTACAGTTTATATTGTGTTAAAATCATATTAAAGATGTATATTATATACACATACATATATATTTTATGTATATACACATACATATATATACATATACACACACACACCTCACCTAGCATATATCGCCTAGTAAATGCCAAAATGAAAAGTTCAGGCTGTCTTAAATAACAATGAAGCCAGGGACCTCACTGCTGTCCATAGATTATCAGGAGGTCAGGCACTGTAAACTGCGCCTCCAGAAGTAGGTGGTATTTTCAAAACTGTGTGCTTCCATTGATAACAGCTCCTTTGAACAATAAGTAACATATTCATAAAAGTAAATGTACAAACAAGACAGATATTTTACTCATTTCATAACTATAGAAAATGTTTGAATTTTACATGCCAATGCTCCATTTATTGAAGTAGGAAACTGGAAGCATGTCTATTGTAAAAGACAGTCGTAGAGCTTTTAAAAAAGAGGAACTTATAATACTACAGTATAACATGCTACATAACTAGCAAATGCTCCTTTTCATAGACTTATTTTTATTTTACTATAAAAGCTTTTAATATGCATAACAATAACTTACATTTTTTGAATACTTGGCGTGCTGTCCATGTATTTTCTCATGTAAAATTTCAATAGAAGCTTCATTTTACAAATGAGGGAACTAAGAAACAGGGAGAATAGTAAGTTTTCCAAAGTCACGTGGCTAATAATTAAAAAAACAATTTTCAGCATACCTGCTGATCTTGAGCCCTATGTCTAACTGCTATGTATGAGGCCTCTGTGGGGAATAGAGTGTGTCATACTAAACACTTTTTGATCAATCACTCAAAGTTTAAAAAACAAAGAAACAGCACACTTTAAAAAATACCCGAGATAGAAATATTTTAACCACATTTAGATATACAGTAGGAGTCTAAAGAACTGATTAGAATCAAATGCATTTCTGGTCTAATTAAATAACAGCATTATGAAAGAAAAGCTGGGCTTTCCTTAAGTATATACTTAAGAGCACATAGTTGTTTATAATCAGCTTAATTATCATCAAGATGGAAACTTAACTATTATGTTATTAGGCATAATTTAGCGGTTTGAATTTTCCTTCCTATAATAATTTTGTAAAACAATCTGCCAAAGTGCAAATTGCTTTGTTTTGCTGGTGGCAATTTGGGGCTAAAGGAAGCTCCTTAATATGCCAAACTTTGGCACGTTGGTCAGCTCTTTAGTTGGTGAAGAAATGATGAAATTGTGGAGAAAATTTTTATGTTTAATTTGAATGCAAATTTTACTAATCTAACTCTCTGGCTTCTAAAATCTTTTTGAATTTGTCTGTTGGATAGGTTTACATGCATGTGGCTCCATTTGCACACAGCTGTGCATTTAATTTACTTTTGATCCATTCTCTTCAGCTAAATATTTTGAAGCTTGTCTCTTGATGGAAGTTAGGGAGAAATGAAACTTGAAGAACAGCAACATTGTCTGGTGAGCTTGAATTTAGATGACATCTTCTGATTAGATAATGAGGTCAGGGACCCACCAGTGGAATCTTGACTTGGGGGTGACATGACTGTGTCACTCTAGAGATAGAGTGTGGGGAAATTGCTTTTTCTGAGTTTCATCTTCTTTACCATCAGTTGGAGTGTGATGAGATGATGTGAATGAGGTGATATCTAAAGTTCCATTATACTGCAGTTCTGTTATTTTTATGTGGCTCTACCTTCTATTTTCCTTTTTTAAAAAGTGAGATTTGAGACTGCATCTATACAGTTTACCTATGAAACTAACAACTAAGGATTCCTTCATCAGCGTGACTCTTTTTGGTGCCCAGGAAGATATGATAGGTGGTAAACCAGTAAATATCTTGTTTGGTGCAATAACTTGCTAAAAATCAATGTATACAGGAAATAGACTGCTCAAATAGTTCCTTTTCAAGACAATAGCTGTTCATTTGGGCAAGCAGCCTCTTTCTCAGAGCAATGAATTGCTCTAATAGGCAAACTGTTTGATTATCAAGGAATTGTCTTTAAGACTTACCAAGATCCTCACCTCACTGTGTTAACTAATCCCAAACCATTATATCACGATTTTGCCAAATCCCAATCAGATATCCATTGACGAGCCCACTTAAACCACTATAGGTTAATCCTCAAACCCTATAAATATTTGTCCCTGACCCCTATTCCTTTTGAAATCTAAGACTGTTTAGGTGGTATTGTTATTTACTGTAGTAGGTATTAAACCCAACTTCACATGATTATCAGATTATTTTTGTGGTCTCCTTGGAAGTTGGCCGTCAAAATTATTACCGTTTCTATTTTACAGATAAATTATTTGATGTGGAAGAGTTAGTGACTTGCTCATGAAAGCACAAATGATCAGGACAATGCTTGTACAAACATTGGGTTTCCTGATTCTTATCCCACTGTTTTTGGGGCATTTAGTAGCATTGTGAACAACATTTCTTTATGGCTTTTAGTAGTTCAACAGTAAAATCATGACTTAGATGGAAAGTTTGAGATAACTGATTTTATATTGAGGCTAAAAAAATAGTATCACGCTCTGCTGAAGTGCTAAAACTCATGCCAGTTCTGTTAGTCAACACAGTCACCCAGTTGATATTTTAACCATCACCTACACAGCACTGTTCTAAGTGCTTTATAAATATGATCTTATTTAATTTTCATAAATGACAGTGAGGTATATCCTGTAATTGTTCTAACTTCACTGTTGACGAAACAGAGATGCAGTACCACAGCTAATACAGAACAATCTCCAAATTTCTAATCAAGCCATGTAGGCCCAGAGTCTATACTTCTAACCATTACTCTGTGCTGCCTAGTCTAATTGTAGATCATATAAAACTTTTCATTGAAAAGCTCCAGACCCTAAAATTGTGTTTTTCTGTCTTCTTAGTATTTATAGGAAGGTGATTTAAATTCTAGGAGGGTTTCATAGTGAACTCCATGTTGTCAAAGATAATACTTAATTCAAAAATAATATCTGTGTAGGTGCCAGAATTTCTGCTGTTAATTTTTCCTTGGTATTATGGCTTTCCAAAATGTTAACATGAATGAATTTATGAGATAAACTTGCTTCATGTAGTACAAACAACAAAGTATTTATAGGGAAAGTAATCTAGGAAAAAAAAAAGGGAAAACTATAAGAAAAGTAGGGTTTATCTCCTCTGCATCCCATTCATGAGGGTTTTCTCCTCCTTTGACAAATTCTTTATCTTGAACATTTCCCATTGACTAGACCTTTTCCCCTTTTTTTAAAACTGAGGGTATGAGCTTCAAATTAGGCAGGTGGAACCAAAGAATGTATTAATGGCCCAATCACACATTTCTCCTTCTGACTTACAGGGAAGTGAAACAAGCCTGTAGAAGTGGTAGTGAGCTGCCTCAGCTTCCCACTCTGAATCTGTTTGGCTTCAATCAGTCTACTCACTGGACATATTTCTGGATCAATTTTAGAACATATTCAAACACTGTTCAGCAGAGAGGTCTTCTACAAGTCCTACTTTCCCTGTGTCTCATTTATTCTATAGTATCATTAGGAAATGTTTAACCTGGCTGTGGTATTGACTGAGGCCACCTGTGGTCAAAAGAACAAGAGAGAAGTTGCTGAAGATAGTGATGATTCTGGACAAGTTAATTTGTCTCCAACCTGCTCATATTTTAGGGTTTGTGAAGCTATCTTATCACATATTTTTGTAACATACATGCTCTTTTGTTTTTGTTGCCTTTATTTGTTTTGTTTTGTTTTGCAAATTTAGTTCTTTTTATAGGGGAGGGTGTTGGAGAGAGAAACCAAACTTGGCTGCCTTTTATCCAGTCCCCCAGAAGTATTCAGTAGACCTTGTAATGTGTGCATCAGGCTATGGTTTTCTATTAGCCTTTCCCTTGCCCTGCACAACACAGAGCCAATCAAGAGATACAACCCCACATCTTGTGAGCCTCCATCCCTCAACAATACTCCAGCCACGCTAGTCTTATTTTGGTTTGTTGAACATGCTAAATTCTCTCTTATGTCAGGTCCTCTCCTCATGTTTTTCCATACTTTTTTTTTTACTTTTCTCCCCTAACCCTTCACATGATGATGGTCTCTCAATCATTTCCCTGGGTGTTTGCTTTCCATTGCAAGAGGCTCTTCGCCATTACCAGAAATCTGTGGGCACCAAACCACAAACACATCCAACAAGATGAGATTTGTTTTACTGCAACTTTAGAAACCACCGAAAACTTATCTAGAAGAGAAACTTTAGTTTCAAATACCACCTGGCAGCTTTATCCTAGAAGGTAAAATGAAGGATCCAAGACTGACTGAGGGAAGACCACAGCAAAGTCTTAAAATAATTGCATGAAGCACAGGAAACATAACAGGAACACTGGTAAAAATTGGGAAACTGCTAAACTTACACTTACTGTGGGAGGGAAAAGATCCTTACTTTGTTTACAGTTGTAGTTTGGCAAAGCCTAGCATAAAAGCCCTCCTTCACTTTATCATACATTATGTCCCATGAACTTTTCATATAGTTCCCTAGGATATATATAAAAGCCTAGTAAATATATAGGTAAAAGCATATGGATTTGTACATCTCTGGGAGTTGTGGGGATTATGAATAAAATAATCATTCCTCCTTAATGGTAAATATGATGTGAAAAATTCTAAAACCTTAAAACTGAATTAATAATGTACAGTTTTTACTTTTCAAATGTTTATGTCTCCTTTCAGTTATAATACTGTATTTACAGTGACTTCTCATATTTTTAACAATGTCCAGTATATTTAAATCTCTCTTAAAATTTATATTTTACCTTGTTTTCTCTTACTGTTCCTGCTTTCAGAATGTGAACACTTGTTGAAATTAAACTAGAGGCTTATTTACTTGTCAGTAGGAAGGCCTCCTAGCCGAATTGTTTCAAAACAATTTCTGGAAAGGTAGGTAGGTGCAGAAGTAGGATCTTGAGTTCTACTCTTGGAATCCATAGAACAGTTGTGTAAAGAAGTGAGATGAAGTCACCCAGCTTCTGGCTGGTGCGTACTCTTGTCATGTCTTCCCGTGTGTAGATATTTCAGTAAATGGCAGAAACCATTTCAAAGTATTAATAGTCCACAACCTAATTTTCATCATATTGGCTGGCTTCTTCTCACTCTTCAGGTTTTAGTCCATTCTTCAGGTTCTTCCTCAGCAAGATCTTCCCTTACCTAACTTCAGTCCAAAATATTTTTTGCCAAATAATCAATTAATTTATTCATTATAGCTTTATTCATTTGTAGTTTATCTACTATACTATATCATCCAGGAGAGCAAAAGTCTGTTTTTTTTCTATTTCATTATATCTCTAGCACTGCTACTAGGGAAGCTGAATAAATTATTAGGAGAACACCAAATGTAAGCCTTGATATTTTTAGCCCAAATCTGACATCCAGCTTCAGCTTCAAATTCACCCTTAATATATACAATTTTTATTGGTCAAATATACCTCCATAAAGCTGGAAAGAAAAATGAGAAATTCAGCCTTAGGCTGAGGAAGGCTGAAGAGCTAAATGACAAACCTTCTGTATCATTTTTCACATCCCTAAATTTGTTCAAGATAATGATAGTTTGATCATGTAGATTAACATGCTACTTAATTGGCATTATTTAGACAGTGACAAGTATGCCATTTTTATGTCAGTTGCTGTTTTCAGGAAATACATTCTTTATTTTGAGAAATTAATATATTTGAATGACATATCACATTGCCTGAGCACCTAGGGGTCATTCTTTTATACTTCTCTGGATATTTAATTACTTCAGTTCATGTAAAGTTTTTCTACCAATTTTTACCTCACAATTTTCAGTGTCCTGCTTATAGTTGGAGTACAAATATGAACTATTCTCCATTTGCCTCTGAATTCCAACAAACTGATTTATACATATTTGGATACATTAAGTTTGGGATGGGGTTCAGGAATATGCCTTTTTAATATGCACCACACAGTGGCTTCTCATGAAGAACTTTTAGGTGATGATTGGCTGCTGCTAATACTTATCTGACTTTTTTAATTTTTAAAGTATTAATTTTATTCCTCTAGAGAGGGGTCCTATTATCAACAATGAGTCTCAGTCAACAGTTATTCCATTTGCTCAAAAATGATCACAGGAAAAGTTTCTTGTGTGGAACCTCAATTCAGGAAAGGCCAGGTTTTCAAACAAGGGCAAATGTGTGTTTGAACTGGCAATCTGAGTTGTTTTCATGGATCCAACCTGAACAGAGAATAGCAATGTGATTATCATAATAGGCTGGCAATCATCCTCTAGATGTGTAAGCTATGTGGGAGGCCATAGTTTCATAATTCAGGAAGAAATAGGGTTTGTGATCAGACTGAGTGGGATGAAGCATGTTATACACGACTGCGAATAGGCAATTGATTTCAGAGGCAATTGGTACTACAACCTGCAGATGGTTATTATCCCAGGGCAAGAACTGCCTGCCTTCTGCCATGCATTTAAGCAGCCATGAACATATGGCTAAAGACAACTAGCTCCCGTTGTTCCCCTGACAAGACACAGTTCTGAGTAGAGATAATTGCCCTGGAGGTCTAGTTCCTTTGCAGATTTTTTGTGGTTAAGACTGATCATTAATGACATTGCCCAAATTATCTCCAGCTTCTACACTTGCCTTCTCAGTATTGCATCTTATATTGAATAACTCAATGCCTAATGACTGTACTATTATTCACTTTCAAGAAGTTGACCAAAAATACTTTTCCATTAATAATTAATAATGTTTCCTGCCAACTATTTTCTTATTTGGCTTACTTTTGAATTCACTAAAAACCACCACTTCTCTGAATTCATAGCTCTAAATTGTATGAAAAACATGTTTGAAAATTGCTACCAGCTTAGCCTTACATCAAAAAAACAAAAATTATCTATATGAAAATGAGTCATTAATGAGTATGGAAGTCTGGAAAAATAGTAGGACAGAAGACTGAGAACTGTAAATGTGTAGAAAGTAGGGCTGGATAAATTCTAAATTTTTTTCCATTCATAGATTCTATAATACTGTGATTGTAGGACTTGATTGCTTTCTGTTTTGCTTGTTAATAACCTAAATTTTCGTATCATATCATATCATATGCTTATCAAAGCAGGCCTAAATAAAATTTCTTGGTTATTGTAGCGCCAAAGGTTCTTGCCTTAGCCACGCCAAAGATTTGGTGTGGCGGCAGCCCGCGTTGAGAGAGAGACACGGATTGGACCGAGAGAAAAAATGCTGTAGGCTTTATTGAGCAGTGACAGTACAAAGCTTCCACAGCGTGGAAGGGGTCCCGAACAGGTAGCCGGTGTTAGATTCTTTGACCATCTTTTAAACTCTTTAATGCAGGAAATACATGCGGTGGGAAGATGTTACCAGAGCGAGAAACAAAGACAATGAACATGTCTCAGATCTTGAGGAAAACTGGAATTGTAACTTAAGTTTTATCTACTTTATGACCTTGCAGCGGCATGGCAAAGGAGATAGATCTCACAGGATTTTACAAATTGTGTCTAAAAGGAATTGGAATTGGGAGCATAGATAAGGTCTGCTGGTCACAGAAAAATGGGCTTTTAACATTCCTTTTACTTTCAGGGGAAGGGGAAGGGGGAGAGGGAGAGAGGACACAGAGAAGCTTACAACAAAATTTTTGCTGTTTATAGCCTTGGGAAAGAAAACACATGAACAAATCCTGGCGTTAGGAATATTTTAAGCATATATCTTTCAATATTACTCATCCAGGACCAAAGTAAGTCCTGATGCAGGAAATAAGTGAGTTTCACAGCTCTCTGAGCCCCTACTTGACCCACGAAGCCCAGCTGGCACCTCCTCTCATTGTGTTCTTTTTCTAATGCCTATTATTGACTAGATAATTCAATCAGGAAAAGCAATCCTTTGTTTCTGCTGAGCTGTATTCTTTTTTATTGGTTCTGATCTGAAGGACCAAAATAAATTTTTTTTTTTCTTCCTGCCAGTTGTTTTACTTTATTTTCCATTTGATCCATCACATTCTTGAATTAATTTCTTCTCTGGTCTGTTTGGTACATTCTGCTCTGATCCTCTATTTCTTGAAAATATTTAAGCAGGTAACAACTGAAAAAGGAAGTTCATGATTTACATCTATCGCCTGTACCTCAGAATTTTACCATCTACTATTTTCTCATTGCATCTTGTAGTCGAAGCCTTCCTGACATCAAGGCTGGTACCACCAGTGTTTCTGAATCATTGGATTTGCTCCAGTCCTCTCATATCGACTGAACAGGAAATCATTACAAAGTCTTCACTGCTTCTTATATTCTCTTGCTGGGGACAACTTGAGGGTGAATGTGGTCAGTTTCCTGAGTACAAATGTGCTGTCAAAACTCAATTATAAAAGGCGAATACCTGATTTCAACCTATATCCCTTCCCCACCCCAATACTGTTTTAATTGAAAACACCTTTGCAAAAATTATAACAGTGAGGAAATCATGACAATGAAAGATCTTACTTAACTGACTCTTTCTCCTAACCTCTGAGTTGCCCCTTGTTCATTCCTGAACTTGGGCACATGGGCTGAACTAAGTTTGAGAGAACCTTAGTTTATAGTTTAACTTTGAAACACATATGGTAACAGCCCTTTCCTGAAACAAGCTCCCTTGTTTCCTGGGGACCAGACTGTCTTTGTAACACTAACAAATTAGCTACAAGATTAGAAATTACAGTTTAGCAGTCATGTAGCCAGAGGCCACAAGATTCTAATCTCCTCAATTGCTACTAGACATAACATCACTATTGTAAAACCTAAGATGGGTGCTTGAGATTTTTTAGACTCTGCATTCTGATGCATTAGTTGACATCACCCAAAGCCAGTCATCTGACTCAACCAGTTCTGGGATTCCATCCAGGAACAGCAGACAGCAAAAAGAACCCACTTTGGCTCCATATGACTTCATTTCTAAGACAACCAATCAGCACTCCCCACTCCCTGGCTACCTACCTGCCAAACTATCTTTAAAAACCCCAGTCTCCGAATTTTCAGAGAGACTGATTTGAGTAATAAAGCTCTGGTCTTCTGTTCAGCCAACTCTTCATGAGTTAAACTTTCTCCATTGCAATTTGTTTGTCTTGATAAATTGGCTCTATCTGGGCAGCAGGCAAAGAGAACCAATTGGGCAGTTAATGCTAACATAAAAGTATCTGGGAAGAAACCTTAATTTTTCTCTATGATGTTACCTGAAAAGCTAAAAAATAAACCCCGAAGTATACTTGCTAATTAGTATCTATATAGCAGCAACTACTTATTCATCTACCACTGGTAACCTACCTAGGTTTGCTGTTTGTCCAGCGAAAAGCAAAATACGTATCTAAGAACATAAATAACTGCTTTGCTACTTTGTTTTTCTTCCTTTTTTTCCCACCCCCTTGCTTTGTTACTTGCTAATCTCCAAAACGTGGAGAAATTAATTTCTGATTAGAGATTTTAGGGGTGGGAGGGACTTTCATATACAAGATGCATTTCTACTGCAAATTAAAGGATAAATAAAATTTGAGAAAGATGAAAACAGTAAATATGGAGACAGAAAATTCCAGATAGAAGATTCTAGAAGAGGGTTCCCTAACCCTCAGGTCACAGAGCGGTAGCATTAGGAACAAGACCACACAGGAGGAGATAAGCAGTGGGTGAGCATTACCACCCGAGTTCTGCCTCCTGTCAGATCAGTGGTGGCATTAGATTCTCATAGGAGTGTAAACCCTGTTGTCAGCTGTGTATGTGAGGGATCTAGGTTGCACGTTCCTTATGATCTGAGGTAGAACAATTTCATCCTAAAACCATCTCCCCAATGTAGTTTTTCATGGAAAAATTGTCTTCCACAAAACCAGTCCTTCATGCCAAAAAGGTTGGAGACTTCTGCTCTAGAAGACAGTCTGTGAACAGAGATGGAATGCTATGCCATATGCATCCAGATTAGTGAGTACAATCTTAAACCATACAACATAATCAAGGAATTGACAATCAGTGGAAAAAGGCTTATTCTTTTGAATTAATTCTTCATTACAAGAAAATGAACAAACCAAGTGATATTGGCAAATGATTTCAGGGAGAAGTCGATGTTGACCAAAATAATCTCACAAGAACTTTGTAGATGTCTTAAGCCAGTCTTGAATGATGGGTAAGTTGAGGATGGGTTATAGCAGATCAAGCCATAGAACTATTTTCCTCTTTTTCATGATCTATATATCCCCTAGGATTCTTCACGAAATATACTTTATGGTCAAATACATTTCAGAAACACTTTTACTCATCCCTAATTAATAATCTCCATGAAATTTGGAATATTTTAATTTACAGAATATCCCAGAGAAAATTAACTTTTTCATCTTTAATATAGTGGTTACTTAATATGTTTGTTTATGCAACCTGCTCCTTCTATTAACGAGTTCTGAGAAACTTTGGAAAAAGCTTCCCTACACTAGATAGCAGAAGCTGTGCAATTAGAAAGAAAAGCTCATAAGAGAAAATAAATTGTAGAGTAAGACAAAACAACTTGTACCACACATATTTTACCTGGGCCACTTGAATTTTCATTGCCTGAGTCTTACCACTGACTTTAAAGAAAAAGTGATCAATTCCTTCTGTGGTTTATCTTCCCCATTATGAGTTAATGACAAATGAGCCCCTGTGCTTAGGAATGTTATCTCAAATTTTGAACTATAACCTTTTAAAAGCAGCCATAGTCAAATACTGCAAATGTCTCAAACAAGGCAGCTAGTCTAATGGTAGAGATTAATGTCATTTCCTTATATCTTAAAATCATTAAATGATGACTCTAAAACTCCAGAGAAAAAAAACTTTATTGGATACTGTTAACAATTGGCATAGCAGTAAAGCTCCAAGGGGGGTCTTAATTAAGGATACATGGAACTCTCATATCTCTGGAAAAGTTTTGCAGCCAGAAACTTCAAGAGAAGGATTCTTAGGAATACTCAAGTGTCAGGCAATCATTCAGTTGAGATCTTAAAATCAAGTGGACAATGGCATAGGGTAGATAGCATCCACCCAATATCCACAAAACAAGATCCAGATGACCAAACACAATGATTTGTAATGCTTATCTTCTAGATTTGTAAATTTATCTTTCTTCTGTGTTGGCTTATGGTTTTAGCATGTTAATAGACACCTGTTTTTTTTTTTTTTAACTATGATAGCTATAAAGATCCTATCCTTAATTTGCTTTGTGAACCCTCAGTCATACTGTGGTTTAAATTGCACACCTGATTTCAGTTTGCTCATGATTTTGCTAAAACATGCAACCAAACCCACTATTGGTTTTGTACTCGTATTCTTTTGCTAACAATTGAGTTTAAAACTCTTTAACATCACATACATAGAAATGAAGATTACAATTTCTACATGAACAGCACTATGGTACCTTTTGTAGGAGCTAAATTTTGAAAGCAAACTCACACAGAAGTAGAGCCGGCGAACAGATTCAAATGTTCTTTCAATTTTACAGACAGTACAAGGAAGGCTCACTACGTAGGCTCAATCCCTAGATCCTTTGATTTAGATATAGCCAATGAGATCTCGTCTCCAAATTTTATCACTTGACACTAGAACACAAATTTGATGAGTGGGTGCAAAATATTATAATACTATTCAATAATTGCATAGGGCTCTTTTCATCTAAAAATTACCAGTTGGTCAATAGTTAATATACTTGCTTTGCAACACAAAAAGCTATTAGCTACTAATAACAGGGTAGGTAGGGATGGATATCTATAATCAGGGTGATTCCTGATATAAGCTACGGCATATTTTGGCCCTTCATATTCCTGTCTATGGAAAAACGAGATCCAAAAGTATTTTAATTAAACAATTATGAAAATGAGCCACACAACTTATTTGCAATAACTTTAACGCCGTAAGGGAAATTTTGCCCTGCTTTCTTTTGCCCCAAAGTCGCTTCATCTTATACTTTACAAGAAGCCTGAAAATTAAGATAATATATCAGGAAATGGTAAAAGTACTAACAATGTTACTAATACAATAACATTTCTTGCCTAAGAGTTTCGTGCATTTGTAAGGTTGGCAATTTAAAATAAATTTTCTTTCAATATAATATTAGCCACTTGGTGTGCAACATATGTTGCCTTAGGAAAAATTTGTATTTGTACCACTATATACCTCTGTGATATCATTAGTATTACTAAAACACAAAACTAGAAATAAAACATAAAAGTTAGTAATTTGGTCAAATCTATACTCTGATATTTTGTATGGGAATTTAGTATTGAGAAAAAAAATCCGTTCTTAATTTAATTAATTTACTTGTGACATCTGGCTTAGAAGTAGCTTAGAGACTCTGATCATACTCTTTCTTTTAGTATTTTTTCTGTTTCGTTGCTAGGAAGTGTGATCTCAGATGCTACTGCATCATTTCTGCCCCATCCAAAGATCAACAACTAAGTACCCAACATAAAGAGCAAGAGAATTTGCTTCTTAAAGAGATCAGAAAGGCTATGATCAGAAATTTTCCTCACTAGCATGATATATCAAAGGTTATGTAGGGAGTCCTATTCCAAGGCATTACTGGATTTAAGGGATGGATAAAATGTTCTAAAATGAGATCGTATTGGTAGCCGCACAACCTTATGAGTACATCAACATATCACTAAACTGAATACTTCAAATGGGAGAATTTTGTTATATGGTTTATAGCTCTACAAAGCTGTTCAACAATTTTTAAAAATAACAGTAAAGGGACCAGGAATACTTTTCTGTGACTCTGTTAAACAATACTGTATCAGGCATATTTTCATATTATATCAATATTTTCGATAATACGAGACCAAACAAAAACATTTAGATATTTCCCCTAAGGAACATTGTTCCTGGAATATAAGACTGTGTACAAACTAAAACTCTTTAGTTTAAATCTCTTTAAAGATTGTATAATAAAATTAGTCTTGTTTCTTATAATTTCAACTTTTATTTTAGATTCATGGGGTACATGTGCAGATTTGTTATATGGGCATACTGCATGATGCTGAGATTTGGGGTATGATTGATTCCATCACCCAGGTAGTGAACATGATACCCAATATTTAGTTTTTCAAACTTTGCCCTAGTTTCCTCCCTCCCACTTCCAGTAGTTTGTAGTGTCTATTATTCCCATATTTATGTCAGTGAGTACCCAATATTTAGTTCCCATTTATAAGTGAGAATATGTGGTATTTAGCTTTCCATTCCTGTGTAATTCACTTAGGATAATGGCCTGGAGCTACATCCATGATGCTGCAAAGGACATGATTTCCTTCAGTTTGGCTATGTAGTAGTCCATGATGTGTGTGCACTACATTTTCTTTATCCAGTCTACCATTGTTGGGCACCTAGGTTGATTCTGTGTCTTTGCTATTGTGAATAGTGCTGCAATGAACATATGAAAAATGAATGTGTCTCTTTGGTAGAATGATTTATATTTCTTTTTATTTAAGTTCTAGGATACATGTGCTGAATGTGCAGGTTTGTTACATAGTATACATGTGCCATGGTAGTTTGCTGCACCTATCAACCCATCATCTAGGTTTTAAGCCCCACATACATGAGGTATTTGTCCTAATGCTCTCCATCCCCTTTCCTCCCACCCCACAATAGGCCCCATTTTGTAATGTTCTCCTCCCTGTGTCCATGAGTTCTCATTGTTCAATTCCTACTTATGAGTGAGAATATGCAGTGTTTGGTTTCTGTTCCTGTGTTAGTTTGCTAAGGATGCTGGTTTCCAGCTTCATCCATGTCCCTGCAAAGGACATGAACTCATTCTTTTTTATGGCTGCGTAGTATACCATCTTGTATATGTGTCACATTTTCATTATCCAGTCTATCATTGATGGGCAGTTTGGTTGGTTCCAAGTCTTTGCTGTTGTAAATAGTGCTGCAATAATCATACATGTGCATGTGTCTTTATAGTAGAATGATTTATAATCCTTTGTGTATATACCCAGTAATGAGATTGCTGGGTCAAATGGTATTTCTGGTTCTAGATCCTTGAGGAATCGCCATGCTGTCTTCCACAATGATTGAACTAATCTACACTCCCACCAACAGTGTAAAAGCACTCCTATTTCTCTACATCATCACCAGAATCTGTTGTTTCCAGACTTTTTAATTATTTCCATTCTAACTAGCATAAGATGGTATCTCACTGTGGTTTTGATTTGTATTTCTCTAATCACCAGTAATGATGAGCTTTTTTCATATGCTTGTTGGCTGCATGAATGTCTTCTTTTGAGAAGTGTCTTTTCATACCCTTCACCCACTTTTTGATGGAGTTGTTTGTTTTTTTTCTTGTAAATTTGTTCAAGTTCCCTGTAGGTTCCAGATATTAGACGTTTGTCAGATGGATAGACTGCAAAAATTTTCTCCCATTCTGTAGGTTGCCTGTTCACTCTGATGGTAGTTTCTTTTGCTGAGCAGAAGCTCTTTAGTTTAATTAGATCCCATTTCTCAATTTTGGCTTTTGTTGCAATTACTTTTGGTGTTTTAGTCATGAAGTCTTTGCCCATGCCTATGTCCTGAATGGTATTGCCTAGGTTGTTTTAGGGCTTTTATGGTTTTGGGTTTTACATTTGAGTCTTTAATCCATCTTGAGTTAATTTTTGTATAAAGTATAAGGAAGGGGTCTAGTTTCAGTTTTCTGCATATAGCTAGACAGTTTTCCCAACACCATTTTTTAAATAGGGAATCCTTTCCCCATTGCTTGTTTTTGTTAGGTTTGTTGAGGATCAGATGGTTGTAGATATGTGGTGGTATTACTGAGAGCTCTATTCTGTTCCATTGCTCTATATATCTGTTATGATAACAGTACCATCCTGTTATGGTTACTGTAGACTTGCAGTATGGTTTGAAGTCAGGTAGCGTGATGCCTCCAGCTTTATTTTGCTTAGGAATGTTTTGGCTATATGGGCCCTTTTTTGGTTCCATATTAAATTTAAAGTAGTTTTTTACTAGTTCTGTGAAGAAAGTCAATGGTAGCTTGATGGGAATAGCATTGAATCTATAAATTACTCTGGACAGTATGGCCATTTTCGTGATACTGATTCTTCTTATCCATGCCCATGGAATTTTTTTTATTTGTTTATGTCCTCTTATTTCCTTGAGCAGTGGTTTGTAGTTCTACTTGAAGAGGTCCTTCATGTCCCTTTATAAGTTGTATTCCTAAGTATTTTATTTTCTCTGTAGCAACTGTGAATGGGAGTTCACTCTTAATTTGTCTCTCTGCTTGTCTATTATTGGTGTAGAGGAATGCTTGTGATTGTTGAACATTGATTTTGTATCCTGAGACTTTGCTGAAATTGTTTATCAGCTTAAGGAGTTTGGGGGCTGAGATGATGGGGTTTTCTAAATATACAATCATGTCGTCTGCAAATGGAGACAATTTGACTTCCTCTCTTCCTATTTGAATACTCTTTATTTCTTTCTCTTGCCTGATTGCTCTGGCCAGAACTTCCAATACTATGTTGAATAGGAGTGGTGAGAGAGGACATCCTTGTCTTGTTCTGATTTTCAAAGGGAATGCTTCCAAGCTTTTGCCCATTCCGTATGATACTGGCTATGGGTTTGTTGTAAATAGCAATTATTCTTTTGAGATATGTTCCATCAATTCCTAGTTTATTGAGAGATTATAGCATGAATCAGTATTGAATTTTATCAAAGGCCTTTTCTCCATCTATTGAGATAATCATGTGGTTTTTGTCATTGGTTATGTTTATGTGATAGATTACATTTATTGATTTGCATATGTTGAACCAGCCTTGCATTCCAGGGATTTGTATTCTTAAAAATGTTCTTAACATCTTGTTTACTGATACTCTTTTCAAGACTCTTATCTCGCTATCCCTATTAATAAAAAGCTATTTTGTTATTTATCCTGCCCACTCACAATCAGGTTCCTACCTTGCAAGACATGCCTTAGTTCTACCTCCATTAATCTCTAAGACTCTATATTCCTCCATATTTTCCTCATTTTGGTTTTCTTTATTTGATACTACAAGACAACAATCAATTTAGCTTTCTGCTTTAATTCATTATGTCTAATCAACTTGATTTTTCTTGACTGACAGAGTTTTAAGGTGCTCATTTAGAGAGACATATATTGAGGATTACTGCATGTAAGTAAAAAAATAGGAATAATTGTGTCACTTGATCTCCCAATATTAGCTTGCACCCTTATCATATATTTTTTTCAAATTACACTTACTTTTCATCTGATAACCAAATTAAATAAATAAATAAATACCTACTCTGTAAAATTTATTTGCTGGTGTTTCCTTTTAGAAATAATTAGCTAGAAAAAAAAAAGAAATAATTAGCTAGAATATTTATAATGTGTATAGTATCAAACAATAATTCACATATATATTATTCCATTTCTTTTTTAAAAATGTTTTACTCACTAGTGTACTGATTTTTGACTTTACCTAAAGAATCACAATTTATTGTTTATTTTGCCTACAAGAGTATTTTAATACAATGCATACCCATGTAATTGCTAAGAATATGTCTATAGAATTTTTTGTGTATTTAAATTGTAGGCGTGAAGTCATTAAAATATTTAGCCATTTAATTTTTTACAACTAAGCTGTGGGCTCACAACATTTATAGATACCTAGAACTCCAGAATTATAATAGGCCTTATCAGTTTGTTCCTTTTTATAGTTTGCCTTTGATTTTCAAATTGAATTTGAACTTAATTTATATCATGAAAGCCCAACTATATCAGAATTATCTGGAAATGTAAAAGGTAATGAGGGATTTCTTAATTTATTTTTCTAAATCATAAATAAAGACTAATATTTAGTCATTAAACAAAATATTCCTTTTACTTTGAGGAGCTGTGTTCATTCATAATATATTCTGAAAATAACTATGTGATGCCACTAATGAAATATCTGCAAATTGTCTATTTGTACATACTATCCACTTACATTACCAGATATTAAAGTGAAAATGTTAGCTTTTCTCTTAGATTTGAAAACTAATAACTAATTGATTCAATTTAATTTCATTTATTTGAATAAGATCATGCTAGTACTGGTGTTGGAAGTAAATTAGCTAGACTTGAAGACAGTATTAAGCTAAACCAGGTAGAATTTGCAGGGGTGAAAGAAACAAAGGAGCAAGAGTTGGCTTCTCCTCTCTTCTCATTAAACCTAAAATAAGGGGCTGTCTAATAGTGGCTGTCCAAGGGGAGCAAAAGCTTACATGAGCCAGCTAGGAGTAGAAAGAGCCAAAGGGAAGGGGCTTAGTTTTCAAAATGTGAACCTTGGACCTGAAGTATTATCTGGAAATTAAGTGGGAACTTGTTAGAAATGAACAGTCTTAGACCCGAACTAGACATTATGAATCAGAATCTGTAGGTGATTCAAATATATACTTATATTTATAAAGAACCATGTTAGATAACACTGAAGGTCAAGCTGGGTAACAATGAGAATAAAAGGAAATAATGATCTGTAACACATTTAAAGCTTGAACATGAGAATAGGCTGCTTTACGTTGCTTTACCATAAGTCCTATGAATGAGCCATGAGCCCTGCCTCCAAGAAAACTGTCCTATGAGTATAGGTGTTCTAATTAGGAGAGTGTGAAGCAAAAACCAGCAGAGTATCTCAAATGACATCCTGTTACACATAAGCCGTGAACTATAATTAGAGAAGGTTGCAGGAGTGGATGATATTTGATGATTTTCTAAATATATGATAATTTACATTTGCATAAAGAAAGGCATGCTATTAAAACAGCAAGGCCAAAATCCTCCTTATTTAATTTTCTCATGTAGTCTTGAGAAAAGCTGTTTGATTCAATACCTCTCACATCAATGATTCAAATGAATCCTTTGTAGTAGCATCGTTATCGTACTTATAGTCAGAGCAGCCTATGTAACTGGCCAAGGTGAGCAGGTGGGTTGCAGGACGTGGACAGTGTAGTGATAACTTTGCTTTTTTGGAGGGTGAATCCTTTGCAACTCTATAGCTTTTGCCCTTAAGACATAGCCTCATTTTCTTGCTCCTGAAATTGCTTCTTTTTATTTACATACTAATGAAGCATCAAAACTGCATCTGGATCCTTTAGTGTCTGAATTTGAGTAATGGTATTAAAAGTATAAGGGTATATTTTTTCTCTCTGTACTCTGTGGTGTATCACCTCAAGATTGCCTATGTTTCTTTGAAATTGTATTTAATTCTCTCAAGTCACAGAATATAGAAACTATATATAAGCTAAACATGTGAATGTTAATAATAATTTTAAGAGTAAAGCCATTGTCTTGGCTTCAGAATTCATTACTTCATTTAAACATTGCAGCAAAACTACAACATAAGCATTAACTTGAACTTAAAATGAGAAAACTCATGCTCAAACAGGTTAATTTGCCAATAGCTACTAAATAGCACAGCCAGAATTTAAAACAATTTTGCCAAATGCTAAAAAACTCCCTCTCACTTCATTGAGGAACTGATTAACTTTCCATGACACAATGGAACAGTTTATAAAATGAATACCTTACACCTTGTTCAATTTATCCTTTAGTGTTTGTTTTTGCATAAACACTTCTACTCTGTACCTACTTTCCCATATCATCTAATTTTCTCCACTTTATTAATGCTTTAATTCTAAAAACAGCTTCCTCAGAGGGCAGAATCTTAGGAAAAAATAGAATTCAGGCAGGTGAATAGATGAGGAGGAACTAACTTCTTTTTAAGTTCTTGGGGTTTGGATAGAGATTTGTGGGCTTTGGGTAGCAGGTTTCATTTATTTAAGGTGCTCTAATAAAAGTTCCTGAAGAATTAAGAATGCTAATGACTTATGCTTTTTAACAAAAGGCATCACAATGCTCTCTCACTAATCTTGGTCTAATCTTGGTGTGAGGGTTGGAAGTCTGCTGGCTTTTCAGTATTCCTCCTCCTCCTGCCTCCCCTCCTCCTCCTCCTCCTCTTTTGTTTTTTTTTTTGGGTTTTTTTTTTTGTTGTTGTTGTTTTTTTTGAGATGGAGTCTCACTTTGTGGCCCAGGCTAGAGTGCAGTGGTGCGATCTCGGCTCACTGCAACCTCCACCTCCTGGGTTCCAGCGATTCTCCTGCCTTAGCCTCCAGAGTAGCTAGGACTACAGATGCATGCCACAATGCCCAGCTAATTTTTGTATTTTTAGTAGACATCGGGTTTCGCCATGTTGGCCAGAATTGTCTCCTGACCTCAAGTGATCCGCCTGCCTTGGCCTCTCAAAGTGCTGGAATTACAGGCATGAGCCACCATGGCCAGCCCAGCATCACTTCTTCTATGGATACATAAATACTCTATTCTAGTTACTCCTCTGGTTTGAAATTATGAGCCTACCTTGCACCTACCTCCTCTCTTTCGATTTTGTAGCTCTTTCCATTCCAAAACAATTTTTTCTCTCTGATTGTGTGAATAAAGTAAGACAACAGCAGCTCAGGATTGAGGCACACTGCTTCAGGGACTGATAGCAGAAAGCTATGTATGGAAAGCAAATTAACATTTCTTTCCTGTTCCATTTATTTTTAGTTTTAATATATATTAAGTTAGGATTTCAAATGATTACAAGAGATTGGTTGAGATTTTGTCTTTATCAAGAGAAGTAACTGGCTTAAAAGAGTGAGAAATCCTCATCTACTACATAACAAGTTTCTGAGGAGCTAGAAGGGATTTCTCAAAAGTCCTAGGATCATAGGGAAAGTGTTAGCTGGGCATGGTGGCCCTTGCCTGTAGTCCTAGCTACTCGAGAGGCTGAGGTGGGAGGATTGAACATAGGAGTTCGAGGTTACAGGAGCATTAGTACATTTTAAAAATCTTCTCATATATTCTCTTACTGTTGGACCATGTAAACAATCCAACTGACTCTACACATTATTACTGCATTTTGTTTTCCTCAGATAAGTTAGTATTTGCTTGACAATATCAACTTGTAAATGAAGAGGTGTAAACAAATCATCTTAGTTTCCTCCCTGCCAAACCAGTGGAATAAAATAATATCCTGAATGATTTATACTCTCACAGAAATATTTTCAGGTAGGAAGAAAACACAGCTTTTGAAAAATATAACATATTCGTTCTATGCCTCAGATGGAGCCCAAATCTATAAGGTGCTTTTATTTTCAATTTGAACTTAAGAGATAGGTTTTTGAGATTTAAAAAATAGATAACATAACGTACTGCTGGTTGGTAAAACTGTAAATATATATTTTCAATATTTTTATTTTGTTTAAGTTGAGAACTAGATGTTTTATACTACATCATTTTTCAGTTATTTATGCTCATACTTCTACAGGAGAAAGGCATGCACTGACTATATGCGACAACCTCTGAGAATAAAGCTAAGAACAGACAGTTTGAGAGACTTAGCAACCTAAACTCTGACAAGTAGGAAAATTCATGGTCTAAGCATGTATGAAGAAGGCTATGCTGTATTTATTTAAAGGATAAACTTGTCTGTAGAGATAGCAAAATACATTGAATATAATTATATCTAAAAGTAATTATTCAGTATAATAGTGAAACAACACAGATTTCTCCTTAGGTCTTCCCTATCCCTAAAGAACTTGTGCTCAAACCTCTGAGGAAGGGAAACAACCATTCAAAGATGACATTTTTTAAATGTCAAAAGGGAAAATCAGGGAATTACTCTACCAATAATAATAATAAATCTACCAGGACTATAATGATTTCACATGGAAATTCTACCAATTTTTAAAAGATTAACTCATTTCAATGATCAACAAATTATTCAATAAAATGTAAAAATAATACTTCCCATTCTGGTAATAAGTATAACATTACATTTAAATCTGATAAAACAGTACAAAAACCTATAACCATTACCATTCATGTATATCAATTTAAGATATTAAATAAAATATTAGAATTCAATAGCATATCAAGAATAGACTATATCCTGACCAAGTAGTATTTATTATTAGAATTTAAGGTTGGCTTGATATTAGGATCTCAATGAATATCATATATGATATTAATAGAATTAAAGTAAGCTTTAATACGATTACCCCTGTAAGTGCTGTATTCAATACCTACTTCTCACAAAAACATTCAACTTACTAAATAGAAATTAAGAGATGATATATATTATAATAGTCCTAAAGCAAGTATTTTAATTAAGAGAGATATATATACACACACAAAATATAAAATTATATGTATATGTGTGTGTATTCACATTCACACACACATGCATACTCATATACCTTAATCTTAATTATTGGGGAAATACAGTAGAGGCTTGAGACATTTCCCCTAATGTCAGGAGCAAGGCAAAAATGTTCACACTCTATTACTATTTAAAATTTTAATAGAGGTATGAACCAATATAATTAGATAAGATAAATTAATTAGAAGCATAACAGCTAAAGAGTTAACACCATCTATAGTTACAAGTAATAGTATGCTTGGAAAACTCTAAAAAAGCAACAATAAAATGATAAAACTAGATTTAACAATAAAAGAATAAAGTAAGTGAGCTGGTAATGAAATAACAAAATTATTAGCCCTCATTTACACATATAATAATTGCCAATAGCAAAAAAACAGATTACCTATTTTGGAGTTAATAAGAAATTTTCAAAATTTAAAGAAGGAAATAACTTTAAAGACTTTTGATAACAAATAGACATTCTCTGTTCTTAGGAAAAATCAACATTACAGACTTAAAGTTTTTCTCAAGCTTGTTTATAAATGTAATATAATCCCAATTAATACACACATGGATTTTTATAAAGTTAGACAAATTAATTTAAAAGTTTATATAGAAAATCAGACATGCACAGATAGTCTAGAAAACACAGAAAAATCCAAACTACATAGAAAGATTAGCCACACTGGACATTACAGTATATCATAAAACCTCTGTAATTAAAACGTTGTACTGGTCCATGAACAGACAACACCAGAATAAAACAAAGCCATCACTTAGACCCACTATACATATGGGAATTGAATACAGTCATGCACCACATAAAAACATTTTGGTCAATGATGAACTGTATATATGATGGTTGTCCTGTAAGTTTATAATAGAGTTGAGAGAAATTCCTCTTGCCTAGTGATGTTATAGCCAACGGTTGCATTGTAACACATTACTCATGTGTTTGTGGTTATGCAGGTGCAAACAAACCTTTTGTGCTGCCACTCCTATAAAAGTACAGCACATTCAATTACATATCTAATACATAGTACTTGATAATGATATTAAACAACTATGTTACTAGTTCTAGTATTTAATATACAGTACTATTATTTCTTATTATTTTAGAGTGTACTCTTCTTATTAAAAATAAATAAATGAACTATAAAACAGCCTCGACCAAGTCTTCCCAGAAGAAGGCTTTGTTATTATAAGACATGGCAGCTCCATGTATGTTATTGGCCCTCCACAGTGGGACAAGATGTGGAGGCGGAAGACAGTGATGTCGATGATCCTGACCTGTGTATACCTAGGCTAATGTGTGTATTTGGGGCTTAATTTCTAACAAAAATGTTTGAAACATAAAAAATTTTAAAAATATAAAAATGCTTATAGAATAAAGATACAAAATATTTATGTACACTTGTATAACATGCCTGTATTTTAAGCTATGCTATTACAAAATAGTCAAGAAGTTAAAAATTAAAGTTTATAATACAAAAAAGCTACAGATAGCAATGTTTAATTTGCTATTGATGAAAGAAATTTTTAAAATAAATCTAGTGTAGCCTAAGTGTACAGTGTTTATGAAGTCTACAGTAGTGCACAATAAGGTCCTAGGCCTTGACATTCACTAACCACTCATTCACTGAATTGCTCAGAGCAACTTCCAATCCTGCAAGTTCCATTCATGGTAAGTGCCTTATACAGTGTACTATTTTAATCTCATATATAATGCATTTTCTCGGTGCTTTTTCAGTGTTTACCTGTGTTTAGATATAAAAATACTGTTGTGTTACAGTTGCCTACAGTGTTCAGTACAGTAACACACTGTATAGGTTTGTAGCATAGGAACAATGGGCTATATATATAGTCCAGATGTGTAGTAGGCTATACCATCCAGATTTGTGTATGTACCCTCTATGATCTTCACATAATCATGAAATTGCCTAATGACACTTTTTTTTCAGAATGTGTTTGTTGTTAAGTGACACATGATTGTATATGATAAACATAGTATCTCAAGATATGGTGGCAAGAATAAACTGTAAGATGGTGCTGGAGCAACTGGATAACCTTTCAGAAAAGGATAAACTGAGCTTCTCTCTTCAAAACATACACAATAATAAATACCTAATATGTTAGTTAACTAAATCAAATATACAAAATCATCAGCTCTAGGAGGGAAAGAAGTGAATTTACGTGTAGTCTCAATGTTTTATAAAGCCTTACTTATTTTAACCCCCAAATCACAAACATACGATTGATAAATTTGACCACTATAGTTATCGGGGGAACCAGCTCCCAATATTTCAATGTAGGTTCTTTTCTATTTTCCCTAAGTGTCGGCCAGTCTGAGAAATAAAGAGAAAGAGTACAAAGAGAAATTTTACAGCTGGGCCTCCGGGGGTGACATCACATGTCGGCAGGTTCCGTGATGCCCCTTGAGCTGCAAAACCAGCAAGTTTTTATTAGGGATTTCAAAAGGGGAGGGGGGTACGAACAGGGGGCAAGTCACAAAGATCACATGCTTCAAAGGGCAATAAAAGATCACAAGGCCAGGGCGAAATCAGAATTACTGATAAGGTTCCATGTCCCGCTGGGCATGCATTGTCATTGATAAACTTAACAGGAAACAGGGTTCAAGAGCAGACAACTGGTCTGACTAGAATTCTCCAGGCTGGAATTTCCTAATCCTAGCAAGCCTGAGGGCACTACAGGAGACCAGGGTTTATTTCATCCCTTATGTTCAACCGCATAAGACAGACACTCCCAGAGCGGCCATTTTAGAGACCTCCCCCTGGGAGTGCATTCCTTTCTTAGGGTTATTCCTTGCTGGGAAAAGAATTCAGCGATATTTTTCCTATTCGCTTTCTGCAAGAAGAGAAATATGACTCTGTTCTGCCCGGCCCTGCAGGCAGTCAGACCTTATGGTTATCTCCCTTGTTCCCTGAGAATCATTGTTATCCTGTTCTTTTTTACGATGCCCAGATTTCATATTGTTCAAACACACATGTTTTACAAACAATTTGTGCAGTTAAGGCAATCATCACAGGGTCCTGAGGCAACATACATCCTCAGCTTATGAAGAAGTCGGGATTAAGAAATTAAAATAAAGACAGGCATAGGAAATTATAAGAATATTGGTAGGGGAAGTGATAAGTGTCCATGAAATCTTCACAATTTATGTTCTTCTGCCGTGGCTTCAGCCAGTCCCTCCATTTGGGATCCCTGACTTCCCGCAACACATAGTGACACAAACTTTGCGTAACAAAAAATTAGGCTAAAAGGCAAAAAAATACCTGTCAAAGTGAAAGGAAATGTTGGCAAAATATAGTTAAGACTATGGGCTAACATTAGTGTGTATGTATCTATATTTACACATAAATCTTATAATTTGATGGATGAAGTACAGAGGAACAAAAACTGAATAGGAAAAACACATAAGATAATTCTCAACAAGTTTATGAAAATACCTCAATCTTATTTTTAAAACTCCAATTTATTCATAATTAGATAAATACAGATTAAAATCATACATATACACAATTTCTCTCCTAATCAGACTGCAAGAATGTATGACAACACATTCTACTGGTGAGGCTGTAGGGAAGAAGGTATTTTCCAAATTATCTAATAGAAGACAGGCACCATACATCTGGAGAAGAATCTGATAATACCTAAAAATATCTATGTATGCACATAACCTTTTAGCTTAGTAATCTTACTTCTAGGAAAGTACCCCCTGATAACACATTTTTAACAATACAAGGATACTTATACACATAGATATTTATTGCAGTATTGTTTAATCCACAACAATGAAAACAACCTGGGCACTCATACATAAAATAGATGACTAAACTATGCTAGATCTACACAGTGGATTACTTTACAGCTATAAAAAAGAATGATAGAGCAGATGCAGCGGCTCATGCCTGTAATCTCATCACTTCGGGAGGTCTAGGTGGTGGATCACCTGAGGTCAGGAGTTGGAGACCAGCCTGGCCAACATGGCAAAGCCCTGTCTCTACTAAAAATACAAAAATTAGCCAGGTGTGATGACGGGTGTCTGTAGTCCCAGCTACTTGGGGAGGCTGAGGCAGGAGAAACGCTTGAACCCCTGGAGGTGGAGGTTACAGTGAGCCGAGATCGTGCCATTGCACTCCAGCCTGGGTGACAGAGTGAGACTGTCTCAAAAAAATAAATAAATAATAATGAAAATATGTCTGAACTGAGGTGGAATAAACTTTGTGGTATGCTAAGTTTAAATTAAAAGGAAAGTACAAAATGGTTTGTGTTAGACTGGAAACAAATAAATACATGAAAATAACCTTGTGACTACTCATTTGTGCAACAGAAATACAGGAATAATCCAGAAACTAATGAGATCAATTACTAGTAGAAAGTACTTGGGAATGGGGTACAAAAATGGGGACATGGGAATGACATAGTAGGAATAATGAGGGAGTGATGTAAACCTCCTTCTCTAGCTTTAACTCTTAGAGCTATAGAATGTTTCACATATTCAAAACATACGTAATTTATATCAACCAGAATGTAAGGTAAATGAAACGCAAAACATAAGAAATGATCCTAACATTGTTACAAGTAAACTAACATAACCACAGTAAACAAGGTGAGGAAGAAACGAACTTAGTTAACTTTGTAAGAAAATACTTGATGTTTTAAGGCTAAAGATAAAAATAACTATATGCAAATATTATAGCATAGTTGTACATTTACATTTTATGTGATTTGTAAGATAGACATTCTGAAACTTCTCAGTGTATATATAAATTTGTAAGTAAATATACTATGGTTAATGAAACTTGCATTTCTCACTGTAGGCAAAAAGAAATACAAATAAAACATTACAAATAAGGAAAGGAAGAAGCCTAGAACCATCTGTCTTGTAGGATTGGAATACAAGTTATCAGTAAGAACCCATGGATGGATATAGAAATGTGTATATGGAAGTATATTTGTTCTCTATTGCTGTATGACAGCTTATGATAAACTTAAATGTTTAAAACAATACACATTTACTATCTCAAGTTTCTGTGGGTCAGTAGTCCAGGGACGACTAGTCTGGGTCTTTGCTTTATGATCTTACCTGATTGGCTGGAAGCATTCTCATCTGGTGGTTTGACTAGAAAATAATCTGCTTCCTATCCCATGAGATTGTTGTCAGAATTTACTTCTTTGTTATTGTAGAACTGAGAGCTTTAGTTTTTTACTGGCTTTTGACAGTAGTTGTTTTTAACTCCTAGAGCCTGCCTGGAGTTTCCTGTCATGTGTACTTTTCATTGGCAGTTCACAACATGGCAACTTGCTTCTTCAAGGCCAGTAGAAGGAAAATCTGCTAGCAAGATGGAGGCTTATATAACATCACACAATCACTGGAGTAACTGAGCCCATCACCTTTACCATATTATGTTAATTAGAAGCAAGTCACAAGTCTGTCTACATTCGAGGGGAGATAGTTACACAAAGGCATGAATGCCAAGAGGTAGGGGTTGGAAGTGGTACATGTAGAATTTGCCTATTGTCTGCAAATATAAGCACACATGCATATATTTACTAGGCCTGTCCACTGAAAAGGGATAAAAGTAAAATTGGTATAAAAATTGGTAACTTTTCAATTATAGCTAAAAGATTTACTTTTCTCTAAAACAAAAACTTAAGATGGTCTCTGTCTTCAATGAGATATAACTTCTTTTGGTGGGCTGTTTCCCTCTACCACTCTACAGCAAATAAAATTTATAAAGCGCTGATCTGGCTTAGTTTGATATATCACATATTAAAAGTTATGACTTTTCGTGTATGAAAATCATTTTACAAAATATGAAATTAAATTTAAATGCTTTAATTTACATGGTTCATTTAGTTCTTTAATTTAGTAGCTGAAGAAAACTAAAAATATTTTAGAAAATGCTCTTCTCATTGTATGGAACTGTATTTAAATGCAAATTTTTATGAATCATGGGAAACATAATTACTACATGGGAGACATGTAGAAACTATAAAAATAATTCAATAAAATGATGCAGCATAAAGCAGGAATAGTCCTTCAAGCATTACCAGAAACAAGGGTGGTGGAGGTCAAGAGTTCAAAAAAAGTCATAGTTATATCAGAATCTGAAAGAAATTAGGTGCAAGAGAGGGAAAAAATAGAGGCAAACCACATAATTGTCATATTAATTAGGGATAATGTCAAGGAAATAGTTGATGAATGCTAGTATGGCAAGCTAACTAGCAAAGGTTTTAGAAGATCTTTTAGCAACGTAATGTCTTGCATGTACACATGTAATTTATTTTTGAATTCTAAAATTTCGACAAGGTGGCATCTTGTTCATCTAAAATTGTCTTAGTAATATGAACTAAATATATCATATGGAACAATTTTTAAGGGAATGTTTATGTCTGGCTGTATACACTAGCCATAGCATAACAAATTAAAAACTAGTAACAAAGATGACCATTTAGTAGCAAAACTGCAAGAAGCAAATAAAGGACAAATCAACATAAAATTTTCTAATTGACAATTAGAAAAAAGTAGGGTCAGCATGTATGCTATTTCAAAATTTTAAAGAGCCTTACACTCATAAATTACAAACTTTACCAAAACATTTTTTCTGTAATATTTACAGATGGTATAACTTGTTAATATGTATTGCATTTCTTTCCCACCTAGAGTAAAACAGTTTTTACCGTTTTTTAAAAAATCTGTATTTGTTAGGGTTCCATTAGGGAAATATAATTATTATGAGTTGCTATGGTCTGAAGGTTTGTGGCCACACGAAATTTATATGTTGAAACCTAATCCGTGTGCAGTAATATTAAAGGTGGGGCTTTTAGGAGGTGATTAGGTCCTGAGGGCAGAGCCCTGGTGATTGAGACTAGTGTCCTTATGAAAGAGGCCCATGGGAGGTTGCTTGACCGTTCTACCATGTCAGGGAACAGCAAGAAGGCATCATCTGTGAACCAAGAACTCTCACCAGGCACCGAATCTGTTGGCACCTTGATCTTTGGCTTCCCAGGCTCCAGAATCATGAGGAATAAATTTCTACTGTTTATAAATTGCCAAGCCTAAGATATTTTTATAGCAGCCCGAACAAACTAAGACATAAGTATAATAGAAAAATAAAGTTATTGAAAGAATAAAGCCTACGCCTGTGGGAAAAGCAAGTGTCAGTGTCAGAAGATAGAATTTTAAGATCAGACAAAAGTCAACTAACTTTTGTTCCCAAAGCCAGGCACGTTGAATTCCCAGAGTGGAAACATGAAGGAGAAGTGGTGAAGTCCATGGAAGACTGTTGCCTCTGCATTTGTTGGTGGGCCTGGGGTCACTTTTTCTATCCAGGCTGACAGTTGGGGAAAAAAAAGAAAAGAGAGATGTGGCCCATGGGACAGTGAGAACAAGAGGAAATTCATCATGGTCTGCATCTGATAATTGCTGTCACTGATCATGATGACATTCTGAGAGTAAAATCTGCTTCATCTTTCAAAATGTCTCTGAATCTCAACAATTGTATTTTTAGTCAACTCAGAACATAAAGAAAATTCTTTGGGGCTGTGATTCCAGCTTAGATAAGTTGACACATTACAAAGCACTATGTGATTGACACACAAGAAAAAGGAATCCCATGGAAAATGTTCTTTATAAGTTCCTAAGGTATCACATAGAACCTTTGGATTGCCATTTTATCTTCACTAATATTAGATATCATCAATGCAAATGACAAGTATTTTACTCTGAGATTTCCAACTTTGCAATTAAAACCAACTTTTGCAATTGCAAGGCAATATATAATATACCTACCTTTTAATTATTTCTAGTATTTCGTAAATACACTGTATAGATCTCGCCACAAAATCATAGTTAAAAATTATATTCAGCAATTTACTTTCTGTATTCAGAATGTTACTAGTGATGATGACACATAGTAAAGAAGGAAAAGAAATGTAATTTGAAATATCAGCATATTTTTATCTAGAGTTTTGTCTAGATTTTGTCTACAAGCTAGCTATGCTGTTTGTACCAAGACAGAGCAATCAAGTGAAAATGAAAAAGTTTAAACAAATGTCTTACATGACTGCTGCACAAGAAAATTTTAGTTATTTTTTCATTGATATTACTATTTTTCTGAAATGACTAGAGTTTTAAAGTTCACATAGCTAAAATCTGGTTTTATATTTGCTTTCTTATGGTTAGAAGTTACATCAGCATAGTATTTCAGAAGATAAACCATAACTTGAAAGCAATGATATTGACCAAAACATCTGACAAATATACCTCACAGAAGTTTCTGTTTGCACTAAATGAAAAATATTCAAAACCCATGTAAATGCACTGTCATCCTTTTATACATTGTGTAGCACTTTGTATTTCAGGTTTATGAATATATGCTCTTCCATTTTATAAGAAATAAAAGGGAACTAAGAGCTGGTATTTCAATTTTCAAGGGAGTAATACTGTAGGGTACAGGATTTGACAAGCTTCCTGTAACTCAAGCTTTTCCCAATCTAATATGCTTACTCTTGCTGGAAGAAAGAACCCTAAATATCTGTATTTATTAAGCCTTCTCATAGAAACTATTAAAATAAATACATAGTTAAAAAGTTTCAGTTGAAGATTGACATCCACATCTTAGAGGTTATCACTTTTTTTTTTTTTTTTTTTGGAGCACTATGGGAAATGCATGGTGCATGGCCTTTCTGAAGCACGTTGCTATAATGTCATGGATTTAGGCCCCCAAACTTACTTGCAAATGTTATGGGCTTATCATGGATTTTGCAGTAAGATTTCTTGATAAAGGTGAGGTATCAAAGGAACACTTTTGTCCTGATAACTCACTAAAGTGAGAGAAAAGAGCTTTTTATATGATATGTATTGACAAGGACATAGCTGGAGATGGGACAAGATCAGTGACATCTTGGAGCTGCAAAGGGGAAGTAGGGATTGACTGACTTCACAGGCCTAAGAAAGCTGAATCCTGAGTTAATTGTACAGTCCCCAAAAGGCCCTGGAATTGGTAACATCCAGGATCTCTGTAAGTGTTGGATAAAAGAGGGTTGTCTTAAAGTCTCATTAAAGACCGCGTGGAAGACAGGGCAAAGTGAAAACTTATATAATGAATATTGAACTTTTCTGCTGACATAGTTTGAATATATGTCCCTGAAAAATCCCATGTTGAATTGTAATTCCAGTGTTGGAGGTGAGGCCTGGTGGGAGGTGTCTGGGTCAGGCCAGCAGGTCTGTCTTGGCCTGCTGCTGTCCTCATGATAGTGAGTTCTAATAAGGTAAAAATATCTTCTTCAAGGAGGTGATATTTGTGCTGAATCTTGAAAGGTGGTTGTGTTTACATGCAGACTAGGCAGAATGGGGATTTTCAAGATTTTAGGAAAAGAGATAAAAGAATATGTGAAAGGTACAAAATGCTTTGTTGGAGGAGCTGCATAGAATTAGGGTTCATTCTTCCATTAAACCAAGAGGTATATTTGATCACCCATAAGTAGAGAGTGCACATCAAGATTTATGATATGAAATTTCAAAAGACAATAAAGCCTTGGAATTTGGTCAAGACATTTCCTGGAGGACCTTGAATGACATATTAACAAGGTCAGCTTTTAACCAGTGAGGAGCCTACATCTTTGCTTCCAATAAAAGAGTATTGTCATGTGAAGGAAAGCATTTTAGTAAAAACTGTACTGGGATAATAACTTCCTAAAGCAGTAGTTTCATGCTTTATTTCCCCTTTACTTGACTTTTTCTCTTCCAATACTTTTCTCAATACTCTGGGAGCACACAGCCTGTATTAAAAATGCTTTTACTGTTGAAATAAGTCACCTTTACAGTTCTTAAAGCGCTAATGCAGCAATTCATAGTCAGGAGATTATTTCTGCACACCAGGGTTTTTGGCTGGAGAACATGTTTCATAATTGGTCTTGGCACAATGTAAGAAATGTGAGTAACTGATAAATGATAAAGGCCTGGAAAGACTGTACCTAAACCAACTCTGCTCTTGAGTAGAGCAGCTGAGGGGAAGGGGAGCGGTATCTCCAAATCCAAACTGTGGCTATGGCACTTATAAGATTTCCCTCAAAGTGAGCAGAACACATAGGGTGATCAGGGAATAATGTGTGTAATTATATGGGTGACATGAAAAAAAGTTCAAAGGAAAAAGCAAGTTTCTTTACTGTGTGTAAGACAGATATACTAAAATATCAATCAAGCAATAATTAATGTACTTGTTAAAATGTAGTTGAAAAATAATAGGGCAATATACAGTAACTAAAAATTACACTCTAATATCTCATGAAATGCATCTCATATAGATGACTTTGCATGAAAAGCAAATTTCATCCAGTTGAAGGAATATGTATTTCATGCTATCTTCTGTAAAAGAATAGCACTTTTTAGTGGTCAAAGATATGTGAAAAGCAAAGGGTGAAATAGTAATAGTGATAAAATCCTTTCCCTTGCTTGTCACCTCAGGCAGCAAGGGGTTCTATAATTTATGTAGTCCTGTAAGTAATATGAAAAAAGTGAGTACATTTTGAAGTTATGAGAGTGATGGGTAATATCTGAAAGCTCTAATATTTCTAATATCAGGAATGAAAAAAATTAATCAAGTCATTCTTAAGCATTTAGGAATCATAGACTCCTTAAAATCTGATCAAAGCAGTGGATCCTTTCCCATACCAACCTTTATCTACTGCTGAGGCTTCTCCTTTTAGCTCAGGACAGATGCAACTCACTGTATGATGGGTGTGGATTCTGGGCCAAGCTACATTAAATGAGTAGCTTAGCTTAAACTCCAATTTAGCCCTGACCTTAGACATGAAATTCTAGTCTCATAATTCCTAAATTGGTGGTCTTCGTCATGCTAGGCTACCTTCAATAATTCCAAAGCCAATTCTCTCAACTTTTAAATCTTTGCACAGCCGTGGCATGCATATAATCATATTTACACTGTTATTGTGATGCCTTTGTTGGCTTTTGATTAAACTTTTTATCGGCATCTGTTCTTTGTGACAGTAGCCCCACTCTTTATGGTGTCTTCCCAGGTAGGTTTTCTTTATTATTTTGATGCTTTTGGTTTTCTAGTCTGACCACAGTATTTCTATTTTTCTTAGGTCTATATGAGTTTTGGGTTAGGTGTCAAATAATTCATAAGCTGATGGATATAGGTGAAAATTATTTTCCGCAATCTATATACTACGTTACAAATATATGTATTCATAAGAATAAATTTTAAAAGGGCCTTAAAGCATCAAAGGAACCAAACTGAGTGTTTGAGGGTCTTCTTTGGTATGAGTTATTTTGCAAAGTTTCAGAATTTTTTGTTTTTAATATGAATTTTAAAAAATAATTTTAAGTAGAGTACATTTAAATAACCTTTCTTCTAGACTGGGGGGCACGTTGTTTTAAATTTTTGTTTTATTTTTAAATCAATAATTTAGTGTTTGTCCCTCCAATTTTAAATGCTATAAAAATTCTTCAATAAAAAAATGAATTATAAATTGTCAAGTGTGCCGTGAACAGCAAGCTTAGATGAATAAGGACAAAATCTCATAATTCTTACTGGTTTTGTTTTGTCTTCTTTCTCCCTTTAAAATAAGTCCTATGATAAATCATACACTCACAGCTCTGAGTGACATAATATCTACTGAATCAATGTTGAATCGATAAAGCTGTATAGGTGAGGCATACAGAAAGAAATTATCCAAATAGCCTGCATTACGCTAGTTTTATACATGTCTAATGATTTTGAGTCATTATATTTGCACTGGATTTCATGTAATTTTAAAAATTTAGAATGGAGATGAAATAATCACTAATCATATATCTATACTAAAATGACAGTTTTAAGAAACTGCTGATGAGTCTGATTTAACATAAAATCCCTTTACTTCTAGAAAATAAAAGCAACAACTTCATTAAAAAATTGCGGATTGTCTTCAGTTAAAAGTTGTTAAACAATATTGTATAAGCATGAACTGAATGAGTTAATTTTCTTGGAAATAGTAAACGAGTGATGAATTTGGCAACTGAATCCATTTCTACTGAAAATTTCAATTTGAATGGAATTAAGAGATGGAGAAAATATGGAACAGGTGGTTTCTGTCTGGATATCTGTTTTAAGTTTAGATATTTAGCTAGATCTATTCCAAAGCTATGTATGTATCCTGAGTCATGAATCTGCACATCAAAAATTAGCAGCGAAATACGTCTTCAAGGCAGCAAACAAGAAATAAGTCACCTCTCTTAGGTCAGGAAGCTAGAGTTGGTACCTGTTAGGTTGATAGTCACATGAAGAATATATCAAAACTACACAATGACCATTTGCTTTAGCTTCAAACTAACTTTTATGTTGCAATAAAATTGAACAATACAATGTGATGGGTGGAAAGGGTCTGAAGGGCTTAAAAACAAAGTTATTATGTATATATCATATGCATTATAAGTAATATCTCATTAATACTTCAATTTAGAAGTTAGCTTTTATTGCTATCCTCATTTCACAGATGAGGAAACAGGTTTAGAGACCATAAATGATGCTCCCAGGTAACTGATGGAGCCAAATGTTGAAATACGTTTGGTTTGACAACAGAGTATCTGTTCTTATGCCTCTACTGCAGTTTCCTGACCCTTTCATTGTAGGAAACCACACTTGAGAAACCAAGGATTACAAAGTTGTTTCACAAGGGTAATTAGTGCCAGAACAGTGACTCGGTTCCAAATTCTCTGACCCCTTTCCTGCCCCATCCACACCAGTCTGTCTTTAGATAAGAAAATAAAAACTAATTAAAAAGCAAGATTTTCTTATATTTCCATAGGTAGAAGACATAATTTTATCTGAATCATTGATGGTCCAGAGTTTACTCTGGGTAGTAAAGCGGGCAGGATGCCCACTGTTTGATGATCAGTTTCCCAGAGGGAAATGATTATAAAATGTCATTATTACAAAGATTGAGAAGCTGTGCCAATACTCTCCTGCAACACACTTTCATTGTCTTCAAAATAGACTACTGATACCTTGAAGAAAATAAAAGTTAATTCTCAGTGTTTACAGTCTCTCTCTGCCACTTTTCATGATGTATTCTCTATTTTTGTTTCTGTTTCTTGCTTTTTATTAAAATCAGATCCCAGTAAAACAAAAAGTAACATGGAACACTTTGGTTTTCAGCTTTGTTCATAGTCAGCATATCATTGGATCCTAATGACAATCACATAATAGAAAAAGTTTTATCTCCATATGCTGAGTGAAAAACAAAAGGTCTAATGCCCAAGTGATTGACCATACGTTTTACTTTCCCTTGGATAGTTTTTGTTTGTGCCTATTGTTCTGAAGCAATTTTTATTAAGGTTGCTTTTCCCTTTTAAAAGTGTACTCATTTGGAGGATACCCTACTTTGATGGCATTATTGAAATAATTCACGTTATTATCCTCCCAGAGGTATCAAATTTAATGCTTATTATGCAAACAAATTTCAGGAATCAAGAGGCAGTGACTGACATCCTGAACTACTTTTGAGATCCAGCCAAGTCCCCAAACCTTTGTGCTATTTATTGCAAGTAACAGAAGTTCAAGTATTCCTTCCACCAAGTGAGAAATTTAATATTGCTCACATAACTAAGATATTTAAAGGCAGGAACCTATACTAAGCACAAACAAAAATCAAACCAGAACCTCAAATAGTATCTTTCTCTGTCCATTTCTCCCTTTCTCCTCTGTCTCTCACCTCTGCTTTCTTCTGTATATAGACTTTTTTAGTGTGCTGACAAACATCACAAGCAACTGCAGTTTATATATATAACAATGAATATGTTGTAATCATTGGTACTAGCCTAACTTTTGGCGCTGCTGGCATTGAGAGAGGAGAAGGTTTACTTCCCCAAATAAAAGTAAGAAGGAATAATGGATTATGTATCCTGACAAGCAAACACAATAGTTGCTTACTATTCTGTCTTTTTTGAATTAAAAAATTATATGAGATGGAAGTTGCAGTCTTAGATGTGAATCATTTTCTTACAAATTACATGATTAAAATCTCACCATGGTAGATTCCATTCTGGAAGGGAAACGAAATATTAGTTATTTCTCAGATTTATGAGTAGACTACTGCAGATACACTTTTCCTGAGAGATAAGTTGTGCATAGTTATCTGAATTTAATTGAACATAACATTCTCCCTTGGCAATTGTTTAACATTCATTCTCTGAAGATGTAGTTAATAATTACTGTGCAGTCCATCCTAGGTCATATGATTTACATCCAGGCCTGGCCAGAGCTGCCCACTTTGGATAAAAGTAACTGAGGATAAATGTATGATTATAAGCTGTGCAGGAACTGTATCTTTATTTTAGCCATTTTTAGGCCCCTTGGTTCATCCTGAATTCTGCCAACTCTTCCACCATGCATCATCTAAATAGGTGAATAGTAAATACTTGTTAAACTAAAAAAATAGCTTAGAGTCTAGTAGTTTATTTTGATGAAAAAAGATTAAAAAGATGCTACATTATTCTAGGGCCAGTGTTACATTTTATAGAAACACTTAACAGTAGCAGGATTTTGTTACTTTCTTGTTGCTAAAAAATTAAGCAGTTTATTCACCTTAGTGGTGATTTATAACTTATAGCTAATTCATTCATTTATTCATATAACACTGCTATAGTTTGAATGTATTCTCAAAAGTTCAGGTCCTCAATGTGGAACTGTTGGGAGGTGGGACTTAATGAGATGTCTTAGGATCATGGGGGCACCCCCCCCCATACAGATTAACATCCTTCTTATGGAATTGAATGCATTATGACAGTGGGTTAGAAAAGGATAAGTTTGGCATCCTCCTCTCCCTTTATCATACCAATGTTATGCCTTCTGCCATGTTATAACAGCAAGAAGGCCTTTGCCAGATGCCAGCAACTTGATCTTGAATTTTCCAGTGTTCATAATTGTTTGCCAATAAATTTTTGTTCTTTTTAAATTACTTAGTGTGTGGTATTCTGTCATAGCAGCATAAAAGGGACTAAAATAAAAAATGGTACCAGAGAGTGGAATGTTGCTATAACAAATACCTGAAAATAGGTGTCTTTGGAATAAGGTAATAAGGAAAGGCCAGAAGAGTTTGAAAAAACAGTGCCCGAGAAAGCCTGTATTGCCATGAATAAAGCATGAAGGGCAATTCTAGTAAGGGCTCAAAAGAACTAGGGTATCAGGTGGAAGAAATCTGTAATGAGCAAAATATTGAAGGAGCTACATGGCTACTTTTAATTGCATAGGGTAAAGATGTGAGAGGAGAGAGATGATTTAAAGACAAAATTTATGATCAAAACAGATGCAGAGTGAAGATTTGGAAAATTTACAACATGGCCATGTAAAGAGTGAAAAAGCATCTTTAGGAGAGCAAATCAAAGGTTTGGCCAACTCACTGTATGCTAAAGAGATTAGTACCTATAGAAAGGAGCCAGGACCAGAAGCAGTGGCTCATGCCTGTAATTCTAGCACTTTGTGAGGCCGAGGTGGTTGGATCACTTGAGGTCAGGAGTTGAAGATCAGCCTGGCCAACATGGTGAAACCCCGTCTCTACTAAAAATACAAAAATTAGATGGGCATGGTGGTACATGCCTGTAGTCCTAGCTACTCAGGAGGCTGAGGCAGGAGCATTGCTTGAACCCAGGAGGCAGAGGTTGCAGTGAGCCAAGATCATACCACTGCACACCACCCTGGAAACAGGGTGTTACTCTTTTCTTTATGTCTGTTTTTCCCTTTGAGTATGTAAATGTATATCCTATGCCTGCCCCACTATTGCATTTTGGAGGTAGATGACTTGTTTGATTTCACAGACTCGATGGCTGAAGTGAATTTGCCTCCGGATAAATTATGCCTTGAGTTGAACCCATATCCGACATATTAGATTCTGGACATTGGACTTTTGAGTTGCTGCTGGAAAAACTCAAGACTTTGGGGCCATTGGGATAGAGTTAATATATTTTGCATGTACATAAATTTTGGAGGCCAGAGGTATAACACTATGGTTTAAATGTGTCCCCTAAAGTTCATGTGTTGGAAACTTGATCCCCAGTGCAGAGGTGTTGCAAGATGAGGCCTAATGGGAAGTGTTTGGGCCATGGAGGCAGCACCCTCATAAATGATTTCATGACTTTACTAAAGGAATAGCTCCCTCATAAAAGGATACATTCGGCCCCCTCTCCCTCCTCTTGCCCTTCTGATGCCTCTCTTTAAGTTAGGACCCAATAAGAAGGCTTTCATCAGGTTCCAAAGGTTTAATCTTCGACTTCCCAACCTCCAAAGTCAAGAGTCAATAAATTTCTGTATATTTTAAATTACCCAGTCTGTAGTATTCTGTTACAGCACCAAAAATGGACTAAGACAAATACATATTTATTGAGTGTCACTATTGTGCCAAACTCCAGGTTATCTAGTTTCTTTTTAGATTCTTGCTAGTTTAAGAATAGAGCTAACTTTCTTTTTTTTTGCTTTACTGAGGAACACGTAGCAAGAAAATGTGGCAAATATTCTTAATCAGAAGTGAATATCTATTACAGTCTCATAAGAAGCTTCATCACAAAACTTTAATCTAAACTCCCAAAATTTTATGTCTCAGAAAGTCTGGGGAAAATATGAGGAATGCACAATTTTAACACATTCTTCAGATTATGTTTGCCATATACCCTGATGAAGCCTGGATACTTTATTTGAAGACACTCCAGCTGTAATGGAATCTAAGACATGTTCTCTATGGGTTATAAGGCAACCAAATATCATGATGCACAAGCCAACACTCAGCTGCATTATCTGGTGTTTGAAGTGGTAGTGGGATCTCATCAGAGATGCGATTGGAGGTGGCCCAGAACTTGTGGAAACCTGAAATTTTTCAGAACGTGCAGTCAAGGGAGAGTAGGAATTAATGCTACCTTTTGTTTTGCTATGATTAAATTCCTGCCATTTTTAGTTTGGACATAACATATTTCCTAAATGTTAGATTATGTAGGCAAACAGCGATGATGAAAGATCAATAAAACATTGTTTTGTCCAGGGGCCTTACAATAATCTGTCATTGGAATTAAAATATCTTCTCCTCCTTTCTTTTCCTACCCCTTTATTTAAAAGTGACAAAAACTGAGACTAGTTTAGGAAAAACTAGAGTTTAATGAATCATGTAATTAGAAAACAGGGACATAAGAAAAATGTTTTTTTTCTGTCTAGGCCTCATTTCTACCTTTTTATTGCAGAAAACCTTTCCCTCTGATATTGTATGAGGTGGGGAAATAGCTTCAGTCAGCTCTAGACTTACATTGAGCACTATCAAAATGGTGTGAGATAAGAGATGGGCGAGAGGTAATGCCTCAGGAAAAATGTCTGTGCTTGGAAATTTTGGAGCGGCAGGTGGAAATAGCTTTGGAGGTGCCCTTAAGACAAGGTGGATAGAGGTGCCAGGAGAATGAAAAACAATGACCTGTATATATCCTCCGAATGCTAATTATCCAAACAAAGAAGAAGCTCTAAAAGGAGGCTTCTTATCAGACATTAGGCATGATTAGCAAATACATTTTTCTCTGGTATAGTATCTGAGAGGCCGTTTAGAGTTTAAAACAAAATACTAGCTTCATTATATTCAAAACTCAATTGAAACACTAGGGATAGTTCATATAGAAGCTTAGTAGTATTTATTCCTGTTCAGACTATATCTAGCTGTTTTGCTGTTGTTGTTGTTTTATAGATAGTTTTCAATTTGTTATAACTCCTGAATGTTTCTACAGTTGTTATTCTATGTGATTCTGAAAACTGGTGTGTCATATTTGTATCACACACCTGTTGGCCAGTATATTACAATAATCCTCTAATGAAATCAAGACTTGTGATGATTTGAGGTTTTTTTTCCTCTTCTTTAATTTGTCCTTCACCTTTGCTGTGATTAAATATGTTCTCTTCAATAAGTACTATAAAATGTTGTTCTTTAATTTTTTGGTTAATAACAGTTTAATCCCAACATCAGAAAGGTACATGATTTTTTTGTACATTTCTCCACTAAAGAATTTGGTATACAAAAATATGGTATATGTTTTTGTTGGTACATTTTTCTACATTTTAATATTTTTAAAATCATGTATTTTCCAATGGAAGTCAAAGTAAACTTGCTAGCCATTCTATCTCTTCCTCTCTTCTTTGATCTCATTTTACTTTTCTCTTCTTCCTTCTTTTTTTCCCCTAAAGATCTTACTAAATTTTGCTTTTCTTTATCATTGATAACATTTTTCTTTTTACTAGAAAGGAAATATGATCATTCACGTCACGTTAGGTGAATTGTGTGAATGCAGATCACATCAGAAGAGGTGATGCATAAATATTTGAGGTGATGGATATCCCAATTACCCTGATTTGCTCAGTACACATTTTATACATGTATCAAAATATTACCTTTACTCCCAAAATATGTACAACTATGATATATCAAGACTATTTTAAAAAGAAGAGACGATGTAAGGTAGCCATTGAGACATTGAGAGCACAGACTTTAGTAACAGACTGTCTCTGTGTGAATCCTGGTTCTGCTTCTTACTAGCTGTGTGACTTTGGGCAACCTTTCTGTGCTTGCAGTGCCTCCTTTGGAAAAATTGATAAAATAAAACTACATATATATCTTAGAGCTTTTAAAAGCAGTAAGTATATTAAGTATGTAGAGTGTTTGGAATCATACAACGTGTTATATATTTAAAACAAACATTATCAGGCACTATTAGAACTGTATCTTCTCACATTTCTCATAGAACCATATTCATTTATTATACATTTATAAAGGGAAATTTTCATCTCAAGCTTTCGATAAAGGTAGAAATACATTGTTTTTTTAAAAAGACAGTAATAATGAGAGCATTCTATAAATGTTTGTGGCTTATTTTGATTACTGATAGCAAGAAAAGCGCATGAGCTAACAGGAGTTATTGTTCTAATTGCAGTTATGAGAGGCTTAATAAGGTAAAAATTACAAATTGGATTTTCAAGAAGCCTAAAAATGGCACCACGGTTTATGATTAATAAAAATATAACAGAGTCTGAGATATCCTCATGCATGTGAGAGAGTCAGTTGGAATGACTGTGCTCCTGGGAACATTCTGAAATCACAGCAACAAAAGAACATGATTACTTCCCTGAAATTTGATTGTGTTTTTTACTTTGGGATCCTGGGAATATAAAAAGTTGAAAACATACAATGTATAAGCAGCAAGATACAGTAAGTGAAGCCATAATCTACCATCATAAAAGTTCAGGATATTATTTTTATAAGTCAGAATAAAAGTTTTAAACTTTATATTCTGAGGAACAATGAATTGAAACAGATAAGTATTGTAATCACCTTGAGTTTATACAGGATCATTTAGCTAAGATGTTGAAAATAGCTTTTTCCCCTGAATTTTGTAGGTCCATTCATGCACTGGTGAGTTTTTTTCCCCAGATTTGTCTTCTTATTTTAAATGTTCCTGTAATAAACATAGGTCCTACAGATTAAGTTCTTAATTTTTCTACTCTGTTCAAAGTAGAGATCTATATTCTAAAAATTGATTGGTAATTTGTCTTTGAATAGCAATTTGTATAATTTAAGTAAGAATTTACACATAATTGTCTTAAGAATATGTGACAATTTTTATAAATCAGTCAAAAATATGCTTTAAGAATATATAAGTTGTATAACTATACATTTATTTCTACCTAATAGAAAAAATGGGAAAAAGTGAATTTTTTATATTCAACATATTGTCTAAGTAGCTAGCTATTTTACACTGGAGAAACTTAGCCTCTTTCTAAAAGATCCAGCAAATTCATATGACACCAAACACACAGACAAGATATGAAAAGTCATGGAAAAAATAATAACAAAGATTACACATGAAGGGGTGATTACCTAATTTTGCTGCTGCATTTAGATACCAGACTCTGTGGTCTCTACCTGTTACCCTCATGTCTATGTGACAACACTTGAAGAATTTTGTCTCTCTGTATGTGCATGTGTGTGTGTGATATTTTAAGTGTGCATGCAATGTGTGAAGAGTGTGGCTTGCAGACTGTATATTGCTTAAAGTACAGGTTCATGCACTCACGTAATGATCCATTGAGGATCTATGTTAGCTTTGTAGTCAGTCTCCAGTTCATCACCATACACTTGGGATAAACTTTAACCAATATGAATGAGGAAAGCATTCTGATCTGAACTGGATTCAATTTTCTTCCTATTCTGTACCCTACATAGTTGTGTTGTATTTGCTATCAGTCATTGTTATTAAGGCCTTATTAGAGGCCGAATGTCCCTAGTCTTTGTTTATGGATTTGTTTAAAGTAAGTGCTTTTAGCATAGATTCTTGAAAAATCGATTTGTCAGGACTGCTTGCTTCCTTCCAGTGAAGTTTGAAAAACTCTGGCTGTCTACTTTCTTCCCACAAGACTGGCTACATGAAATTTCAGCTCCAGCTCTTGGTCCTTAAGCCATCTCTTTTGTTTTCTCCTCCCTAATGTGCATCCTCTACAAACTGGAGGGTAATTTGCAATTTAAGTATGATTTAGTGAAAAAGGTCATTTTCTTCTTAAAGTCAACACTCAAAAGATATTCTCCTGCCTCTCGAATAAAGCAACTAAGGAATACAAGTCCTTAATCAGTCCTCTCTTGCCCTACTATGTAACTTAGGGTAGACATTTTGAGGCAGAGAAACTAAGGAAGGCTATGCTAACCTTTAAGCGGATTAAAATGTAGTCAACTTTTAACTTTCCAGATGCACTAGTTACATAAAATGAATGAAAGAAATTAGGATTTTTCACAACTTTATTCCCACCAGTGAGATATTGTATAAATATCATATATAAGGCAAACACATATGTATTGGTAGGAGCATATTTTTGAAAAGTCTAGATCTAGGTGCTGACTTCATGTACTTATCTTTTAATATTTTTGATGCTCCTATTCCCATCTTCCATTTGTATCAGTTGCAAAAATAAAATGAGAAGGGAGTAAAATTCAATGAGAAATGGATAGCATAATTAACAATAGATGAGAACTTCCTCAACTTTATAAAGAACATCTACAAAGAAACCTATAGTTAATATTATACTTAATGGTGAGAAAATAGAAGCTTTCTCATTAAGATCAAGAAAAAGCCAGGATGACCCCTCTCACCACTCTTTTCCAGCATTTTACTGGAAGTCCAAGCTAATGCAAAGCTTTGATCTAAATGTTTGCATTTCTTCAAAATGTATATGGGAAATCCTGATTTCCAAGGTGATGACATTAAAAGTTGGAGCCTTTCAGAAGTGTTTAGGTCATGACGGTAGAGCCTAATGAGTGGGATTAGCACCCTTATAAAAGAGGCCCAAGGGAGCTCATTTACCCCTTCCATTATGTGAGGACATAGTAAAAAAGACAACCATCCATGAACCAATATGTTAGCCCTCACCAGATGCTGAATCTGCTGGTGCCTTGATTTTGAACTTCTCAGCCTCTACAAATGTGAGAAATAAATTTCTATTGTTAATAAGCTACTTAGTTTAGCTTACGGTATTTTTATAGCATCCTGAATGGACTAAGACATACAAGAAGACACAAAAATGAAATTAAAAAATACAGATTAGGAAGGAAGAAATAAAACTGTCTTTGTTCATAGATAACAGTGTGTTCTGTGGAGAAAATCTCAGAGTCTAGAAACCAACTCTCAACTAATAAGTGATTATAGCAAGGTGACAGAATATACAGTTGATGTACAAAAGTAAGTCACTTTCCTGTATACAAGCAATGAACAAATTAATTTTGAGTTTAGAAACACAATCATATTTATATTAGCACCAAAAATTAAAAAAATTTAGATATGTTTGAAAAAACATGAAAAAAGTCTACATGAGGAAAACTACAAAATTCTCATGAAAGAAATCAAAGATGAACTAAATAAATGGAAAGGTGTTCTGTGTTCATATATAAGAAGACTCAGTAATCCAAATATAAATCCTAGAAAGTTATTTTGTGGATATGACAAACCAATTGTAAAGTTTATATGGGGAGATAAAATATTCAGAATAGCTAACACAATATGGAAAGAGAACAAAGTTAGATTGATACTACCTAACTTCAAGATTTACCATAAAGCTACAGTAATCAAGACAAGATTTACCATAAAGCTACAGTAATCAAGACAGTGTGATATTGGCAAAATAACAAATAGAACAATGGAAAAGAATACAGAGCCCAGAATAGACCCATATAAATAAAGCCAACTGATCTTTCTGACGAAAAAGCAAAGACTATAAACAGAGAAAATCTTTGCAACGAATGGTTCCAGGGCAACTAGGCATATACATGCAAAAATATGAATTTAGACACAGATCTTACACCCTTCATAGAAACTAACTCAAAATGGATCATAGACTTAAATGTAAAATTCAAAACTGTTAAATGCCTAGAAGATAACAGGGAAAAAAAATCTAGATAACCTTAGGTATGGTGATGTTATTTTTGTTACAACACCAAAGGCACAAAGTAATTGATAAGCTAGACTCTATAAAATTAAAACAAATTGTATGAAAAATATTAAGAAAATGAAAAGACAATTCATAGTGAAAATCTTTGCAAAGGACATATCTGAAAAGGGACTGGTATCCAAAATATAAAGAACTCTCAAAAATCAACAATAAGAAAACAAATGACCCAGTTGAAACATGGGCAAATGATCTGAAGACACCAAAGAAGATATGCAGATGCCAAGTAAGTATGTGAAAAAAGTTCAATATCATATTTCATTGGGGAACTGCAAATTATAAAAGCAATGAGATACCACTATACACTGATTAGAATGGTGAAATCCAAACCATCTTCAATGCAAATGCTGGTGAGGCTATGGAGCAACAGGAACTTTCATTCATTACTAGTGGGAATGCAAAATGGTATAGCTACTTTAGAAGACATATTGATGGTTTCTTATAAAACTACACATATTCTTAGCATGAGCTAGCATTTGCATTTTTTTGTTTTACCCAAATAAGTGGAAAATTGTCTCCACAACAAACCTGTACATAAATGTTTATAGCAGTTTTTATAATCACCAAAGCCTGGAAGCAACCAAGATGTCCTTCTGTGAATGGGTGGATAAATAAACTGTGGTACATCCAGACAATGAATATTATTCAGTGTTAAAAACTCATGAAAAGACATAGAGAAATTTTAAGTGTGTGGTGAAGAAAGAAGTGATAAAAGCCAATCTTAAAAGACTACATAATATGTGATTCCAACTTTGACATTCTAAAAAAAAACCCCAAAACTATGGGGGTGGTATAAAGATCATTGGTTACCAGGGGTTGGGAGAAAGGACAGTTGAACAGGTGGAGCACAGGTTTTAGAGCAGTGAAACTGTTCCGTAAGATAGGGTTATGGTAGACATATGTCATTATATGTTTGTCAAAACCCAATGAATTTACAAGAGTAATAGTGAAGCTTAATATAAAGGATGAACTTTGGGTTGTAATGATTTGTCAATGTTGGTTCATTAATTGTAACAAATGTTACAGTGATGGTTTTTGATAGCGGAAGTGGCTGTGGGTTTGTAGAGGCTGGGTATGTAAGGAAACTCTGTACCTTCTAGTAAATTTTGCTGTGAACTTAGAACTGCTCTAAAAAAAAGTCTATTAAAAACATTTTAAAAAAATTATAGCAATTTGTGGTTCAGTTAGCTTTTGCTGTATATCAAACTACTGTAATCTTAGTGGCTTCAAACAATTGTTTTAGCAAATAATCATGACAAATCATTCTGGAAATATAAGTAAAATAAGCAAGGAAGCCAAGATAATGACTAATCGATGCACACTATTAAAACCAAAAAGTTAATCTAATTAGGACTGCCAAACTCAGCCTTCCTTGATTGCACTGAGTGGCTTGCTTTTTGGTGTTTTTTTTTTTTTCTTCCTTGAAGCTGATGGCTCCTGTAGCTGAAGGCTGTACTGCTGAGTGCTGTAATATAACCTTCACTGGCCATGTCATAGATAACATTTATAAATTACTATAGTTGCAGTTGCTTCAGTTGCTTTTCAGGAACTTGAGGCAGCATCGGTCCAGTTCAAACTGGTTGAGGCCCTCAACCCTTCAATTGAACCTGTGCAAATATGAGAGAGATTTTTTTCTTGATGTCAGAGGGCCAAAAACTCCACTCTCAGAGCATGCTAACACCAACAACTTCTAAACATATGTTCTGTGAAATGGCATGAATCCCTTCTATGCTTGCAATAGATCACTGATTATTTGATTTCTGTCTACTACCAATCATGTTTTTTTCCCCACACAATAGACCACACAATTCTAAACATAAATATCCCTAAGCCTTATTTTGGGGGAGGCAGATTTTTAAAATATGTATCTATTTAGGGGGTACAAGTCAGGTTTCTTACATGCATACATTGTGTATTGGTGTAGTCTAAGCTTTTAGTGTACCTATCACCCAAATAGTGAACATCATCTCCAATAGGTATTTTTCAACCCTCACCTGCCTTCTACCCTTTTTGAGACCTGTTCTGCCTCCTCACTTGTCTGCTTTGTGAATAAACTCTTCCTTTTTTGAAAGACTCATTGTCTCATTGATTGGCTTGTTGCATGTGGGCAGAAGAGACCTGGTTCTATAACACTATGAAGAGATAATCAAATGTTTACATGTGAACCAATAAAATATACATTGTCCACTTAACTTTCCCTAGGTTTATAGATATACAATCAGAAATGCTCTGACTTTTAACAAAGTCATTCACAAATAGACTTTTATTTCAAAAGCAATAAAAGAAATTTTGTACTTTCTTGGATTTCCAATACCCTATATATGTTCTGGTGATTATAGTGATAAAACTATTTGCCTAATACTTAGATTTTGCTTGCTTTACTAGTTATTAGGTATGAAGATTTGGGTAGATTATCCAATAATTCTATGTTTCTGTAGCCACACTATAAAATGGAGAAAATAGTGAATAAACTATATCATAGAATTGTGGGAATCAAATGATATAATGAATGCAAAGTTGTGCTTATCACACTGCCTAGGACTTCGTAAGTTCATCATAAAAATAAGCTCTTGTACTTATTAAGAATGAACATCCTCTGCTGTTGTCATTTTATTCTTTTCTCTTTTAAAATTAAAGAAATTATTTCTGTTAAAATACGGACTTTATTTGCAGTAGATAGTAATTCTTCCATTGCAGAGTTTTGATTTCCACATATCTCAGAAATGTACTATTCAAAAAAAAGTATTTCAAACTTTTCAATCATATATAGATTCTGATAGCAGTAATTGGATTATTATGTGGGATACCATTTTATTTTTTCCTGTAGCAATTTTTCTTCCTCAAAGGGAGGAAAAATACTGTTAACAATGCTGCCAAAGTACCTCTTGATACTTGATTTATATTCATCATAGGAAACTATTCAGACTATACTTCTAAAGCTATTTGCAAAAAGCCAATAAGTCCTCCCTAAGAATTTAATGTTATAGCCCCAAAATACATTGTAGGTAATTAAAAATAATCTTTGTATTTTAGGGCAATTTTTGATTTACAGAAATATTAAGCAGATAATACAGATAGTTTCCAATACTTCACATCCTGTTTCACTTTTCAAGGGTTATGTTACATTAGTATAGCACAAGTGACTCAATATTGGTACATTATTAACTACAATCTGTTACTTTTTCAGATTTTCTTAGTTTTCACCTAATGTCCGTTTTATGTCAGCGTTCAATTCAGGATATCACATTATATTTTGTCATGACTCCTTAGGCTTCTTGTGACTGTAAGAATTTCTCATTTTCCTTTTTTTTCCCACAGCCTTGACAGTTTTAAGGAGCATTTATCACATGTTTTATAAAATGCCTTTCAATATAGACTTGTGTTTTTCTCCTGATTATGCTTGACATCAGCTTTTGAGAGGAAAACAATATAAATTGCCATTCTCATCGCATCATATTAAAGATATATAATATCAATATGACTTATCACTGTTGGTGCTGACTTTGATCACTTGGCTGAGGTAGTATTTGTCAGGTTTCTCTATTATAAAATTACTCTTCCCCCTAATCTCTTTTCATTCAGTACTCTTTGGACAAGAGTCATCATGTTCAGTCAACTTGAAAAAGGGTAGGAAGTTGCGCTCCACTGAATGTCTATATAGATTCTTTTGAAAATTTTGCACAGGAGATTGGTCTCTTCTGTCCCATGTATTTATTCTGTAATTCACTTATGTCAGTATAAATTATGAATATTCATTTTACACTTCAACTTGAAATTTGATGCTACTGTATTTTGTTGATCAAAATGTTCCAGAGGCAGCCTTTGAAAAACCCAATATTTTTAGGTGTATGTATGTGTGTTTTCTCCTCAAGCACTTATTTACTTTGTGGCATTATAAAATGCTCCAGTCTCATCATGCATATTTCATGCTCCAATCCTAGAATCGATCATTTCTTCAATGATTCATTTTATTTGAAAATTGTAGTAATCAAAAGCTGGGTTCAAGTCACTAAGCAATTTGATCGTATTGAAATATTTATACATAATATGTAATAAACAGAAGTCTCAAATTGCATTTTTTCTTATTTTTAATTAATAGACTTTATTTTTGAGTAAAGTTTTAGATTTATAGAAAAATTGCAAAGATAGTACAGAGAGCTCCCGTATCACTTCATATCCTGCATACCATTTCCCTTGTTGTTAACATCTTGCAGTAGTACAGTATATTGGGTATAATTAATGAAACAATATTAACATATTACTGTTACTTTAAGTCTATAGTTAATTAAGATACCCTAATTTTTTTTATCTAATGCTTTTTTTCTATTCCATTTAACATATAATCTACCTTCAACAAATTTTTAGGTGCACAGTACTGTTAACTAGAGGCTCATTGTTGGAAAGCAGATCTCTAGAACTTATTCATCTCACATAATTGAACTTTATACTTGTTGAACACCAACTCCCCACTTTCCCCCTCTCCTGTTTTCCTAGAAATCACCATTCTACTCTGTTCCTATGAGTTCGATGATTTTATTTACCTCACATAAGTGGAATCATAAGCTGTTTGTCCTTCTGTGACTAGGTTATTTCACTTAGCATAATGTCTTTTATGTTCATCCGTGTTGTTCTGTATGGCAGGATTTCCTTTTTCTTAAGAAGATGGGTAGTAGTTTATTGTATGCTTTTACTACAGTGTCTTTATCCTTTCATTAATTGATGTGCATACAGGTGTTGCCATACCTGGACTGTTGTAAAAAGTGCTAGAGTGAACATGGGAGTGCAGATATCTTCAGGACCCTGAGGCTAATTTTTTGGATATAGACCCAGAAGTGGGATTGCTGGATCTTAAGTATGCATTTTAAGGAACAATAAAAAAGAATAATCTAAGCCCAATGTTAGCAGAAGCAAGGATGTAAAGATTAGAACAGGTGTTAATGAAATAGAGAATAGAAAAACAATAGAAAAAATTAACAAGAGTGAGTTGGGTTCTAGAAAAGATAAACATAGCTGACAAATCTTTAGCTAGACTAAGAAAAAAAGAAGACTCAAATCAGAAATGAGAGAGGAGACATTACAACTAATGTCACAGAAACTTAAAGGGATTTAAGAAATTACTATTTTCTTACATTTATTTATTTATTTATTTATTTATTTATTTCTCACAACAACACTGTGAGGTAATTATTCCCCCCTCATTTTACATGTAATGGAATCAATTCTTAGTGAGATTAAGTAGCTCAAAACTACTAAATGGCACAGCCCAGATTATACTCTGTCTTTGAAACCCCATCCCAACCCTTTTCTTTTTATTTTTTTAGATGTTCACATATATGTATATATAGATGTATACAGTTGTAAACATCTATATATAGTATTATATAAATATATGTGTATTATATAAACATATATATCTGTTTATAGTATATAAACATGTTTATATATTATGTTTATATTATATACATATATAATATGTATATAATATAAACATATATGTGTATTATATAACATATATGTTTATATTATGTTATATAATACACATATATGTTATATAATACAATGTATAGATGTTTATAACTGTATACATCTATATATACATATATATAAACATCTAAAAAAATAAGAAAAGGGTTGGGATGGGATTTCAAAGACAGAGTGTGTATATATATATGTATATATATGTGTATATATGTATATATATGTGTATATATGTATATATATGTGTATATATGTATATATATGTGTATATATGTATATATGTGTATATATGTATATATATGTGTATATATGTATATATATGTGTATATATATGTATATATATGTATGTATATAAGTATATATGTATATATGCATATATAAGCATATATACGTATATATACATATATAAGTATAATATATACTTATATATAATATATATGATATATAATATATATTATGTATCATATATAATATATACTTATGTATAATATATATAATATATACTTATATATATATAATATATACTTTGAGGAAGTGCATCTCCTAATGTGTACCCTTTCTGATATTGTATTTATTAAATAAATGGTTTCGCCATTATGTGAGGTGGGTAAAAGTTAGACTGTATGCAACTTGGACATCTCTGAGCTGGTTGTTAACTTGCAGAACAAAAATGCTGTGGGGAGAGGCTTCAGGGAAAACTTGATGTGCCTGTGGTTGTTCTCCATCTATTTGCCCTGCCTCTCTTCTGGCTGTTCTCGTTGGTTTGATATTCTGGGTCTCACCAATTTCTCTTGATTTTTATGAGAATTTGGCTTTGTTTCCTGTTTTATAAAATCATATTTAATTCCTTTTTCTGTACACATTTTTAAAGGAAGAGAATACTGTATTTTTAAATAAAGGTTTTTATCTTGTCCAAAGCCTAATTACTAATATATACAGTATATATTATATACATATATATATATTATGGCAGCACACGGATGTTTATAGCTATATATACACACACCATGGAAAACTACTCAGCCACTAAAAGGGATGAAGTAATGACATTTCCAGCAACCTGGATGGAGTTGAAGATCATTATTCTAAGTGAAGTAACTCAGGAATGATAAACCAAATATCACATGTTCTCACTTGTTAGCAGGAGCTAAGATATGAGAACACAAAGTCATAAGAATGAAGTAATGGATTATGGGGACTCAGGAGGAAGGGTGGTGGCAGGTGAGGGATAAATGACTACACATTGGGTACAGTGTACACTCATTGGTTGACAGATGCACCAAAATCTTAGGAATTTCCACTAAAGTATTTATTCATGTAACAAACACCACCTGTTCCCTCAAACTGTAGAAATAAAATTAAAAATAAATTAGAAAATAAAAATCATGTTATTCCAAAAATGAAGAACACATATTTGATAAAATGCACTGTACATTTATAATATTTAGCAAGCCAGGGATAGAAGGAAATTTTATTTACCAATGAGGAGCATCTATACTAAAATAACAAACAACAAAAGCCCAGGGCTTGCCTTACAATAATTACATAAGAACATGGTGATTGTGGAACTCAAATATCATTATTTTTCAAAATCTGTTAGTTGACTAAATTTTTGCCGGGTTGAGAACCACTGCTCAAGAGGTACTTAATAAATAATTATTGTATCAAAAAAAGAGAACCTAATAAAGCAATCTTATTTGCATTAGCATAAAAAAGAATAAAATACTCAGAAATAAACTTGACTAAGTAGGAAACAGACTTGTACCTGGAAAATCATAAAACATTGATGGAGGAAATTAACAAAAAAATATAGAAAAGTATTCCATGTTCATAGATTGAAGATTTAAATTGTTTTAGTTAATATGGACATCTTAAAAATTGACAAATGCAATGCAATCCCTATTTAAACTCCAAAGGTATTTTTTTACAGAAATAGAAAAAGAATTCTAAAATTTATATGGAACCAAAATGGACCCCCAGTTGCCAAAAACAATCTTGAGAAAGAAGAATAAACGTGGAAGTTAAATCTGATTTCAGAATATATCGTAAAGCTAAAACAATTACAAGAGTATTTTACTGACATAAAGACAGATGTACAGACCAATGAAACAAAAGAGACAGTCCAGAAATAAATCTAGGTATATACAGTCATTGACCTTCACAAGGGTGCCAGGAATACACAATGAGGAAAGGATAGTCTCTTTAATATATTATTTTTGGAAAAGTGAATACCAACATGCAAAAGATATGAATTTGGACCTTTACGCTATACACAAAAAAATCAACTCAAAGTGAATTAAAGACTTAAAAATAAGTCTTGAAACTATAAAACTTATTAAAGAAAACATGGAAAAATCATAACATTGGTTTTGAAAATGATTTTATGAATATGACAGCAAAAGCACTAGTAACAAAGCAAAAATAGACAAGTGGGACTATATCAAAACAAAATACTTCTGCATGGCAAAGGAAATGATAGAAAATACAGTGTATAGAATGAGAGAAAATATTTATAAGTCATTTATTAGATAAGGGGTCAATTTCTAAAATAAGCTAAGAACTTCTAAATCAATAGCAAAAACAAAACAAAACAAACATACAATTACCTGTTTAAAAATGGGCAAAGGCTTTGAATAGCTATTTCTCCAGAGAAGGTATACAAATAACAGATAAAAGGTGCTCAATATCACCAATCACCAGAGAAGTGCAAATCAAAATTATAATGACATATCTGCTCACACTTGTTAGGATAACTATTACCAAAAAAAAAAAAAGATAATGAGCATCCATGAAGATGTGGAAAATTGGAACCCTTTTACATTGTTGATGGAGATACAAGATGGAGCAGAGGATATGGAAAACAAAGGAGGCTCCTCAAAAATCTAAAAATAGAATTGTTCTTTGTTCTGGCAGTCATACCTCAAAGTATTTATCAAAATATTGACACCAAGATGTCAAATAAATATTAGTATCTGATATTCATTGCAGCAACACTCACAATAACAAAGATGTAGAAATAACTTAGATGTCCATCAATGGAACGGATAAAAAAAGTGTTGTATAAACATACAATGGAATATTATTCAGCTTTATGAAAGAAGGAAACTACAATATGCCACGATGTGGACGAACCTTGAGAACTTTATGCTAAGAGAAATAAGCTAGTAACAGAAAGATAAATACTTTATGATTCCACTTAAATCAGCTATCTAAAGTATTCAAACTCATGGAAACAAAGAGTAGAATGCTGGTCACCAAAGGATGGGTGGAGCGGGGAGGAAATTGCTAATCATAGGGCATAAAGTTTCAGCTGTGCAAGATGAATAGATTCTAGACATCTGCTTTACAACATTGTGCCTAGTGTTAATAATACTGAATTGCACACTTAAAAATTTGTTAAAAGAACAGATCTCATGTTAAGTGTGGTAAGACATTTAACATTACCATATTACATTAAAATAAAATGTAAAAAAAATTTAAAATATAACTAGATCCAAATGCTTTGCTTCAGAAAGAATGTGCCATTGTAAAGTATCATCACCAGATAGTGATTTTAAAATTGTTTTAATAAATGTAAGTTATAAATATTACATGATTTTAAATATATGATTTTAAATATATGATTTTAAATATGTGAAAAATAATTTTAAATATTTTTTGTATTTTAAATATTAAATTATTTTCTCCTCCTTTCACAGATTATTCTAAAATTCTCTCAAGCTTGTGAGCACTGATGCTTGTCTAAGTGGCTTATCTGATGAGGTGATCTGGACCTACATTCCTGATGTTTATGAGCAGCTAGTTACCTTGCCTTTTTCAGTTTATGGCTTATTCACCTCTTATGAAATTTGGATTGGTGGTCTGAAGAGTTGCTTAAGTAATTGTCAGATTGCAGTCATGTTATTATCTACCCCATTTTTAATAGAAGCACTACTTTATCCAGATCTTTTTTTGTTTGTTTTGCTGGGCTCTTGGCACAAGAAGTTTAAAGTGACCAAGCTACAGCCGTAGTTTGACATTTAATGGGACCCTTTCAGTGTCTCTTGGAAGCATTTTCCTTATACTGTATAAGCCTATAAGAAACAGGACTTCAAACTGACAAAACCTAAATATGGGTGAACAGGAAAAGCAAATCCTCCAAATAGGTCAGTGGTAATGATGGAAAGTGAGGTGACTCCTAATTTATTTATTGGTTTAACAACAGTGTTTTTTAATTATTTAATTATTGGGGTTACAAATCCATATATGAGCCACTGATTTACAGAAGGCTCCTTACAGGTATCCTATATAAGCTGACACCACAGCTATACGTTCAACAGGTGATTATATAGTTCTATCAGCTTGGCAATTTCTGGTTAATGAGACTTAAGAGGAATGGTGACTTATTGGACCAATTTCATACCTTCTTTGCTGCAAATATATCTGTAATTTTATTGGAGAAACATTCTTAAAACCCTTGCATAGTGTAATAAGACATCTATAGGTGAGAGAAACACATTGAAATCTAAAATGTGTGTCTACTGCTGTTAAAATAAATGACTACCCTTTCCAGGGAGAAAAGTGTCCATTAAAGTAAACTTGCTGCCAAGTGTCTGGTTGGTCTTCAGAAGAATATTGCCATATCAAGGGCTCAGAGTTGATTTTCATTAACATTATGTTAAACATTTCCCTGGAGGAGAAAGTAGATCAGCCTTAGCTAGTGTGACTCCAAGCTATTGGATCCATTAATTACTTCCATTCCTGTCACTATAGGGACACTATTCATGTGCCAATTGTGCTTGTACTATGATGCTGAGGTGAGCAGATGACTGATGTCAAGTGGCCCAGTTGTTTTTGTCTCCTTGGTTGTTCGTTCCTTATTCTGCAGTGGATAAACTGACTAGCATTAACACAGGACATACAAACACATATTTATGTTTCATGCCCACTCCCACAGATTCAGCGTCATGCTTCCCTTTCCTTCAACCCAGACGTCTTTGTCTTTGATATTTCAATTATTCTCCTTCCAGCCGTCCGACCAATGAGCCAAGTCATGTACCTATTCTAATTCTAGGCCCCCTTATTTTTTACATTAAATGGATAAGAGCATGCATTGCTTGAAGAAATGCTGAACGGAAAGATTTTTCCTTCAATGATGATTTCAGGACCACCCCTGAGTGAGGCTGTAGTGCAACCACAACCCATGTACCCAGTTATACCCAGCTATTATTCCAACCTATCTATTAACAAAACCTGGCATTTTTTGCTCCTCGATTAGCTGATGATAAAAAACTTCCCACATGGTCATAATTGAGAGCTGGAGAATAGGTACTGGTGTAATATTATTAGATCACATGGAGATCTGGAGGTGCCTCCTTGTTCTTATTCCTGGATATATTACTTATATCTTACAACTCAGCGATGCTAGGATTGGCCAGCCTTAAGACATAGTGGGTCTGGCAGAACCCAGCTTATAGTAGGCAGTTTCAGTCACGCTGTCACTTGATTTCTCCATCTCTACCAGGACCCAATAGCTCACAAAAGCCTGCTCTTTGAAAAATGTTGAACTCTTTGAGACAAATATCACAGACTAGCTACAGGACTATAGGTATCTATGTTTTGATGCTCTGATTGGACTTGTCTTGAACTCCAGAGTGGTTTCTTATTTGTTTGCTTATTGGTTTATTTTTACAACAGATACCATAAGTTTGTAAACTAATATAGCCCAGGTGGCAAAAGTGTTTGTACCGCAGCCTAGACCTGCAGCCAAATCTTTTACTGTTTTGGTCCCCATTTAAATCTGACAGGCTTAAAAAATAATTACTCTGTATATGGATCAGATTAACATTCCCACTAATATTCTACCTTAATAAGTATTTAAAGAAATCTGCAAACTGCTATGATTTGAATATGTCCCTGAAAAGTTCATGTGTTGGAAACTTAATCCCTAATGTGACAGTGTTTAGAGGTAGGTCCAAATAAAAGATACTTGGGTCATGAGGGCACAGCCCTCATGAATGGATTAATATTGTTATTGCAAGAGTACGTTATAAAATGTCTGGTCCCTGGTTCCTCTCTTTGTCTTGCACTCTTGCACACACTCCTCCACCTTCCATCTTTGACCATGGGGATGACTCTTGTCAGATGACAGTACCATGCTCTTGGACTTCCCAGCCTTTAGAACCATGAACCAAACAAAGCTCTGTTCTTTATAAATTACCCAGAGTGTGATACCCTGTTAGACCACAGAAAATGAACCAAGACAAAGATATTGTGCTTCCTTCTTAATAGTGAGGGTTGTGAGATTCAGTATTTTATGTATTACCATGAAGAGGGTATAGCAGCATGTCCTAAAAAACCCTACTCCTAAATATGTCACTAATATGGTGGGGCAATGAATTTTTGTAAGGTTTGTCTTTCACCTTCTGAAATGCCTGTGTCTTACCAAGGCTTCTGATATGGTTTGGTAGTGTCGCCACCCAAATCTCATCTTGAATTGTAGCTCCCATAATTCCCACATGCTATGGGAGGGACCCAGTGGGAGCTAATTGAATCATGGTTGTGGGTCCCTCCTGTGCTGTTCTCATAATTGTGAATAAGTCTTATGAGATCTGCTGGTTTTATAAAGGGGAGTTCCTCTACACACTCTCTCTTGCCTGCCACCATGTAAAATGTGATTTTGCTCCTCCTTCACTTTCCACCATGATTGTGAGGCCTCTCCAGCCATGTGGAACTGTGAGTCAATTAAACCTCTTTCCTTTATAAATTACCCAGTCTCAGGTATATCTTTATCAGCAGTGTGAGAACAGACTAATACAGTAAATTGGTACCAGTAGTGAGGTACTGCTGTAAAGATACCCAAAAAATGTGGAAGCGACTTTGGAACTGAGTAACAAGCAGAGGTTGGAACAGTTTGGAGGGCTCAGAAGACAGGAAGATGTGGGAAAGTTTGGAACTTCCTAGAGACTTGTTGAATGGCTTTGGCCAAAATGCTGATAGTAATATGGACAATAAAGTCCAGGCTGAGGTGGCCTCAGATGGAGATAAGGAACTTGTTGAGAACTGAAGCAAAGATGACTCTTGTTAAGCTTTAGCAAAGAGACTGGTGGAATTTTGCCCCTGCCCTAGAGATCTATGGAACTTTGAACTTGAGAGAGATGATTTAGGGTATCTGGCAGAAGAAATTTCTAAGCATCAAAGCATTCAAGAGTTGATTTGGGTGCTGTTACAAGCATTCAGTTTTATGTATTCACAAAGATATGGTTTGGAATTGGAACTTATGTTTAAAAGGGAAGCAGAGCATAAACATTTGGAAAATTTACAGCTTGATGATGTGATAGAGAAGCAAACCCATTTTCTGACAAGAAATTCAAGTTGGCTGTAGAAATTTGCACGAATAATGAGGAGCCAAATGTTAATATCCAAGACAATAGGGAAAATGTCTCCAGGGTATGTCAGAAGTCTTCATGGCAGCCCTTCCCATCACAGACCCAGAGGCCTAGGAGGAGAAAATGGTTTTGTGGGCTGAACCAGGGCGTTGCTGCTTTGTGCAGTCTCAGGACTTGGTGCCCTGCATCCCAGCCATGGCTAAAAGGGGCAAATGTACAGCTCAGACACCCTTCAGAGGATGCAAGACCCAAGCCTTGGTGGCTTACACATGATGTTGGACTTGCAGGTGCACAGAAGTCAAAAATTGAGGTTTTAGAACCTTCACCTTGATTTCAGAGCATGTATGGAAATGCCTGAATGTCCAGGCAGAGATGTGCTACAGGGGCAGAGCCCTCATAGAGAACCTCTACTAGAGCAGTGGGGGAGGGAAATGTTGGTAAGAGCCCCCACACAGAGTCCTCACTGGGGCACTGCCTAGAGGAACTATGAGAAGAGGGCCACCATCCTCCAGACTCAGAATGGTAGACCACTGACAGCTTGCATTGTGCACCTGGAAAAGCTGTAGACACTCAACATCAGCCTGTGAAAGTAGCCAGGAGGGGGTGCTGTACCCTGCAAAGCCACAGGGGTGAAACTGTCCAAGGCCATGGGAACCTACCTCTTGCATCACTGTGACCTGAATGTGAGACATCAAGTCAAAGGAGATTATTTCAGAGCTTTAAGATTCAATTGCTGCCTTGTGGGATTTCAGACTGACATGGGGCCTGTGGCCCCTTTGTTTTGGCCAATTTCTCCCATTTGCAATGGCTGTATTTACCCAATGCCTGTACCCTCATTTTATTAAGAAGTAACTAACTTGCTTTTGATATTACAGACTCATAGGCAGGAGGGACTTGTGTTGTCTCAGGTAAGACTTTGGACTTGGACTTTTGAGTTAATGCTGAAGACTTTGAGGGATTGTTGGGAAGGCATAATTAGTTTTGAGATGTGAGGACATGAGATTTTATAGGTGCCAGGGGCAGAATGATATGGTTTGGCTGTGTCCCCACCCAAATCTCATCTTGAATTGTAGCTCCCATAATTGCCACATGTCATGGAAGGGACCGGGTGAGAAGTAACTGAATCATGGGGCAGGTCATTCCTGTGCTGTTCTCATGATAGTAAATGAGTCTCATGAGATCTAATGGTTTTATAAAGGGGAGTTTTCCTGTACATGCTCTCTTGCCTGCCGCCATGTAAAACAAGACTTATCTCCTCTTTCATTTTCTGCCGTGATTGTGAGGTCTCCCCAGGCATGTGAAACTGTGAGTCAATTAAACCTCTTTCCTTTATAAATTACCTAGTCTTGGTATGTCTTTATTAGCAGCATGAGAACAGACTAATATAACTTCCAATATATTTTTCACTTATTGCCAATGTGATTTGATTACCGTGATGTTATACTTTCATTGAACTGGCTTTAGTATTGTGTTACATGGCCAGAGGGTCCAGATCCTTTTAGTTCCCATTGTTACAGAGGTTGAAAAAGTAACAAAGGCCTAGGAAATTACTATCAATGTGTACTTTTATCCATTCCAAGTGAATGCAAACTGTTTCTTTTTAAATTTATGGTAACAATGGGACAGCATTTCCTAGGTCAATAGCCACCTGTCATATAACAGAGGCAGTCTTCATATGTTTCAGCAAAGTTCTTGTATAAGCATATGCTGCTATAGGTTTTACTATGTGTGGAAGATCACTGTTATCCTCCAGGATCTGTCTGGCTTTTGTGAGAACTAGATTAGTGCATTAATAATATGATTAGGATCACTATCCCTACATTTTTTGGGTTTTAAAGTATATTGCTAAACTGCAGTTTTTTCCAGGATAGATTTTCTTTTTTTTTCCATCTCTATCTGCAAAGTTTTCCAATTGACTTTTCCCATCATCATATCTCTTACCTAACCAGTCAGGGAACCAAACAGCAAGAGATTATGACTGTGTATTGGGCTAGCTCTCCTCAACCATGTGATCATATAATCATCATTTCTTTTGCTTATATAGATTGAAAAATTCCTTTTTTTTCCAGATGTAATCTTGCCCATAGAGATGCCATGTTCTAGTAACCATCTCTAGAGTTCTATGTGGGTCAAATGTCCCTGATACCTATTCTAATCTTGATAGATTTATAATAATTGTATAGAGCTTTCTTCTTATCATTAAACATTGCCACCTGGACTCCCTTATTTCTTGAATATCATCCTTTTAGTTATTCACCATTTTCAATATGCTTTCTCCTAATTTTAGTTCTGACCTAGGCACCACTGAGCTTCTTTTTATTATTATTATTATACTTTAAGTTTTAGGGTACATGTGCACAATGTGCAGGTTAGTTACATATGTATACATGTGCCATGCTGGTGTGCTGCACCCATTAACTCGCCATTTAGCATGAGGTATATATCTCCTAATGCTATCCCTCCCCCCTCCCCCCACCCCACAACAGTCCCCAGAGTGTGATGTTTCTCTTCCTGTGTCCATGTGTTCTCATTGTTCAATTCCCATCTATGAGTGAGAACATGCGGTGTTTGGTTTTTTGTCCTTGCGATAGTTTACTGAGATTGATGATTTCCAATTTCATCCATGTCCCTACAAAGGACATGAACTCATCATTTTTTATGGCTGCATGGTGTATATGTGCCACATTTTCTTAATCCAGTCTATCTGACAAAGGGCTAATATCCAGAATCTATAATGAACTCAAACAAATTTACAAGAAAAAAACAAACAACCCCATCAAAAAGTGGGCAAAGGATATGAACAGACACTTCTCAAAATAAGACATTTATGCAGCCAAAAGACACATGAAAAAATGCTCATGATCACTGGCCATCAGAGAAATGCACATCAAAACCACATTGAGATACCATCTCACACCAGTTAGAATGATGACCATTAAAAAGTCAGGAAACAACAGGTGCTGGAGAGGATGTGGAGAAATAGGAACACTTTTACACTGCTGATGGGACTGTAAACTAGTTCAACCATTGTGGAAGTCAGTGTGGCGATTCCTCAGGGATCTAGAACTAGAAATACCATTTGACCCAGCCATCCCATTACTGGGTATATACCCAAAGGATTATAAATCATGCTGCTATAAAGACACATGCACACGTATGTTTATTGCGGAGCTATTCACAATAGCAAAGACTTGGAAGCAACCCAAATGTCCAACAATGATAGACTGGATTAAGAAAATGTGGCACATATACACCACTGAGCTTCTTAATGTGCCTTTCTCACAAGCACCTTCCTTGTTATTTGGTAAACAAAGTATTAGACAAGCCCTCTTGTGAATAATAGTCATCCATAGGTGGCATATCTATTCTACTATATACTTTTTGTGAATTTTTAATTAGTTTCTTCCACTGTCTCCCATGGTAACTCTTGCATTGTTACTTTACTTGATGGATCTTTGCTTTCTCCAAGCTTTTAAAAACCATCACAGCAGACTTTCAGTATTGTACCATTTCCTCATTCTATTCCTCTTATCTTATAGCCTAATTTTTCCCTCTATTTTTCATGTCTTTATGTGATTAATTATGAGAAAATTTTTTATATCTTTTGATCTATAATTTTTTCTTCCATGGTGTTTGATTTAATGATTGAAACTTTTTATTAAGTTTTGTTAAATTTCAAAAAATTAATTTTTATTTTTAGAAGTTTATATTTTTAAACTGTATTCATTATTTTGATAGTATTTTACTGCTTGATTATTTTATTCCATTTTTTATTTACTACAAATACATATACTTTATTATTTATTTATAAAATAAAATACAAATATATTTTGATTAAAGGGGAAACAGATTTTCAGAAGTTACTGTGAAACAGCAATGCCTAAAAATTAATTTTTGTCCAGGCTTTTTGTTTTTTGTGGGAAGGCCCTTTGAGTATCTAGTTTCCAATTCTGCCAGAATTACAAAGCATTATTTTTTTCGTTCTTTTTATTTGCATTGATTCTATAGGTGAAAAAATATTTTATGTTGATTAATTCACATTGTTCTCACTTCTAGTGAGGCAGTACTTTTCCCATATATTTATTGACCATTTTCACTTCATCATCTGTTGGTTGTCTATGTAGGTCTTATATTATTTCAAAAGTGAATTGTTTCTCTTTCCCTCACCAATTTCTAGACACCTTTTTCTGTATTCATAATATGACTTTCCCTTCTCATATGCATAAATTTTTTCTCAATCATTATTTATTTATTGCTTTTGTGTATGAAGTCTATTAAAAAAGAAAATATGGATAGCCAGATATATATTTAGAAACTTTTCCGTAAATAGGGCATACATTCTCCTATGGTACAGCTAAAACCCTTATGGGCTTTCTACTGTTCTGAGAGTTCTCCAGCCTCCCCTTCCCTCCCACACACACATTGATTGTCCAGTGGGTAGGGATAAGTCAAAGTGCAGACCTTTTCCCCAAGGACACATTGAAGATCTCCCTGCAAATCTTTTACTTCCCCTATTCTGGAGAGTTTTGTTCAGCCAGAAAATGAGATATATTGTCTATTCATCTATGTTTTGAAATCTATTTCTTTTCCCTGGCTGAGTCTTTCAGAGCTTATGCTTTTGAAATATGGGAGGAAACTGTTGTCTTTATTGATTTCTATGTTTAGTTCTTTCATTCTCTTAAAAAAATAGCAGTAAAGATAAAACATCCATACTATTTCTTGAATGGGGAAATAATGGTGTGACATGAAGTGTGTACATGGGAAAGACATAACAAAATCCATCAAAATAGAATTATAGTTAATATGAAATAATATAACAGATATTATATAATGGGATATAATGCAATTTAATATATGCAGATACCAAAAATATTTTAAAAATCGCAACCATTTTTAATAAAATATTGAACTAAGAAGTCTAAGGCCAAGAGAAAACTTTGTAGAAAATAATGACCTGTATCAAACTATCAAAATGAAAAATAGGCAAGTATTTTACTATTTCCATTGATATTTAACATTGTTTAGAAAGTTCTAGATTCTATAATTGAAAGACTATACAAATACTGGAAAAAAGAGGCAAACATAGTTCCATGTTTATATATCTAAAAACACCTGAAGAGACTATTTAATTCATGATAGAGAATGACTTCCCTTTCCATCTAACCATATGCTAATTAGTGAGTTATGTTTCGTGAAACTCTGTACTTCCAAACATTTGCATATCTGTTACCCTCTTTTTAACTTATTGCCTCTCTTCCTTGTCTTTATTCTATACTTCATAGATGCAATAATTATCAAAGTGTCTTTCCTTAGGCTTTTTTTTTTCACTTGCTACCATATCCCCACAAGAATCACATTCTGTCCCATTCTGTCTCTAAGTTAAGTTTTTCCTCTTTCATATGAATAAAACTCATGTACCCACCAAGACCTCACTGAGAACTCTAGATCCACAAATATATTTCTAGAGGAAGTAAGCCTAAAAGGAAAAATACTAGAATATGGTAGCTACCACAGTAAAAAAAAGTAAACAGCAAACTTCACAGAAAATGATTACTTATAAGTACTTCTCTTAAAAAAAGCAAGGCAAGAGGCTATTTAATGATGTTTGGACATCTCTAGATAAGAAGAAAATATAAATAGAAAAATTAGTACAATAGCCTGGAGGACATCCTTCACCCTGGCGGACTTCCTTGTGTGATAAGCACCTTAACCTCAACAGGAACAAGACTGCACACCTCCAGCTTTCTGAAAAACTTACCTCTGCTCATTGCTCTGACTGCCCTCATTCAAATAAGATCATTCTAGTCATTCAGGTTTGAAATCATCTTTGAATTCCTCTCCCTTTTCACATCCTTTTTACTCTATCTCTGTGATATTGCAAAACTTGCTGCCCTTCTCACCATTCCACTGACGTTTTCTTATTTCAGATTCTCTTTACCTTATACTTTTTAAAACAAATTCAAATGTCTAAGGCATTCTGAACGTATTTTGTCATATTTATCTTACTGCTATATTTATCTTTTAAAAAGTGATATAGTTTGGATATTTGTCCCCTCCAAATTTCATGTTGAAATCTGATCCCCACTGTTGGAGATAAGGCCTAGTGGGAGGTTTAAATCATGGGGTTATTATGAATGGCTTAGGATCATCACCTTGAGTATGAGTGAGTTCTTACTCAGTTAGTTCACACATTAGTTCATCTGTTCTTACTCTGTTAGTTCATGCTTGATGATGAAAGAGTTCTTACTCTGTCAGTTTATTAGTCCTTTAAACAAATGACTCCTATTTAAAGGAGTCTGGCACCACCTCCTCTCCCTTGCTTCCTCTGTCATGCTGTGACATATTGGGTCTCTTTTTGCTTTCTACCATAGTTGTAAGTTTCTTGAGGCCCTCACCAAAGCAGATGCCTGCACTATGCTTCTGGTACAGTCCACAGAACCATAAGCCAAAATAAGCCTCTTTTCTTTATAAATTACCCAGTCTCAGGTATTTATGGTAACACAAATGGGCTAATACAAAATGTTGCATTAATAACGTCTGCCACAATAAAGAAGGAAAACAAAACCTGAAATGGATATCTATCACCTCCTAAAAACTTAGCCTGCCAATTTAGGTCAAAACGGAGGTCAATCCATCCTTACACCTTGCTACTCCTTTTCTCATACTCCAAGTTCTAAAGATGTTGACCTTGTAGTTCTCCCAAGTCCTCTTCATTTCTCAACTCTGAGAGTTGATTTACAAGTACCCTCCATCTCTAATCTCTTTCTTCTTCATCATTGCATGTCAAAACTCACCCGTTATTTAAGGTACAGTTTAAATGCCATCTCCTTAATGTAACACTCCAGCAGAAACAATCGTTCCTTTCTCTGAACTCCATTATATTTTATCTTTGCAATTCCTATGGCATTCATTTTCTCAATTTTACATCGCAGTGATTTTCACCATTCTTTCCTTACCTGATTTGAACTTAAAGTTTGCAGCCAGAACTATGACTTGAACTTTTTTTTTGTCTCCATATTATTAAGTAGAGTGCTTTCAGGGAGTAGATAATGATTACTTATTTAAAAATTGAATACTTTATATGAAATTGACCAATTAAGATTAAATTCACCCATTGGCTAAATTTCTACAAAATAGACTTGGTAGAAATAGGTTTAAGTGCTTATGGTTTAAATAAAAGACTATTTTTTGGCTTATGTTTGAGTTTTTAGCTGTGAGTTTTATTGATACTTTTGGATGAAACTCCATTAGGCAGTCAAATGCACCTTTGGAAGCTTTTGGAGATAGAAATTTTCTGAGACTTGCTTTTTAATGGTGAATGTAGCGCTTAAGGTTTTTAAAATAAAGAGAAACAAAATGAACTCCTGGGGACATGTTCAGGGAATTGTTCAGCATGCCGTAATCCTCATTTTTCCTACATTACAGTCAATCCATTAATGGGAACCCCTCTCCTTAGAACTTAGGTGAAAAAACTTGAAGCAGAAGGTACCACCTCACTTCCTCCAAAAGTAGAAAAACTCAGACTCTCCAACAAAGAAGCCCGTGTAAGGAGGACACACTAAAGTTTGATCTTTGATTTAAGAAAAAGTAAATCAGTATCTATAGAGATTAAGAAGAAAGCCATTTTTAGAACTAATGTTTCTTCTAAAATAACATTTTTTTTTTCTTTTTTGGGATACTATTCTGACCAGGCACAAAATGGATCTTGAATACTCATAATAAACAGACTATGAAGTGGGAGTTATTTTCATCATTTTATAAATGAGAACTTTGGCAGCTTGGGATTATTAGTTAGTGGTAATAGCTATAGTTATTGGTTATTATTATTATCTAACTATTTATACCTGTGGTAAATGTGTCAGCTTTCTCCAGAGTTACAAAACCAATATACCATTCAGATATAGAGATGGAGATAGAGATGCAATAGCCTAACCAATTTAACACATATAATTTACTATCATAGCAACCATACAATTTATGGTCAAAATTGGGAAATTTGGGAGACAAAAATATTCTTCATTAATAATTATGCCAAGACTTTAGGTATAAGCAGACAACTTTGTTCTTGGGTAAATCAGAACTAGTGGTCGTTCTATTCATAGCTCAAATAGTTTCCTTATCACCATACACATTGTAACTATCCACCTTTCAATTTTTACCTCAAAACTCAATATATTTTAGAGTGTTCTAGGCTAATAAAGCAAGTAGTATTTACAGTTTTTTTCTGTTGTATACACTGAGTAAGCTAGAAGTTAATTTGTATTTTATTTTTCAAGGACTCAAATGATAAAGTAATTTTTCACTGTCACAATACACCTGACAACACAGAGAAGGCTGTGAAGAAGTCAGAGAAGACTGTTGTAGAGACCTCTAAATAATATGGTTGTCCAGATAAATTTTCTGGTATTTATCTATCATACATAGTAAGTGTACATATTTATGGACTGCATGTGATATTTTCATAGATTGCATACAGTGTGTAATGACTGAATCAGGGTAATTGGGATCCATCACTTCACACATTATTTGTCTTGGGAAGATATCAGATCTTCTCTACTAGCCACTTTGACATATACAATAAATTATTGTTAACTATACTTACACTACTGTGCTGTTAAACACTACAATGTGTTATTTCTATCTAATTGCATTGTTGTACCCATTAAGCAACTTCTCTTCTTCCCTTCTTTCCTCCTACCCTTTCCAAACTCTGGTAACCACCATTTTACTCTCTCCATCTATGAGATTAACTTTTTCATCTTCCACATATGAGTTAAAAATGCAATATTTGTCTTTCTCTGCCTGCCTTACTTTACTTAACAGAGTGTCCTCCATTTCATCTATGTTGTTGGAAATGACAGGATTTTATTCTTTTGTGGCTTATTTTCCATTGTGTATCTATATCCTATTTTCTTATTAGTTTGTTAATGAATACTTAGGTTCACTCCTTGGCTAAGGAGCCATATCTTGGCTGCTGTGAATAGTGCTGCAATAAATAGGGTAGTGCAGATATCTCTTTTATATACTGACTTCCTTTCTTTTGGAAATATACCCAACATTGGGATTTCTGGATCATAAAGTATTTCTATTTTTAGATTTTAGATTTTGAGGAAACTCCATACTCTTTTTCATAATGGCTGTAATAATTTACATTTCTAGCAACACTGTACAGGAGTTCTCTTAGATCCACATCTTTATTACCAAAAAGCTGGTAGAACTGATAAATAAATTCAATAATGTTGCAAGATACAAAATCAAATTGCAAAAATTAGTAACATTCTGGTATTTATTATTTAAAAATTTTTTAGATTGTTTTTGTAATGTGTGCTCTACTATGACTAAAAATAATTCTACATTTTAAACAATATTCATTAATATTTACCTTTCTGATAAGATATTTGATTGCATGAATTGTTTTAACTTTTTACTTTTCGTTGTAAGAACACTTAACATGAGCTGTACCCTTTTAACAGATTTTTAAGTGTATCATACAATATTATTAATTATAGACAAATTATTTTACAACAGATTTCAAGAAATTCATTTTGCATAATTGAATTGAATCTTTATACCTATTTATTAGCAGCTCATTTTCCATTCCTTCTGCTCCAGTAACAACCTGTCTGCTTTCTCCTTCTATGAGTTTGACTACCTTAGATGCCTCATCTAAGTAAGTCAGGATTCCTTGTCCTCCTGTGACTAGCTTATTTTATTTAGTGTAATGTGCTCATGTTTTATCTATGTTGTTGTATATAGAAGGATTTTCTTTAAGACTGAATAGAAGGATTTTCTTTTATTAAGGCTGAATAATAATATGTGTATATACTTAATTTTTTATTCATTCATGTGTCAATTGATATTTAGGTGGTTTCCATATCTTGGTTGTTGTAAATAGTGCTTCAATTAGCATTGGAGTGCAAATATCTTTTTGAGACTCTGAGGGCAATTCTTTTTTTTTTGTAAATACCCAGAAGTGGGATTGCTGGGTTACGTGGTGGTTCTATTTTTAATTTTGAGAAACCTCCGTATGGTTTTCTGTAACAGATGTACTATATTGCATTCCCACTGGTAGTGTACAAGGGTCTCAATTTCTCCACATCTTTGTTGACACCTGTCTTTTGATTTGTTGGTACTAGGGATTCTAACAGCTGCGAAGTGATAGCTTATTGTGTTTTTGACTTGTACTTCCCTAATTACTAGTGAGATTGAGCATCATTTCATATACTGCTTGGCCATTTGTGCATATTTTTTGAAGAAAAGTGTATTAAAATTTTTAGCCTGTTTTTTAACTTGGATTGTTAATCTTTTTGCTATTGAGTTATACAAGTTATTTGTGTGTTTGGAAATTAACTCTTTATCAGGTATACAGTATACAAATATTTTCTCCCATTCTGTAGGTTGCCTTTTCACTTTGTTAATTGTTTTATTTGCTGTGCAGAAGCCTTTTAGTTTGATGCAGTCCCCCTACTTTTGCTTATGTTGCCTGTGCTTTTAGTGTCTTATTCATAAAATTATTACTGAGGCCAATGTCATGAAGGTTTTTTCTGATGTTTTTATAATGTCTGTGATGTTTTCTTTAAAGAGCTTTACAGTTTCAGGTCTTATGTTTAAGTCCTTAATCCACTTGGAGTTGCTTTTATGTATGCTATAGGATAAGGGTAATTTTCTTCTTTTGCTTGTGGATATCCGGTTTTCCTGGCTCCATTTGTTTAGGTGACTATCCTTTCTTCAGAATGGATACTTGGCAACCTTGTTGAAGGCCAGTTTACTGTATATGTGTGGATTATTTCTAGGCTCTCTATTCTGTTCCACTGGTCTGTATGTCTGTGTTTATGCCAGGACCATATTGCTTTGATTGTTGTAGCTTTGTAATATATTTTAAAATCAGGAAATGTGATATCTCCAGCTTTGTTCTTCATTCTCAAGATTGTTTTGGCTATTGAGAATTCACTTGGATTCTACATAAGTTTGAAAATTGTATTATTTCTATTACAATAAACATGGATATTTTTAGTAAATATCCACTGAATATAGATCTTCCTAGACTTTCTACACTTCATGATTCAGTCTGGGAAGGTTGTATGTTTCTAGGAAGTTATCCACATCTTCTAGGTTATCTAATTTTTTGACTTCTAGCACTCATATAGTTTCTAATGGTTCATTTTTTATTGCTATGGCATAAATTATAATATCTCCTCTTTCATACTTTATTTAAGTCATCTCTTTTTTTTCTTAGTCTTGGTAATGGTTGGAAAATGTCTATTTTGTTTATGCTTTCAAGAACCAACTCCCTAATTTCACTGATACTGTTTTTCTATTTTCCATTTTGTTTATTTTTTTCTTGTATTCGTTAGTGTTCCTCTTCTTCTACTAACTTTGGATTGTTTTTAAGCAGTTCTTTGAAGGATAAAGTTAGGTTGTTTAAAATCTTTCCTCTTTTTAAAATATAGGCCTGTATCACTATAAACTTCCCACTTGGTACTGTTTTTTCTGTATCTCATAAGTTTGAGTATGTTGTCTTTTTATTTTCATTTGTCTCAAGATAGTTCCTAATTTTCTTCTTTTAAATTTTATGACCCATTGGTTGCTCAATTATGTTTTGTTTTATTTTCACATGTTTGTGAATTTTCCAGGTTTTCTATTGCTTTGATTTTTAGTTTTATTGCATTGTGGTCAGAAAAGGCATTTGGTATCAATTACATCTTCTGGAATTTTTAAAGACATGTTTAGTTAAGACCTGTGATCTATCCTGGAGAATATTCCGTGCATACTTGAGAAGAATGTATATTCTGTTGCTGTTGGATATAGTATTCCTTTTCTTTTTTTTTTTAGGTCCATTTGGTCTATAATGTTGTTTGGTCTACTGTTTCTTTATTGATTTTCCTGTCCAGATAGATGGTTTATTCATCATTGAAAATAGGGTATTTAAGTTTCATACTATTTTATTGCTATGTAATTCTCTATTCAGTTTTTTAATGTTGGCTTTGTATATTCAGGTCCTCTGATATTGGGTAAAAATATATTTATAATTACTATATCGAACTGGAAAATTGACCTTTTTATTTTTATATAATGTCCTTTGTCTTTTGTGACAGATTTTCACTTAAAGTATATATATTTTTAAGTACACCCAATCCTGCTGTGTGTTACAATTTGAATGGAATATCTTTTTTCATCCCTTCACTTCTATATATTGTTAAATTTAAAGTGAGTCTCTTGTTGATATAGTATGGCTCTGTGTCCCCACCCAAATCTCATGTTGAATTATAATTCCCAACTTCGGGGGAGGGACCTGATGGGAGGTGATTGGACCATGGGGACAGATTTCCCCCTTGCTGTTCTCATGATAGTGAGTTCTCATGAGATCTGGTTGTTTAAAAATATAAAGCACTTCCCTCTTTCTCTCTCTCTCCTGCTCTGCCATGGTAAGAAGTGCTTGCTTCCCCTTCGCCTTCTGTCGTGATTGTAAGTTTCCTGAGGCCTCCCAGCCGTGATTCCTGTATAGTCTGCAGAACTGTGAGTCAATTAAACCTCTTTTCTTCATAAATTACCCAGTCTCAGGTAGTTCTTTATAGCAGTGTGAGAACAGTCTAATACACTTGTAGACAGCTTATATTTGAATCTTGTTTTGTTTATCTGTTAAGCCACTCTTAGCTCCTTTGAAAGAGTTTAATCCATTCACATTTAAAGTAATTATTGATAGAAAAGGACTTAACTACTGCAATTTTGTTTATCATTTTCTGGGTGTTGTCTAGTTTTTTGCACCTATTTCTCTTTTACTGTCTTTCTCTGTATTTAATTATTTTTTGTTACTATGCATTGATCCCTTTATCATTTTTTATGTTGTAAGTCTTTTTCTGTGGATAGCTTTTATGGTTACTATTGGACTTACATAAACCAACTTATAAGAGTCCATTATAAGCTGATAAAAACTTAATTTTTTTCACATACAAAAATTCTACATTTCTACTTCCTCTCCCCTAACACTTTGTTATTGATGTTGCTAATTGCAGTTTTGTTCTATGCTTTCATTAACATATTTTATAGTTACATTTATTTATGTTATGTTTATGTAGTCATGTCTTTGTATCTTTTATACTAGAATTAAAAATGATTTTCTCATCAACATTACAGTATTACACTATTCTGTATGTGCTTTGGTATTTACCTATACCAGTCATTTCATATTACTGTTTAGCATCAGTTTCTTTCAACTTAAAGAACTCTCTTTAGCTTTTCTCATAAGCCAGGACTAGTGCTGATGAACACCCTCAAAATTTGTTTCACAAGGAGTTTTTATTACTTACTTTTTTTGAAGAAAAGTTTTGCCAGATATAGTATTTTTGTTTGACAGTTATTTATTTATATCTCATTAGTGCTTTGAAAATATCATCACACTCCCTTCTGGCATGCAGTGTTTCTACTGAGACATCTACTGATAGTCTTATAGATTTCCCTTATTTGTGAAAATCACTTTTCACTTACTGCTTTCAAAATTCTCCTTTTGTCTTTGACTTTTGCCAATTTGATTATAAGTTTTCTAGGTATGGATTTTTCTTGGATTTTCCTTATTTGGGGCTTGGTAAGCTTCTAGATATGGATGTCCATTTTTTTCCTCAGATTTTGGAAGTTTTCATCTATCATGTTTTTAATATTCTTTCCTCCCCTTTATCTCTCTCTTCTTTTGGGATTTCCATAAGGCAAGTATTTGTCTACTTGGAATTAAATTTGAGGTTTTTAAATATTTGTTTGAATTTTCAGTGTTTGCTGAGATAAATAACTCCATATTTTTAAAGCCAAGGGAGTGGGTGTATGATGAAAGATACAATGTAGGGATGGAAAGACTAGTTAGCAGTCTTTGGTGAATAATGGTAATAATAAAATGATTGTTGAAAATGATAATTTTGTGGAATATTTACAAGTGGTATATTTTTCTCATACAAAAATCTCTGCAGGGCAAGGGCTGTATTGAGCAGAACAGAACTATAATTACTAATGTGATTGATAAAGCTTCTTGGGGCAAGTTTCTATGGCTGATAGTGACAACTTGTGCCTTGCATTTGGGTTGGGTTCCTTCTCCTTAAGCGAAGTGATCTGTGGGAGGCTGCATATTTTCTAAACATCTTTCTGATTGCGTACTTGCTAAGGAATTTTTTTCTCTTCCATGATAATTCTGTATTTGCACTCATATAATTAGCTATTCTATGAATTACCTTACCCCTCCCTTACAGTAAACTAGGAATAGAAGGGAACATCTTCAATGTGGTAAAAAAATATTTACAAAAAATACTATAGCTAACATTATGCTTAATGGCAAGAAACTATCATTAGAAACAAGGTAAGGATGTCTCCTCTCATCACTTCTTTTCAACATCATACTGGAAATCCTAGCTAATGGAATAAAATAAAATAAGATACTGACATGGAAAAAAGAAACAAAACTGTCTTTGTCCACAAATGACATAATTTTAATATAGAAAATCCAAAAGTCAACAAAGGACGTCTTGAAAGAAATAACCCTAGGGTTAATATACAAAAGTCACTCGTTTTTCCATATAGCAGCAATAAAAAAGTGGAATTTGAAATCAGAAAGCAAAATAATTTACATTAGCACCAAAAATTGTAATACTGAAGTAGAAATTTTTTAAAAGTACAAGATTTTTATGAAGAAAACTAAAAAATGCTGATAAAAAATTAAAGAAGAATAATGTAAATGGAGAGTTTTCCATGCTCATAAATAGAAAGATTCAATACTGTCAACATGCAGTTCTTACCCTATAGATTTAACACAATCACAATCACAATACTAAGGTTTGTTTTATTTATTTTTATTTTTGTTGATATTAACAACCTGATTTTAGGTTATACAGAGATAAAAAGACTCAAAATATGTAACATAATTTTGAAGAAAAAAAAAAGCTGGAAGACTGATACTATCCAAATTTAAAACTTATAATAAAGTTATCACAGGACAAAAGAATATACAAATAGATTAATGAAACAAAATAGATCCATATAAGTATCGTCAACTGATTTTTCACAACTAAGCAATGATAGTACAATGAAGCAAAGATTGTCTTTCCTACAAATAGTGCTGGAAATCTTTATGCAAAACAAAATGGAATCTGGATGAAGACTGTATTCTTCACAAAAAAAATAAGTCAAAATGGATTATAGAAGTAGACAAAAAATTCATTAAAATTAAAAATTTATCTCAGGAGAATGAAAGAACAAGCCCCAGATGGAGAAAACAATTGCAAAATAACAACTCATTTAAGAACCTTTATCCAAAATAGACAAATAACTCGAGACTCATCAATAATAAAATGAACAACTTGATTAAAAAGTAGGCCAAGACCTTAACGGACACCTCACTAAAGAAGATAAACAGATGGCAAGTAAACATATGAAAAACATATGAAAAGATATTTTACATCATGTCATCATAGAAATATAAATTAAAATAATGAGATACCACCACACAATAATTAAAATGGACAAATCCAGAACCTTGACAACAGTCTGACCATAGGATTCAGCAATTATAGTTTTTGGTATTTACCGAAATGAGTTGAAAACTTGTCTACACAAAAACTGCACACAGGTATTTACAGCACCCTTATTCTTAATTGCCACAACTTGGAAGCAATCAAGATGGTTGAACTCAGCAATCAATATGAAGGACTCAGTAGGTTAGTGGATAAATAGATTGTTATACATTCAGACAATGGACTATTTTTCAGCAATAAAAAGAGAGAAAGTGTCAAGCCATGAAAAGGCATGGAAGAATCTTAAATGTATACTATTAATAAAAGAAGCCAGTCTTAAAACTATGTATACTGTATGCTTCCAACTATATCACATTCTGCAAAAGGCAAAACTCTGGGGACAATAAAAAGTTCAGTGACTGCCAGGAGTTAGGGGACAGGGAAGGATAAATAGGAAGAGCACACAAGACGTTTAGTCTGGTGAAAGTTCTGTATGATAGAGTTATAGGAGACGCATGTGACTTGAAATTTGTCCAAAGCTGTGGAATACATTTGTTCAAAGCCAAGAGCAAACCTGAATATAAACCATGGCCTTTGGGTAATAATAATCTGTCAATGTAGTTTCATCAATTTTAACAGATGTACCACTTTGGAGGATAATGTTGATAGTGGGGTAGGCTATGCAAGTGTGGTGGCAGGAGGTTTATGGTAAATCTAAATAAAGTCTTTTATTTAAAAAGAATAATTTCTACTCAGTTTTAAGGATCTTACCCTTTCTCATCAACTATGGTGGTTAATATTGAATGTCAAGTTGATTGGATTGAAGGATGTAAAGTATTGATCCTGGGTGTGTCTGTGAGAGTATTGCCAAAGGATATTACCATTTGAGGCATGGCTGGGTAAGGCAGACCCAACCTTAATCTGGGTGAGCACCATCTAATCAGCTGCCAGCAAATATAAAGCAGGCAAAAAAAAAAAAAAAAAAAAAAATGTGAAAAGGCTGGACTGGCCTAGCCTCCCAGCCTACATCTTTCTCCCATGCTGGATGCTTCCTGCCCTTGAACATAGGACTCAAAGTTCTTCAGTTTGGGACTTGGACTGGCTCTCCTTTCTCCTCAGCTCTCCTTTCTCCTCAGGCCCAGAGCCTGTGGAGGACAGAATGATTTTTGTAGACCAGGCCAGGTTCCATTGCTCTGTTCAGCCTTGGGATGTTGCTCCCTTCGTCTAGGCTGCTCCAGCTCCAGCCCCAGCCTTGGCTCAAAAGGCTCAAGATACAGCTCAGGTTGCAACTCTGAATGATGTAAGCCATAAGCCTTGGTGGCTTTGATGTAGTATTAAAGCTGCAGGTTCTCAGAGTAGAGGAGGCATGACAGCTTCCACCTAGATTTCAGGGGATGTATGATATGGTTTGGCTCTGTGTCCTCACCCAAATCTCATGTTGAACTGTACTTTCCAATGTTGGGGGAGTGACCTGGTGGGAGGTGACTGGCTCATGGGGGTGAATTTCCCTCCTTGCCGTCCACATGATAGTGAGTTCTCATGAGATCTGATGGTTTAAAACTGTGTGGCACTTCCACCGTTGCTCTCTCTGTCTCTCCTGCTGCTCTGTGAAGAAGGTGCTTACTTCCTTTTTGACTTCTGGCATGATTTTGAGTTACCCAAGGCCTCCCAGTCGTGCTTCCTGTTAAGCCTGCAGAACTGTGAGTCACTTAAACCTCTTTTCTTCATAAATTACCCAGGCTTAGGTAGTTCTTTTTAGTGGTGTGAGAATGAACTAATACATCGTATGACACAGCCTGGGTGCCTGGGCAGAGCCCCTGCAGAGAGCCTCTCCTAGGCAGAGCCAAGGGGGAACTGTGGGGTTGAAGCCTTCCCACAGAGTTCTCACTCAAGAACTGCCTAAAGGAGCTATGGGAACAGGGTCATTGTGTTTTAGAATCCAAAATGGTAGGTAGATCAACTGGGAGGCTTCATCCCCGAGCTTAGAAAAGTGGCAGACTCTCAATTCCAACCCATAAGAACAGCTACCTAAACTGTGCCTAGGAAAAGTCCACAGTGCTGGGGCTGTGTGAGGCCTTGGGCGCCCACCCCTCATACAGGGATGCTAGACATAGAGTCAAAGGAGATTATTTTAGAACTCTAAGATTTAATGACTGCCCTGTGGGGTTTCAGTCTTGTGTGGGGCCTGTAGCCCCTTCCTTTTGGACACTTTCTCTCTCTTGGAGTGGGTGTGTTTACCTAATTCCTGTGCTCTTATTGTATCTTAGAAGTAAATAATTGATTTTTATTTTATAGGCTCAAAGGTGGAAGGAGAGAAGTCTCAGATGAGACTTAAAAGACTTTGGATTTAGTGCTGGAATGAGTTAAGACTTTGGGAGACTGTTAGGAAGAGACGATCCTATTTTGCAGTGTGAGAAGGATATGAAACTTGGGGGTTCAGGGATGAAGTAATATAGTTTGGATATTTGTCCACTCCAAATCTCATGTTAAAATGCAATTCCCAGTGTTGGAGTCAGGGCCTGATGGGACATGCTTCTATCATGGGGGCATATCACTCATGAATGGCTTAGCACCATCTCCTTGGTGAAGAGTGAGTTCACACAAGATCAAGTTGTCTAAAAGTGCTCTCGCTCTTGCCATGTGAGATACATGCTCCTCCTTTGCCTTCTACCATGATTGTAAGCTTCCTGAGGCCTCTCCTGAAGTCGATGCCAGTACTACACTTCTTGTACTGTCTGCAGAACTGTGAGCCAATTAAACCTCTTTTCTTTATAAATTATCCAGCCTCAGGTATTTCAGTACAGCAACACAATAATGGCCCAATTTAGCTAGTAAGACATTATTCCTGAGTTTGTCTGTGAGGGTTTCTGTATCAGGTTAGTATTAATTGGTGAACTGAGTAGAGCAGATGGGCTTCCCAGTATGGGTCTGCATCATGCAATTAGTTCAGGGCCTGAATAGGGCAAAAACAAAAATAAAGGAAGAGCAAGTTGTTCTTTCTGCTTGTGCTGACACCATCTTCTTGACTTCAATGCTTCTGATTCCCAAGCTTTTGGACTCAGATGGATACTTACACAACTGGTCCTCTGATTCTCAGGCCTTTGGACTTGGGCTTAATTATACTACCAGCTTGTTTGCTTTCTAGCTTGCAGATGAGAAATTGTGAGACTTAGTCTCCATAACTTCATGAGCCAATTCACATAATCAATATTCATATGTGTATGTATCTATTTCTATATATCTGTTATTGGTTCTGTTTCTCTGGAAAACCCTGACTAATTCAGAGGTATGTAGTACATGGCCAAGGACTATTGGAGGAATTAATTAATAAAAGCCTATATTCATAAATTATAGTAACTACACATGATACAAAGCCATGAGTGTTTTAATTAATGTGATATCATCATTGAAAAATACATCTCTCCATTTTTTTAGGTAGAGCTTATAATTGTAACATTTACTAGACAAATTTAATTTCCTAATCATTAATCATTTCCTTAATCAATCAAACTTTGTTGTTACCATGAGTGGTTTCTTTTCTCATCTACTTTCTCCAGCTTTCTGGCATTAGGATCATGACTGCATTAGTCACTTTTTAGATCCCCATATTTATGCAAATGCAGTTTTTATTGCTCTCTCATCCCATCTCAATCAGATTTCTTCCACAAGCCCAAATATAATTGGAATCCTTATGAACAATTTAGAAATTCTAAGCTTATACTTGTGAGCTTCTGGCTTTTTCCACACACGTCCCAATTTGCTCTGCCTTTACATAGCTGTCAAATATTTAGACTAGCCATGGAAGCATGCTGTAACTGCTTGTTATGTATGTGTATATATATATATATATATGCTGTAACTGCTTGTTATATATATATATAGTTGAGGAAAGAAAGGAGGAGAGTCTGAATTTTTTAAAGGTTTTTATGCAAGGGTTATCTCTACCCAGCCTATCTTCACCCTTTTTTTTTTTAACTAATACGCTACTTCTCTGTTTTTCTAGAATGAAAATAATAATATATTAAACAGAATATATTGCTATAAACAATAATGTTGGAGAAGGTAGAATACATGGGTTTTGATTTTCCTTTCTACTTATTATTTCTATATGCATTAAGTATTTCATTTCATCTTTATGGACTTGAGTTATCACTTCTGCAAAATGTTATAGTACTTGTCTTTTTTTCTTCTTCTTCTTCTTCTTATTATTATTATACTTTAGGCTCTATGGTATATATGCGCAACGTGCAGGTAAGTTACATATGTATACATGTGCCATGCTGCTGCGCTGCACCCACCAACTCGTCATCTAGCATTAGGTATATCTCCCAATGCTATCCCTCCCCCCTCCCCCCACCCCACAACAGTCCCCAGAGTGTGATGTTCCCCTTCCTGTGTCCATGCGTTCTCATTGTTCAATTCCCACCTATGAGTGAGAATATGCGGTGTTTGGTTTTTTGTTCTTGTGATAGTTTACTGAGAATGATGATTTCCAATTTCATCCATGTCCCTACAAAGGACGTGAACTCATCATTTTTGATGGCTGCATAGTATTCCATGGTGTATATGTGCCACATTTTCTTAATCCAGTCTATCATTGTTGGACATTTGGGTTGGTTCCAAGTCTTTGCTATTGTGAATAATGCGGCAATAAACATACGTGTGCATGTGTCTTTATAGCAGCATGATTTATAGTCCTTTGGGTATATACCCAGTAATGGGATGGCTGGGTCAAATGGAATTTCTAGTTCTAGATCCCTGAGGAATCGCCACACTGACTTCCACAAGGGTTGAAAGTACTTGTCTTAAACAAGAGATGGATACTAGAATATATCTTGAGTGGCCACTTAGCTCTTGGATCTATAATCTTAGCTCAGCAGAAGGTTGTTGTAGCAAAATAGAGTTACTCCTGAAAACATGAAGTACAAACACTTACATACATTTAGAATTTATAGAATCAAATTCTATAAATTTAATTTTATAGAAACATCACTGAAACATCAAAACAGATATTAGTTTTCATAGGAGAGGGATCGTAAAGAAAGGCATTTGTACATGTTTCCACTCTACATCCATCCAGCCCTGTCAGTCCATTCCATAGTTCTCTATTTAATAATGGTTACAATGGAAAATAATATTTTAAAAATTTAACAAAGACATGTATATTAAATTATTCAGTTTTCAGATTTACTTTTTTCCCAAATTACACATTCTCTTGCATAAATAATACATTGAAAACAGCAAGTGAATTTTCAACTATTTTACTCTCTGCTTTTAACAGTACCTCAAATAATTGTGAAATACAGATCTCAGAGCTAGAGGGGAGTCTCCAGAGACCTGTTCCTTCCGGGTGACTGATTTAAGCTTGCAGCAGTTCTAAGGGATGTCAGTGTCTAATGACTGGTGGCCTCTTGAAAAGTTGTGAGTTGCGGTTTTTATTCCATCCTCTGAAAAATAGTCAATAGATGCAGAATTGAGCAATATTTGTTACTATTTCAAGGAAAAGACCAACTGGAAATGGATTAGAAGAGGATAAAAACAGTCAGGCATTTTAACTTTACATTTCACAGCATGGCTTTGGAGAACCAGCAAAGCACAGGACTCATTAGACCTGGATTCAAGTACTGGCTGTGTCAATAATCACCAGTGTGACTTTGAACTTTAATTTCCACCTCCTAATAAATGAGTTGATTGCAATGAATGAAATATAAGTTCCTTTTTTCAATTATAAATTTAATATATACAAATCACTGTAAAACTTGAAAACAGAAGCATTAAAAATCTAAAATCACTCATAAGAGTACAGCTATTTTTCATGTTATTAAAAATATAATTGTGTGATTTGATTCCTATATAGAAAGTATAATTGATTTTTTCACAGGTATTGATTATAATTTAGATTTTATCTTTTTAAAATTACAAAAGACTGTGATGAAAATATTTCCATATCTATGTTAGTCCATATATTTTATTATTCAGTAATAGGAAAATATTAGATCAAAGGATACCACTAAATTAGAATGAACATTTGAAAAAATCTTAAATTCTGAGCTAAGATTGTAAGTTTTCACGAAGATTCACAAGATATGGAAGGATTGGGCACAACCAATTTATGGCCAAGAAAGCTCTAAATTTAGCCTTTCTGAGGGTAATCAACTAGAGTGCTCTGAACAAAGTTCACCCTCAGCAAGACCCTATTTTATTAGAAAATAAAAGAAAATCTAAAGGAGAGAAAAAATCTTAATGGTGAGGTTACAAACTGTATATATCACATTGAGCTTTCAGGCTTGTTTCTCTAAACTGGCTTTTTGTGGTACCTGCAGGCATTTTCAATGATTGTTGTAAATAATTTCTGCTATATCCAATGTCAGGCAAACATTTTGCTGAGGAGCAATTTTGATTGTGTATTTGAGAGACAAAAAACATTGCAACATTTTTGCTCTGGCTGCATACTTTTTGGTTGAACTTTTAAAGCATCATGTCTGTCAGAGTATACCTTACAGTCTAGTTATTTAACTGTCATATTAGGGAAGGTAAGTGTGCATTCTCCAAATTTGTCACTAGATGGAAGAAGAGAACTTTCATTAGATTCCAGTATAGGCATTTTACTTGCTAAAATTTCAATATAGATAGCATTTAGTTAGATTCCATTAGGTAAATGGATTTGGTGAGATTCTATTGTAGCTCTTTGAAGCCACTGGCAAATTTTGTTTATCTTCAGAATGTTTAGAACATCTCTCAATGTATGGAGCTACAGAAATTTGTAGAGCCTTCTGTCTATGGTGGCAAGGTTATACTGAGGAGTGGCCATTGCTGCTGAAACAAGTTTGTCAGTCTGGAGGTCTTGCAGATATACCTGGCCTGAGGACGAGCACACATCAGACCGTCCATCTTTGGCCCTGAATCTTCTGAGGGTAGCTCTCTGGCATTCCTCTGAGCAGACTGTAGCTTGATCAGGAGCATAGTAAAAGTGGCAACACTCCCTTTTCAGAGATACAGATTAAATTTTGCAGTGCTATGTGCCTGTAACTTTAAGATTGTAAATTTCTGTTTTTTTGTAACCTCTAGTCATTTGGTTATTTCATTTTCTTTAAAGCTATTTTTCAGCTGCTCATATCTAGATACCATGACCCTTTGTCTTGATGTCCCTCCAATATCTTTGATCAGATTTTAAAAATATTGTCCACGTAATCGTTTTTTTAATGAAATGATTTATAGAAATTACCCAGACTGCCATCGCCATATGACTCTAATTTGTTCAAATATGCCTTGCATATACACACATCTTTGTACACCAGGTAGGTTGTAATTATATGTTTGATCAATTTTAGCATAGAATACTTAACAATAAATACTATTATGTGATGTATCTTATGAAATTTCTAACAGATTCAATTCAATACTTTTAAAAATTTGTTTTATTTTATTTTGTTATTTTGTAGTGATCCTAACACAACATGAGAACTGCAATCTTGACAAATCTTAAGTTTACATTATTGTTGACTATAGGGATAATGTTATACAACAGATTGCTAGATATTTTTATATTTATTTATATTTATATTTTATTTTAATTTATTTATATTTATCTTGTTTGACTGAAACTTTATACTCATTTTCTTTAACAATCGTGATTCCACATTTTGGTTCTATGAATTTGACTAACTTAAATTCTTCATGTAAATGTTGTCATGCAGTACTTGTCTTTCTTTGCGTGTGTTTTATCTCACTTAGCATAATGTGTTCCAGGTTTATCCATGCTGTCACATATTGCAGAATTTCCTTCCTTTTAAAGGCAGAATAGTATTTCATTAGTTGTATATATCACATTTTCTTTATCCATCCATTTATCAATGAATAGCTAAATTGTTTCCACATCTTAGCTATTGTGAATAGTGCTTCAGTGAACATTGAAGTGCTAATATCTCTTTGAGATCCTAGTTCCCGGTTTTTTTTGGATAAGCATGTATAAGTAAGATTGCTGGTTATAGGGTAGTTCTATTTTTAATTTTTTAAGAAACCTCCATGCTGTTTTCCATAGTGGCTTCATAATTTGACACCTGCATTATCAGTGTAAAAGGAATCTAATTTCTCCATATCCTTGCCGATGTTTGTTATCTTTTAGGTTTTTTGATAATATCATCCTAACAGATATGAGGAGATCTCTGATTGTAGCTTTTATTTTTATTTCTCTAAAGATTAGTGATATTGAGCGATTTTTTATATACCTGTTGGTCATTTGTATTTCTTCTTTTGTGTGTGTGTGAGACAGGGTCTTATTCTGTCACCCAGGATGAAGTGCAGTAGTGCAATCATAGCTCACTGCAACCTCAACCTCCTGGGCTCAAGTGACTCTCCCAGCTCAGCCTCCAGAGTAGCTGGGACTACAGGCATGTCATGCCTGGCTTTTTTTATTTTTTGTAGAGACAAGGTCTTGCTATGTTGCCCAGGCTGGTCTTGAACTCCTGGCCTCAAGTAATCCTCCCACCTGGCCTCTCAAAGTGCTGGAATTACGGGCCTGAATCCATGCCCAGTCATGTATGTCATCTTTGGAAAAATATCCATTCCAGTACTTTGTCCATTTTTAATGACCTAAATTCTGTGGGGTTTTTTTTAGTGGTTTTGATATTGAGTTATAGAAGTTTCTTATATATTTTGAAAAGTAATCCCATATCTGATATATGGTCACAAATATGTTCTCTCATTCAATAAGTTTTCCTTTCTCCCTCTTGATTTTGTTTTCTTTGCTATGAAGAAGCTTTTTAGTTTTATGTAGTCCTCTGTGTCTTTTTTTTTCTTCAGGTACTTGGGCTTTTGGTGTTAAATCCATAAAATCATTGCCAAGACTAATAATCATAAAAAATTTCCCCTATGTTTTCTTTAATATGTTTACAGTGTCAGATTTTACACTTAAGTTTCTAATCTATTTTGAGCTAATTTTTTGTGTATGGTGAAAATTTATCCCTGCTCTCTTTTTGTTACCATTTGGATAGAATATATTTTCCCATGTCTTCACTTTTGCCCTATGTGTGGTTTTAAATCTACAGTGAGTTTTTTGTCAATAGTATATTTGGGTCTTTTTAAAAAGATTGTTCAGCTACATATGTCCTTTGATTGCAGTGTTTAGTCTATTGAAATTTCAAGTAATTGTTGATAGTGATATAGCTACCATTACCATTTTAACTGTTTAATGAGTCTCTTTTAGTACCTTGTTTCCTTTATTGCTGTCTCTCTTTGTGTGCTGTTGTTTTTGTATTAATATGCTTTCATCCCTTTCTTTTTTCTTTTGTGTAACTAGTACAGGATTTTGTTGTGGCTACCTGTGGGTTATATAAAATATCTCATAGTTCTAAGAGTCTATTTTAAGCTGATAAGAACAAGTTCAATTGAGTACAAAGCTCTACATTTTATTTCTCTCTTCCCCCACACATATTTAATGCTATTGTCATCTCAATTTACACCTATTCTTATTTTCTATGTTTTAATACATTTTGACTTATTATATTTGTAATACTTTTTAAACTTTTATGCTAGAATTAAAAGTGATTTACTTGCCACTATAGTATATAGTATTCCGTATTAATCTACATATGTGCCTTTAACAATGAATTTTATATTTTCTTATGTTATTGTGGTGCTATTTAGCATTTTTTCTTTTCACGTTGAAGAACTTCTTTTAGCATTTCTTGTAAGCAGGTCTAGCAGTTAGGAACTCCCTCAGGTTTTGTTTGATGGAGAAGTTCTTTATATTTTCTTAATTTTTGAAAGATAATTTTATACTCTAGGTTAACTTTTTTTTTTTCCTTTCATCACTTTGAATAAAACATCTTATGTATTCTGGCCAGCGAGTTTTCTGCTAAACATTCTACTAAGAGTTTTATGGAGATATATGTGAGAGATTGGTTTCCTCTTACTGGTTTAAAAATTGTATATTTTGTCTTTTGCCAGTTTGATTTTAGTGTGTCTTCATTTGTATTCATCTCATTTGATGTACTTCGGGTTTTGGGATTTGGACGTCCGTTGCCTTTCCAGATTTAGGAAGTTTTCAGCTGTTATTTATTTGAATAATCTTTCTTGATTTTTCTTTCTCCCTTATTTTGAGATTCCATGATGCATTTACTTGTCTGCTTGATTGGTCTCATCATTCTCTTCAAATTTCTCCACCCTTTTTAATTCTTTTATTTTTAATTTTTATCCTCTTAAATGAATTATTTGCAGTGACCTGTCTTTGAGTTTGCTGACCCTTTTTTCTGCCTAATCCAATCTCCTCTTAAATGCCTCTGGTAAATGTTTCAGTTCAGATATTGAATTCTTTGGCCCCATGATTTTAGCTTGCTACTTTTTATATTTTCTATCTCTATGAAAATTCTCATTTTTTTCATGCATTGTTTTTTGGACCTCAGTGAGCATCTTTCTGGGAGTTGGTTTTCAATTATCTGTCAGGTAAATCATATGACTCAGTTTCATTAGAATGGTTTCTGAAATTTTATCCTGTTCCTTTGTTTGGAACATCTTTGCCTAGTTGGTCCTTTCTCTTGTCTCTCTGTGTTGGAGTCTGCGCATTATACAAAGCAGGCTTCTTTCCCAATCTCTACAGACTGGCCATATACAGGAGAAGACTCCATCTATCAGCTTAGCCAGAGATCCCAGGAGCCTCTATCAACAATTTCCCTTCCCAAAGAGAAACACATCACTGTGGTTTTTATCTTCTCACTCTGTGCTGAGTTGGGGAAGGGAAGAAGCTATGATGTCTACCAAGCCACATTGGTAGGCTAACAGTTAGACATTTGACAGGTCTAACACAGCCACATCATAGGCTGTCAAAGTTCAGGAGTAGTGGGACAAATGCTGATTCTTTGGACATCCCTGGAGATTTCAAAGTGATGGACACATGAATCAACTCTTTCTCCCCAGCAGTAATTTTTTTATCTGCTCATTCTGCGCTGAGGTATTTTTTTAATCTGCTCATTCTGTGCCAAGCAATCATTGGCATTTGTAGTGTTTTTGCTTGTTTGTTTCTATTCCATTTAGTTCTTCTCTTATCTTGGAAATTTCTTTTCTTCTGCTGGGTTCGAGTTTGGTTTGTTCTTATTTCTCTAGTTCCTTGAGGTGTGACCTTAGATTGTGTGTTTGTGCTCTTTAAGACTTTTCGATGTAGGCATTTAATCCTATGATATTTCCTCTTAGCACTGTTGTTGCTGTATCCCAGAGGTTTTGATAGGCTGTATCTCTATTATCATCCAGTTCAAAATTTTTTTAAATTTCCATCTTGATTTCATTGTTGACCCAACAATCACTCAGGAGCAGGTTATTTAATTTTTATGTATTTGGATGGATTTGAGGGTTCGTTTTAAAGTTAATTTCCAATTTTATTCCACTGTGGTCTAAAAGAGTACTTGATATAATTTCAATTTGTTGAGGCTTCTTTTGTGGTCTACCATATGGTCTATCTTGGAGAATGTTCCATCTGCTGATGCATAGAATGTATATTCTGCTGTTGTTGGATAGACATTTCTGTAAATATCTGTTAAGTCCATTTTTTCTAGGGTGTAGTTTAACTCCATTTTTTCTTTGTTGACTTTCTGTCTTGATGACCTGTGTAGTGCTGTCAGTGGAGTATTGAAGTCCCCCACTATCATTTGTGTTGCTCTCTATCTCATTTCTTAGGTCTAGTAGTGATTGTTTTATAAACTTGAGACCTCCAGTGTTAGGTGCATATATATTTAGGGTTATGATATTTTCCTACTGGACTAGTGCTTTTATCATTATTTAATGTTTCTCTTTGTCTTTTTTAACTGTTGTTGCTTTAAAGGTTTTTTTTTTTTTTTTTTTGTCCTATATAAGAATGGCTACTCTTGCTTGCTCTTGGTTACCATTTGCATAGAGTATCTTTTTCACCCCTTTACCTTAAGTTTAAGTGAGTCCTTATGTGTGAGGTGAGTCTCTTGAAGACAGCAGATGGTTGGTGAATTCTGATCTATTCCACCATTCTGTATCTTTTAAGTGGAGCATTTAGGCCATTACATTCAACATTAGTATTGTGATGTCAGGTACTATTCTATTCATCGTGCCATTTATTGCCTAATACCTTGGTTTAATTTCATTGTATTGTTTTTTGGGTCCTGTGAGATTTACACATCTACTAGATTTACTTTTTTATACATTTTATAGTTATGGAAAACTAAGTCGCATCAAACCCTTTGCTATCACATACATATCGTGATGAATTTCTTTTTGTCTGTGCTTATGTTTATGTTTTCAGTAATTTTTTAGAATTTATTTCTCAAGAGAGTTCATTGAATCATTCTGTATATGAATTCTGAAGTTCAATAATTTCAAAAATGGCTTTACCAATAGATTTACATGTCTACTAGCAAAACTTCATGTTTTTTTCCTCTGCACACCTTAGCCAATACTTTGTGTTATACTTTTTCTAGTTTTTTTGCCATTCTTATGGATGTTGAATGCCATCTAATTGAGATGTAATTTTTATATAATTAAAATTGATATATATTAACCATTTGTTGATTTAGACTTGCAGATATCTTTTTATAGTTTGTCTATTAACTTTGTCTACCATGTCCTTGGATTGAACTAGAATCTTTACTATTGATGTAATAACATATGTCAACATTCTGCTTTATGGTTTGTGTTTCTGTGTGTGTGTGTTTAAAGACAATTTTACTTAGTGGAATAGATATTATCCTACCTTCTTTGTAGTAGATTTTCTCCCACACATTCTTGGTTTTAATAATTTGCTGTCTTCAATTTATTTATAAAATGTTCTGGTTTTAATCAATTTTTATAAGGGATACAATTTATGGATAGCATAAAGTAGGAAACTAGCCTTAATTTTTTCCACATGTAGCATAAAGATGCAGTACAATTTTTCTGCAGCACCGGAACTAATAATAAGTGATTTCCACATGAATTATCGGTGTTTTCTTTATTATATATCAAATTTATGTGTATCCGTTGTTCTATTTCTAAATGTTCTGTCTGTTCCATTCTCTTACTTTTCTGTTATTCAACAAATACTGTATGTCTATCAAAAATTCAGTTGCTTTGAAATGAGTAAATACTTAGTAGAATGTTTCCTTCCTTCCTCTTTGTCCTTTTTCAAAATTGGCTTAGCTCTCTGTAGACTTTTATGCTTTCATAATTGGCTTTACTGAGTTGATATAAAAACCTCTGGGATTTCTACAGATATTAGATAAATTTATATTTTGAATAGGACTGTCATGTTTGCTATATTAGCTTTTTTCCACTCATAATTGTAAAATAAAACCACATATTTAAGTGGTCCTTCTTGTCATGTCCTTGAATGTTAATGAAAATATGTTTAAAAGTTCTCCACATTACAAATATTAGATTGTTTGCTCTATTAATTTGTTTTTTTCAATTTAACGAAGTTTCCTATTTTGAGTTCCTGGAAGTTGTATTATAAATAGGTTACTAATATGGTAGCATGCTTTTCCTGAAAATATTAGAAAATCATAAGATGTTATTTATTACCTCATTAATATAATTTCTATTGTTAGCTTCTCTGATCTTCAATCATTTTATATTTCTATTCTTAATGAACTATGCAGTTAATTTTATAAATATTTCATATTTAGAAATTTGGCATCCTTTTTCAGGAATCTGATTAGCTAATTTTTTCATTTCATAAAATCATTTGGTCAGCTTTCCACCTCTTTTATATACTCTGGAATATCTTCTATAATATGAGGATTCCTTTTCTTGAATATTTGGAAGAAACACCTGTAAACATTATCTATATGTTTTCTTTAAGGTAGAGACATGTTCCTTGGTTAGTTCAATTTCTGCTCTTTTTTAAAAAAGTTTCTATCTTTTCTTAAACAATTATACAAATTAAAAACCTTCCAGAAATGTATTCATGTGACTAAATATTACGAAATTTATTAGTATGTCATTGTTAATAATTGTTTTATTCTTTTAATCTGTGTATCTCTGGATTGTTCTTTTTGTCATCTTTATTTTTATTTGCTTAATGATCAATTTTGATAAGGCTTTACTATATTATTATTATATTAAGTTTGTAAAAGATCCAGCTGCTATTTTTATTATTTCTCTTTATTTTTTAATATTGCCATTTTATTTATGTGGAATTTATTCTTTATATTCATGTTTTTACACTTATTCAGTTGTACTGAAAGGAGTATTATTAGTTTTTTCTATTTTTAATTATTCATGTTCTGATAAATATATGCAAAGAAGGAATTTTATGAAACATTTGATGTAGAATGTAGACTATTAGTTCCGCTGTATCTCATAGATTTTGGCCTGTAAAAGTGTCCTTTAACATTCAGTCCTAATCATTTTATAGCTTCTGTAATATTTTGATTTTTAACTAAGAGTTTCTCATTAACATATAGTTTCCAGATACATGGGGTTTATAAAAAAAATTTTATTGTGATTTTTTTATTTTAAATAAGTTGTTTTTGAAAATATATTATTTGTGATATAAATTATAATTCAGTGAGATTAATTTTTGAACCATTATAATCAATGTTTCCTATGTTCAAAGTTTGCTAAAAATGTCTGTTCCCTTAGTACTGAGTGGTAAATTTTGTGCATCTATTCTAGCATATTATTTGTGTTATGCTGTTATTCTTCCATATTGAATCAGCTGAGAAGAGTAAAAGATACTAGAGGGGGAAGAAAGTCCTCATATGTTGTTGAATGAGGATGAGGATCCTTTTGGAAAGGAAATAAGAATATTTCATTGTCCAATTTTTTTCTGGACTGAACTACCTATGACTTTTAAATAATTAAATGAAAACTTGAAAAGAGACATAAATTATATCATTCTTCATATTACTGCTGGTTTCATGTATACCTGGATTACTTAAGTAGCAAGGTTTGAAATAATGTAACAAGTGTGTCATTTTGAATTTAAGTCACCAAAACAAAATATCAGAGGAATAGGGCTCTCATAGAATATTTTATGTCAGAGGGACAATGTGTTTAGATACTTTCCTCTTTGTACAACTACATTTTAACGTAGTATACTCATATATGACATTTAGAAAAAAAAGTTTTAATTTTCTTTTTTAAATTGTACTTTTCATATCCTCCAAATAACTTCAAAAGTTTTAGGGTTTCAAAATCAAGAAGCTTCTCATCACAACACTGTAATTATATATCATCACTGTTTAGGCTTAATACTTTGGAATATCTTTCATGCCACTTTCAGTAAGATTTCACCCACTCATGCTTGTTCAGTAAGGTCAGGAATATAAGCCTGAGAACCACTGGAAGGATTCCAGAGTGGAAATTCAAAAACAGTAATTTTTCTACAGAAATATGATTGAGTGCACAAAGTTTATATTAGGTCAGAAAGAGAGCTGTGTTCAGTGGGACTAGAAAAGAATTAAAACGTTTACACTGAAGATAATTAGCATGGTGTGAAAATATGACACTTAATTTCCCACAAAAAAAGTGTTATTAAATCACCCCACATATGATTGTTTGTAGATGATAGTGTTTTACCATACATTGTTAAAAGATTTAAAAATAGAATAATAACAGAGGAAGAGTAAAAACTCCAGATAACACAATTGTTTCCTAAGTTGAAACAGTTGAGATTTAAGAAAATGAAAAATCAAAGTGAATGAAATCTACAAACCTTTTAGCTAAATGAAGTCATTCTAGAACTACTTACTTTTATTTACCTATATATATTTTGCCTAAGACTATAATCATTATTTGAATTGATGTTTAAAATGAATAGGAGATTACATAGCCCCTCATTATAAAGTATTTACTGAATAGTTGCTATGGGCAACCATGTGTATGTGTGTTTTTTAAATATGTATAGATTATGAAATATATTTTGTGCCCTTAAAGAGCTCACAGTTTACTATCATAGGTGTTGATCTTGTAATAAATAGTTCCGATCCATAATATTTTAATTCTCTTCTGGGACATGGTGGAATTGCACCATTCTGGTTACAAGTGAGAAGTGGTGAGCCTGTCACCTCCAGTGATAGCTTATAAACTCCCATATATATTTTATTATGCTTCCTCCTTGACTATATCTAGTGGTATTCTAAATCTAGAGACTCCAACACTATAAGTCTCTAAGTGAGGACATCATCAAGCATGTCCTCTTCCAAAGGAAAATCTGATGTCTTATGTCTGTCCTGATCAACACAACAATTGTTACATTATTAACAACATGTACCTGTTTATCTGCTCAAAAATATTTACTGAGCATTCTATTAAAACCACCATACTCAGTGCACTAAATATCAGAGATATAAAGTTGATGACTTGCTAATAATGATAGACAGAAAAATAAACAATAAAGTTATATCTTCTCTGTTAGCAATCAGTATGTTGCATGGCATGTAAACATATGACCTAAGTGACTGGCTTCGTGTGATTGAAAAATCAGAAAGATGATCCTTCAACTAAAATCTTGAATGAGGGCAGAGTGCCTTCATTGAATTTAGTAAAAAGGAAGAATATAGAATAAATAGTATTGCAGACAAAAGTTGCTCCATTAGCATGTCAAGTTTTGTGAAACATCACAGGAATTTTATGAATCTGAAAAATAGTGGTACGATTGCAAAAAGGAGAATCAAAACTTAAAAGATATTTTAAGTCATGGTAAGGAAATTTACCTCTATGCTATGAGCCATGAGGATTCTCTGAAAGATTTTAAGCAGGAATGGGTACTTTAGATATAGGATTAGGTTTGAGAAAGACCACTCCAACAGGAATAAAAATTAGAGTTTAATTTGGGCAGCATGAGTTACAGAAGCTGTGCTGAGAATATGTTATCAAATAAGAAAGTCAGAGAGGGAAAGCAGAGAGAGAAAATAATAGTGAGGGGAGAGCATGTAAGGATGACGTTAAGAAGGCAAAACCCACATAAAAATGCTAGTTCATTTTTATTGAGCACTTTATCTGTTTCAGGCACTGTGATAACTTCTTTACAAGAGCTTTTGTACCTAATCTTTATAATAGAATTAAGCTTATGAGTTAGGTAACCTCTATGAGGCACAGAGAGGTAAAAGAGCTGGGGAAATTACATAATTAGAAGTTGTAGTCCAGGAATTGGCCACAGGCAATTTGACCTTAGGCCAAATTCTCTTAAACACTAGTCTATACATACTGCCCCCCGCCCCAAGCAGGATAAAAATTCATGGTCAATTGTGTAATAGTATTATGTAGTATTTATAAAGAGATTCAGACAGTATGACAGTTCAAGAAAAAAAAAAAACTAGAAATATTTTTAAAAGGACTTCATCAGAGAGATGGTAATTGAAATAGACCTTGACAAGCGGCTAAGATTTCAAAAAGTAAAATTGGTGACAAGTTCATCCAGATGTGATTAAATATATAAAACGAAGAACTCACGAGAAGTTTTTGTAATGAGTAAAAAAGGAGTTTTGCAATACATGGAGAAGGAAAGTATTACAATTATTAAGAAATTTTATACAGAAGCAAATAACTTAGTCTTTAATAACTATGTGCTCATTGGAGTTATAAAAAATAAGCCTAGTATGGTATATTGAGATCAGATTACACAAGGCTTTAAAAGTTAATTTAATTATGTACTTCTTGAAAGTTTAGGCACTAAAAAGAAAGTTCATATATGCTATGCCTTAGTCTGATAAGTCTGAAAGTGAAGAATGGTTGTCATAGACTCAATTAGAAGTTTATTCAAGTAGATCAGACAAGATATAATTGGACCTTACAGAACTAGTGGTGAGGTGTAAAGAAACTGACGATTTAGGGACAATAGGACATATAAGCGTTACTGGATATGGGAGATTTCAAAATAAACGATCTAGTAATAAGGTAAAGCTTTTGTCACAGGATCCTTGGGGTATAGCTTTTCCAGCCAGAAACCTCTGTGGCTGGTGGCACCTTTGCTCAAATCTTTCATGGGTCCACTGGGCTTGTTCTACCCACTCAGTGTGGCAGGCTGCACTTGGCTTGTGCTACTGGCCTGGATCCCATGCCTACCAAGGGTGAGCCAGGCGTGAAGTGGTGAGGGGTGTGTGAGCAAATGAGCATGGTGCCTGGCCACTGTGCACAGCCAGGCACACTAGATGCAGCAGAGTGAGCAGCTCCAGGGACAAGCATGGATGCCAGCTCCCTGTGAGGCTGCAGCTGGACCAGGAGTACTGCAAGCCACTTACACAGCACTGGGAAATGTGGTGGCACCCAGAAGCTTGGAGATGCCAGGAACTGCAAAGCCCCAAACAGGGTGTCACAGCCTGGTTTGGGGAACTCCTAGGTCTCGGCTTCCCAAAGGGCTGCAGCTCCTATCTCCATCTCTCATCTCTGTCTCTCTTCTATCCTTGTCACCTGTAACATGGTGAGCAAGGGGCATGTTTCAGCCTTGTTTGTGTTACACCTCTTTCAGCCCCACCATTTGGCAGGTTCCAAGTTCTTGTCCTGCATCCAGGAAGAATGAGGTATGTGGACAAGTGGAGGGTGAACAAGGCAAAGAGGTGTTTTGTTGAGTGACAGAACAGCTCAGAGGGGACCTGCAGTGGGTAGCTCCTCTCCCCAGGCAGGTCATCCCAATGAATGTTCAGCTCTCAGCAGAAAGGAGGCTTACAGTGGGTAGCTTCTCTCCACAGGCAGGTTGTTCCATTGTCTTCTCAGCTCTCAACCGAGAGGAGACCTACAATGAGAAGCTCCTCTTCATAGGCAGTTTGTTTCTTTGTCTGCTTAGCTTTCAGCAGAGAGGAGACCCACAGTAGGTAGTTCTTCTTCACAGGCAGGTCATCCAATCATCTGCTCAAGTCTGGCTGAGTCTGGGGTTTTTATGGGCTTCAGAGGGGAGGAAGTACATGCTTATTAGTTCATGGGCAGCCATGGACAGGCCAGGAAAAAGCACCATAAGTTCTCACTTCGGTCCACAGAACTGGCAGCCCAGTCCCCAGGCCTCAGGCCATCCCTGGGCTAAAGGTGGGGTTTACTGGGGACCCACTCCTGCCCAGGAGTCTGTCTGCCTCCCGATGCCATTAACCTGCTGTCCATAGTGCTCATGATGCCCAGGCTGTTCATGCCAAGGGGCACCTACAGGCCTGTGGTGAACTGACCTTAGCCCCCACTTGGCCTACCTCCCATGCTCTTCAGTGCCCAAAGTCTGGAGGGGAGCTGAGGCAGCAGCAGTCTAGCATGTCAGTGCTGCCCTGAGCATGTGCACATTTGGCCATGTCATGACAGTGTCCAGGCTTGGCCACAACTTTGCTCTGGAATCACAGTGAGCACAAGGAGTAGAGAGAGGCCAGGCAGTGGGAGTAGGTACTTCTGAGCCTACAGGGACAGGGGGTTTTCTGGGCCCCAAAGAGTACAGAGATGCCTCGGTCTGCATTCATGGCTGGGTGGCTACAGCTGTACACAGGAGAATGGGACTCCAGCTCTTTCAACTTGGAAAGGAGAGGTGCCTCTGCCTGTTCCTGCTCCTCTTGGCTCTGTGAAGTACACAGCACTGGCCAAGCCTCCCCTGCAGCAGCCAGTGTCATGGCTGCAGCCACTCCAGTTGGGCTGTGGCTACCATCACTATCATATTATTGCTGATAAAATATACTAACAAAGAGACATTAATGGTATCCTTCCCCAAAATCAATAATTTGAATTTAGTCTTGAGAAATATAAAAAATAATGCAATTTTAGGGATATCTTACAAAATAACTGAGCTGTACTCCTCAAAAACAGAGTGATATCACCAATCTGGCTTCACTTTCCCACAGCTAAAATGAAAAAAATATTATCTAATGCCAAGCTTATCACCACCAATATCCTGGAACTCAAAACTGAGGTTTGTGAGAAATCTTAATGCCACAAATAAGTAAAAAACTGAGCAGAAATTAGGAGAAATGGACTTCTGTGTCTGTACACCTGCCCTCCATACTATGAGGCACTGTGTGGAAAAGTCTCCTGGACTAATGATTTCTATACTGGAAAAAGTGACAATGAGGCATACAGCCAGCTTCCCCATCAGCTTGGGTTTCTACACAGAACAGCTGTTTCTGCCTCAGCCCTCTCCCTCAGGGGAGCATTGTAACTGCCTGTGTGGAGAGGGACCCCTGTGGACAGCTGAATATAAACAGTAGAGATGGGGAATAGCAGCACCAGTGCAAAACTCACAGGCTGCTCTGCAACTCAGACAAAAAAGAATGCAAATCAGAGAGGTTGTTCAGCTGCACTACGCAATAGAAAGCAGTATTCACAGGCCCTCTGTGGATGAACCCCTAGACAGCCTCCCCACACAGCTGGAGAAACCCTTTCTAACTCCCCTAGTTGGGACTTTTTGCAAGAGCATGGCAACCCTGGCCTTAAGGTGTTATCTAATGTCAAAAAGAAAGCAGTGATATAGTGTTAAAGGAATCCGTAGAACCTTTAAACACACATATGTTGGAGAGACAGTAAAGACTGGAATAAGTAATCCTTCAATGTGAAGACACAGAAATATATCCTTAACAAACAACAGCAAACAAGGAACCATGACTTCCCCAACTGGATAAAGCAAGAAATCAGTGACTGACCCCAGTGAGCTCTCAGATCAAGAATTCAAAATAGCAGTCTTGTGGAAACTCAGAGAACTTTAAAGTAACATTAAAAAGCAATTCAGAAATTATAAGGTAAATTTAACAAAGAGATTGAAATGATTTTTTTAAATAGAAATTCAGAAGCTGAGAAATATATTAGATGAACTGTAATATGCATCTGAGGGTCTTGTCAGAAAAACTAATAAAGATGAAATAATTAGTGATCTCAATGATAGGCTATTTAAAAATGTACAGTTAGGCCAGGCCCAGTGGCTGGCACCTGTAATTGTGGCACCTCAAGGCAGAAGGATCGCTTGAGCATAGTAGTTTGAGACCAGCCTGGGCAAGATGGTGAGGCCCCATTTCTACAAAAAGTTTAAAAAATTGGCTGGGCAGGGCATGATGGTGCATGCCTGTAGTCCCAGCTCCTTGGGAGGCTGAGGCAGAAGGATCACTTGAGCCTAGGAGATCAAAGCTATAGTGAGCCATGTTCACGCCACTGCACTGCAGTCTAGGTGACAGCGCAAGACTTTGTCTCAAAAAAAAAAAAAAAAAAAAGAAATTACACGGTCAGAGGTAAATAAAAAAATATTAAAAAGGAAAGAGGAATGCCTACAAATCTAGAAAATAACCTCAAATAGGCCAATCTAAGAGTCATTGCCCATCCAGGAGGGTTGAGGGAGAACCAAATGTAGATCTGATTTTAAAAAAATAACAAAACCTTTCAAACCCAGAGAAATATATAAATATCCTAGTACAGAAAAGCCAAAGATCACCAAACAGATCCTACACAGATAAGACTACTCCAAGGTATATAGTAATAAAATTCTCACTGGTCAAGGACAAAGAGAATCCTAAGAGAAGAAAGAGAAAAGAAGCAAATGGCATAAAGGGGCACGAATTCATCTGCTAACAGACTTCTCACTGGAATCCAAACAGGCCATGAAGGAATGGGATGTCATATTCAAAGGCCTGAAGAAAAAGAAAGCTACCAGTCGAGAATATTGTCCCTCAGTAAATCTGTCCTTTCAACAAGAAGAGACAAAGACTTTCCTAGACAAACAAAAGCTGAAAAAACTCATTAGCACTAGAATTGTATTAAAAGAAATGCTAAAGGTAGTTATTTAATCTGAGAAAAGATGCTAATGTGCAATTAAATATCAGAAGGTATGAAACTCACTAGTAGAATTAAGTGAACAATTTCTGAATACTACTGCAGTGAGATGAGTAACAATTTACATCTCTAGTGTGAAGATAAAACAATTACATAAAAATTAATAACTACAACAATTTCTTAAGAGATAGGCAACAATGGAAATTCAGACAATAAAAGTCAAAATATGTGGGGTGATAAATTAAGTGTAAAAATTTTTAGTTTTTGTAATTCCTTCATGATCAAAGTTATTTTTTCAAAATCTTATAAGTACAAGATTTTTTTTGTAAGCCTCATAGTAAACATAAAGCAAAACTTATAACTGATACACTAAAAATAAAAAGCAAGGAACTAAAACATACTACCAAAAAAAATCTATTATCTACAAAGGAAGACAGTAAAAAAAAAAAGGAGAGAGGACTTACTTACAAAACAACCGAAAAGTAAATAACAAAATGGCAGTAGGAAGTTTTTATGTAAAAATGATAATAGTGAATATAAATGGAATAGATTCTCAAATTTAAAAACATAGAATGGTTGAATGGATTTAAAATACAGCCAGCTATGTGCTACCTACAGAAAATTCACTTTACCTATAAAGACACTTAAAGGTGAAGGAAAGGAATAGAAAAATATATTCCATGCCAAAAAAGTAGGAGTAGCTTATTTATATCAGAAAAATAGACATCAGGTAACAAACTGTAAAAGAGATGGCGAAGGTCACATTGAAAAAGAGGTAAATTCAGCAAGAGGATATAACAAATGTAAATATATATGTGAGCTGGCAGAGCTGGCATGGTGGCTTACACCTGTAATCCCAGAACTTTAGGAGGCCAGGACAGGAGGCTCGCTTGAGCCCAGAAGTTCAAGACCAGCCTGGACAGCCTGGACAACATAGTGAGACCCCATCTCTGAAAATAATTTTAAAAATTAGCTGTGTGTGGTACCATGTGCCTGTAGTCACAGCTACTTTGGAGACTGAGGTGGGAGGATTGCTTGAGCCCAGCAGGTCAGGGCCACAATAAGCTGTGATCACACCAGTGTACTCCAGCCTGCACAACAGAGTAAGATCCTGTCTTCAAAAAAAAAAAAAAAAAAAAAAGAAAAAAGTAAATATGTATGCAATCAACATCAGAGCACCAAAATATATAACGCAGATATTAGTAGATCTAAAGAGAAAGCTAGACTGTAATACAATAATAGCAGGGGATTTCAACAACCCACTTTCAGTGATGAACAGATCATCCAGACAGAAAATCAACAAATAAATATCAAAGTTAAATATACTATGCCAAATGAACCTAACTGAAATTTATAAAACATGTCATCCAACAGCTGCAGAATATATGTTCATCAGCACAAGAAACATCACTTGGGATAGATCATATGTTAGTCCACATAACAAGTGAGGAAATTCAATAAAATTGAAATTATACCAATTTTTTTATGGCCACAATTGAATAAAAATAGAAATCAATAATGAGAGGAACTTTAGAAATAGTACAAATACATGGAAATTAAACATATTTCTGAATGACCAATGGATCAATGAAAAAATTAAGAAAACTTAAAAGTCTGTAGAAGTGAAAATAGAAATACAACATATCAAAACCTATAGGATATCATAAAAACAGTACAAAACGGAAAGTTCATTGCAATAAATGCCTACATCAAAAAAGTAGAAAGATTACAAATAAATAACCTAATGATACACCTCAAGCACCTAGAAAGGCAAGAAAATAACTCCAAAATTAGTAGAAGGAAAAAAAAAGATCAGAGCATAAATAAATAAAATCGAGTCCAAAATAATGATAAAAAGATCAATGAAATGAAAAGTCCAATTTTTAAGAAGTTAACAAAAACAACATTTAACTAGACTATGAAAAAAAGTGAGATAACTCAAACAGAATCAGCGAAAAAAAGGAGACAACTAATGCTACAGAAATACAAAGGCGGATTAGATGCTATTATGAAAAATTATATGCCAATATATTGGACAACCTAAAAGAAATGGATAAATTCCAAACTACATATAACCTACCAAGATCAAACTAGGTAAAAACAGAAAACCATGCACAAACCAATAATAAGTAATGAGCTCAAAGGAGTACTATAGTTTCTTTTCAAAAAAAAGTCCAAGATCTGATGGCTTTACTGCTAAAATTTACCAAAAAAAAAAAAGAAGAAATAATACCACTTCTACTTAAACTACTCAAAAATGTTGAAGAAGAAATACTTCCAAACTCACTCTGAGTTCAGCCGTTACCCAGCTACTAAAACCAGACAAACGAAACTAGTCAAATATTCCTGAAGAACATAGATCCAAAAATCCTTAACAAAATACTAGCAAACCAAATTCAACAACACATGGAAGAGATCATTCCCATGAACAAGTGGGATTTATCCTAGGAATATAAGGATAGTTCCTTATACATAAATGAATAAATACGATACATTGCATTAACGGAAATAAGGACAAAAGCTATATAATCATTTCAATAGATACTGAGAAACATTCAATAAAATTCAACATTCCTTCAAGATAAAGACTATCAACAAACTGGATATAGAAAGAATATACCTCAAAGCAATTAAGGCCATATATGACAAACCCACAACTAACATCATGCCTAATAAAGAAAAATTGAACACCTTTCCTCTAAGATCAGGAACAAGACAAGGCTGCCCACTTTCACCACTTTTATTCAACATAGTGCTGGGAGTTCTCACCAGAGTAATTATGCAAAAGAAAAAAATAAAGGGCATCCAAATTGAAAAAGAAGTCAGATTGTTGTTGCTAAGACTTGTATTAGTCCATTTTCACACTGCTATAAGGAACTGCCCAAGACTGGCTATAAATAAAAGAGATTTAATTGACTCATTTCTGCATGGCTAGGCAGGCCTCAAGAAACTTGAGAAATCATGATGGAAGGGAAAGCGGCATTTTCTTCACAAGATGGCAGGATAGAGACAGAGTGAGACAAGGGTGAAGAGCCCCTTATAAAACCATCAGATATCTTGAGAACTCACTCACTATCACAAGAACAGCATGGGGGAAACTGTCCCCATGGTCCAATCACCTGCCACCAAGTCCCTCTCTCGACACGTGAGGATTACAGTTAGAGATGAGATTTGGGTGGGGACACAGACTAAAACCATATCACTACCCAAAGTGATTTACAGATTCAATGCAACCTTTAGGAAAATATCAATGACAGCCTTCCCAGAAGTAGAAAAAAAAAATCTTAAAATGTGTATTAAAATGTGTATGAAGTAACAAAGATTCTAGATAGCCAAAGAAATCCTGAGCAAAAAGAATAAACCGGAGGCACCACACTGTCTTCAAAATATACTACAAAGTTATAATAACCCAAATAGCATGATTCCAACAGACCAATGGAACAGAATAGAAAACCCTGAAATAAATCCATGCATTATAGCCAACTCATTTACAACAAAGGTGCCAGGAACATACATTTGGGAAAGAGAAGTCTCTTCAAGAAATAGTGCTGTTAAAACTAGATATCCATATGCAAAAGAATAAGACTGACTAGTCTCCTTTCTGTCACCGTGTAAAACAAAATATATTAAAATCAAATGTGTTAAAGACTTAAATATAAGACCTGAAACTATGAAACTATTAGAAGAAAACATTAGGAAACTGCTTTTGGCCATTTTTCCTGGCAAGGATTTTTGGGGTATAATCTCCAAAACGTAGACAACAAAAATTTATATAGAAAAATATATACTTCTAGAAATCAAACAATTAACAGAGTGAAGAGACAACTCATAGAATGGGAGAAAATATTTGTTAATTATGCATCATACAAGGGATTAATAACCAGAATATATAAGGAACTCAACAGCAGAATCATCATCAGCATCTGATTAAACAATGAGGAAATGATGAGTAGACATTTCTTAACACAAATGGATAACAATTATTTTAAAAATGCACAACATCATTAATCATCAGGGAAATGCAAATCAAAACCACAGTGAGATATCACCTCATCCCAGTTAGAATAGCTGTTACAACAAGACAAAAAATAACTGATACTGGTGAGGATGTGGAGAAAAAGAAACTCACACATTGTTGATTTTATTGAAGTAGAGCGTAGAATGGTGGTTATCAGGAGCTGGGAAGGGTATGGGAAAGGAGGATGAAAAGACATTGGTTAATGCATACAAAGTATAGTTAGGTAGAAGAAATAAGTTCTAATATATGATAGCACAGTTAGGTGACTAAACAATTTATTGTATATTTCAACATAACTAGAGTAGAAAATGCAAAATGTTCCCAAGAAAGAAATGATAAATGCTGAGGTGATGGGTACCCCAACTACACTGATAGGATTTTTACATGTTGTATACATACATTAAAATATCACATGTATACCAGAAATTTGTATAATTATTATGTATCAATAAAAAAAGAAAAAGCCTAGGTTATGAAAGAAAAAGAAACACTGAGAGGGTATTCCAGACTTGAAAAAGATAAAGTACCATGGCAAGTAAGTACAAATATGATTCTAGATGGAACCTGCATCCAGTTTTTGTTTGTTTTTAAATTGTTTTTGTTATAAACCACACTGAAATGATAACTGGTAAATATAAATATGGTCTTAAGATTAGATAATATTATTCTGATTAGTATGATTTATGGGTTTTGATAAAAGTACTCTGAGGTTGTAAGAAAATATTCTTTGTCTTATGAAATAGACTGATGTATTTCAGAAATAAATTTCAAACTTTGACAACATACAGAGTATGATCTCTGCCTAAAATGAAATTAAATTAGAAATAAACAAAAACAAAATAAATAGAAAAGCCTCACATAGTTACAAATTAAATAGTGCATGTCTAGATAACCATTGGTTTGGAATTATTTTAAACTAAATAATAATACATAACATAAAGTGTTGGTGATGCTCATAAAATAGCATTTATTTAAATGAAAACTTTAAAATCAAGTCCTATTCAAAAATAAAAGTTTAAAATTACTTATCGAAACTTCCACACTCAGGTTAAAAAAATGAGCAAATTAAAACCAAATTAATAGAGGAGATAATAAAGGTAATAGAAGAAACAGATGAACTAAAGAACAGATAAACAATAGAAAAAATTAGAGCCAGTTTTTAGTGTTAAATAAAATTAAGTTCTGGAAATACTTATCAAAAACAAGTGAAATATATAAATTATCAATCTCAGGAATGAAATGAGACATCACTAAAGATCATAGAGATATAAAAATGATAAGATAATACAAAGAATATGCTGACACATTCAAACATTAATTGCAATGGACAAATTTCTCGAAAAATAATTATAAAATCAATATAAAATAGAAAATGTGAAAATCCCCATATCTATTAATATATTTAAATCTGTCATCAAATTATTTCTATAAAGAAAACTCTAAGACCAGAGGGTTCAATTGATAACTTTTATTAAATATTTAGAATAACAAACATTGCCAATCTTAAAAGGGGAGATTAATTACTGATAGATGCTACAACATGAATGAAACTTAAGGACATTATGCTAAATGAAAGAAGCCAATCACAAAAGACACATATTATGATTCCATTTATATGAAAGGAATAGGAATATCAGTTGGGACAAAAAGTAGATTAGCAATTATCTAGGTCTGGGGAGGTTGAGGTGTAGTGGACAGTGGCTGCTAACTAGTATGAGGTTTATTGGGGGGTTTTGAAAATGTTCTACAATTGTTTGTAGTGATGATTGCACACTTTATGAATATTAGAAAGCAATGAATTATGTACTTTAAATGTATAAATTGTATAACATGAATTATGTCTAAATAATGATACTAATAAGAAAGAAAAATACATCATAAACAATGAAGTTTTCCCCAAAAATTTAAAAAAAAAAAAGCTATTTCAAAGGTGGGTATTGTGGTTCACACCTGTAATCCCAGCACTTTGGGAGGTTGACTGGGAGAATCACTTGAGCCTAGGAGTTCAAGACAAGCCTAGGCAATAAAGAAAGACCCTATTTCTACAAAAATAAAAAAAAAAAATAGCTTGGCGCATGGTAGTACATGCCTGTAGTCCCAGCTACTTGGGAGGCTAAGTGGGAGGATTGCTTGTGCCTGGAAGATCGAGGCTGCAGTGAGTCATCATGGCTCTGCACTCCAGCCTAAGAAACAGAGCAAGACCCTGTCTCAAAAATAAATAAAATTATTTCCATATATGAAAATCAATGTAATTCATAATATCACCAGAATTAAAGAAGAGATACCTTATTATATCATTAGATGTAGAGGGAAATTTATAAATTTTATTTATAAATTTATTAGGAAAAAAAGAAAACATTGTCAACAATGTTGGAATAGAAGGAAATTTTCTTGTTTTTTAAATTTTATTTTATTTTATTATTATTATACTTTAAGTCTTAGGATAAATGTACACAATGTGCAGGTTAGTTACATATGTATACATGTGCCATGCTGGTGTGCTGCACCCACTACCTCGTCATTTAGCATTAGGTATATCTCCTAATGCTATCCCTCCCCCCTTCCCCCACCCCACAACAGTCCCCAGAGTGTAATGTTCCCCTTCCTGTGTCCATGTGTTCTCATTGTTCAATTCCCACCTATGAGTGAGAACATGCGGTGTTTGGTTTTTTGTCCTTGTGATAGTTTACTGAGAATGATGATTTCCAATTTCATCCATGTCCCTACAAAGGACATGAACTCATCATTTTTTATGGCTGCATAGTATTCCATGGTGTATATGTGCCACATTTTCTTAATCCAGTCTATCATTGTTGGACATTTGGGTTGGTTCCAAGTCTTTGCTATTGTGAATAGTGCCACAATAAACATACGTGTGCATGTGTCTTTATAGCAGCATGATTTATAGTCCTTTGGGTATATACCCAGTAATGGGATGGCTGGGTCAAATGGTATTTCTAGTTCTAGATCCCTGAGGAATTGCCACACTGACTTCCACAATGGTTGAACTAGTTTACAGTCCCACCAACACTGTAAAAGTGTTCCTATTTCTCCACATCCTCTCCAGCACCTGTTGTTTTCCTGACTTTTTAATGATTGCCATTCTAACTGGTGTGAGATGGTATCTCATTGTGGTTTTGATTTGCATTTCTCTGATGGCCAGTGATGGTGAGCATTTTTTCATGTGTTTTTTGGCTGCATAAATGTCTTCTTTTGAGAAATGACTGTTCATATCCTTCGCCCACTTTTTGATGGGGCTGTTTGTTTTCTTCTTAAAAATTTGTTTGAGTTCATTGTAGATTCTGGATATTAGCTCTTTGTCAGATGAGTAGGTTGTGAAAATTTTCTCCCATTTTGTAGGTTGCTTGTTCACTCTGATGGTAGTTTCCTTTGCTGTGCAGAAGCTCTTTAGTTTAATTAGATCCCGTTTGTCAATTTTGGCTTTTGTTGCCATTGCTTTTGGTGTTTAGGACATGAAGTCCTTGCCCATGCCTATGTCCTGAATGGTAATGCCTAGGTTTTCTTCTAGTGTTTTTATGGTTTTAGGTCTAACGTTTAAGTCTTTAATCCATCTTGAATTAATTTTTGTATAAGGTGTAAGGAAGGGATCCAGTTTCAGCTTTCTCCATATGGCTAGCCAGTTTTCCCAGCACCATTTATTAAATAGGGAATCCTTTCCCCATTGCTTGTTTTTCTCAGGTTTGTCAAAGATCAGATAGTTGTAGATATGTGGTGTTATTTCTGAGGGCTCTGTTCAGTTCCATTGATCTATATCTCTGTTTTGGTACCAGTACCATGCTGTTTTGGTTACTGTAGCCTTGTAGTATAGTTTGAAGTCAGGTAGCATGATGCCCCCAGCTTTGTTCTTTTGGCTTAGGATTGACTTGGAGATGCGGGCTCTTTTTTGGTTCCATATGAACTTTAAAGTAGTTTTTTCCAATTCTGTGAAGAAAGTCATTGGTAGCTTGATGGGGATGGCATTGAATCTATAAATTACCTTGCGTAGTATGGCCATTTTCACGATATTGATTCTTCCTACCCAAGAGCATGGAATGTTCTTCCATTTGTTTATATTCTCTTTTATTTCAATGAGCAGTTGTGTGTAGTTCTCCTTGAAGAGGTCCTGGACGTCCCTTGTAAGTTGGATTCCTAGGTATTTTATTGTCTTTGAAGCAATTGTGAATGGGAGTTCACTCATGATTTGGCTCTCTGTTTGTCTGTTATTGGTGTATAAGAATGCTTGTGATTTTTGTACATTGATTTTGCATCCTGAGACTTTGCTGAAGTTGCTTATCAGCTTAAGGAGATTTTGGGCTGAGAAAATGGGGTTTTCTAGATATACAATCATGTCATCTGCAAACAGGGACAATTTGACTTCCTCTTTTCCTAATTGAATACCCTTTATTTCCTTCTCCTGCCTGATTGCCCTGGCCAGAACTTCCAACACTATTTTGAATAGGAGTGGTGAGAGAGGGCATCCCTGTCTTATGCCAGTTTTCGAAGGGAATGCTTCCAGTTTTTGCCCATTCAGTATGATATTGGCTGTGGGTATGTCATAGATAGCTCTTATTATTTTGAGATACATCCCATCAATACCTAATTTATTGAGAGTTTTTATCATGAAGGGTTGTTGAAATTTATCAAAGGTCTTTTCTGCATCTATTGAGATAATCATGTGGTTTTTGTCTTTGGTTCTGTTTATATGCTGGATTACATTTATTGATTTGCATATATTGAACCAGCCTTGCATCCCAGGGATGAAGCCCATTTGATCATGGTGGATAAGCTTTTTGATGTGCTGCTGGATTCAGTTTGCCTGTATTTTATTGAGGATTTTTGCATCAATGTTCATCAAGGATATTGGTCTAAAATTCTCTTTTTTGGTTGTGTCTTTGCCCGGCTTTGGTATCAGGATGATGCTGGCCTCATAAAATGAGTTAGGGAGGATTCCCTCTTTTTCTATTGATTGGAATAGTTTCAGAAGGAATGGTACCAGTTCCTCCTTGTACCTCTGGTAGATTTCAGCTGTGAAACCATCTGGTCCTGGACTCTTTTGGTTGGTAAGCTATTGATTATTGCCACAATTTCAGAGCCTGTTATTGGTCTATTCAGAGATTCAACTTCTTCCTGGTTTAGTCTTGGGAGGGTGTGTCAAGGAATTTATCCATTTCTTCTAGATTTTCTAGTTTATTTGCATAGAGGTGTTTATATTATTTTCTGATGGTAGTTTGTATTTCTGTGGGATTGGTGTTGATATCCCCTTTATCATTTTTTATTGCATCTATTTGATTCTTCTCTCTTTTCTTCTTTATTAGTCTTGCTAGCGGTCTATCAATTTTGTTGATCCTTTCAAAAAACCAGCTCCTGGATTCATTAATTTTTGAAGAGTTTTTTGTGTCTCTGTTTCCTTCAGTTCTGCTCTGATTTGAGTTATTTCTTGCCTTCTGCTAGCTTTTGAATGTGTTTGCTCTTGCTTTTCTAGTTCTTTTAATTGTGATGTTAGGGTGTCAATTTTGGATCTTTCCTGCTTTCTCTTGTGGGCATTTAGTGCTATAAATTTCCCTCTACACACTACTTTGAATGTGTCCCAGAGATTCTGGTATGTTGTGTCTTTGTTCTCATTGGTTTCAAAGAACATCTTTATTTCTGCCTTCATTTCGTTATGTACCCAGTAGTCATTCAGGAGCAGGTTGTTCAGTTTCCATGTAGTTGAGCAGTTTTCAGTGAGTTTCTTAATCCTGAGTTCTAGTTTGATTGCACTGTGGTCTGAGAGACTATTTGTTATAATTTCTGTTCTTTTACATTTGCTGAGGAGAGCTTTACTTCCAAGTATGTGGTCAGTTTTGGAATAGGTGTGGTGTGGTGCTGAAAAAAATGTATATTCTGTTGATTTGTGGTGGAGAGTTCTGTAGATGTCTGTTAGGTCCACTTGGTGCAGAGGTGAGTTGAATTCCTTGGTATCCTTGTTAAATTTCTCTCGTTGATCTGTCTAATGTTGACAGTGGGGTGTTAAAGTCTCCCATTATTATTGTGTGGAAGTCCAAGTCTCTTTGTAAGCCACTCAGGACTTGCTTTATGAATCTGGGTGCTCCTGTATTGGGTGCATATATATTTAGGATAGTTAGCTCTTCTTGTTGAATTGATCCCTTGACCATTATGTAATGGCCTTCTTCGTCTCTTTTGATCTTTGTTGGTTTAAAATCTGTTTTATCAGAGACTAGGATTGCAACCCCTGCCTTTTTTTGTTTTCCATTTGCTTGGTAGATCTTCCTCCATCCTTTTATTTTGAGCCTATGTGTATCTCTGCACGTGAGATAGGTTTCCTGAATACAGCACACTAATGGGTCTTGACTCTTCATCCAATTTGCCAGTCTGTGTCTTTTAATTGGAGCATTTAGTCCATTTACATTTAAAGTTAATATTGTTATGTGTGAATTTGATCCTGTCATTATGATGTTAGCTGTTTATTTTGCTCGTTAGTTGATGCAGTTTCTTCCCAGCCTCGATAGTCTTTACAATTTGGCATGATTTTGCAGTGTCTGGTACCGTTTGTTCCTTTCCATGTTTAGTGCTTCCTTCAGGAGCTCTTTTAGGGCAGGCCTGGTGGTGACAAAATCTCTCAGCATTTGCTTGTCTGTAAAGTATTTTATTTCTCCTTCACTTATAAAGCTTAGTTTGGCTGAATATGAAATTCTGGGTTGAAAATTCTTTTCTTTAAGAATGTTGAATATTGGCCCCCATTCTCCTCTGGCTTGTAGAGTTTCTGCCAAGAGATCCGCTGTTAGTCTTATGGGCTTCCCTTTGTGGGTAACCCGACCTTTCTCTCTGACTGCCCTTAACATTTTTTCCTTCATTGCAACTTTGTTGAGTCTGACAATTATGTGTCTTGGAGTTGCTCTTCTCGAGGAGTATCTTTGTGGCGTTCTCTGTATTTCTTGAATCTGAATGTTGGCCTGCCTTGCTAGATTGGGGAAGTTCTCCTGGATAATATCCTGCAGAGTGTTTTCCAACTTGGTTCCATTCTCCCCGTCACTTTCAGGTACACCAATGAGACGGAGATTTGGTCTTTTCACATAGTCCCATATTTCTTGGAGGCTTTTTTCGTTTCTTTTTCTTCTTTTTTCTCTAAACTTCCCTTCTCGCTTCATTTGATTCATTTCATCTTCCATCACTGATACCCTTTCATCCAGCTGATCGCATCGGCTCCTGAGGCTTCTGCATTCTTCACGTAGTTCTCGACCCTTGGCTTTCAGCTCTATCAGCTCCTTTAAGCACTTCTCTGTATTGGTTATTCTAGTTATACATTCGTCTAAATTTTTTTCAAAGTTTTTAACTTCTTTGCCTTTGGTTTGAATTTCCTCCTGTAGCTCGGAGTAGTTTGATCGTCTGAAGCCTTCTCTCAACTCTTCAAAGTCATTCTCCATCCAGCTTTGTTCCGTTGCTGGTGAGGAGCTGCGTTCCTTTGGAGGAGGAGAGGTACTCTGCTTTTTAGAGTTTCCAGTTTTTCTGCTCTGTTTTTTCCCCATCTTTTTGGTTTTATCTGCTTTTGGTCTTTGATGATGGTGATGTACAGATGGGTTTTTGGTGTGGGTGTCCTTTCTGTTAGTTTTCCTTCTAACAGACAGGACCCTCAGCTGCAGGTCTGTTGGAGTTTGCTAGAGGTCCACTCCAGACCCTGTTTGCCTGGGTATCAGCAGCGGTGGCTGGAGAACAGCGGATTTTCGTGAACTGCGAAGGCTGGTGTCTGATCATTCCTCTGGAAGTTTTGTCTCAGAGGAGTACCTGGCTGTGTGAGGTGTCAGTCTGCCCCTACTGGGGAGTGCCTTCCAGTTAGGCTGCTCGGGGGTCAGGGGACAGGGACCCACTTGAGGAGGCAGTCTGCCCGTTCTCAGATCTCCAGCTGCGTGCTGGGAAAACCACTGCTCTCTTCAAAGCTGTCAGACAGGGACATTTAAGTCTGCAGAGGTTACTGCTGTCTTTTTGTTTGTCTGTGCCCTGCCCCCAGAGGTGGAGCCTATAGAGGCAGGCAGGCCTCCTTGAGCTGTGGTGGGCTCCACCCAGTTCTAGCTTCCCTCTGCTTTGTTTACCTAGGCAAGCCTGGGCAATGGCGGGCACCCCTCCCCCAGCCTCGCTGCCCCCTTGCAGTTTGATCTCAGAGTGCTGTGTTAGCAATCAGTGAGACTCAATTGGCATAGGACCCTCTGAGCCAGGTGCAGGACATAATCTCCTGGTGTGCCGTTTTTTAAGCCTGTCGGAATAGCCCAGTATTAGGGTGGGAGTGACCTGATTTTCCAGGTGCTGTCTGTCACCCCTTTCTTTGACTAGGAAAGGGAACTCCTTGCGCTTCCTGAGTGAGGCAATGCCTCGCCCTTCTTCGTCTCGCACATGGTGCACTGCACCCACTGTCCTGTGTCCACTGTCTGGCACTCCCTAGTGAGATGAACCTGGTACCTCAGATGGAAATGCAGAAATCACCCGTCTTCTGCATGGCTCATGCTGGGAGCTGTAGACCAGAGCTGTTCCTATTCAGCCATCTTGGCTGCCCTCTGGAAATTTTCTTAATAAAGGGCATATATGGAATAATTAAGAGTGTCTATTATAGGACTAAAATTGATGGCATACACGTCGGCATGCATATGTGTGTGCATACGTTTTTATTTTTTCTTCATTTTCACCTCTCTTTCTTCTATACCAAGATATTGTTGTTGTATTCTCTCAAAGGGGTCACTTTCCTGATTGTATACTTTTTACCCTTTTTATTATTCTGGTCTTTATAAGAACTCTTTTCTGATTTCTAAACACCTGTATGTCACAAACCAATTTGCATTATGTGCCTCTATCTGCCATCTCACACTTGTACACTCACACTTACATGAGTTGGGGAATAGGGAATAGCTGCTGTGTGCTGGTAAGAATATATGGGCCTTTTGGCATTGTGCATCTACAGGAGCTAGCAGATGTGGAACCCAAGGAAGATTCTGATTCATCAAACAGAATAGGAAAATAAAACCGTACTGCAGTAGAGAACAAGTGCACAATTCCAAGAGTTGTTGGGATATAAAGTATCCATGTTCAGATGAATGAGGAGCCTGATGCAAATTTTCTATAGTAGATATTATTGTTAGCTAATTAGAGCTAACATTTGTTGGGCACTTAACATGTGTCAGCCATTATCCAAATCCCCTTTAAACATTATTTTATTTAAACTTCATAACAAATTTATGAGTTGGTATTATTTTCTCCCTTAAAAAGGGAAAATGATAATCATAAAGATTAAATAACTTCGCACTATCACATGGCTTTTAAATGGAGCAAGAATTAAAAACAGTCAGTGTAATTACACAATTGCAACTCATCTGCCAATATTGATATGCCTGAATTCGAGGTGATAAGAGGAAACCAACAGCTTTCCTTTCTTCAGGGCTCATAGAGTTCGGTCTTTGTATTTTCTAAAAGTTAATACTTGAAAGAGACTTCACCTATTAATATAGTTCAATCTAGTTGGATTTCTATTACCTGCTATACCAATTCATATAATACTTTTACTGTGTGGTATACAGTTAGAAATAAATCTTGTTTTGCAGAATTTTCCATGAGAGATTTTATATTTATTCTTACTCATAAATGATCTTACGTTGAATATGTACATGTTGCATGTTATTTATATAAATGAAATAAGATAAACAGCAGTTCTACATTGGAGTCTATTTTTGTCCTCACTATAGCTTAATTTTCCACAATTAGTTTAACCAGAGATATTATTTCAATCGTCTTGTTAGAATCCTTAGTTTTGTTCATCACACATTTTGATTTTACACGTGCAGTTGCTCAGACAATGGGTTTTTGTAGCCATTGAATATTTTATCTCTAGAGATCTTGCTTTCTTTTTTTAATATGACCCTGACACCATTAACTTAAAATTTGGTTGCTTAGTAATAAAATACATTGAATATGTCATGTATTCATACTTTGTAGTATGTTTGCTGCAGGTGCCTGAGAATTTTTTTTCTCACTTTTCCACTGTTTTGCAGGAGGAATCTTTGGCATGACTGTGTTAATGTAAAAGGTATTAATTCTAGATGATTCTAGGTATACAGGTAAGCCTCCAAGATTTCAGAACCAGAGGTTTTTCAGTTTAGCTATGTCAGGTCTGTTATGTGTGTTAAATATATAGCAAGAACTAGAGCAAAGATAATAAATAGACCCAGAATTAGCCACTTAGGCATGACTGCCAACTTTTTGCTCAAGAAAACAACAGTGTCAGGATCCATTGTGAAGTCTCCCAGAGTTCTGAGAGGCAGGGGGAAACCTGAGAGCATTTTCCATATCCAATAGAAATTTAGAGGAACTGATAATTTAGGAAATGAAATTTCAATAATTTGTATACATATATATTTTATAGACATTTTCTAATGTTCCACAGAACTTAAAAGTTAGGAGGTAAAATCAGTTAACCTTGCATACACTGTTTGAGATGTGAATTTAAGAACAACAACAAAAATTCCTACTGTTCTGGGAAAAAGTAAATCAAAGAAACATGGAGTCAAGTGTCAGGGTCAGACTCTAAATTGTTCTTGCAGCTGTTAGTAGGCAGGAAGCCAAAACCAATTATTATCTAAGTGAGAGACATGTCAATCCATCAGCCACAGCATGGTGTACTGAACATTGCCTTACGACTTTCAAATCTAGAAATAGAAAGGAAGAAAGGCCCATGTTGACAAGTGTGAGGAAATTTCCACCAATGTCCAAGATGAAGAAGTGTTACCAATTTTCATTTTTCTACAATTGATAAACTGTTATCTAATCTCAGCTCCCTCCACTCTTTCTTCCATATGTAAAATCATTAACTGTGATACTGGGACTTGCTACAATATGACAAGGTTATTCCATTTTTCAAAGTGTGAAAGATGTCATATACATGTACAATCTGAATCCCAAGCTGGTAGTGACATTGCGGCTTCTCTGATGGAAATTCTTAATATAATTCATAGATAAACAGCATAAGAAACAGTATAGTTTTTATGGATCATTTTCTTTCTTCTTTTTTTTGAAACAAAAGAAAACATCAAATACTGATTAATGTCCTCGTTTCAGAAATGCTACCCTCAGTGAACTCAACAATAAGCAGTAACTGGGAGCTTCCAGAAGATAAATATAAAATGGTCTTAGAGGAAAATAAACAACTTTTTCATTATTAAAAGCACCCTAAAGGAATTTTTGGTCTTTGAACTGAGACTGTTCTTTCATGAAGCATGAAGGATAGACACTATCTTGGATCAATTGTTTGCTTTGAAGTTAGTTTACTTCAATTGTATGTTTTATATAACTTGACCCATCATCATAAACAAGCCTGGGTTTGAATCCCAACAGTATGACACCCAGGTGTCTCTTAATCTTTGCACATAGTGATGTACCTTGAACCCAGAAAATCTGAGACAGGTCCCAATTAATTTAGGAAGCTTATTTTGCCAAGGTCGAGGACACACCTGTGTCACAGCCTCAGGAAGTCCTGATGACATGTACCCAAGGTGGTCACAGCACAGCTTGGTTTTATATATTTAGGGAGACAGGAGACATCAATCAATATATGTAAGAAGTACATTGGTTTGGTCTGGAAAGGTGAGACAACTTGAAGCAAAGGCAGGAAGACTGGAAGCAGGGAGGGAGCTTCCAGGTCACAGACAGGTGATCGACAAATGGTTACATTCTTTTGAGTTTCTGATTAGCCTTTTCAAAGAAGGCAAATCAGATATGCATCTAATTTGAATAGAATGGGAGGCAGGTTTGCCTAAGCAGTTTCCAGCTTGAATCTTCCTTACTGATTTTGGGGGCCCAAGATATTTTCCTTTCACAACCTCATAAGGATGTTGTGGGGCACAGAACAATTTATGCATATAAAATAATCCAGTCCATATAGCTTGGTGTTTACTCAGGCTCTATAATCAGATAGACTTGGCTTTGAACCTTAGCTTCATCTCTTACTAGCTGTGTAGCCTTGAACAATTACTGAATCTCGTTTAACAAGTTTAGTTTCTTTATCTGTAAAGTGGGGAAAACAATTCCCTAGCCCACAGGGTTGTTCTGAAGTAACAGATGCTATCAAAATTTCTCATTGACATGTAAAGTAGTAGTATTTAGTATTCCCTCACTCTTGTATCATAGCATAGCTTTAGTAATGCTCATTCTCACCCTAAGATGTCTTCCTCTGTCCATCTTTTCTGCGCACTGACCTTCCAGAATAGTCTTAGAATAGTCTTTTTTTCTTTGCTGTTTGTCTTTTCAGGAGTTTGTATTAAAAGACTCCTTTATAAACAGCACAGATCTGTAATCCCAGCACTTTGGGAAGCTGTGGCCGGGTGGGTTGATTAAGCTTGAGTTTGAGACCAGCCATGGCAATATGGCAAAACCCCATCTCTACAAAAAATACAAAAATTAGCTGGGTGTGGTGACGGGCGCCTATAGTCCTAGTTACTTGTGAGTCCTAGGTGGGGAATAGCTGGAACCCAGAAGGTCGAGGCTGCAGTGAACCGAGATCATACTACTGCCCTCCAGCCTGGGCAACAGTGGGAGACCCTGTCTCACAAAAAAACAAACAAACAAAGACTCCTTTATGACAAATGCGTATAGTCTAAGATCTCAGAGGCAAAATCGTGTACCTGTTCAGTATCCTTGGAACCAACCTGAGTGGAAATATTGGCTATTACAACTATGTGATGTTTGAACAACTTAATTAAACTTTCTGCATCTCAATTTTTTTTTCTGTAAAAGGAGGGTAACATAGTCCTTTCCCTATAGGTTTTTGTTGTCAGGAAGCAAGATAATCATGAAACATTGAAGACAAATCTGGTACACAGAAGTGTTAAGTAAAATTAGCTAGCTTTTTCCTAATTATGAGAAAACTCCAACTATTAGAAAGTTCTTTACATTCTTATATCCTGCCTACCATAGTATCCACTTTTAATTATATAATTATATTCTGTGGCAATGATTGTATCACTTTTGACAGGACACTCCTTCAACTGATGTGTCCTGGTAAAATTTTCACAGAATTTCTGTATATTTTGCTTTACTTATGAGTCAATGTAAGATTTTAAAATTTTTAATCCTTATTTTAGATATTAAAGATTGGTTCAGAAAATCTTGGATATTTTTAAAAGAAAGTGGTAGTATAAACATTTATCACCCATAAAGGAGGCTCTTTGTTTTTCCAGATTTTACTAAAAAATCTGAAGGAGTAAAATAATGAAAACATTTCATTCAGAATATGAATGCTTCAGTATCTGCTATTTCTGCACTTCAACAGCTTTGTTAGACAGTTACGGTTAAGATCATTTGGCCTTATAAATTTGAGGACGATTTAGAGAAGATTTTTTTTCTGCAGTAAAATGCAAATAAATTTTACCAACTGCTGCATATTTTCCTTTAGGTCATGGAGGGCCTAAACTGGATATAATATATCTTTTATAGTAATTTCTCAGTTTTTTCCAAAAAAAGCACATTTTTAAGTGAAATTGCAATTCTAACTTGCTGAACAGCAACAACCATACAAAACAATGGCAATAAGAACGACTAAGAGGAAGGACTAAACTAAGGGGAGCATGTTTGTTGCTGTTGTTGTTGCTATCCCCTGAGGATTCGTTTTTTGAGTACTGGATATTTTTTCTTTTGTAGTTTCCTTGAAGAATAGTAAGGGTCTTGAGTAGTCAACTTCCCAGAGATTCACTCCGCGTTTGTTTGCATTGCCTGGTCCAAGTTCCTGTTTCTAAAAAGAACAGCTGATTTAGTGTTTATGAGAACCCATAAAATCTAGCTCATGTACCTGATGTAGGCTCCTTTGGGGGAAATTAGCTTCTAGATATACCTGTTCTCAGGTACTAGCTTCTCATGCAACCAACTGAAAATTGAAACCTATGCAACAACTTCAAACAGTGCTCCACCTCACCTTTCTAACTTGGGACACAACTATTTGTGATTACCATGATTATTACTTAATTTTTAAAGCTCTGGAGAATCCACATGGCTTAAAACCTATTAAAAAAGATAAATTATAACTATACAGAACTTATTGTGTGCCATTCACTGTATTAATTAGTTTATATTCACTCATTTAATATGGTTTGAGGTTAGTATTTGGTATAGTTTGGATCTAGGCTCAGAATGCAAGAGTAAAGGAGGCTTGACAACTTCTACCTAGATTTCAGAGGATGTATAATATGGTTTGCCTATGGGTCCCCACCCAAATCTTATGTCGAATTGCAATCCCCAGTGTTGGAGGTGAGGCCTGGTGTGAGGTGATTGGATCACAGGGGTGGGTTTCTTATGAATGGTTCAGCACCATCCCCTCAGTGCTGTTCCTGTCATAGTAAGTTATTGTGAGATCTGCTTGTTTAAAATGTGTAGCACCTCTCCACTCTGTCTCTTCCTCCTGCTCTGACTTCCCCTTCACCTTCTGCCATAATTGTAAGTTTCCTGAGACCTCCCTAGAAGCAATAGCCACTGTTTCCTGTACATCCTGCAGAACTGTAAGGCAATTAAACGTCTTTTTATAAATTACCCAGTTTCAGGTATTTCTTTAGAGCAATGTGAGAAGGGACTAATATAGTACATTTATTATTTCCCATTCCATAGGTGATACACTCAGAGTAAGGGACTTCCAAAAGTCATATATATACACACACATGTACAAACACACACATATATACATATATATACACATACATATATATATACACATATACATCCATATATATACGTACATATATATACACATATACATCCATATATATACGTACATATATATACACACACATATACATATATACATTTAAACTCTATCTTAGGCATCTAATTCTTATTAGGCTGTAACATGCCTCAAAGTGCAGCATTAGGGAAATGAATGGAGATCTTCAATGAAGTATTAGTTTTATCTTTAAATGTTCATTGCATTTTTAACATTTGAAACTTTTTTAGTTCTTTTTTTTTCTTTACTATGTGATGATTATTCCAATTTTGTTTGGACCACATTTCCAAGACTTGTTGATTATGCTGAAGTGAAGCCCAGTTCAGGGATCTGAATTCTACCTCGGAGTGTTTCTCTAGTACACTTATTGCCTAGAAAATCAAAGGATGTCAAATGCAAGTACTTCTTAGAAATCACCATATGTGAAAGTAAAGACAAAAATAATTTTTGCAGGCCTGGCACAGTGGCTCATGCCTGTAATCCCAGCACTTTGGGAGGCCAAGGCGGGTGGATCACAAGGTCCAGAGATTGAGACCATCCTGGCCAACAAGGTGAAACTCTGTCTCTACTAAAAATATAAACATTAGCTGAGCATAGTGGTCCATGCCCATAGTCCTAGCTGCTCGGGAGGCTCAGGCAGGAGAATCCCTTGAAACCAGGAGGCAGAGATTGCAGTGAGTCGAGATCGCGCCACTGCACTCCAGCCTGGCGACAGAGTGAGACTCTGTTTCAAAAAAAAAAAAAAAATTTGCAAAGAATTGTAAAATATTTAACTGTATCTATAAAAAAATGCTGAGATCCTATAAAGGCACTTATTTTGTTGGCCATCTCCTAAAGTTCCATATATCAGAAAAGCACAAGAGAAGGAATTTTCAAGGTGAATTAATTACAAATTTTGGGGACACAGGTAGTGACCTTATTAAGGCATTATAACCGTTTACAAAATATTTTCTTATTCAGTCATTCAACAACTTGGCTTTCCATGTTCTGTAGCCAGACTACATAATTTGTATTTTAACTCATGATAACATTACTACATAATATTTTATATTTTCACTCATAATTAAGTAGCTGTTACTTTGAGCAATTCATTTGAAATCTTTAAGACTTTATAAAATAGAAATAATTGTTGCAACTTTTTAAAGGAGTATTAAGGACATATAATGGGAAAATACATATAAAGCACATACTATCCACTAAGGCGCTAAAACTAATCTCCTCACTCCCATCTTTCTCTTTTAAACTTGATTGTACCTTCTCCATGCTGGATACTTTAAAGACCCTGCTACCATTCATTATGTCATTCCGCTATTCAAAAGCTTTCCTTTATTCTTATGATTTAATTTTGAATTTTTCATCCTGGCGTAGTAAAATTTTTAATAAATCTTGTTGACTCATGTGCGTGCACACACACACACACACACACACACACACACTCACTCACAGCCCTTCTCCCATAAAACACCTCTTTAGGTTGCAGGCCCTTCCAAAGCATCCCCTTGTTACATACCTCTAATACACAAGCTGAAACATTCACTTCTAGCTAAACTCTCCTTATCTTGCCTTCCCAGCTGAAGAGATTATTCCAACTACACAAGGTTCAGTGCACATACTTTTGCCCCAAGAAACATTTTATGATTCCTAGAATGGCATGTACCTTCCTCTCTGAAACCCTGCAGTAATTTGTATGTACTTATTTTATGGTAATTATCTAAAGTTGCCCAACATTTTTGTGTTTTATGTATGTTTCTGATCTCTATAATTGGAAAATGAGTTTCCCGATGAAACATGGCCTACTCAGCTTTGAATGCTTTTTAGTGTCTATCACAGTGTATGGCAAACAATAGACATGCAATAAATATTTGGTCAAATTGAATTACAAAGCTTAGTTGGTTCATCCTCATGAAGGATGTGATAGAAGTCGCATAGCAGCATAAATTCCCCATGAATGAATTTTTCTAGCTGCGTATTAAGGGCTATTTACTTCCAATAACAGTTGGACAAGTGGTAAGGTCATTAGACTAATTGTCTAGTTGTGGTTTCAGCTGTGCTTTTGAATGGTCAGCAGTGCACTTTACTGTGGATAACTGTTGGAATGACTTTTGGTATTACACGTATAGTCAAATGTTCATTGAAAGTAATAGAGAGCAGATAATGACTTTAATTTTCTTGTTATTTTCCATAGAATGTATTGTGAGTACAGCTATTGGTAAGCCAGTGTGGTAAATATAAATATCATTTACATATTTTTTACTGTGGTAGTAGGAGAAGGTTCAAATTCAAGTAATCTGTAAAATCAATTCAGTTGTCATGTTTTACTAAAAATAAATAAATGACAAGTAAAATCCAGGAGCAACCCTTGGAGGCCTTTGCAGGCTTAATGAGCCCTTTTGAATGGGAAGCATGAGGAGGCAAGGTGGTCAAATAGTGAGACCTTTCAGTTTTCATTTTGAGGTTTAATGTCTTTATAGTTAAATAAGTTATAGGCATCAAAAATATTTCATACTTATTTTTGAAGAAAAAACAGTAATAGATTTTGTTAGTAAATGTTTTATTCCATATCTTCTTGTGGTCTACAGAGTTACATTTCCAGGTTCAGACAAGTTTTCTTCTGCATTTTAAAGATTAACACACTATCATCTAGGAAACTGTGGCTTGGTTATATCAAACTGTAATTTGAGGCCAGGCACAGTGGGTCATGCCTATAATCCTAGTGCTGTGGGAGGCCGAGGTGGGAGAAACTCTTTAGGCCAAGAGTTTGAGACCAGCCTGGGCAACATAACAAGACCCCATCTCTATAATTTTTTAAAAACTAGCCAGACATGGTAGTGTATGCCTGTATTTCCAGATACTCAGGACAGTAAGGTGGGAGGATCACTTGACCTAGAACTTTAACGTTACAATGATGGTGCCACTGCACTTCAGCCTGGGTGACAGAGCAAGATCCTGTATCAAACATACACACAAACACACACACTCAACTGTAATTAAAGTCTAAATTTCTGAAATATATGACATTATTGCTTCCTAAAATTAGAGAATTATTTTCATTTTAATGAAGACACATTTCAATGTGTCTTTTCTTAAGGTATTTGCAAGTATATCTGCACTGAACATTCTAGCATTACATAAAATGTAGGGAGGACCTTATTCCTGATTTATCTACCAACAAAAGAATTTGCAGCTTTTTTTTCTTTATTATACTTTAAGTTCTAGGGTACATGTGCACAACATGCAGGCTTGTTACATATGTATACATGTGCCATGTTGGTGTGCTGCACCCATTAACTCGTCATTTACATTAGGTGTATCTCCTAATGCTGTCCCTCCCCGCTCCCCCCACCCCACAACAGTCCCCGGTGTGTGATGTTCCCCATCCTGTGTCCAAGTGTTCTCATTGTTCGATTCCCACCTATGAGTGAGAACATGCGGTGTTTGGTTTTCTATCCTTGTGATAGTTTTCTCAGAATGATGGTTTCCAGCTTCATCCGTGTCCCTACAAAGGACATGAACTCAACATTTTTTATGGCTGCATAGTATTCCATGGTGTATACGTGCCACATTTTCTTAATCCAGTCTATCATTGATGGACATTTGGGTTGGTTCCAAGTCTTTGCTATTGTGAATAGTGCAGCAATAAATATATGTGTGCATGTGTCTTTATAGCAGCATGATTTATAATCCTTTGGGTATATACCCAGTAATGGGATGGCTGGGTCAAATGGTATTTCTAGTTCTAAATCCTTGAGGAATCACCACACTGTCTTCCACAATGGTTGAACCTAGTTTACAGTCCCACCAACAGTGTAAAAATGTTCCTATTTCTCCACATCCTCTCCAGCACCTGTTGTTTCCTGACTTTTTAATGATCATCATTCTAACTGGTGTGAGATGGTATCTCAATGTGGTTTTGATGTGCATTTCTCTGATGGCCAGTGATGATGAGCATTTTTCATGTGTCTGTTGGCTCCATAAATGTCTTCTTTGATTTTTTTTCTTGTAAATTTAAAGTTGTTTGATTTTTTTCTTGTAAATTTAAGTTCTTTGTAGATTCTGTATATTAGCCCTTTGTCAGATAGGTAGATAGCAAAAATTTTCTCCTGTTCTGTAGGTTGCCCATTCACTGTGATGGTAGTTTCTTTTGCTGTGCAGAAGCTCTTTAGTTTAATTAGATCCCGTTTGTCAATTTTGACTTTTGTTGCCATTGCTTTTGGTGTTTTAGACAGGAAGTCCTTGCCTATGCCTATGTCCTGGATGGTATTGCCTAGGTTTTCTTCTAGGGTTTCTATGGTTTTGGGTCTAACCCTTTAGTCTTTAATCCATCTTGAATTAATTTTTGTATAAGGTGTAAGCAAGGGATCCAGTTTCAGCTTTCTACTTATGGCTAGCCAGTTCTCCCAGCACCATTTATTAAATAGGAAATCCTTTCCCCATTTCTTGTTTTTGTCAGGTTTGTCAAAGATCAGATGGTTGTAGATGTGTGATATTATTTCTGAGGGCTCTATTCTGTTCCATTGGTCTATACCTCTGTTTTGGTACCAGTACCATGCTGTTTTGGTTACTATAGCCTTCTAGTATAGTTTGAAGTCAGGTAGCTTGATGCCTCCAGCTTTGTTCTTTTGGCTTAGGATTGTCTTGTCAGTGTGGGCTCTTTTTTGGTTCCATATGAACTTTAAAGTAGTTTTTTCCAATTCTGTGAAGAAAGTCATTGGTAGCTTGATGGGGATGGCACTGAATCTATAAATCACCTTGGGCAGTATGGCCATTTTCACGATATTGATTCTTCCTACCCATGAGCACAGAATGTTCTTCCATTTGTTTGTGTCCTCTTTTATTTCATTGAGCAGTGGTTTGTAGTTCTCCTTGAAAAGGTCTTTCACATCCCTTGTAAGTTGGATTCCTAGGTATTTTATTTTCTTTGAAGCAATTGTGAATGGGAGTTCACTCATGATTTGGCTCTCTGTTTGTCTGTTATTGGTGTATAGGAATGTTTGTGATTTTTGCACATTGATTTTGTATCCTGAGACTTTACTGAAGTTGCTTATCAGCTTAAGGAGATTTTGGGCTGAATATAGCAAATTCTCATTATTTGTAGATTCTATGTTTACAAATTTACTTACTAATTAAATTTATTTGGAATTCCAAAATCAGGACACATGACATTTTTGCAGTTCATGGATGTGTGAGGAGTGGAGAACAGTTTGAGTTTCCTGGCAGGCACATTCTCAGCTGTTAATGAATAAGGCAAATGTCTGGTTCTTATTTTAGCTCTCATACTGTAAACACATTCTTTTCATGGTTTATTTTTCATATTTTTGTGATGTTGGTGATTTTGCTCTTCAAAATGTTCCCCCAGCATAGTGCTTAACTGTTATCTGATATTGGTAAGTGCAAGAAGGCTGCAGTGTGCCTTACAAAGAAAATCCATTTGTGTAGGCATGAGTTATAGTAGCATTGTTTGTGAGTTCAATGTTAATGAATCAACAATGTATATTAAATAAAATATATTACAAATACAAACATGAAGCAAGGTTATCCATTAATTGGTTGACAAAAATATTGTGACTGTTGGCTTTTAGGAAACTAACTCTGTGTTTTCCCCAAGAGAAGTTGTTTGGTATTCACTAGGTCAGTGTTCACAGTGACTGTATAGAGTACAACTACTGAGAATAATGAGAATCAACTATGTTTTATGAATTTATCTCCTACTTCTGATTACCAAGTCAGGATAAAACTTAAACTGTGCTCTACTTATCTCTACTTATCTCTGACCTTTTACTGCAGTGCATTGCAGTTGTCTCTCTCTCTTCTTTGCCTAACAGACACAATCTGTGCCAGGCATTTTGCATATACAGGTATTAGCTCATTTTATCCCATCACAACTGTAATTCCATGGATAGAAAGCATTGTACTTCATTTATATATTATAAACATTAAGGAATTATTATTAACCATTATTAAAGTTTCTTAAAAAAAAGAATTGTAATATCGCATGGGGATCTACAGATCTGGGTGTAGAGAAACTAGCATTCTTCAGGATTGATAAATTATGAAATGCTAGCACACACATACAGATGTGTGCACACAACCATGTGGATACACATAATCACACACAAACATAAGGCATTATGCAGGGTAGATCAAATCAGTCTCTTGCCTTGTAATTTGTGTATAACTACAAAAATATCTAATGTAAGCAAACCTTTCTATAATGCATAATGGAAGATTATCTCAATAAGTGTTAACTGAGAATCTATAGAATTAGTAACATTGTATTAATCATTGTAAGGTATAAACACATTTGGACATAGACTTTGCCCTAAAGGACTTTATAGACTAGCAGCCTACATACAGTTAAAATAGCTAAAGGAAAAGGAAGCATTCCAATCAGTATTTCTATATGTTTGGTCCTTAGGAAATATTGGGATAGGTTACTGGAGTTTTCTCTATTCATTGCCATGATTTAAATTAGCTGATTTAATTAAGTGCAAGGTAATTTTAAATTATAGAATTCCATAATGCAGACTGATCACTACAACTTCTCAGCAAAACCCCAGAGGTTCTTAGTTTTTTATGCTAGAATCACCTCAATTTACCACACAGTCTTTCTAGATAAGGTTGTTCCAAACACCTAGTGATTTCCTACCATCTGTGTTTTTTATTATGCTCCATCTGAAATTGTATGCATCCTTGTTGTTACTAGCTCTCCAAGTGCTGAACACTCCATGGGACTTTTTTTTCTCAGCATCTTTGGACATGAAGTTGGCCTAGCTGATGAATTTTGTATCTCTACAATTATCTGGCCAGGGGACAGATGTTAGTGTCCCTTCTTAAAGGCAAGTCCCTTATTCAAGTTAGTCTCCATGTGGTGATAGGAAGATACACTTTCCTCCCACTGTATACCCACATATTTCCTGGGAAGACAAGAGAAATGCACAGACTCACTGTGTAGCAAACAATGCTCTTGCTAAAAATTTTTCTTTAAAAAAATTTTGTTTTTCCATATAAAATATAAGGTAGGATAAAGGCTAAAAAAATGCAAGAACTGTCTTAGTTACCTCCTTGCTAGTCTTTTCTTTAGAACTTGTGATTTTGGTGGCTGTGGGGAGGAGAGATTTCTCACCTCCTATTCTTGTATTTGATTGGGAAAGTTTTACTTTTATCAAGAATCTCAGTGTCTATAGATGGGCTAAACATCATCCTGACATGTGAATTCCTTCACTGTAAAAGTAAAATTATGATTTTTTTCCATTCTATGCAGACTTTTATAACGGCAAAATTGAGTTTGGATCTATAGCAGAGTCCTGTCATTGCAATTGCATAGAATGTGATAAAAATAAGTTTAGATGCAAAAAAATGATTTAGTACATTTGAGACACTTGGCCAACAGTTGTCATGGTCCGTATTAATCTGTTTTCATGCTGCTGATAAAGACATACCTGAGACTGGGCTATTTACAAAAGAAAGAGCTTTAATGAACTTACAGTTCCATGTGGCTGTGGAAACCTCATAATCATGGCGGAAGGCACGGAGGAGCAAGTCATGTTTTACATGGATGGCAGCAGGAAAAGAGAGAGAGCTTGTGCAGGGAAACCCTCATTTTTAAAACCATCAGATCTCATGAGACTTACTCTTAAAAGAACAGTACAGGAAATACCGCCTCCATGATTCAATTACCTCTCACTGGGTTCTTCCCATGCAATGTGGGAATTATGGGAGTACAATTCAAGACAAGTTTTGTGTGGGGACACAGCCCAACCATATCATGATCCAACATTTGTCAAGATAATTAAGAGAATACATGTTGAGTAAGAGAACTTACACACCCACAACTGTAGCAGGAGACATATCGCTCTTCCCTGAGGAACATATGATGCTAAATCCTGGTTTTAGTCCTGACATAGTCCTGAAGGAAAAGAAGGGTAGCTAGCTACTGGTGCCTCCCAAGGCCAAAGGAGATTATATTGATGGTGTTTGTGCAAAACTTCAAATCTTCCAGCATAAGCCTGAGATACCAATTTTGCACATAGTTAATTTATGTCATAGGTAGATGAAATGTACAATACAGACTAGTGGACTGTCATATTGAAGGTTCCTCAGAACATACCTCCAGACGAGGCAGAAAAACGTTTCATAAGTACTAGAAGAAGGTAATCAGAGCTAGTGTGGTTATACTTATCAAAAGAAAGAAGAGAAAAAGTTTTATTTTTATCAGGATAATTTCACTAGGCTACTTTGGGAACTAGCGATTTTTCCTCCACTGTTAGAATAAATAGGCTTATTTTGCTTTATCTAGATGTTATCCCAGAAGTAGTAGTGTAGGATAAACTTTTCAAAAACTTTTCTTTTCAAAAATGAAGCAATTTATGCTATTCAAAAATTCTAGTTTGTACCTTTAAGAAGGTATAAATATGGAGAAAAAAATGTAGCACATTCTCTTTTATGATAATGGCCTCCAGGTAATTTCAGAAGAAGTTTTTAAATTCCGCAAGAATTCCTCCTCTTAGGACCGTGGTTTTTAGCAAAGGTGAGAAAATCAGGCTACATGATTGTTACACAGTTGAAATATGAAAGATTTTATTTGTTAGTTTTTATTTTGTTTAATCTATATGTTCCCAGTAGAAAAAATATCCTTCATTTAGTTAGGAAAAATTGTGACTATGTTTGTGTCTCATTATGTAAATTGGCAAATATTTTCATTTGCTTTCCAGGGAAAAAGCAAAACTAACAAAAGTGTACAGTCACCAAGTAGTTATTTTCCTAAAGTAGACAAGAAAAAATATCACTATATACCTTTTTTCTTTTCAAGAGTACAGAAAGTGTTTGAGGAACAGTAATGTTCCTGGAAGCTTCAGGGTGATAGAAACTCAGTTATCAAGGCTCTTATCTCTGCTTGGAGGCTCCATTTTGGTACACATCAGTGATTTCTAAAACATTTATTGTAATGAATTGTATATAGATTCTACTTATCCTAACTCCACAAAGCAGTTTCAGGTCAGTAAAACAGATGGTTAAGCACAATTAGTTTTTCAGAAGAACTATAAATATAGTCACTTCTTTCCTCTGGTGTCTTACTGCCATGTTGTCTAAGTGTATCATAGAGGAAGCTCAAAAGAAAACCATTTATAGGATCTAGTTCTTCCTCTCTTTTTATCCTTGGAAAGTTCATGACTTGTCATTATGTTAATAGTCTCAATTTATATTTTGCTAAGTGCACTAACTAGAAAGCAAGTTTGCATGTCTAAGTGGCTGATATTTTTTCATTGTGGACCATGTGTTTTAGTGTTAATGAAAAACTACGTTTATTTCAAACTTGATAAGAGAATAATGTTAGACAAAAATTATTTTGGAAAGTAAATATTTTTCAGCCTTTTCCAAGATTACTCTGTAGGAAAAGAGGATATTAATCTGCTTGATAAAGAGTGCTGTTCATATGGCTGTTGATTCATCTAAAGGCTTTGCTTCCTTGGATACTACAACTAGATCAATCAATCCAATCAATGACTACTTTGCTAACAAATGCTATTAAAAATAATTAAAGGTATGTTCCAAGAGAAGCATAATTTATGTATCACTTCTCTTACTGAAAGTAAAAGGACTTTAAAACATTATGAATTATAAAGATCTGTAACAGGTAACAGGACATTTGGTAGTAAGTGATGATAAGGCACTTTTGTGCTGATTGCCTCACTTATGTGTGCCAAAGCTAGCTCTTTTTCTTAAACAATAAATTCTTTTCATTCCCTTGAGGGTTCTCATTTGAGCACAGAAAGATATTGCCCAGCATTCCTTGTAGTTATGCTGAGGCCAACTAACTGGGTTCTTGTCAATAGGATTTGGGCAATATTCACACTTCAAATACAAGCTTAATTTTTGAATTAAAATATTTCTGCCAGTCATTGAAAATATTTTCTGATTTTTTAACATCATTATAAAATCCTCTTCAAATTTTATTGTTAGTCAATTTCAGCACAGGGTCATCAGCACTTTCATATCACAAGTAACCCAAAGAGGAACATGCTTGTAGGAAGCATAAATGTCAGCCACCCGAAAGTAGATATCAGAAATCATTTAAAAATATATACATTCCAAAATTTAGCATTGAACATAGGTATCTTTTTAGAGGTAACAATTGGTGCTCACCCAACTCTTTCAATTACCTCTTCCTTGACATATGGTATTTCCTAGTCCTCTTTGCAGTTTATTTTGGAGCCAAGTGACTTGCCTCTGGCCAGTGGGATTTGAGCAGGAGTAATACCCAAGCCTGTCTCTTAAAATATACCACAAGATACTTCACTTTTTCTTTTATTTTCTTTCCTCTTCATTCTTGACTATATATTCATGATGATATAGCTACAACACAGGTAGCATCTCTGTCAGTCTTGTTTACCAAGTAGCTGTGTGGAGCAAAGTACCACTCCTTCTTCCCACTGATATTCAGTGGATCCATAAGATAAGCATTAAATGTATTCTTATTTAGTTAAGCCACTGAGATTGGGGTTTAATTTGTTTCTACATCATAGATAAGCCTATCCTGATTAATATAAAATGACAGACGTTACCAATATGTCAACCCTAGTATTGAGATATAATGTGCTTCAGCATAATAAGAATTCTAAGCTGGGTGTGGTGGCTCACGCCTGTAATCCCAGCACTTTGGGAGGCTGAGGTGGGCAGATCATCTGAGGTCAGGAGTTCGAGACCAGCCTGGCCAACATGGTGAAACCCTTTTTCTACTAAAAATACAAAAATTAGCCAGGCATGGTGGTACTCGCCTATAATCCCAGCTACTCAGGAGGCTGAGGCAGAATGATCGCTTGAACCCGGGAGGTGGAGTTTGCAGTGAGCTGAGATTGCACCACTGCACTCCAGCCTGGGCAACAGAGTGAGACTCTGTTTCAAAAAAAAAAAAAAAAGGCTAAAGGCCGGGGCACAGTGACTGAGGCTGGGCACAGTGGCTCATGCCTGTAACCCCAGCACCTTGGGAGGCTAAGGCGAGCAGATCACCTGAGGTCGGGAGTTTGAGACCAGCCTGACCAACACGGAGAAATCCTGTCTCTACTAAAAATACAAAATTAGCTGGGCATGGTGGCGCATGCTGTAATACCAGCTACTCGGGAGGCTGAAGCAGGTGAATCACTTGAACCCAGGAGGTGGCGGTTGTGGTGAGCCAAGATCGTGCCATTGCACTCTAGCCTGGGCAAGAACAAATCTCCATCTCAAAAAAAAATTCTATGTATAATGCTATTTTGATGAAGAAAATATTAGGGTGAAGACAGCAGAGATCTTTTGAGGAAGTTTCTTGTAAAAATATTCCATCTCAAGGGTATGTTAACTGGGTTTGTGTTTTGCCTTAGTGACTATGCCTTTATCTTTTGAAGTACTCTCCTATGTCGTAGTAGGAGAAGGCTGACACCCAGCACTAGCTGCCTTATTAGGTTGGGTTTTCTGGTTTGAGGCTATTTTTCTGAGTATGTCTTTAATCATTAGTAGAAATGCCAAAGTTCTTCTGTTTATCATCTCTCAAGTGATTGCATAAATGTAGCCAAATGCTAAACCTCTCAGTTTCTGTTCATTATAGATCCTACTCTATTGCTTGTTTGCTTTGCTTTGCTTAGAAATGGCTTGGAGAATTCATGGATTTCATGGGACAACTAAATTACCAGAAATTGTATGCAATATTTTGGTTTATATTTATATTTTAAGATTGAGCGGTTCTAGAATTTTCATCACAGGAGCTAATCAGAATAAGCAATCATTGTGAATTATGTCTTTTGCTATATATGAACCATAATCTCAGTGAATATGGAAAATTGGCTCAACACCAATTTGTTGAAGCAAGCACACACAGCAGCCCCCTGAAATGAACTGTAAATTTATGGAGATACAAAAGTAGAAAAGCAATGAATATGTGATCAAATATTTCTGACTGAAAATGGTTGTGATGAACATGTTGGAGAGTGAATTTATTAGAAACCTAGTCCTTTTTTTTTTTGAGACAGGGTCTGGCTCTGTCACCCAGGCTGCAGTGCAGAGGCACCATCATAGCTTACCATAGCCTCGAGCTCCTGGGCTCAAGTGATCCTTTCACCTCACCCTCACTTGTAGTTGGGACTACAGCATGTGCCACCATGCCTGCCTAATTTTTTGATTTTTTTTTTTTTTTGGTAGAGGCAGGGTTTCACCATGTTTCCTGGGCTGGTCTCAAGCTCCTGGACTCAAGCAATCATCCTACTTCAGCTTCCCAAAATGTTGGGATTACAGGCATCAGCCACTTCACCCAGGCCCTAGTAAAATTTTGAAATAAGAAGTAAGCTATATCTATGAACAAGATGTCTATATTAACTTATTTTTTTCTGCATTATATCTAAGTATTATTAATATAATGTGATATACTAAGATAGCCCAGAGAGAAAACACATGTTGAGGCATAAATTCATTTTAAGAAAATAAGCTTCTATAAGACTGACATAGTGATGCCTATCATATTTCAATAGAAGTTTATATCATTTTAAGAGACTTAGTGGCTCTAGATAGATGTAATTTTTTCATCATTACCAACAATAACGTCTTATTTATTTTTAAATTGTGATGGGTTTTGCCTTATTTGTGTTCTTATCTACTACATTGCAAACATCAAAAGATGTTGAAAAGGGTTATGATGTACTGAATGTTTGTGTTCCCTTCAAATTCATTGGTTGAAGACCTAATCCCCAACATGATTGTATTAGGAGGTGGGGCCTTTGGTAGGGAATTAGGTTTAGATGGAGTCCTGAGGCTGAAGCCCCCATGATGGAATTAGTGTCCTTATAAGAAAGGGGAGGAGATATCAGAGAGTCTTCTCTCAGAAAGAACACAGATTCTGCAAATCTAGAAGAGGGTCCAGATTTGAAAGAGCCAGCACCTTTAACTTTGGCTTTCTAGACTCCAGTCTGTGAGAAATACATGTTTGTTTTTTAAGTCGCCAGTTCTATAGTATTCTGGTATAGTAGCCCAAACTGACTGTTGATATTTCCCATAATCTAATGCACACTTGTTTTTCCACTCAACCAAGAATTAGAGTCTGGTTGTTCTGAAAGGGCATAAAGATGTAGTCAATGACAATTCTCTCCTACTCATAATCTCCCACCTGTCCTGGTAAGGTAAGACCCTCTTCCTTAGGCACTCAGCCTATCCTGTCATTTACAAGTGAGGTGCCATATTTGGATATGAAAATCAGAAATAGAAATACAGTTTTGTAATTAAATTCTTGCATGTTATAAAATGTTTATAACTTTAGTATATTTAGTTTAATAAATGTCTATTATTAATTATGAGTAGATTTTTGCTCACTACAGGAAAACAAAGAGAGATAAATAAGAGACATATTATACCCCAAGAAGATGAATAAATAAGAGTGGGAGGAAATAATTATACAAGTAGCTAGAGTTCCTGGCAGGGGTAAAATATGGCCCCAAAGAAAATATAGAGTTATTTAAATTTCAAATTAGTACTGATATACACTGAATGATTTTGTCTCCCTAGAATTATATGTTGAAACTTAATCCCCAATGTTATGGTATTTGGAGGTGGGGCCTTTGTGAGGTAATTAGGTCATGAGAGTAGAGCACTCATGGATGGGATTAATGTTGATAAAATAGGCCTTAGAGAGTTTCCTCACCCCTTGCCATCAGGTGAGATGCAGTGAGAAGATGGCCATCTATGAACCAGGAAGCTGGGCCTCAACAGACATGAAATCTGTTGCCACTTTGATCCTGAATTTCCTAGCCTCCAAAACATGTAAAGAATAAATTTCTGTTATTCATAAGCTAACTAGTTGACGTGGTTTGGCTCTATGTTTCCACCCAAATCTAATGTCAAATTATAATCCCCACATGTTGGAAAAGGGCCCTGGTGGGAGGTGACTGAATAATGAGGTTGGACTTCTCCTTTGCTCTTCTCATGAGAGACATGATAGCGAATGAGTTCTCATGAGATCTGGTTGTTTAAAAGTGCATAGTTCTTCCCCCTTCACTCTCTCTCCTGCTGCTATGTGAAGACATGCTTGCTTCTCTTTCACCTTTCCACCATGATTGTAAGTTTCCTGAAGACTCCACAGTCATGCTTCCTGTACAGCCTGAAGAACTGTGAGCCAATTAAACCTCTCTTCTTTAAAATTACCCAGTTTCAGGTAGTTCTTTATAGCAATATGAGAACAGACTAATACAGAAAATTGGTACCAGAGAAGTAGCGCATTGCTATAAAGATAACTGAAAATGTGGAAGTGATTTTGGAACTGGTAATGGGCAGAGGTTGGAACAGTTTGTAGGGCTCAGAAGACAGGAATATGAGGGAAAGTTTGGAACTTCCTAGGGACTGGCTGAATGGTTGTTACCAAAAGGCTGAGAGTAATATGGACAATGAAGTCCAGGCTGAGGGAGTCTCAGATGGAGATGAGAAACTTATTAGGAAGTGGAATAAAGGTCATTCTTGCTATGCTTTAGCAAAGAGACTGGCAGCATTGTGCGCCTGCTCTAGGGATCTGTTGAACTTTGAATTTGAGAAAGGTGATTTAGGATATCTGGCAGAAGGAACTTCTAAGCAACAAAGTGTTCATCAAGGTGTCAAGGTGTGGCCTGGCTGCTTCTAAAAGCCTATGCTCATTTGCATAAACAAAGAAATGACCTGGAACTGAAACTTATATTTAAAAGAGAATCAACTTAATAGTTTGGAAAATTTGCAGACCATATGATAGAAAAGAAAACCTCATTTTCTGGAGAGGAATTCAAGCGGGCTATAGATATTTGCGTAAGTAAAGAGCTGAATATGAATAGGCCAGACAATGGGGAAAATGCCTTTAGAGCATTTCAGAGACCTTTGTGGCTGCCCCTCCCATCACAGGCCTAGAGTCCTAGGAAAAAATAATGGTTTTGTGGGTCAGGCCCAGGGCCCCACTGCTCTGTGCAGCCTCAGGATATGGTACTCTGTGTCTCAGCCACCCTAGCACCAGCCATGGCTAAAGGGCCAAGGTACAGCTTGGGCTGTTGCTTCAATGGTTTCAAGCCTCAAGCCTTGGAAGCTTTCACATAGTGTTAAGCCTGTGGGTGAACAGAGTGCCTAGATTTCAGAGGATGTATGGAAACACCTGGATGTCCAGGCAGAAGTCTGCTTCGGGGGCAGAGCCTTCATGGAGAACCTCTACTGGGGCAGTGCAGAGAGGAAATAAGGAATTGGAACTCCCACACAGAGTCCCCACTGGGGCACTGCTTAGTGGAGCTATAAGAAGAGGGCCACATCCTCCAGACCCAGAACATTAGATCCACCAACAACTTGCACCATGTGCCTGGAAAAGTCACAGGCACTCAGCGCCAGCTTGTGAAAGCACCCACAGGGTCTGTACCCTGCAAAGCCACAAAAGCAGAGCTGTCCAAGGCCTTGGAAGCCCACCCCTTGTGTCAATGTTGCCTGTATTTGAGACATGAAGTCAGAGGAGATTATTTTGAAGCTTTAAGATTTAATGATTCTCTGATGGGTTTTGGACTTTCATGGGGCCTGTAGCCCTTTTGTTTGGCTGATTTCTCCCTTGTGGAATGGGAGCTTTTTGCCAATGCCTGTACCCCCATTATATCTTCAAAGTAACTAACTTGTTTTTCTATTTTACAGGCTCATAGGTAGAAGGGACTTGCGTTTTCTCAGATGAGACTTTGGACTTGGACTTTTGAGTTAATGCTGACATCAGTTAAGACTTTGGAGGACTGTTGGGAAGGCATAATTGTGTTTTGAAATGTGAGAAGGACATGAGATTTTGGAGGGGACAAGGGCAGAAAGATATGGTTTGACTTTCTATCCCCACTCATATCTCATGTCGGATTGTAATCCCCATGTGTTTGAGGAGGAGCTTGGTGGGAGGTGATCGAACCCTGTGGGCATACTTCTCCCTTGCTGTTCTTATGATAGCAAGTTAGTTCCCACGAGATCTTCTTGTTTAAAAGTATGTAGCACTTTCCCCTTTGCTATCTATTTTACCACCATGTGAAGAGCTGCTTGCTTCCCCTTTGCCCTTTCAACTTAATTGTAAGTTTCCTGAAACCTCTCCAGCCATGTGTTTCTTGTGCAGCCTGTAGAACTGTGAGCCAAACCTCTTTTCTTTATAAATTACCCAGTCTCAGGTAGTTCTTTATTGCAGTGTATGAATGAACTAATACTCTATTCTGTGGTAATTTGTTATAGCAGCCTAAACAGACTAAGAGAAGTATTAATTTACTCTAACGATAAGGACAAGGGAAGGTTTCTTAGAGAATGGTGTAGGGTTCAGTGGGCAGTGCTAATAGAATTGGAATCTAAGAACTTTCGAAAAAGGCAAGTAGGGTTTGAGTTCCTACTTGCACTCCTGTCTCCACACTTTCTGTAGGCTTCTCACTGTAAGTATAATAGGGAGTCATGACAAAGTACATATCTTATGTCTTGTCTTATGTGTAAATTAAACAGTAGGAGGAAAGTCTGAGGGGTATCTAGTCAGCCATCTATGATCATAGCAGTGGTTACTGTATAAACTGTTTGATTTGCTAAGTACTCTTTCTACTTATCAAGGTAAATTTAATTTGGGATTAAACACAGAAGTAGAAATTGAGATCCATACTATTGGGAGGTTTCTCAAAGAGCCATGAGGATGTGGCCTCCTGAATTTGATGATAAAATCCCACACTTAGACGTCTCCAGTAAAAGGTGATTGGGGATCAGATACAAAGTTACAGTTACAAGGAAATAGTGCTGGTGTTCTGTTTTATAGTAGGGTGACTGTAGTTAACCATAATATATATTTCAAAATAGCCAGAAAAAAAGGACTTTGATGTTCTTACCACAAAGAAATAATCATCATTTGACATGATGGATATGCTAATTACCCTAATTTGATCATTATGCCGTATGTGCATGTACCAAAATGTCTACATTGTACCCCATAAATGTGTGTAATTATTAAATGTCAATATAAATAAAACTTTAAAAAATTGAAAAAGTCTCCAATAAATAAGAGCAATTAAAAAAGATAATAGCCATTAATTTTCATTGATTTAGTCTCGTGTGAAGAAAGAGAAATGAACACGGTGACTTAAATTAACTGATTTAATTTTCAACTATCTGTTTATGTAGATACTACTATTATCCCTATTTTATGGAAGAGGAAACTAAGGCACCAAGTAATGTTGGTGGCCATACTAGCAAGAGGTTAATACTTAAGAAGGGTACCCAAAGTCTGACAGCTGCTGTTAGATATAGGATTGGAAACTAAGCACTCTGACTTTTAGCTCCATCAACACAATTTATTAAATGCCCACACATTTTTGGAATAGCAGCCTTTAATTTGTTTATAATGAGTATTACAATGTAGAAATTTTCAGTGGATCCTCATTAATCCAAATGCACAAATTTCTGCAAGAATGTTTAAAAAGAGAGAAGACAGTTTTATGAATGAGAAGTGACACCTATTAGCTAACTTCTTACAATTCAGTTATAGCTGGAAATAAACCAAACAGCATATTTGAATTATTAACAGAGAAAATTCATTTGGATCATATTCCTGTCTTAATGGGGCTCAAATTATCCTGAGGGGTGAATAAATCATCCCATGTACGAAAAATGGTTCTTGAATAAGCCAGATTCTTTTTCAGTTCAGAACTTCATAAAAGTGAAGAACAGAGAGTGAACAGAAAATTATCTGTTATCTTCTGAATAATATGAAATATATGGCACCCAGAAATACCAAACTGATTTGAAAACTTGGCAATAAAAGGAAAAATAAACATCATTTTGTGTGGTAATAAAAAATGCTGATTGATTTTTTTAGTGTTAATCCTGAGTTCAGTGCATCAGGTAAATCTGGATTATATGCCAGAAGCTGAAATTCAAGCAGGTTGTCAATCTGTTGAGGTTTGGGGGCAGAGATCAGAATTTGGTACAACTGAAGTGCTGGACTCTGCAGGGCAGGAGGAGACAGGAAGAGCTATGTGGATCACAATATATTTATGCATGGGCTTTTCATAAGTCCTTGACCAAATTCTGGACTCAACATTTGCACAATAATAGCACCTGGGCTATGCTGAGAATAGGTGCTTTGGTGTTGAGAGCAAAAATAGGATACTAGAGGTGAATCAATGCTGAGGAATGTTGGTGGCTGTACTAGCAAGGGGTTAGTGACATTACGTAATATCCTGGGAAGCTGCCTCAAACACCAGAGACGCATTGATTTAGAAGTACTAGGCATACCCTAGGGCAAGTTTCTCAGTCTTAGCACTATTGGTACTTTGGCCTAGGTAATTCTTTGTTGTAGGCTCTTACCCACTAGGTGCCAGTAGAGCTTTCCCTATTTGTGGCAGCCAAATATGTCTCCAAACATTGCCAACTCACCTCTGGTTGAGAAAACTGCCTTAGACTAACACAAAGTCTAAAACCAAGTACAGACAAGATCTGTAAGGGAAACAGAAGTGGGCGATTGAGTCGTGCTAAGAGGGGATTGGGAAATACTTTGTGCTTTCCACAAAGCTGCAATAAGAAAGCTTAGAATTAATCCTACAAAAGGTTTAGGAGATCAGCCAGTAATCGAAGTCCATAATGCAATAAAATTAACATTCTTCAGAAGAAAGATAATAGAATCCACAATCTCTATACTATGTCATCATAATAGTAGATAAACAAAGAGTACTTAACGTGAGAATAAACTTGAAAACAACATATTGCTAAAGAAAAAACTGTCAAAAGAATTCAACCACCAAATGACTCAGATATTGATAAAATAGATATTTTAAAGTAGCTGTTATACATAGGGTCAAAAATTATTTACTCATCTTCAAGGCAGAGTAAATGCTGCAACATTCAATCAAATTTAGAAGTATCAAAGGAAATTATACAAAATTTGGTCTTAGAGAGTGGAAAAATAGAAAATTACAGCGAAGATATAGAAAGTATCAAACAGAGCCTAATATAAATTATGTATGTTAAAAGTTGAATAACTTTTTAGATCACTGCTTATAAGCATACTGATTATGGAGATTGGGGATGGCTGAAGACTTAGTCAACGTGAAGATAGGTGAAAAGAAATCAACCCATCTGAAAAAGAGAGGAAATAAAGAAGCTATAGGTATCTGGTGACAATATCCAATGATTTAACCTAACTGTATTTGAAAACTAGAATAATATAAATATGAGAATGGGAAAAATAATGAACAAGATTTTCAAAATCTGATAAAAATTTATTCACTTACTGTCTCAGAATCCTTAGTCAACCAAAATCAGGATACATTAAAACACACACACACACACACACACACCCCCACACACACACCCATATACACAAACTCTCCTAAACATACTACATTATAGAGTAACTAGCAACAAGACCAGTCATACTTTAGAGACTTAGCACTTCATGATAATAAAGGTGCTATACTTGCTTTGGAGTATCTGTACTGTATTTCATGTGATAGATAAATGAATATCAATTTTATTTAAATAACTCTTTAGACACATCTCCTTATTAGAGCAGCTGAAACAATACTTTATAAGTATTGGATAGATACAGATATTTAGGAATTAAAACCAGAGTTTTGCAATCGATCATCTGACTGTAGAGGGGAAAGAGGAATAAGTGAAATACTTTATCTTAAGAAAACTGGAAAGTTGATTATATTAATAAGAATGTGAATAAATTTGGAGGAAAATGATGAAATCTTACTAAAATATATTGAATTTAAGATTCTTAAGGATATTTAGGTGGTGAGGTAGGGTCAATATGGATATAAGCCTATAGTAATAAAACGATTGGCAAAGGTAAACGCTGACAGTTTAGCCTTTGTAAAACTTTAAAATTCTTTACCTAAAAAATTAGCCTAATGTGCCTTCCACTTCTTATCTATCAGAATTGACCTTTCAGCTAGCTGAACACATCTGGTATGAGTGAATCAATGTGACCAGGGCCCAGGTTTAGTCCAGAATGCCTAAGTGGGCAGATAGAAAGTGACAAGTCTGAGACCCACCAGGTGGAGATCATTGGGGGACAGTGTGTCTGATATGAACTTTGGGCAATTCAAACTAGAAGTGTAAGTACATACACTGGTACTGAGCCAGTAAGTATAAATGTATTGAGAATAGCGGGATCCTAGTTGTCAGGTTTCTCACTTTCAAAGAAGGGCCTTACAAATGTAGAAATCAACAAGGCAGAATAAATGCTGCAACGTTCAATCAAATTTAGAGGTATCAAAGTGAACTCCTTAGTTGTTTGATAGATAGATGAATAGAGAAAGACGGATAGATGGTTGATAGACAAAGAGACAGATATAAGGGTATGTCTGTGTTCATGGACAAATATGTGTATTTACTAAATCTGTCCACCGAAAAGACCTAGAATCTATGATATCTCAGTAAGAAAAAGCACAACTAGCACCCAGATCTTGTTTTATAAATATCACTCGATGTTAAAAGAAACCAGGGCTTCTTCACAAAATGACTGATTCAGGGACAAGGGAGAGGAAAATACAAGATAAACATGGAACTTTTTATTGTGCCAGAATAAATTACCTAAAAGGATAATCAGGTAACAAGAAGATGAATAAATGAAAAGTAGAACACATAGTGGAAAACTTTTAGAAGCAAATGTGATAAGAAAGTGTGGCTCTGATTTTGGTATAAGACAATTCTGAATCCAGGCCTTGAAAGCATTAAATAGTATATAGAAAGGCACTTTATATAAAGTTGTACTCTACGACGCCTAATGAAGATATATGATATATAAAATGTCCAGACATAATGTAATTAGTAAGGCTGATTTAATGGGTTGAAATTTAATGGGTGAACAATAAAAACTGCCAGTACACAATTTCTTAGATTGTTGATGAAATATCTTTACAATGTGATCATTTTAGCCTTTATTTTATTTCTATATTTGAAATTTTTTTGCCCATCTTTGGCTGAAAGAACATGTCAACCCATTTCATAAACAAAAAGCAATTAAACCAAAATTATTTTTTTAATTACAGAAAAAGAAAGACCATAAAACTTAAGGGTACCCATTTACTGAAAACAACATCTTGAGAAACAAAAAGGGAATTTATATTAAAATTTCAGAATATCCAGAAAATAATAAAAATAAAACTCTGCATGTATGTAGATATGTGTCTGTTGTATGTGTATATGTGGTATGAATAGGTATATGTAGATAAATATTTAATTTTAAACTATTAATTTTTAGTTAAAAACTAAAAGAGTAGTTTAAATAGATTTGTTATTCAAGAAAAATTAAAATGATATGAATAGTTGTTTTAGACCAGTCATAGAGAAATTATAATTTAAATTTCAATTCAAATAAATTTTATACTTTTATAATATATTTGTTTCAAGTCATTGTAAACTGTGAAACCAAAGAATGGCCTCAAATGATTTCTGCAATTTCAGCCCACTCACTTATCTTTTATCATGTTCCAAAATTTATTTGAATGATTTTCACCAGTAGACAGCTTTAATGGAAATCAAATAGCTTACTAATAGAATGCTAAGGTCTTTCCACGAGAATTAAGCCATTGTTGTTGTTCATTTAATTAGAAAAAAACCTTTCTAAAAATGGGTTAAATGCAATTATTGTTATAGATAAACATCTTTTCTGTTGTCTGATTGCATTGGTAACTTGATTAATTTAGTACATCTGTCTTTTATTTTTCCCAGGTTCTTCTGTGGTATGATATTATACACCCTTTTATTTCTCTGCCTAATAATTATCTAATGAGATATATTTAACTAGAGGAAAAAATTTTTTTTCTAATTTTCAAATAATGAACCCAAGCCCCTTGGCAATATATATGTATAAAGAAAGTAGATTTTATTACAAGCCTTATTTACAGATCTAGTAATTTTACTTTTCACTCACATTAGTCTATTTAAAATTATTTATTCATAAACTTGTGTAATTTTTTTTTGCTATGAGAAAAATACACTTAGAATAACATTATCTGGAGTTGGAAGGCTGTTTAACATCAATTGATACAATTGTGTATCCAAGGGAGAAATTTCCCTGCACAGTGTCCGACAAAGGACTATTCTATTTCTGATTAATTACTTCAGCGAGGGAGAGAACTGAATAGGTCAAAGAAGTCAGTCTTATTGAAAAACTAAAGTATTCAAAGATCAAACCCAATATTTATCTGAAATTTTTATAACTTTCTCCCACATGTTTGTTTAGAACATACTATTATGCATTCAAATATAGCAATTACATGTTTAGAGGCCCATCATTCACCACCTAAGGGTTCTTTATTTAGCCTGTTGTAGTTCTCTCCAATGTTCTCTTCACTACTGTTCAATTCTCTCTCAGTCAGCTTCATCTTTTGTCTCAGTAAAGGGCAGGAAACAATCAAGACTGTTAAGCTGCCATATTGATAGCAACATAAGGCATTTCACAAAAAGGCATTATGAAAATGAGTGTTACTATTTCCTAAGGCAGGGATTCTTCCATGCAGCCATTTCATTCAGTGAGATATGTACTAAAACTTGACTTGACTTAATGACACTGACCTTAGAAGATAAAACATCTTTCAATTACTCAAGAAATTCTCAATAGCACACGTGTTGTGTTTTTGATAGGCAAACTGTATCTTTCCTCTATTGATTTATTTTTTGTTACTACACAACTGTTAAACTCCTCCCAGGCATTTTTCTGAGTAGTAACTGGTGAGAAATACTTCTTATTTAATTTTTGTAGATTTTCTACTTATGATATCATTACTATGAAGAGAGGTTCTCACTTCTGGTGCATCTTTGAGTGGATTTAGTTTTAGCTGGAGCATCAGCTTCATATGATTGAGCTCTTAGCCATGATCTCAGCTCACTTTATTCTTCTGGCTGTGGTTCACAGTCCTGTGTTTCAAATTAGGTCTGTTTTTCTCAATTCCTTCTGTACTGAAACATACACTTTCTAGTATATGCCCTAATAGTATTTCGTATTAACTGTACATATCACACAAAATAGCCCATAAACACCATGTGTTTTTCTCTAAAAATATATTTTATCAAATACATTATCTATTTTTATAACTAAAACTATAATTTTCTGTATTTCAACACAATGAATTACCTCCTGACCTGTACTACTCATTCACTCCTCACTGATAAGATTTGGATTCAAATTCCCCTTCTTCCGCTAATGAACTGTGAAAACTTGGAGAAAACAATTTATCTTACCTGTAAAGTGTTGAGGTACATATGAGGTATATATTGAATAGATCGTAGGTATTATTTATTTGTTTTTATCAATCCAGTTTTCTCTTTGTCTTACTCATCAATTGAATCTTCACAAGTCATATATATTCACAAGTCATATATATAAAAATATATATTTTTTAAAAATATAATTATTTCTTTTTTCCTATTCTGTCTTTTTTTTGGTAATTTGGAATTTATTTCAGCCAATTATACAGTCATTTTGCTGTACAATTATTTTTTAACAGAAGTAATTATTCTCAGTTTTGAATTATCCACAAGTTTCATAGGCATGCCTTTGATGTCTTTATCTAAATCAACTAAAGAATTGTTAACACCTCAGGGCTCTTGACAAAATGTTATATCTTCACTCTTAGCTCAATACTCTTCAGTGCCCCTAAGATAACATTAAGTGTCCATTATATATGCTCCCAGTGCAGCTTTTAGCTGCCCCTTAGTCACATTTTTTAATTGTAATTGATGGCTTGCTTGTCCATTTCTTTAAAAAGTTAAAAAATGAATTGAGAAAGGGACCTTTGTTCACCATCACCACCTCTGAGTCTAGCAGCCATGCAAATGACATTCAATACAGAGTTGTTGAATGGATGCATCAGTTGACATTTTCTACTTCTATTGCCTTTGTCCCAGGGTGGTACTAATCTACAAATGAACACAATTTTTCAGTCAGTTATACCAAGTTGAGATATGGTAGACTAGTAAGACTGATGCTCTTATCTCACAAAATATTAGAATGAATAATTGAATGAACAATGTCTGAAAATGTAGCAAACAAGTTGCATGGATTGCTAATTTGATCAACATCAATGCTTTTGTTGTATAGGAAATATAACTATGGCATATTTAATTATTACTATATAATTCATGGAAAGAGGCCAATATAGCCATGTATATATGTAGAATAAAATATAGACTTAATATCTACCGTAGATGAATAGTTTGACTTTTAAATAAAAGATAATATATGGATTTATGCTAAGGCAAGGTCTCCAGGAGGTATTGAATATAGTAGTCAGCTAGGGATGGGATTATGTCAGAAAATGACAGAAAGCCCTAGTTGGCATGATTTGCTGTTCCCTAAGCCAACTGAAGAAAGCCCTCCCAGGGTTATGTGGGAAATGATAAATTTGTTTTCCTTTCATCCCTGCAGCAGCAGCGGGAATATTTTTCTAGCCTGTGTCTCCCAGGATTATGAACCCTATAAAAATAAAAGACAGCCTCAGGTATCCTGTGTAAATTACTTATTATATGGTACTTACATTCTCATTGTAAAAAGCTGAAAATCAATGGGTAAAATATTTTGATACATAAGTATACATTTCATTTCAGGCATTTAAAAAGAACTTGTGGCTGGGCGCAGTGGCTCACGCCTGTAATCCCAGCACTTTGGGAGGCTGAGGGGGTGGATCACCTGAGGTCAGGAGTTCGAAACCAACCTGGCCAATGTGGTGAAACTCCATCTCTACTAAAAACACAAAAATTAGCTGAGCGTGGTCGTGGGCACCTGTAATCTCAGCTGCTCAGGAGGCTAAGGCAAAAGAATTGCTTGAACCTAGGAGATGAAGTTTGCAGTGAGCCAAGACTGTGCCATTGCACTCCAGCCTGGGCTACAGAGCAAGACTCCATCTCAAAAAGAAAAAAAAAAAGAACATACCTTCATTTGCATTTGCCATGTCATTGTGATACCTGGTTAGGAATTATTGGTTTCTCCAAAAATGTATCTTCAGTATAAGCATGAGCACAAAGACCTTATGGGCTGTGTGTAAGACAGTTTAAAATGATCCACACAATTTAGTGCCCCTCTTGTCCAGTGTCCACACCCTGCATAATCTCCAAGACTATAAAGTTAATGAATTTTACTTCCATGTTAGTTTATTTTGTATGGCATAATTGACTTTAAGAAAGGGAGGACCTCTAGGTGAGGATAACCTAATCTCCAAGAGCTCCTTAAAATAATTTACTCTAGCTGGTAGCTGAAAATGTCAGAGACTATTCAAAATCCAAAAAATGAGAAGGACTAAATGTGTTTTGCTGACTTGAAGATGAAATGGTTCACATGGAAAGGACCTGCAAATGGACTGTAAGAACTGAGAGAAATGGCCAACCCATAACCAGCAAGAAAATCCTGATCACAAGGAACTAGATTGTGCCTAAAGTATGAATGAGATTGGAAACAATTCTTTCCACAGCCTCCAGGAAAGAATTCAGTATTGGTTTCAGCTTTGTGACACCCTGTTCAGAGAACCTAGTCATGCCATGCCAGGTTTCTAACCTACAGAAACTATGAGATAATTAATTTGTGTCATTTTAAGTCACTGAGTTTGTGGTAATGCAGCAATAAAAAACGAATACAGGCTGGATCAGGATATATTTGGGTCTTAAGAATAAAGGTTTTCATTAAGGTTAGTCAATGAATTGTGGGCATTATTATTTTTGACAAGAATGTAGACACACATACATTGTTAGGTGATGTTTCTCCCTGAATTAAAAAAGGTTTTCAAAATGTTAATCATTGCCACAGTGGAGGTTGCTTTAAGACATCTTTACAAACTGTTTTGATGGATCCTAAGAATCTGCATTTCATTCATTTATTTATGTCCTGCAATTAAAATCCTTAAAAGCATCTAGAAGATGAGCAAATCATAAATGCAAACAATGCTTAAGTGTTTCTGGTGTGTTTGCTTGCTACCAGAAGAATCTATAGTACTTTTGCAGTAGTAATACATACTCAGTGAAAAGACTGAAAAACTTTGATCAACTTTTGAAGTAGTGAGAGAAAATAAAGTTCTTATTTGGTACTGAAGGTCTTTTTTTCTCATCTTCCCAGACACCAAGATGCTAGGAAGCTTCCGCGTGTGCCTTCATTTTTTTATTTGCTTTTTCAGACACTAGAGGAATGTATTGCTTCCTCCCTCTGACTGATTCCCCTGGCAAGCCTCTACCTCACTTGAAACTCTATTCCATTTCTTCTTTTGTCTTTTTCTTTAATACTACCCTCATGCGGCAGCAATGAGCAGGATAAGTTCCATTCCTATCTCTTACGTCATACAGAGTTTCACTTGGGTTCATGTAACAACTAGTATGAAAAAGTTAAAAATACAGACAGTTCTCACATCTATTCCTTTTAGCTGAAAGATAAGAGATTTGAATTATAATATTTCCTTTTGCAATACTGCTTCAGAGAGAGCATCTTTTTATAAACTCTAGTCCTGAACAAAGGAAATTAGTTTATAGGATTGGCTTTGCCATTAGCTGGATAGTTTTGGTAAGTCATGTGTAATCTCTGGCCCCTTACAGCCTATATTTTTGTTAGTTTCTTGCTCTTCTAGTCTTTGGTGAAAATAAAAATGGTCTTTTGCTAGTTAGAATAAGTAGGTTTTTCATAATTTGAAATTCCCAGGCAGCAGAGTCTGAGATAGAGATTAGCTGGATTATGAAAGAGTCATTTAAGAACAAAGGTAAATATATAACCATCAGGCGTTTGTTTGATGTGAATCTTAATTGAGTAGGTCTTTGACAGGAGATGTTATAATTAATTTAAATGTTCTACCTTATTGGAAAGCAGTAAGGACTCATTATTATTTCATTCTCATTCACTTCAGTGCATTTAAATAGACTTTCTTGCTCTTCAAGTTCAGTAGGCCCAGGTAAAAAGGAATACACTAAATAAAATTAATATATAAACAATTTCAAAGAGACAAAACCAAGAGGACTTTATCTGTACAAAAGATTCATAGAACTTGCAAGAAAAGTTTTTAAGTATGTGTCATATCACAGCCATATGAAAGAATACAACACAAAATAAATTCTCTGATAATTTAGTGAGATATCTTAATTATTTAAAAATTTAAAAATATTTAATGTAAAAACAAGCACTTGCATAAGCATAGACACTTTGGCTAATTTTGAATTAACCAAAATCCATTGTTGGAGAAATTGAATATGAAACAACATTGCTCAGAGAGAGGTAGAAAAATACGTAAGAGATTTGAAGATAAATCATGAGAAAGAACAGAAGGAAAAAAGAAGTGAAATGAAAGTATGCAGCTAATAATAAAAAATTACCTTCAGTCCCTAAATTTCCAGCTTCCAATGCTCTTGTTTACCAAAAGGCCTGACTTTATTGTCTACCTCTTGAATTCACTGAGATTTTCTCATCACATCAGTAGCTTTTCTCCCTGACTTGAGTATATATCTCTACATTGCAAGAAAAAACAAAAGAGCAGTTTTATGCACTTCAAAATGTTGTTTAAAGATCACATGAAATATTGTTTATACAAAAAATGTGAAAGGTTTAGTGGTATGTGAAATAAAATAATGTATTAAAATGAGAACATTCCTTTTGAGTGCCTTTGAGTTCTATTAACCATTAAATAAAATACCTCTCCGCTGCTAGTAAAGAGAATATTTTGAGAATGGCTGAGTCTGAGTTTGGGTTATCCTTCATCTTACCCTTAGAACCATTTCTCTATAGTTTATAAAATGGGGCAGTGTTTGAGGTTGTCAAATAACTCATATGTTTCTATATGGTCTCTAAAATAATCTTTCTCATGGCCTCTTTGACTTTTGCCAAAATAACCTGCATGGCCATATAAACCTGTGTAAGTGATCATCATTATCACAGAGACAAGAGTGTTGCACTTGATCCCAGAGAGTAAAAGAGGTTACTGAAATATATTTGTAGGTGTACTTTTATATAGAGAGAATAAACATCTGCAAGGGGAAGGTAAACATTAACGTCATTAAACTTCTAGGGCCTACAGAATGGTTCACTCAATTCATCCAACAGTAACTGAGGGTAAATTTTGTTTATCCTACCAGACAATATTGACTGAACACGACAGATAAGATTCTTACTCTTGTTATGCCTGCATTCTCTTGGAGGTGGCAGACAATGAATAAGGTTAAGAGCTGAGACAAAAATAGGTCAAGTGCTTGAGCTAATAATGGGTAGATGCTGTGATTCAGAATATTAGTCAGAAAAAAATGGTGTGATGTCTCTAAATAGGGTAATAAGAGATGACCCACTGAGAAAGAGATAGTGGAGATGAGATATAAAAGGTGAAAAAGAGCAACCACATGAAGGTCTTCTGAGAGCATTTAAGTCAGAGAAGAGCAAGTACAAAAAATTGAGGAGAGAAGGAGATTAGCATATTTGAAGATAAAAAATTAAAGTTGGAATATATTTTTCTCCTGGAGATGTGGGTTGAACATGGCTTCAAATGTGGGGAAAAAACAAATCTTTAACTGGAAAGGACAAATCCAGCTGATAGTTGAATAAAATTTATAGTTTCAGTAGCGATTTTGACTTCTCAAGGTTTCTGTTATATGGAAATATTTGCCCAAGTACCTCTTAATGCATTTCACTTTTGTTGTGCTTTTGCTGAGGCATATTAATTTGCAGTACTGTTGTAAATTGTGTCATACTGATAAGAATCAGTCATATATTTCTTTATTCTTAATTGACTCTGCCACTTGCCATGGGTGGGATCTTCTGACTATATATAATCTCAGTTTTGAATTTGTCATACAATACATTTTAAATTAGCAAGTAGGAGCAATAAAACATTACAATGGTAACGTCCTAATGGTCATTTCAAAATCTTATTAAATGTGACTATGTTTGTGTGTTTATGAGAAAAAAATTCCCTCCAACATAAAAATTGTCCTTTATTAGATTCTAACTTTAAGTATGTGTATTATTTTTTGAAATATATAGGAATACAGCTAACCAAGGAGGTGAAAAATTTCTACAAGAACTACAAAACACTGCTGAAAGAAATCATAAACTACACAAATAATTTAAAAAATTTCATGCTCATGAATTGGAGGGATCAATATTGTTAAAATGTCCATACTGCCTGAAAGCAATTTACATATTCAGTGCTATTTCTATCAAACTACCAATGCCATTTTTCACATAATTAGAAAAATTCATATGAAACCATAGAAGTGCCTGAATAGCCAAAGCAATCCTAAGCAAAAAGGACAAATTTGTAGGTGTCACACTGCCCAACTTCAAACTGTACTATACTGTAAGACTACAGTAACCAAGACAACATGGTACTGGTACAAAACGATACACAAGGACCGATGGAAAACAATAGAGAAATCAGAAGTAAAGCCACATGCCCCCAGCTACTGATCTTCAACACCACCAATAAAAATAAGCAATTAGGAAAGGAAATGGTAAATGGTACTGGGATAACTGGCTAGCCATATGCAGAAGAATAAAACTGGACTCCTGCATTTCACAATATGCAAAAACTAACTCAAGTTGGATTAAATGTAAGACTTAAATGTAAGACCTCAAACTGTAAAAATCCTAGAAGACAACCAAGGAAATACCCTTCTTAATATCAGCCTTGGCAAATAGTTTATGGCTAAGTCCCTAAAAGCAATTGTAAAAACAACAAATAAAATGGACAAGTGGGGCCTAATTAAGCTAAAGAGCTTCTGCACAGCAAAAGAAACTACTAACAGAGTATACAAACAACCTACAGAATGGGGGAGAAAATATTTGCAAAGTATGCACCTGACAAAGGCCTAATATTGAAAATCTATAAGGAGCTTAAATCAATAAGCAAAGATCAAATAACTCCATTAATAAATGGGCAAAAAACATAAGCAGACCCTTCTCAAAAGAAGACATACAAGTGGCCAAACATATGAAAAAATGCTCATCATCACTAATCATCAGAGAAATGCAAATCAAAACCTCAATGAGCTACTATCTCATATCAGTCAAAATGGCTATGTATTAAAAAGCGAAAAAATAACAGATACTGGTGAGGTTGCAGAGAAAAGGGAATGCTTACACACACTTCATGGGAATGAAAATTAGTTCAGCCACTGTGAAAGCAGTTTGGAGAGTTCTCAAATAACTTAGAGCTGCCATTCAACCCAGCAATTCCACTACTGGGTATATATCCTAATAAAAATAAATTATTCTACCAAAAAAACACATGCACTTGAATGTTGATTGCCATGCTATTCACAATAGCAAAAACATGGAACCAACATTGGTACTCATCAATGGTGGACTGGATAAAAAAAAGTGGTACATATGTACCATAGAATAGTAAACAGCTATAAAAACAATGAAATCATGTCTTTTGCAGCAACATGGATGGAGCTGGAGGCCATAATCCTAAGCCAAATAACACAGGAATGGAAAACCAAAAACTACCTGTTCTTACTTAAAAGTGGGAGCTAAACATTGAGTACACATGGACATAAAGATGGGAAAAATAGGCAATGGAAACTACTAGATGGGGGAGAAAGGAGAGGAGCATAGGTTGAAAAACTACCTCTTGGTACCATGTTCATTACCTAGGTAATGGGATCCATACCTCAAACCTCAGCAGCTCACAATACACTCATGTAACAATCGTGTCTTTGTACCACCTAATTCTAAAATAAAAGTTGAAGAAAAAATGTATATTATTTTAAAGCTTAGATTTTACTGTCATCCTGTCTCCAGCAGAAAATAAAATGCTTCTCTAGACAAACATAGCCACAACTCCAAAAGGAAAAAAAAATATGTCAATGGAAGGTTTTGTGGTTTGTTTTTTTGTTTTCCCCTGAAGGCTTACAGAGTATGATGGGAAACACTTCTTTTCAAGCATCATTTTTCTTTTCATTTGGTCAGCAATTACTTTATCTACTTTGGAGTTGAAAAGGCATAAAATTTACACACATGCAAACACAGACACATACACATGTTAATATTGGTATTTGGCATACAAAATCTCCATCAAGTTTGTGGGTAATTATAATTAAGTAGATAGTCATCCACAACATTTATAATGTTTACATTTTATTTATTAAATTGAACTATAAAATTTCATAATAAAACATAGGCACAAAACTGTAAAACAGAGTAAACTATTAGCCCTTTTTTAATGAGCCCATTAAAGTTAATGTGTATACATAGAAAATATAACTATCAAATTGTCTACAGATCTTTCTTTGCCATAAATATTTTTTAATACTGCCTGTATATTTCTAGGTAGATCTGGCAGCAGATGGAGTCAACCATTTCAAGTCTGTAATTATTCAGAAACAGCATAATTGGATGGGTGCAGGGTAATAATAGCTCAATGCCATCTATAACTCAGGAAGCCTTGAGCTGGGTACTAGGATTCAGAAACAAGTGGAGAATTTAGAAATTTAAGTAGGTAAAATCAAGAATGAGACTTAGAGTTATTCCCCCTTAACTGCAGGAGATATATTCTAAGACCCCCCCCCAGTGGAAGCCTGAAACTTGCAGAAAGTACTAGACTCTCCCTATATATATATTACAGTTTTTCCTATACATACATCCCTATGATATACTTTATAAAGTATGCTCAGTATGAGATGAGCAACAACTATTGATAAAATAGAACAGTTATAACAATACATTATAATAAGTGAATGTGGTTTCTCTCTCAAAATATCTTATTGTACACACCCTTCTTGCGATGGTGTGAGATAATTGCCTATTGATAACATGAAGTGAAATAAATGATATTGGCATGGTAATGTAGCTTTAGGCTATTGATGATTCTAACTATGGTAAGAATGAATATCATATGCTTTGGAAAATCCTGGATCATCGAGCGATGATGCCAGTGGTTGGATGTCATGAGCAGACGATGTGAGGTCTAATGGGCTAGTAGCAGATGGTGTCAACCATTTCAAGTCCATGATTATTCAGAAACAATTGGTAGCATAGATATCATGGATACGCTGGACAAAGGTGTGATTCATGTCTCAGGCAAAGTGTGACATCATGAGATTTCATCATACTCCTCAGAATTGTATGCAACTTAAAATCTATTAATATTTCTGGATTTTTCTATTTAATAACTTTGAACAGTGGTTGACTGCAGGTAACTGAAACCATGGAAAGAGAAATATTGAATAAGAGAGGACTACTATATCATTTCATATGCATTCTTACATCCTTTGAGACTCTCCTAAGGTTGCTAATATTTGCTGCTTTTTGACAGTCTCTTTCTCATAGATTTCCAAATGAATGAAAAATTTTAAAAAACCATTATTATTACTATTTTATTGAATAAATTGTAACTGATGTGCTTTTGCCTGCGTGATTAGACTACATCTTAATACCTTAATTTTTTTATTATAAATTATGACACTGTTTTAGGAGTTACTAAGAAATTATTTTAGGCAGATATAGAGGAAAGGGGGTCCTTGGGAAGTTTTTGTTTCTTTTAAAGCAGCTCCAGAAAAATTTCTTGTCTAGTCGGAAAGCCCAGGCTCTTAGAACTGGGCTAGCAAGGTTTGGTATGCAAATGCTGGCCATTAGAAACTGGGTTCACCCCAACATGGCAATTCCTTCCATTTTCTTCCTCGCCCCCACATGTGCCTGGCAACATGGCTGCCCCAACATATTCCCACATGTGTAGAATATCATGGCACCCTGCATTTGCAGATTAAAAGGCTACGGTGTGAGGGCCAGTTTGTTCATGGTCTATATGAATGACATAGCTGGTCAAATCAATACCCTGAGCCCTATGAAAATCAGACACTGCCTCCTTCAGCCCCCTTATACAACTGAGTCTGACCATGTGACAACTTTACTGCTACCATAACCAGCAGTTGAGAAAGCCAGCATGCTAAACCTATCTACAACCAGAGTCTACATCACTCCACTGCCACCTCTACCAGATCAGATGCTGGTGTTCATGGCAGAGACACCTGAAGACTAATCATATCACTGCACTCTTTGCAGACATTCCCCATCACCAGCTCAGAGCCCGGTAGCTCTGCTACGTGGCTAGACCCAGAAGAGCAATAACAGACACTGCAATCTGGCTCTCAGGAAGCCCCATCCCTAGGAGAAGGGGGAGAGCACCACATCAAGGAATCAACCTGGGGGACAAAAGAATCTGGACAGAAGGCTTTGAGTTGCAGACCTTTCCCCAGGTTTGTAGTTTCTCAAGTAGAGAAACAATTGCAGTGCTGGGTGTAATAGGGAAAGTCTGCACCTATACACCAACAGGCAGGCAGCCCCTGTGTTCATGAAGGGCCTTGGAGAAGGGGTCCTTGTCCCTGCTGGTACTTATTGCAGATAGAACTGGGGCTTCCCCCACAGGAATGCAACATGGAGGCACCTATGGACAGCCTTCCTGGAACAATCCAGGATGAGTGCAGCCCAAGAAGAGGAGCACCCCCCAGATTTAGGCCTTCATGAGAGGCAGAGTCACATTTCCCCTCTACTTGGAACATCAACATTCCTATAGATGAAAAGAGGTGCCTGTCTGATCTGAATAGCTGAAATACTAGGAAAGGAGTGAGGCTGCTAGATGAATAGTGTTCCTGCTGACCTGGCAGGGGAGCTGAGGTAGCTCCCAGTCTTCACTCTGATAAAACCTCAGCAAAACTAATTGAGAGTTCCCCCAGCTACCCTCATCAAGGCTGGGACCTTGACCCACAACTGGTAGGTATTACAACTACCCACCTACCTTAGCTGCAACCAGTGCCTACCCAGAAATACCTCCCCTATTGGTCTGAAGGCTGAATCATCAGCTCAGTAAATAAAACACCAGGAAAGCATTAAATAAATAAAGTGTACACCATGAGAGAAAGAGATAAGCTTCAAGAGATTCCTGCCGTTCCAACACCATAGGAGACAGAACTCACTCACACTCCAAAAATACAAACTACTACAACACAATCAAGGAGAGCCAGCAAACAAAGACTATAACTAAATAACTAATACGGAGTCTTCACCCTACAAGCATGAAGAATCAAATTAGTCTAAGATAAACATTAAAGACTGATCCTTAAGAGGGAAAAAATTTAAATTAAAAAAAGTCCAATATAAAATAAATTCAAGAACAATTTTTAGAAATATTCTACCCAAATGAGAATGAACCAGAAAAGTAGTTCTGGTAATATGACCAAACGGGTTCTATAACACCCCCAAAAGATTACACTAGCTTTCCAGCAATGGATCAAAACCAAGGCAAAATCTATAAATTGACAGATAAAGAATTCAGAAGGTTGATTATTAAACTACTCAAGGAGATACCAGAGAAAGGTGAAAATTTACTTAAAAAGTAATATAGAATATTGATAAAAAATTTTCTAGAGAAATAGATATCATAAAGAAAAACCAATCACAACTTCTGGAAATGAAAGACACACTTATGGTGTCTTGCTAGAGATCTAGACATCCAAATATAAGAAGCTCAAAAGATTTTTGGGTTTTTCGCCTAGGCTGGAGTGCAATGGTGTGATCTCAGCTCACTGCAACCTCTGCCTCCCGGGTTCAAGTGATTCTTCTGCCTCAGCCTCCCCAGTAGCCGGGATTATAGCCTGGCTAATTTTTGTATTTTTAGTAGAGATGGGGTTTCACCATGTTGGCCAGGCTGGTCTTGAACTCCTGACCACATGTGATCCACCCACCTCTGCCTCCCAGAAGTCCTTTGAGCTTCTTATATTTGGATGTCTAGATCTCTAGCAAGACTCTGTCTCAAAAGAAAAAAATGACTCCTGGGAAATGCATTGCAAAAAGATTATCACCTAGGGGCAGAGACTCATCAAGTTATCTAAAGTCAAGATTAAGGAAAAAGTCTTAAGAGCTGTGAGACAAAAGCATCAGGTAACCGAAACAGGAAAACCTATTAGATTAACAGCAGCTTTCTCAGCAAAAACCTTGCAAGCCAGAAGGGATTGGCATCCTATATTTAGCCTCCTCAAACAAAATAATTGTCAGCCGAGAATTTTGCATCCAGCAAAACTCAGCTTCATAAATGAAGGAGAGAGAAAATCTTTTTCATACAAACAAATGCAGAGAGAATTTGCCACTACCAAACCTCACTATAAGAAATGCTAAAAGGAGTTCTAAGTCTTGAAACAAAACCTTGAAATACACCAAAACAGAACCTTCTTAAAACATAAATCTCCCAGAGCCTATAAAACCATAACACAATGGAAAAACCGAGGTATTTAGGCAATAACTAACACGATGAATAGAACAGTATCTCAAATCTCATCGCTAATGTTGAATGTAAATGGCCTACTGCTCCAATGAAAAGAAACAGATTGGCAGAATAGATAAAAATCCACCAACCAAGTATCTGCTGCCTTCTAGAGACTCACCTAACAAATAAGGACTCATATAAACTTAATGTAAAAGGTAGAAAAAGGTATTCCACAAAAATAGAAACCAAAAGCAAGCAGGGGTAGCTATTCTTATATCAGACAAAACAGACTTCAAAGCAAGAATCATTATTTATATAATGATAAAAGGACTTGTCTAACAGGAAAGTATCACAATTCTGAATATATATGTACCTTAACGTTGGAGCTCCAAAATTTATAAAACAATTACTAATAGATGTAAGAAATCAGATTGATGGTAACGCAATAATAGTGGGAACTTTAATACTCCATCCACAGCACTAGATAGATTATCGATACAGAAAGACAACAAAGAAACAATGGAGTTAAACAGTATCCTAGATAAAATGGACTTCACAGATATTGACAGAACATTCCACCAAACAACTACAGAATATACAGTCTTTTCATTAGCACGTAGAACATTCTCCAAGATAGTCTATTTGATAGGTCACAAAACAAGTCTCAATATATTTAGGAAAATTGAAATTATATCAAGTACTCTTAGACCACAGTGGAATAAAATTGGAAATCAACTCTGAAAGGAACCCTTAAAACCATGCAAAAACATGGAAACTACCTGCTTCTGAATGACTGTTGGGTCAGTGATGAAATCAAGATGGAAATTTTAAAAAAATTTGAACTGAATGATAATAGTGACACACCTATCAGAACCTCTGGGATACAGCAAACATGGTGCTAAGAGGAAAGTTCATAGCGTTAATTGCCTACATCAAGAAGTCTGAAATAGCACAAATAGACAATCCAAGGTCCAGCTCAAGGAACTAGAGAAATAAGAAAAAACCAAAACCAAACACAGCAGAAGAAAAAAAAATAACAAAGATCAGAACAGAACTAAATGCAATTGGAACACCACAATACACAAGATAAATGAAACAAAAACCTGGTTCTTTGAAAGGATAAACAAAATTTATAGACCACTAGCGAGATTAACCAAGAAAAGAGAGAATATACAAATAAGCTCAATTAGAAACAAAACAGGAGATGTTAAAACCAATAACACAGAAATACAAAGAATCATGCAAATCTACAATGATCACCTTAACATGAAAAACTAGAAAATCGAGAAGAGAAGTATAAATACCTGGACATATACAATCCTCCTAGCTTAAACTAGGAAGAAATAGAAACTCTCAACAGACCAATAACAAGTAGCGAGATTGAAATAGTAATTTAAAAATTGCCAACAAAAGAAATCCATAACTTGGTAAATTCACAGCTGATTTCTCTCAGACATTTAAAGAAAAATTGATGCCAATACTACTAAAACTATTCCAAAAGATTGAGAAAGAGGCAATCCTTCCTAAATCATTCTATAAAGCCCATATCATCCAAATTCCAAAAGAGGAAAGGACACAACCATAACAACAAAAAGTACAGACAAATACCCCTGATAAACATAGATGCAAAAATCCTCAACAAAATACTAGTTAACTGAATCCAACAGCATATCAGAAAGAAAATCCACCATGATCAAGTGGATTTCATACCAGGGATGCAGGAATGGTTTAACATACACAAGTCAATAAAGGTGACACATTACATAAACAGAATTGAAAACAAAAATCATACGCTCATTTCAGCAGATTCAGAAAAAGCATTTGATAAAATCCAACATCCCTTTATGATTAAAACTGTCAGCAAAATTGGTATAGAAAGGACATACCTCAAAGTAATAAAATCCATCTATGACAAATACACAGCCAGCATCATACTGAAAGGGGAAATGTTGAAAGCATTCCCTCTGAGAACAGGAGCAGGACAAGAATATCCACTTTTACCACTTCTATTCACCATAGTATTGGAAGTCCTAGCCAGAGCAATCAGACAAGAGAAAGAAATAAAGGAGATTGAAATTGGAAAAGAGGAAGTCAAACTGTTGCTGTTCACCAATGATGTGATTGTATACCTAGAAAATCCTAAAGACTCATCTAAAGCTCCTAGACCTGATAAATGAATAGGTACAGTTCCAGGATACAAAATCAATGTACACAAATCAGTAGCACTGCTATATGCTGAGAATCAAATCAAGAACTCAATCCCTTTTATAGCAGCTGAAAAAAAAAACCAACACTTAGGAATATACTTAGCCAATCAGGTGAAAGATCTCTACAAGGAAAACTACAAAACATTGCTGAAAGAAATCATCAATGACACACAAAAAAATACAAATACATTCTATGCTTACGGATGGGTACAACTAATATTGTAAAAATGACCATACTGCCAAAAGCAATCTACAGATTCAATGCAATTCCCATCAAAATACCACCATCAATCTTAACAGAAATAGAAAAAACAAACCTAAAATTCATCTGGAATAAAAAAGAGCCTGCATAGCCAAAGTAATACTAAGCAAAAAACAAATCTGAACACATCACATTACCTGACTTCAAACTATACTACAAGGCTATAGTTACCAAAACACCATAGTACTGGTAGAAAAAATAAGCAGGTATACCAATAGAATATAATAGAGAACTCAGAAATAAAGCCAAATACTTAGAGCCAACTGATCTTTGACAAAGCATACAAAAACATAAAATGGGGAAAGACACCCTATTCAGCAAATGATGCTGGGATAATTGCCAAACACATGTAAAAGAATGAAACTGGATCCTCATCTTTCACCTTATGCAAAAATCAACTCAAGATAGATCAAAGACTTGAAACCATAAAAATTCTAGAAGGTAGCATCAGAAAAACTCTTCTATACACTGACTTAGGCAAAGAGTTTATGACCAAGAACCTAAAAGTAAATGCAATAAAAACAAAAACCAATAAATGAGATCTAATTAAACTAAAATGCCCCTGCACAGCAAAAGGAATAATCAGCAAAGTAAACAGACAACCCATAGAGTGGGAGAAAATATCTCCAAACTATGCATCTGACAAAGGACTATAATCCAGAATCTACAAAGAACTCAAATCAACAAGAAAAAACAAATAATCCTATCAAAAAGTGTGCAAAGGACATAGACAGGTAATCATTGAAAGAAGATTTACAGATGGCCAACAAACATATGAAAAACTGTTCCACATCACTAATTATCAGGGAAATGCAAAACTAAACCACAATGAGATACCACCTTACTCCTGCAAAAAATGGCCATAATTTAAAAATCAAGAAATAGTAGATGTTGTCTTGGATATGGTGAAAGGAGAACACTTTTACACTGCTGGTGAGAATGTAAACTAGTACATCCACTGTGGAAAACAGTATGAAGATTTCCTAAAGAACTAAAAGTAGAACTGTTATTCGATCCAGCAGTCCCACTACTGGGTATCTACCCAAAGGAAAAGGCCATTATATAAAAAAGACACTGTACATGCATGATTATAGCAGCACAATTTGCAATGGCAAAAATATGGAACCAGACTAAATGCCTATCAATCAATTAGTGGATGAAGAAAATGTGGTATATATACACCACGGAATACTACTCAGCCATAAAAGGGAACAAAAATAATGACATTTATAGCAACTTGTATGGAGTTGGAGACCATTCTTCTAAGTGAGGTAACTCAGGAATGGAAAACCAAATATCGTATGTTCTCACTTATAAGTGGAAGCTAAGCTATGAGGTTGCAAAGGCATGAGAATGATTCAATAGGGACTTTGAGGACTCAGAGGGAAGGGATGAAAGACTACACATTGTGTACAGTGTACACTGCTTGGGTGACAGGTGCACCAAAATCTCAAAAATCAACACTAAAGAACTTATCCATATAACCAAAAACAATTTGTTCCCGAAACTCTTGAAATAAAAAAAAAATGATGAAGATGAGTATGGAGACCTTTATCATGATCCACTTCTACTTAATGAATATTAAATATACTTTCCTTTAAAAATAAAAATAAAGTATTTAATTCAGCAGTTTTTCAGCATATTCACAGTTTGTCATCCATCATCACTGTCTCATTATAGAACATTTAGATCACCAAAAAATATATGCAAAAACCAACCACATACTTATTAGCAGTCATTCTCCACACAACCCCTTCCCACATCCCCTGGCAACCACTAATCAGCTCTCTGTCCAAGAGTTTGTCCACGCTAGACAATTCACATAAATCATATAGTGTATGGAAAGGGATTCATTATTTTATTTTTCTCTTACATAGTCATATTTTAATGAAAATATTTGATACTGGTTCTGCCACCATTTAAAAAATCAAAAATTGAATGTCTGTACCTTCCATAGGGAACTTCTTATTTGGGGGATGGTTTCCACTACTTCTTTGGATGATTTCTCTTTTGATCCATTTCTTATTTGTGCAAATGTAGTTTGTGTTAGAATTAGACAGCTTTTTCTCACCCTTAGTGGCCACTTCTTTTAATTTTTATTTATGATCAAAGATAAAACTCAAAAGCCAACCATCAATAATCCACTTTGATCATTATCCTCTTAGAAACTCCCAGTTGACCCCTCCTTGAGGCCAGTACCTGCCTCAGCTCTCTAGGAACTGTGACTCTGCCAAATTCCACTTTGTTCTGGAACGAACTGCCTTTTGCTTTTTGTCCTCTGGCTTCACACCTTAAGCTAGGAAAGATCTAGCATAAAGCCTTTCCTGCAATCTGACTTTTTTTTTTTTTTTTTTTTTTTTTTTTTTTTTTTTTTTTTTGACGGAGTCTCGCTCTGTCACCCAGGCTGAAGTGAAGCAGCGTGATCTCCACTCACTGCAAGCTCTGCCTCCAGGGTTCATGCCATTCTCCTGCCTCAGCCTGTAGCTGGGACTACAGAAGCCCGCCACCACGCCCGGCTAATTTTTTGTATTTTTAGTAGAGATGGAGTTTCACCGTGTTAGCCAGGATGGTGTTGATCTCCTGACCTTGTGACCAGCCCACCTCGGCCTCCCAAAGTGCTGGGATTACAGGTGTGAGCCACTGCGCCAGGCCCAATCTGACATCTTAATGCTACATTGTCCTGCTCCTGCACTACCAACATAGCTTTGACCCCTAAGATATCCTGATGCCTTTACTTGCATAAAAGCCAACCCTAGTTAATGCTGGCCTATCTATTGCTCTCTATCTACCTGACTCTCAATAACTGCCTGTTCCTTCAGATTTCTAACCTAGAATATCCACCACTCAGGTTGCTTATTAAACACAATTTTGATTGGCTTGGCTTTATACAGAATTTAAACATTTAAATAAAAAATATTCCACTTTTATCTTAAACACCCCTTTGTGTATATAACTCAACAAAATCCAGTTTTCTATTTTTATTAGAATTTGTCATTTCAAATTTCTGCAACAAGTTATCACCATTTTCCCACACTGACTGATTTTCCAACACTATTTGTCATCAGCATGTATTAGTTCTGTTAATTTTCATCTCAATTCTTTCAGTTGTTTCACTTAATAACCAGACTCTCGGTGTGGTTTATAGTCTAATTATTTCATTTCTTAGTTCCATAATGTTATCCATGTTCCACATTCACCACACTTTATTTCTGATCTTATTTCAACTATTTCAACAGATTCATTTGATAAGTTTTTCTCTTTTTTTTCAGTATTTCCCATACTTTTTTCTTCGAGTTTTTTTTTCAAATTTAATTTTCTGACTTTATTGATATTGAATTCTGTTTAATACTTACAATTTTAGGATAAACATTTTAGTTGATAGAATTTATTACTGTCTAACTTTAAAAAAAAAAGCAGGCAATTCTAAATTTATCATGATTTTATAGCACACTTGTTATAGTCCAGGAAATTTGCCAGGTGCTAGGGATAAAGACATGAGTTACAGACTTCATGCTCAAGTAGCTAGCACAGGAATTGGGCAACTAAACAAATTCTAATATGTCTTTTTGAGTTAAAATAGAGGTATGTACATTACATTTATTTTCTATTGCTGCCATTTTGTTATATATATTACCTGCCATATTTATTATATATATTTATTACACATATTACCACATTTATAGAGGTTTAAAGTAACATAAATTTATTATCTTACAGTTCTGTAGGTCAGAAATTCACTGAATCTTATTGGACAAAATCAAGGTTATGGCAGTGCTGTGCTCCTTTCTATAGTTTTTAGAGGGGAGCCTGTTTCTTTTCTCATTCAGCAAGGATGAGCAGAATGTAGTTCCATGTGGTCATAGGACTGAGCCATGATTTCCTTTTCAGCTCTCAGCTGCGGGCTGGTCTCTGTCTTTCCAGTCCTTGTACAAGGCCCACTACATCTCAAAACCAGCCACGAGACATCAAACTCTTCTCTGGCTGCAATGTCTCTCGCCATTCTTCTACAGTCACATCTTTTTCTTTCTCTCTCTGACTGTACCAGAAAAAGCTTATTCCATTTTTTAAGTCTCTCAGATTGGCCCAGATGGATAATCCACTATAAACTCCACCTCTCAATACTATTCTTAATCATATCTGCAAAGTACATTTTGCCATGTAAGATGACATATTTGCAGGCTCCGGGGATTGGGAGGTGGACACCTATTATTCTGTCCACCACATACAGGATGCTACAGAAACACAGAAGAATGGTTAATGCAATGCAAGAAAGTAAACTTGTAATGGAACATATTAAACTCCTCGAGGGCATGGGCTGGATCTGCTTTATTCACTGCTTGTATTATCTACCCTAGCACTTTGGGCCTTGTAGGTTCAAAGTAAATATTCTATGAATAGGTTAATAAATGAAATGACAGTTGTGCACTTCTCCAGAGAATGTGTATCAGGTAACTAACAATATAAGAGGTAATGGACAGCATGAGCATTTAGGGAACTGAAAAGAGCTTAGCATGGTAAGACTGGAGAAGCTAGTCACTGGTATTAAGGAGTTTGAACTATATAGGTGATTAAATGCCATGAAATGATTACAAGAGAAAAAGTAATATTTATAGAAAAATAATTCCAGCTGAAGTAAAGAAATAGATTGGGTCAGTGGAAGGAGGATATATATAAAACTAAAAGCTGGGATAACCTTAGTTGACAAAATTGAAACACCTGTGATCAAATGCACTGGGTGCATTAAAATCTAATATACTTTTAGATTTTCAGTCTCTCTGAAAGAAAAAGAAATGAAAGCGTCATCTGCTTTCATCTTTGAATGGTTGTCGTGATGCTATGATATGGCTTCCTAGTAGGAAAAATAAAGACAACAATGAGAAAAAGATAAGCCACTGACATACAAGTGAATTTAAGAATGAAATGTCACTCAGAACTATTCTTGGTATTCTATAAGCAACATAACTGCAGAATAAATACAGAAAGAAAAGACTTGGTATAGGGTGGTCATACATTCTAGTTTACTTCAAAAGTTCTGGTTTAGAAATATTATCCAGTATCCTCACTGCTTGTTTTTTTGTTCTGAAAAGTTTTCCAATCTGGGTGATAAATTACTCTAATTACACAGAATCACATTTCCAAAAAAAAAAAAAAAAAAACAGAGAGAACATGATACAATTACTTTTAAGACAACAGCTTAGATTATTACTATTTTTTTCCATACCCTCAGACTTAATGGCTAAGTAGAAAGTAACTATTTTTAAAAAGAACTAAGCTGATTTATCTTCAGACCATGCAATGGTACTAACTTTGGGTGCTCCCAAAGAGAGTAGTCCAAATTGTTTACATCAGGTTTTAAACATTGGTTTGGTTATAATAGCCATTAAAAACCTTTTCTAAACATATATCCATATATGATTAGAAGTTAATCTCATTTTAATACTATTATTCATTTATACAAAATATCACAGATATAAATAATAGAGCTAGTCAATATAATTTGTTGTAGTTTAAAATAAATAATTACTTTAAAAAAAAGAAAGACTAGAGACAGTGAAACCTAATAGAAAAAAATCTAGATTTAAAATTGAGCAGTTCTTTATTACAATCCTGGGCTGGCTCACACTAGCTCTATAATTATGTACAAATTATTTAACTTATAGGGACCTCATTTTTTCATAGGCTGAAAAAAGAAGCCATTTCTCCCTCACGGAGCTGTTATGAAAAATAAGAGATTCTCATGCAAGTTTCCTACCTTAAAAGAGTTCGCTGAATTTCTGGTTTCCTGGGGCAGATATCTTTCTGTTAGGTATTGAGTTACATGCATGTTTTATATGTAATTCCCTTGAACATTCAATGCACTCTTCAAAAATATGACACTAAAGAGGTTGGAGAAGATGCAGTGTCATTTGAAAGTAAAGAACAGTTCTTGCTTTTTCTTTCTGTATTTCAGCATAGAAGAGTTCAGTTTCCTATCTTCTCTGTGCCCAAATACCTTCAATGCAGTCATTAAGAACCAGAATTGTGGCCAAAGCGATGGATGCCTTTCTTCCTACAGTTGAGTAGGAATACCCTTTCCTTTCTCCTGAGCATTAACGAGACTAAAATGGTTAAACCTATACACTCACTTTATCTATGCGTAATAAGCTAGCAGAGTCTTTCTCACAGTGTGGTAAAATGGGCCCTTTACCCAGACTTTCTTAGTCTTGGTTGTGAAGTTCAGGAGAAACACAAATCCTTCTGGAGCTAAGTACCTGGAGATGCTCCAGCAGAAGCACCTCTAGATTAGGAGACCACAAAATAGTTCTAGTTTTAGCATACATTTTCATTTTTTAAACTTGAGAAATCTAGAATAGGAAAATTATAACAAGGAATTTTTTTTTTTCAAAACAAGGGGAAAGTGTATCAAACGAGGAATAGAAAACACCCAACTTTAGTTTTCTTGATCACTTGTCCCACCCTCAGAACACTTTATTTTCTAAGAACTCTTGTCTAAAATTGAATTGGAACCTAACATACAAGTGGATTTAAGAATTAAATTTCACTCAGAACTACTCTTGGTATTCTATAAGCAACGGAATTGCAGAATGAATAAATAAGGTGTAGACAGTAGGCTTGGCATAGGGTGGTCATACATTCTACTCTGCTCCACTAGCTCTGTTTCTCTTACTTCTATAACATAACAGAAACAAAATTCAACTTAAAAAAATATAATTTACAAATGGTCACTGTCAACAAGGCCTGACTTTAGAAAAATTCACTTGTGTTTAGAACTTATTTTATTCATTTGAGATGATTTTACTTGACAAAACGTTAAAAATACAAATATAAAACCATATCAGTAGAATACCTTTAACTGCAAAAAAAAAAAAAAAAAAAAACTTGAGTTCAACCAAAAGAATCTTTAGCATTTTACTCAGCACACACCTATTAGACATGCACTCTGTTTTCATATTGAAAGGCTACAGATGGATTCAACTGATGGGGCCAGTGCTGGTATTGCTGAGGCTCAAGCAATGTCTCTTGTTGGCACAGTCCATGATATTAACAATCGTTTAAACCAAGCACTTGGTGAAATTCCACAAGCACCCAAATTTAAATAAATTTTCTAAAATAATGAAATTTATCAATTTGCTTCATCTGAGACATCAGACTTATGTGAATGATATATTTTTCTAACCCATTCTCTTTATGAGTATAATTTGTAATTAGCCATAGAATAACGTAATACAAATTTTAAAAGAGATCAATATAATCCTTTTAGCATATGGAATATCATACAATTCACAAAAATCAAGCATGGCACCTAATACAGAATCTATAATAAAAACAATCTTCAGTAGATTCTAGTGCTGTATAAAGCACCATGATTTTTATAAACAGAGAAAAATGCGGAGACCTACATGCTTTTCCTGCATGAAACCAAAGCTCCAGATATTTAGGATCATCAGAAACACTGAATTGCTTAAAAGTCTGCAGAACTGTATTTTTACTTAACTTTTAATTTTAATAGTTTTATGAGGGTGGCCAAACTTGGGTCCCTGAGAATTTTAGTGCTAAATATAAACTATTTTTCTTATGTCCTATGCTGAAAGTGGTTCTGAAATGTCTGATTCATTACTCCTGTAAAAGATAGAGGAGAAAGGAAACAAACCTCAGAATGGCACTCTCTGGTACACATTTTTATATAAATCACATATATCTTGATACTTTCCCTTCTTTGCTTAAAATGGTAAATAACTTCCCTTTACAGAGAAAACTGAAAGAAAGGTTACTTTTAAGATCTGGATATTAAACTAATGTTTACCTAGAAAGTCCTATATCAGCATCTTTTCCCAATCCCAATAAATGTGACCACTCCTATATTTGTTCCAAAAGTATATATATTTATCAAGAATATAAGCTTTGCAAATAATGGTATTAGCAGTGTAGGAATGTGGTTGTTTGTTTGTTTGTTTGTTTTAGAGAGAGAATTTAAGGCCGATAGACAAGAGCTAGGGAATGAGAAAAGACCATCTGTGAGTAGTAAAGAGATAATAGTGTCTTCCAAGTTCTTCAAAGGAGAAAGATTTCCAGCTAAGGTGGCCAGGGAAGTGGCTGAGATAAAGTGGAATATATGCTACACCTGGAGTTTAAGCTACTAGTGATTCTGGACTCCATTTATCTGAGGTTGTTTCAAGCATTGATAATTTTTTAAGATTCCTAAGTGATTCTAATAAATTAAGAATGATTCATCTAGAGAAAAGAAAAATAGGAAGAGAGAGGGATAAGAAAGGGACGTAAAAGAGGATGACAGGAGGAAGAAGAGGGGAGGGGAAGGATAAGAGGGCAGGAGAGGTGGACATTATTTAGCACACAAGAGAGACGGGTATGAACCAAAATGTAAAGTCAGGGATGTGTAAGACAAGGTAAATAAAATCATCAGAATCAAGTGTTGGCTGGATTCAAAAAGGCATGGTTTATACTGTAAAGTTGAACTAGATTTCTTAAAGTTGATTGTGATTGTTCAGATAAATTTATTTTGTCTCCTAGGTAACTAGGTAAATATTTGAGGTTTGTAGAGGGATTACAAGAAAACCCTTTGAGCATTAGTTATCAAGTACGTGTGCATAAGATTCATTTGTGGAGCTTATTTAAAAATATGGACCATCACTCAAGAGATTCCTACTGAGTATTCTGGGGTGAGGCCCAGTCTCTGCATTTTACACATGTCCTTCAGCTGATGTAGGTGTTACATGGATCAATCTATTCCAATGTAACAATAGTTTTTGCAGGAAATGAGATGTCTGATGATCATGATTAATTAAACAAATCAAGAAATATTTATGTAGTACTGCTGTATGTTGGGCACTATTTGATATACTGAGGATAAAAGCATCTCAGGAAGGTCAAGGACCTTACCCTTAAAAACCATTTAAAATGGGGAGACATATAAACAAGTAACAATAATAATAGTTACTTAGTATTAATAGGTAATATTTATTGGGGTGCATATGTGTATGGTACTGGGCAAATCCCTTTATGTACATTAATTATGCTTTAAAATTTTTTTCTCACTTCAACACTCTAAAGTAAGAATGATTTTTATCACTTTTCCCCACTAAGAAGGTAGAAGTCCAACCTTTTTTACTAAACAAATTATAATGCCACCAAGTGAGGTGTGGAGAAGAAAAAGATAATTTTATTGTTACAAAGGATAATTTTACAATTTCTGGAAGTTTATGCATTTAGAGTTCCATGAAGTTTTAGAGCTACAGATTTAGAAATAAAAACTAGTGTCAATTACAAACTCCTATCATCTCATCTAGAGTAGCTCTATCCATATCAACATGACTTTGCTTGTTACAGCATGTAAGTAAGTTAAAAATGAATTCTTACATAAGCTGGTCAAAGCATTCTTTTGGCTCTCATAATTGTTGAAATTTACTTTTTCTTATATGTATATGTTTTTTCAAAATTTGTATTCTTGTGTAAATCAAGGGTTTGTCTCATGCAACGTGATTAGTGCTGGAGTCCTGTATTGAGTATGTGGTAAAGAAATATTTAAATAATGACAAGAACTTTAGTTTGACACTTCTACAGATGACAAATATATTATCGGTGTTAAAAAATTCTATCAAATCTCTTCAGACAATAATGAGTGTTAATGTTATGGTATACATCTGATTTTTATACTTTATTTCTACTAATAATTGACAAATTTGTTTTTTTACATCTATCCTGAGTAAGGTTACTCTCATTTCTTTGAAATCCAGATAATTAAAAACATAATATATATTTTAAAAATTAAATTGTATACAAAAACCTAAATTATGTCACAAACTGGGTGAAATTAACCAACAGCTCTTGCACTTAAGAAGATTATCACAGAGAAAAAAGGTCATACAATTATTTATTTTTGAAAACATTGAACATTTGAGTAAGCAAACAAAAGTTCTCATTCTATGCAAATGAATCATCTTACCGACACAGGAATAGCTTCCAACAAAATTAAGCAAGCAACATATCATACTTCCCATGCCATGCTAAGAGGACAGCAGACAAAGTAGATCTGGAAGAACTAAATTGCTTTTATGATTAAGTTAAATCCATTATTAATCACTTATTAATCACTGATTAATTAAAATCATTAATTACTAAATTAATTGTTAAATTATTACAACTTTGAGAAAAAAGTCATCTTTCCACTTCATCCCAAAGCATGTGGATAATTTCCTTATTTGCCTTGATCTGGCAGAATCTTAGTTTGTCAATTTTTAGGGCAAATGCCATTTTGCTTTTAACAGTAGTAAGATGGTAATAGTGTAAGCAGCAACTCTTTAACCACTCACTTCTTACTGGCAGCTCAACTTTTCCGAGTGCCTTCCCATAGCAGTTAAGATTGCATAAGGTCAAATTTCCCTTTTGTTAAATAAAGGTTTGTCACATCAATGTAATTAAAACTATTGTGAGCATTACAAGTTTTATTCTGCTTGCTCATCACATGGGAATATTTAAAAATTCTATCATTATTCTTTAGTGAAATCTGAGCGATTTCTGTATTTCCACATAAGAAAATTACATTCATTGAGGACTTCTGGGAAGTCACTGTTATGAGGTAACATTCCAGGAATCCTTTTGTCTATATTCCCATTAAAATACAAATTAATAATAGTAACAACTACCATTGCTGAAATGCTTACTATGTACCTAGCACTGTGATAGATTCTTAGCCTCCATTACTTACTCTTTATAATAATCCTTTGACATGATGAAATTGAAACTCATGGAGGTTGAATTGCCTGAAGACACATAGCTGGAATCTGGGAGACCTGGGATATTAACTTAGTTGTGTGTGATTCCGAAGGCCACGTTCTTAACTATTATTCTGTCTTGTAACTCTTGAATACACAAAAGTAAAAAAACTTTTCAACAGTTATGTCAATTAATAAGAACCAATCATATTCAAAATTCTAATTTCCATTTATAAAAATGCAATGTCAATAAACAGATAATTTTAAAACATTGCATAAAAATGAGTTTATTATATTATTAAGGAACAGATTTTGGACCATTCATCCTGTTTAAAAAGGATAAGTCTGAAAACACACTAATAATGAGGGGAAGTCTACCAACATTTAGTCTCCCTTTTCACTGTATGCAAACAGATAAAAGAGGTAGACTTCTGCCTATCCTACATTGTTCATATAGCAGGAATAAGAAGAGGAGCTTCTGCCTAGACACTGGGCAGAATGCAACTGCCCCTAGAAATTCGCTCTACTGGTATCTGACTTCAAGTTCAAATAAGTGAAATCATATTTCTGGTGCTGAAACAAGTCACCAAGTAGCCTTTTGCATTCCTGTATGTATGTTGTGAAATGTAATTAGGGTAACAAATGATCATGTCTTTAGTTAAAATTTTGATGTTTTTAATTATCAATTTTGGACGTTCATTTTTATTTGTATAAAATATGGCAATGATATTATTTAACTGTTGAATTTTCTTTGTTGCCCTTAAATTTATGCCCAAGGTAATTGTCTCATTCACTTCACTTTAGCAGCAGCCCTGAAATTTATCATCCAAATCATTACATTTCTGAGAGTAAAAAGTAATGATGATGGGACAATAGAAGTAAGCTGGGGTTTTCCAGGAGGAACGTGGGGAAAGTGAGATGAAGGGCCTCCCCGAATATACTATGCCTAGTGAGAAAAACTCATTCAATTCCCTCACAGTGGGATAAAAAAATGAATAGGAGAAAAAAAATATTATTTAAAGTTGCCAAAACTATGAGAAGCCATCAAAAATTTCATCCTAAATATGTCTCTAATAAGTGCCCTAATAATTTTAGGAGATGACTAGATAACAATAAAAACCCAGGACTGTTCATCCTGCCCAGTTCGTTCCTTTTAGCAAAGACCCAATGTTAAGAGCAATCTTGTGGTCCCCAACATTTTAATGTACATTTCTGCACCACAGAGAACAGAAGGGAAGTAACAACTTGATAAATAATCCAGGGAAAATAGCCTTCCCTTAGGCTTGAAGTCTGAGAATGTAATGAAAATAAACAGAATATGTTATTTATCTAGAAACAGGCGTGGTGAATCACTTTTTATTAAAAAAAGTTTCAGAGAAGAAAATAGCACTAGAGATCTTGGACCTTTTGAATAATTGTTTGCTCTAAAAAAGAGGAATGGTCAATATTCTGAAAATCTACATGGAATTCTTTCCTCAGAAATGGATTTGCTTCTGGAAACTGAAGAAGCTTTTAGAAACGTGTATTTCAGTTCAGCAATAGTTTAAAGAGGGTATACCTTCGATGAAACAAAAGCAGGCCAAGATGAAAAATAAGGTATAAGAAGAAATTGTGGAAAAATTAAACATTTGCATATCATATTAAATATCCACATAATAATCCTAACTGAATATAATGGTTTTTAAAACAGCTTTTTGGAGGAGTAATAGATTTTTTGAGGATAAAGCATAAATGAAAGATAGAAAAATACCTAGCAATTTTGAGGTCTCTGATTTGGTTTCTTCCCATTTCTGCATTTGGATTCCTTAGGACGTTCATATACCCATAAGAAATTTCCATTTGATTAAAATTTTTCAAGACACTTTCCTCTCAGTGACACGTAGGAGTTGAAATTAATATAAATGAACACTGCATGTGTGGAGTAAAATGTGTACTTTTCTAACAGTAGTGCTAGAAAGTTAAAACTTTCCCTCCATTTGGTTTTCTAAAATTTATCAAAAATAGCCTTTATATTGAGCCACAGGCTCAAACCAAATGATAAAATTGGATCATTATTCATTCATTTTTGTAACTCTTAGTTGAGCAGTAAATGTAGCTTAAATGGAATTGGTCCTGGTATATTTTAGTGAACTTTGGACTGTTTTGTTAACTAATGATCTTGGAAGTTTTTTGTATCCTGTGAGAATCAGGTTGTGCTGGAGGACAGAGCAGAAAGCAAGACTAATGATTCTAGTCTATCTGGACTTTTAATCAGTAGAGCTTATGTTATACTTCTCCCTACATATCATAGATAGGGAGCTGAAATACAAAGACAAGATAACTTCTACTATGCTTTTATTAGAAAATTTTCTGAAAAAATATTGAGAATTCGATTTGAGGAAAAATCTACTCAATACATCTGAAAGCTGTTTAAGGTTTCTAAATTTTCTCTCAAAATGTCTTACACAGTGTCAACTTTATGCAGACTTAAGGTTCCAGGATTATTACATTTGGGAAATTTTGTAAGCAATAGTTATTTAGCTGCAGAAGTATAGCTATATAAAAAAATATATCAATTAGAATAAATGGTGAGAGGATGAGTAAGGTAAGGAATTGTATTTTCATGAGATATTCCTAATTATTGGCATATCATTGATCTGGAGCTAAGAATACTTGTAACATGTTACAATATAAGCAATGACTTTGAAATAATTAATATTAAAATGCTTGTGTAGACAAAAATAACATTCAACAACTTCCTTAGAAACTAAACTGAGGGCTGTTTCTAAGTCAAGCCCTGAAGAAGCTATTTGAATTACTTCATAATATAAAGACTGCCTTAATATTATTCAATGAGTCAAGAGAGAATCTGTCTTTTCAGATTCTGTAATCTTTCTAAGAATGTAGGATTATGTTAGGTTTGTCTTAGAGTAGGCTGCCTTTCTAACCCATGTACGCTAAATTTCAGTCATTCATGTAGCCATCATTTCATACCATCTATTACATTCTGTTATTTAGTTCATGAAATATTTGAATCAACTTATTTACTTAGGTACTTTATTGTTAAAAGGAGATAGTATATCAATATATAAATTATTGTTTTGATATGATAAATATTTTACTATAATTATATATCTTACAATATAAAAAGATAGCTATTAATATTAAAAATTCTCTGTGCTACAACAAAAATCAGCTCATTTTGACCATTGGTATATGTATTACATTTCACAAAATGCAATATACTCAAAAGTTAATGCACATAAACATATTTGCTACATCTAAAAAGTCATGAGAATGTAAGATATTAAGAGTATGCAGCAGTAGACATTTGTGAAATTTTGTAACCAAGTTATTTAGCTTCAGAAGTATAGGCAGAGGAAAGGATGTCATTTAAAATAAATGGTGAGAGTATTAGTAATGTAAAGAATTGGATTTTTATGACACATTCTTAGTAAATATTGCAATTTACGTTTACTTTTAATCAGTATTTAAGTAACTCTCCAGATTTTTGATTTGCATATCTGTGAACTAGTAATAGTCTTATGAATATCATTTAGTTATAATGATATCTATATGCAAATTGGTTGTACCAAACATAGCTATTCACAGGACATGATTTTATAAATATTTTATTGGTGTTTCATTAATGAAACATTTTCAAAATTATCTCAAGCTCTGCTTTGATAGTTCTAAGAACTTCTTTAACTAAAACAGGATTATTAAAAGATCTGGAAATATTAGCCTGTCATTTAATAGGAAAAAAATATATTCACACATAGTGACTTCAATAAGAAAACAAGCATTATTTTCTAGCCAGATATAAACTTGACTCTACATCAGAACACTTATATAGATGCCACTTTATGCTTCAAGATGCAGAGTAAAAAAGGCATAGAAAGATGATCTTAATGGTCTTCTCTAACATGAGATATAGAAGATTGTAAGTTTACCAAATAATTTACTATGCATTTCACATATATTCGTTTATATGAATATAACCAAAAGATCACTAAATTACATTCAAAATGAAATGGAGGCCTTGTTACTTAAAAAATAAGTAGAAAGTTATGTTAAAATTTGAGGCTGATTTCTTTGCTGAAACTGAGTACATGTGAAAAAGGAAAAATATTGCTTAGCTATCAGCTCCTTTGTACAGCAGGAAGGGATAAAAGGCTATTTATAAATAAATTAGAATAATCTCTATTTCACCCAAGAATAGGATAGAATTAGAATTTTTATTAGATGGAAATCACTATTTTTGGAAACAAGATGATGTGTCCACTTGAAAAATCAACACCACTTGAAGGACAGAGCTAGTTACAGTATTTTCCCCCTCATGGGTGAAATTATAAATTTATACATTTATAAATTTATATATATTATAAATTAAAAATACACAGACTAGAGTAAAACAAAATAAAAAAGTGATAAATGATTTTCTGTCAATCGAACACAGGTAATCTATGTTAGAAACCCACTAATACACTTTAAGAAAAGTTAAAATACCATAGAAATACTTTGATATAAAAAAGAGAATAACTAACAAAGTTGGAGGCACCATTTTATGAAATCTTTAGGCAGTCTAGAGATGTGTAATTTTAAATGTATATTCTCCTTGGCTTCATTTAAAATATCCAGGAAATAAGCTGCTTGCTTTCTAATTCACAATTATATTTTTATCTGCAGCCTTGATACATTTTGTTCACTTCTCAGCAGTCTGTATAACTTCAGAAAATTAACTGAAAAAAAAAACATGAGAGAATCAGGATATGAGAAATCTAAGAAAGTTACATGAGTTTTCTGTTGCCTTCTATATAGCCATGGAAATTAGTTAGAGTGCAAATAACATTTTAGATTACTATATTGAGTCATTCTACTTGACTAATCTGTTTTTCCTAAAGATTTTGTGCCTGTGTGGAAAAATAAGAATGATTCTGTATAATTTTCATCAATATGATTTACTCTTTATTATTCAAGGTTCCATGTTCAATATTCAATTATTCAATTGTTCAATGTTATTTTCTTACATATATCATTTGAAAAAAGTTTCCATTTTCTCATATTTGATATTATATAATTTGAGGATTATCTCAAGATGACTTACTATTTTTATTCTCTATTAAGAGAAAAAATCCATCTTTAGAGATCAGTAACTTTGTTTTCACTTCCAGAATTTCTAAACAAATATAAGCAAAGTAAAATGTTGTTTCTTTTTATTTTTGTTCCTTGTAAGAGTAACTTAGAAGACTGACAGTAGTTCTACATCCTAACTTAAAAGTATTAGCTTCTGAATACGTATACAATTATATGATAGAGCCAGAGATAGCTTACAATTCACACATTTATAAACTATTTAAAAACATTGACTAGGTGAAAGACACTATATGTTTCATAGAAACAATACAGTGACGAAGCAGACACACACACTATCCTTAACAAGCTTACCAGCAAGTATGGTAGATAAAAATAATAAAACAATAAATGAGCAATAAAACAATAAATGAGCAGTAGCACCATTGTGATTCTGCTCAAAGTAGGTGTAAAATGGTAAGCTATCTAAATCTGAAGAGAAAAATCAAGTGTGACAGGAAGAATTGTGTTTTTCACTTGATAAGGGTACACCTTTGTCCTAAGTGGTACCAGGAGAAGGTGAGGAAAATTTTAGAAGAACACTGTTATGGTTTGGCTCTGTGTTCTCACCTAAATCTCATGTCAAATTATAATCCCCAGTGTTGGAAGTAGAGTTGACAGGAAGTTGATTGGATCATAGGGATGGTTTCTAATGGTTTAGCACCATAGTGGTGTTTCATGATAGAGTTTTCATGAGATCTGGTTGTTTAAAAATGTGTAGCACGTCCCTCTTCACTCTCTCTTCCTCCTGCTCCCACCATGTAAGACTTACTTGTTTCCCCTTTGCCTTCTGCCATGATCGTAAAGTTCCTGAGGCCTCCCCAGAAGCAGAAGGCTGTGTAGCCCACAGAATCATGAGCTGATTAAACCTCTTTTCTTTATAAATTAGCCAATCTCAGGTATGTCTTTATAGCAGTGCACAAATGAACTAATACAGAAAATTAATACCAGCAAGTGGGGCATTGCTATAAAGATACCTGAAAATGTGGAAACAACTTTGGAACTGGGTAATGCACAGAGGTTGGAACAATTTGGAGGGCTCAGAAGAAGGCAGGAAGATGAGGGAAAGTTTAGAACTTCTTAGAGATTTGTTGAATGGTTGTGAACAAAATGCTGACAGTGATATGGACAGTGAAGTCCAGGCTGAGCTGGTCTCTGATAGAGATGAGGAACTTATTGGGAACTGGAGTAAAGTTCAATCTTGCTATGCTTTAACAAAGAGACTGGCAGCATTGTGTCCCTGCTCTAGGGATCTGTGGAACTTTGAACTTGAGAGTGATTATTTACAGTATCTAGCAGAAGAAATTTCTAAGCAGCAAAGCATTCAAGGGATGGCCTGGCTGCTTCCAACAGCATATGGCCATATGTGTGAGCAAAGAGATGCACTGAAACTGGAACTTATATTTAAAAGGAAAGCAAAGCATAAAAAGTTTAGAAAATTTGTAGACTGTCCATGTGGTAGAAAAGGAAAACCCATTTTCTGGGGAGAAATTCAACCTGGCTGCTGAAATTTGCATAAGAAGCCAAATGTTAATGGCCAAGACAATGAGGAAAATACTTTGAAGGCATTTCAGAGAACTTTGTGGCAGCCCCTCCCATCACAGCCTGGAGATCTAGGAGAGAAGAATGGTTTTGTGGGTTGGGCAAGGCCCTGCTGTTCTGTGCAACCTTGGGACACTGCTCCCTGTGTCCTAACTGCTTCAGCTCCAGTCATGGCTAAAAGGGCCCCAGATATGTCTGAGGCTTCTGGTCCAGAGGGTGCCAGCCATAAACCTTGGGGACATCTGTGTGATGTTAAGCCTGTAGGTACACAGAGGGCAAGAGATGTGGCTTGGGAGCCTACACTTAGATTTCAGAGGATGTATGGAAAGGCCTGAATGTCCAGGCAGAAGTCTGCTGCAGGAGCAGAACTAGGGCAGTGCAGATGGGAAATGTGGGGTTGGAACCCCCACACAGAGTCCCTACTGGGGCAATGGCTAGTGAAGCTGTGAGAAGAGGGCCACTGTCATATTTTTCCTGATCATTTGGATGTCTATCTCTGTATCTGTTTCAGAAGGTGACAATCACAGCATATTTTGAGATTAAAATCATTAAACACATGTTTTTCAATCAGTTAAACTCATAAAGCCTATAGTATCACTTACAATATTCAGCCTTTTATATATCTACCTGTCAATTCTGAAATATCTCGAAGGCCAACTATATTTGATAGTCCTGGACATATTTTTGAAAAAAAAAAACATTGTATCTTTTTATATTCCTTTTGAAATTATTTTTGTTTGAAAGAACAATTTTTTATATAGTAATCTATGTTCAGAAGAGACTGCATTATCATGTTAAAATCCAAAGGTCAGACATCTGTGAAAATTGCACAATTCGCTAAAAACCAAAAAGCTGAGAAAATTTATTCTGCATCATCTCAATATAAAATTGTAGATCAAATATGATTTGGATTGACAATGGTAGAAATGAATTGTGTTCCACTTAACATCTAAAATATCAGAGTTGGTTATGCTGTGAATTGTATGTGGACTAACGTTAAGCTAGTCAACAATTTTCTTGGTGTTCTTATCTTCTATATGTGTCTCTTGAATTTCAGATGATCTGACATTTATACCTTCAAGGAAAGAGCTAAATATTTTTTACATTCATTATAGCTAGTGATTACTTATTTGGATATTCATTTTTTTCTGTAAATATATTTACTTTACCAAATATAATTTTAAGTAATTTATTCTTACTATGTGGTTATGCGTTAGGGAATGTATTTGAAGCAATCTGCGTATTGAGAAGTATTTTAGAAGAGGAGACAGACAATTCATTTTTTTTCCTTGGAATCAATAACATTCACACAAATAAAAATTACAGCTATCATTTATTCGTGGCCTACTTTGTGCCAAACACTTTATGTACATATATGCTTAGCCGCACTAAGTAGTTGCAAAAATTCACTAAACTGTCTTAATTTGCAATGAGCATTTTATAATGAAAGTTTAATAAAATGTTTCCTACAAAAGTTCATTTTGAGAAAAAAGAAAATGGTCAAAAGTAATATTTTTGTTGCTACTGTAATCAGTTTTGGTCTATATACTTTCCCAATGCATGAGCATCTAAAGCATTGCAACTTATTCATTTTCATATTACCCAAATGTTTTAACACAAAATCTACTTATCAAGAATTGTGAAGGTCAAGTGTGGGAGGAGGGAGAGAAACAGAAAAAAATAACTATTGAGTTCTAGGCTTAGTACCTGGGTGACAAAATAATATGTACATCAAACCTCTATGACAGGAGTTTATATAATAAACCTGTCCCTGTACATGTACATGTACATGTATCCCTGGACCTAAAATAAAAGTCAAAAAGATACATTATTTGTTAAAACCTAACTCTGATATACCTGCTGCAACAAAAACTACAGCTCTTGAAGATTTGAATGAATCCACAATCAATATCCTAAGAGTTAGTTTTCTCTGAAGTAATAGTGATATAATATACAGGCGTCAAACATAGTTTCAGTGGAGAACATTAAATAACTAACTGAATGTTTCCCTTGAGTGAATACTAATCAAAGATTCGGTCCCAAACTACAATAAAATGACAGCTATCAAATTATTTATGTATTCTCAAATAACGAAGGTCTCAGAATGCATTAAAGTATGTGACTTCTAAGTATGGCATTTGTACATGAAAATCTCATAAAACATATCCACTTCTACCCTTTCTGATATCCTTTAAAAAATGATTATTTTCTTACAGTTGGTGTAATAGAAACGTCTGAAATAAATTTAGTCATATTTTGTAGTTATATAACCTATGCTGTTAAAAGAATTATATGTAAGTATATACTACATATGTATAACATATGTGGGATTATACATATTTGTTTTGCTTTTTTCTCATTTCCATAGATGGGGCAATAATTAGGACCTTCCAGTCCCTACAATAAACATCTTATGTATCTTGAAAATAAGGTTCTTGATATTTCAGTTAAAAAGAAAAAAAAAAAAACAGAAATGCTTTATGTTTAGATCTTGTTACATCTGTCGAAGACAACTCATTCAAGGAAAAAAAAGTTAGAAACAATTTTGTTAATGGATCTTTATGTTTGGGAGCTTCTGGGAAGTATTTGCCCAGCCTTTGGTAAGTGCTCTGTGGAGAACATAGCAAGAAATCAATTTTATGAAAACAGCTAGCATCAGTCTCTCTCTCTCTCTCTCTCTCTCACTGTTTTTCTCTGACTCTCCTTTTTGTTTTTAACATTTTAATAAACATTTATTATATATATTTAAGTTGTACAACATAATGTTTTGGTCAATGTATACATGTTGAAATGATGACTATATCTAAGCCAATTAATGAAGACATAATCTCACATAGTTATCTTTTAATGTAACAGTACCTAAATGTGTTCTCTTAGCAAATTTTCAGTATAAAATATAATATTATGACCTATCGCAGTGGTCCCCAACCTTTTTGGCATCAGGGACTGGTTCTCTGCAAGAAAATGTTTCCACAGACCGGGGGCGCGGGGTGGGAGGATCGTTTCAGGATGATTCAAACACATTACATTTACTGTACACTTTATTTCTATTATTATTATATTATAATAGATAATGAAATAATTATACAACTCACCACAATATAGAATCAGTGGGATCCCTGAGCTTGTTTTCCTGCAACTGGACAGTCCCATCTGGGGATGATGAGTGACAGTGACACCCGAAGTGTGTTGCCTATGTTTAGCTTACTCTGTAATCTCATTTTGGTTGCCGTTGCTGCAGAAAACCCTGCTTCACAAAGATAGGATGTTGGAAATGGAAGCAGGCTTTCCAGTGCTTTTGTTGCAATCTCAGGATATTTCACCTTGACTTTAATCCAAAACGTTTGGAGATTTGAAGTTGTCTCGAAAATACTTTTAAGGCCACTGTCATTTGCGATCTCAAGCTGTTGATCCTCTTCTAACACAGATGAAGTTGATTCACCTGGCTTATTCACAAATGGGTCATGGATCCATTCCTTCCCAGTTTGGGGGTCTTTTGTGGTTGGGAAGTAACGCTCAAACTCTTTGGAAAACTGAGATAGGTGATTATGCACAAGCTGGGAGAAAGGAGGCCCTGGCTAAGTCTCTTTCAAAACTCTGCTAATGTTTGAAACATGTCAGAAATTCCAGTGTTCACTCATCACCCCCATAATTCCAGTTGAGCTTTGAATGCAGCCACTTTTTCTGCCAACTTGAACAGAGTCATCATTCTCCCCTGAAGTGACAGATTGAGTTTATTCAGTTGGTTGAATATGTCACATAACTAAGCAAGTTTTGCGACTGATTCTGTGTCACTGACATTTGCTGCCAGTGATAACTCTTTACCTAAAAGAAATCTCTGGAGTGGCTCTCATAATTCAAAAACTCTGGACAGTGGTCTACCTTTAGAAAGCCATCTCACTTCAGTGTATGGGAAGACGTGTGTGCTCTGCACCCATCTTCTCACCAAGCTGCACAAACAGACGTGAGTTAAGGACATGTATTTAATGTGGTTGATCATTTTAATCACATCCTGCAAAAGTGTTGTTAAGTTCAGGTGACATTTTTCAGCTAGCCAGCAGTTCTCTATAGATGACACATTGCATAGACTCACATTCAGAAGCTACTTCTTTGACTCAAGTAGTAAAACCAGAAAGCTGTCCAGTCATGGCAGCCACTTCCTCCATGCATATATCAACACAAAATGACCAATTCTGTTTTCCTGATAAGTAATTATTCAAAGACTTGAATAGTTCTGCGGCTGTGGTAGTGGTTGGAAGAAAAAGTGCACATCCTCCTGAAAAATATATTGCACAGAAATAACATTGTTTCCTTGTCAACATCAGTAGACCCATCAACCTGGATTGTGTACCATGGTGACTTATTAATCCTCTCTAACAATTTTGCCTCAATATCCTCTGCTACTTTATCAATTTGTCTTTTTATGATGCTAAGGGAAAGAGGAACATGTACCACTTTTTTGAACTTCTGTCTCTCCTAAAAGTTTATGACAAATGTCCTTAGCAGCAGGCAGGATCAACTCTTCACCAATAGTAAAGATCTTCTTAGCTTTAGCAATACAGTTAGCCACTAAGAAGGATGCTCCCAGTGCAGACACATTTGATAAAGTGGTGGCCTTCAATAACGGTTTCTGTTCTTCATGTTCATGTATTTTCTTTTGAAAAACTCCAACATTTTGTCTTTTAATGCAGGGTGCTTGGTCTCCACGTGATGAAGCAGTTTTAAAGGTTTCATGGCTTCATTGGATAGCTGGTCACCACATATTATACAAAGTGGGCTTGGAGAATGTGAATCACCTGTGGCAGGGAACCCATAATTTAAGTAGGATTCTTGATATTTTCTTTTAAATGCAGCTTTTTGTTGTTGTTGGCAGTCTAAAAATCTTCCACTTTCCCATCATTGGGTCTTTCCCCCTTTTCAAAGAAGCTCTCATTTTTTTTTTTTTTTTTTCACTCACTTTGGCAAGGTTTAGCTTGCGGGCTTACCAAAACTGTGACTGGGAGAGGTGCATAATGCAGGTAAGAGGCGCAGATGGAAGTGGTAAATGAAATAATGGGTGGGCCATGTATGGCCTGAAATAAGTGTCTGATTCTCACTTAAAGACTGCCACTAGATGTAGCTGTACAATTGAAGTACATCAACTCACTTGCCACTATAAAGTCTGCCATGAGATGCAGCTTAATAGTCAGTTGCTACTTACTGATAGGGTCTTGATATGAGTCTGCAAGCAATTGACTCGGTGCAGTCAAACCTCCCTGCTAAGGTTAACCTGTATTTGCCACCACCCCGCAGTGCTAGCATCAACAGCTCAGCTCCACCTCAGATCATCAGGCATTAGATTCTCATAGGGAGCATGCAACCTAGAACCCTTGCATGCACAGTCCATAACAGGGTTTGGGCTCCTATAAGAATCTAATGCAGCAGCTGATATGACAGGAGGAGAAGCTCAGGCTGTAATGTGAGGGATGTGGAGCAGCTGTAAATACAGATGAAGCTGCTCACCTCTTGCTGTGTGGCCTGGTTCCTACCAGGCCGCAGACTGGTACAGGTCTGTGGCTAATGGGTTGGGGACACCTGACCTCTGGTCCTTATGCTGTACATTAGATCTCCAGACTTATTTATCCTACATAACTGCAACTTTTTACCCTATGACCCCACTAGTTCTCTTTTTCTCCCCACCCTGCTTCCACTGCCTCTAGTAATCACAGTTCTAACATGTCCAGCTATTTTTTTTTTCCTTGTGGAGACAGGGTTGTGTCATGTTGCCCAGGCTGGTCTTAAACTCAAACTCTTAGCAATCTGCCCATCTCGACCTCCTGAAGTGCTAGGATTACAGGTGTTAGCCACTGCACCTGGCCAATACTATGCTTGCTTTATCTATTCATCCATCAGCAGACACTTACTTAGGTTCTTTCCATATCTTGACTATTGTGAATAATGCTGCATCAACATGGAAATTCATATATCTTTCAAGGAGGCGATTTAATTTTCTTTGGGTATAAATCCAGAAGAAAGATTTCTGGGCCATATAGTAGTTCTAGTTTTAAGTTTTGAGATGCCTTCATACAGTTTTTCATAATAGCTTTACCAGTCTATTCCCACCGACAGTGTACAAGGGTTTCACTTTCTTCACACCCTTACCAACACTTGTTATTCTTGTCTTTTTCATAATAACCATCCTAACAGGTATAAGGTGATATCTCATTATGATTTTGACTTGCATTTCCCTGATGATTCATGACATTGAGGAACCTTTTAATATACCTATTGGCCGTATTTGTGTCTCTTTGGAAAAATAGCCGTTCAAATCCTTTCCCCATTTTCAAATCAACTTATTATTTGCTATGAAGTTGTGTGAGTTTCCTTTGTATTTTGGACATTAGCCCCTATCAGGTATATGATTCATAAATATTTTCTCCCAATTCATAGGCTGCCTTATCATTTTTTGTTTGTTTCATTTGAAGTGCAGAAGCTTTTTAGTTTGATGTAGTCCCTCTTGTTTATTTTTGCTTTTGTTACCTGTGCTTTTGGTATCCTATCTGAAAAATTATTGCCAAGGCCAATGTTAAAGAGCTTTTCCTCTATGCTTTCTTCTAAGAGTTTTACAATTTCAGGTGTTACATTAGGGCCATTAGTGCATTTTTGAATTGATTTTTGGTATGTGATTTCAGATGGGGTCCTGTTTCATTTTTGCGTGTGGATATGCAGTTTTTCTAACACAATTTATTGAAGCGACTATCATTACCCATTGTGTCTTCTGTATGCTCTTGTTAAAAATTAGTTGGCTGTATGTGCTTCGGTTTGTTTCTGAACTATCTACTCTGTTCCATTGGTCTATGAATCTGTTTTTATGCCAGTATCATACTCTTTGATTGCTATTGCTGTAAATTATAATTTTGAAATCAGGAAGTGTGATGCTTCCAACTTTGTTTTCCTTCTCAGGATTACTTTAGCTATTCAGAATATGTTGTGGGTTCACAAGAATTTCAGAGTTGTGTTTTCTTTTTTTCTTTCTGAGACAGGGTCTCACTCTGTCACCCAGATTGGAGTGCGGTGGCATGATCATGGCTCACTGCAGCCTTGACCTCCTGGGCTCAGGTGATCTTCCCACCTCAGGGTAGCTGGCATTAGAGGTGTGCCAAAACATCCAGTTATTTGTGTGTGTCTGTGTGTGTGTGTGTGTGTTTTATTTTTTGTAGAGATGGGGTTTTGCCATGTTGCCAGCCTGCAGAATTGTTTTATTTTTCTATTTGTGTAAAAATGACATTGGAACTTTGATAGGGATTGCATTGGATTTGCGTATTTATAATTTATTGTTTTTCCTCTTGCATTCTTTCTTGCCTTAATTCCCTCCTACCCTTTTTCTCATTCATTTGATTTCAGCCACATAATTATTGCACATATAAGGTTTTCAAACATAGATGAAACTCTTTTTTGTTTTATGTAGCTATGCTAAATCATTGCATGTGTTCAGTTGAAGTCTACTCTTTGTTCTTCAATATAAGGAAAATATAAGAATATGTTAAATTTCAAGTGATTTAAAATTGTTTATCACCTACCTAACAAAGCTTTGGTAACAGAATAAAAATTGTGTATAGTAGGGAGTATGCTGAACTGATGAAACTGTTTTATATGTTAAGTTATCCAATCTTAACAATTCATCACACAAAGCTTCTAATGGGCTTTCATTCCATAATATTGTTTCTGCTGCAAACATGAACATGTTTGATAAATACAGATTTTTTCTTAGGCACTAATGGTTGAAGCTAATATACACACACACAGTCATGTACTTGTTAGCATCCCCAAGAAACAGATAAGTAAAATATATTTCAATGTGCTTTTTTTGTATGTTATTTTCTTTCAGGTAAAAAAAAAAAAGTACCTTCTCTGGTTTCTGTCTCCCTCCTCCAGTTTCCTCACACTGATGCAGGCTCATTTTGAAGAATTTGATATTTGAGGCACATTTCATCTTACCTGCCTTTTATTTTGTGTTTATCAGCTTTTAATAAAAAAAAAAAAAAATGGACTGGGAGCGGTGGCTCACGTCTGTAATCCCAGCACTTTGGGAGGCCGAGGTGGGTGGATCACCTGAGGTCTGGAGTTCGAGACCAGCCTGGTTAATATGGTGAAATCCTGTCTCTACTAAAAATATAAAAATTAGCTGTGGCAGGCACCTGTAATCCCAGCTACTCAGGAGGTTGAGGCAGGAGAATCACTTGAACCCAGGAGGTGGAGGTTGCAATGAGCCAAGATCGTACCACTGCACTCCAGCTTGGGCAACAAGAGCAAAACTGTGTCTCAAAAAAAAAAAAAAAAAAGTTTTCCAGAAATAGTACATGTATTTACTATAATTAGCTGATCAATGGGACCTGCTACCCTTGTCACTTTCCTAGATCCCATGCCATCGTTCAAATTCCAGTTTATTCCAGAGGAATCACATGAAAGACAGTCAAGAGAGAGGAGAGGCTCTAGTTTCTGTAGCCCTTGGCTTCCCCTAATCCTGTGTTGCAGGTTAAATTTTCTGCTCTCCCTCTTGCATCTAATATCATGTCACATCAAATCCTAATAAGTCTTTTGTTCCAAAAACCACAAAGTCTTGCAGGTAGAAAGCATGTGTTTATCACCCTACTGCTCTCAATTTTCTGGAATAGTTAAATAATAGGCTGATATTTCATATCAATATTTGCATATAATCACAACCTGAGTTTTAAGGTTGAAAATCTTACTACTAAAAGGTGATCTACTGAGCAGTGACACTGATATATAGTCCCTAGATGAAATACAGAATACCCAGTTAAATTATAAATTCAGATAAAAATAATTTTTAGAAGTATTTTTAGTAGATGTATAACTATTGGGACATACACATACAAAACAAGTATACAAGTGTTTATCTGAAATCTAAATTTAACTGGGCTGCCTGCATCTATAGTTGCTAAATTTGCCACCCTACACTGGCACCAGTTGGGGAATTTTAGAAATGCAGGGTCTTAGGCTTCTTCTCAAATCTAATATTTTAAAATCTGAAATTTAAGAAGAATCAAAGGTGATTAATATACGCATTAAAGTCTGAAAAGCACTAAGAATGCCAGCAGAACATTTGACTTATTCCTCACATATTCATCTTTCTCTCTTCTACTCAGGGAGTGTTGAGTACTAACTAGAGTTCGCATATGCGATATTGTTGACATGCTGCTATAATAGCTGTTCATCAAATGGATAATTTGTCCACAAAATCTGAAAAATCAATTAAATTTGTATCTACTCTCTTGTACTAATACTATGACTTCCTGTGCAAATCTAGCTGACCGTTTTGTTTTTTAATTGTCATTGTCTAGTTACTGACTGTATTCTAACTAATCTGCTACCTTGCCCTGTACTAAAGTGCTAAAATAATATCAAATACAATTTACTAAATACTATCTATCAAGAATTTCATGATGCTTTATATACATATTTTTCATTTTATTATAACATTGCAAATGAAATATAAATGTCTCCTTTTTATGGTTAAACAATCTGAGGCTCAAACAGGGTAGGAAACTATCTCCCAGTTCAATGGGAGGAAAGTGAATGTCAGGGCTGGGACAAAATCTCTTCTTCAGGTTTCCACCACCACACCATTGTGTTAGGCTACACATCATAGAAGCTGGCCTGTAATCACTCCTCCTCCTTCTCCTTGCCTCTTAATTTTTTTATAGTATTTCACTGAAAAGAAAGTTGGATTAAACTGCTTCTCTTCTTGAATTGCAGTCTTTGCAAAGAATCAGTGCTAACTTTTTTGAAAATTACAGTATTTTATAACACTGATATGTTAAAATTAAAATAAGTCTGCATAGTTCTAATTAAAATTTCAATGACATCAGTGAAAAAATAAATTGTATATGGTAGGAGTGATGTATTGGCGCTAAAATGCAATTAATTTTGGTGAAAGAGATTTCCTCTTTTGTCTGTTTTTCTTTTAGCATAAAACCTCTATTTCATTTTTAGCATAAACCCATATGTGCTTTTATGTTGCTTAGTACAGAGCCTGGAGATAATTTTGCCATCCCTCCCTGGAAGCACTGGCTTAAGAGGGAACAAAGGACAGCAGGGAAAGGTTACACTTGTTCTAGATGAATTGGATCTGAAGATGGAATTTCAGACGCTATGCTGACTGTGTAGAGGAAATAATTCTGATACTTTAGGTCATGCTATATAGTTAACAATTTACCACATGCATAACATTAGTATCAGGTGGGCATTAATTTGCTCACTTAATTTGCCGATAGCCCTTGTGTTATTGTTGTCGTTCTAACAATTTAAATAACTTAGTTCAAGTGAAGAATAAGCAAACATCGATGCTTTTTAATAATCTCTCTTCCAACACACAAGGTCCTTTGCTTTAGCTTTGCTTGCAATAGCTCCATGCCTAAACCTAACAGACACCACCAATGTGTGTGTAATTAATTATTTTTTACATATTTTAGATGAAAACAAACAGCCTTTTTCCCAGGTTCTTTTACAAGGCTTTATTTTATAAACAGATACTCCTGGTTGGCCATCACCTTGTTACAGGAAAGGGGTTTTGATCTAGACCCCAAGAGAGGGTTCTTAGATCTTGCACAAGAAACAATTCAGGACAAGTCTGTCAAGTGAAAGCAAGTTTATTAAGAAAGTAGAGGAGCAAAAGAATGTCTACTCCATAGACATAGCAGTCCAGAGGGCTGCTGGTTGTCCAGATTTATGGTTATTTCTTGATTATATGCTAGACAAGGGGTGGATTATTCATGCCTCCCCCTTTTAGACCATATAGGGTAACTTCATAACATTGCCATGGCATTTGTAAACTGTCAAGGTGCTTGCTAGTGGGAGTGTAGCAGTGAGGATGACCAGACGTCACTCTCGTTGCCATCTTGGTTTTGGTGGGTTTTAGCTGGTGGGTTTAGTCTTCATTACCCATATCTTGTTTTGACTTCCTATCTCATTCTGTGATGTAGAATGCCTTAACTGTCTGGGAATGCAGCTCAGTAGGTCTTAGCCTTATTTTTCTGAGATCCTATTCAAGATGGAATTGCTCTGGTTTACACACCTCTGACAACCTGACTAAACTTTTCTCTTCTCAACCCGTAATTTCTCCACTTTCTAGCTAAAACCAGTTTGCAATTGTGGGGGAAAAAGTAGGCCATTATGTAAAAGTGAAGTTTTGGGTAAATGCAGGTTAATAAATTGATGAGAATACAGGAGATCAAGAAAAGTTACGGATATGAGGAATAATTCAGAGGTACTGACCTATAGAAGACATTTTAAGAGAGGGATGATTTTATTAGTACTTCTTGCCCATGATCCAAATTTTTAACATTGCATGACCTCACTCATCTCAACATTTACCAGTTATGCATTCGTGTGAGTTAACAAAGATTCATTTATGTAAGGGATCAATATTTCCAGTCTGCCTGGGACAGCCCTGGGTTTGCCTGTTGTCCTGGCATAGTTATTAAGAGTGTCTCTTTTGCCTGTAAAATTGTTGTGGTTTGGACAAATTATTCTATATTAACTCTAAATTTAAGGATCACAACAATAACTGGATGTATAAAAAGGCACCATTACACATTTGTTCAAAGGAACCACTTTCACTACTTTTCTAATGACTCAGATGCAACAAAAGAAATTTTTGGTGGCTGTTGGGCAAGCTGATATTGACTATTGCTAACTGGACCTGGAGGATATGTCATAGAGAGGGCTTAGAGAAATACCGGAGCAATTGAAAATAGCATTGAAAGAGGAGTTTAGTAAATAAGTATACTGAGGACAAACTGCATTTTAAAGAAAAGATTGATTTTACTCAAAATAACATGGAAGATACTTTTCTTTTTCTTGCTCTGTCTTCTTTTCTGTTCACTCTTATTCTTCTATTCTTTTCTCCATAGTTTTACTCTTCTTCTTTTCCTCTTTCTCTTGTTTCCTTTTGAAACCATAAACCAAAACTAAAATTCTAAGGCCCCCCAGTCATCTAAGTGGACTTCCTCTTCAGCCACGGCTCTGGAAATTTAACCTGAAAGACTGGTTCAGGCCATGAAGGAAATTGGGGAGTCAGATATGCCGCCTTATAACTCTCTGGCATTAACATCAACAGACTTTAGGTCTGATAAGAAACATTTTATACTCTGTTCTTTCTGAGGACTGCTAGCTAAAAGCTTCACCTGTATAATGAAACTTTGGTCTCCACCACCTCTTATTTCAACCCAAATATTCCTTTCTATTGATCCCAGGGCTTTAGACAAACTCCACCAATTGTCAACCAGAAAATATTTAAATTTACCCATAACCTGGTAGCACAACCTTCACCCCACCCCCTGCTTTGGGTTGTCCCTCCTTTCTGGACCAAACCAGTGTATTTCTTAATCTACTTGATTGATGTCTCATGACTCCCTAAAATGTATAAAACCAAGCTGCGCCCCAACCACCTTGGGCACGTCGTCAGGACTTCCTGAGGCTGTGTCATGGGCACACATCCTCAACCTTGCCAAAATAAACTTTCTAAATTAACTGAGACCTGTCTCAGGCTTTCTAGGTTTACAAAACTCATGCCCCTATAATCAGAATTCAGAACTTATTTCATGTTTAAGGGCTTAATGTTTCTAGCACTCTAGAGGTTTAGTGGGATTTTACGAGTTCTCCTGAGAATAGAACCACAATCAGTATCTACTCTTCCATAAGAAAAGATTTTGAGTTCTAAAGAAATGGATTATGAAAAAAAAATCTATGTAAGTCAACCATCTGTAAGTGGCCTCCTGCCTGTGATATATTAATACCATTTGTATGCAAGAAAGGAAAGGAGAACAATGTCCACATCACTCAAGTAACCTAGGAATATGGTCACGTGTTATTGTTTGTCGTGATATTGATGCCATGATTTGTTATGTTAATAACATCTAATACCCTTATCAGATAATTTCTATTTCCTGAAGTGAGACACTTCACTTCCCTAAGAAAAACACTTTTACAATCTGCCCTTGTATTTAAGTATTGCCAGATTCTTTGGGCAAAGATAGAACTGGTCAATTTGACAACTTAGGAATGCTAAGCCATATGTTTATAAGGAAGACAGATAAATGTATTAGAATGGATTTGCTTATTTAATATCTCCTATTAGATTGAAACTCTATAACGGTGTGGACTAAATACACCTTGCTTACCTCCTTACAGAGTGTTTAACATTGTGCATGGTACCTAGTATGTGCTGAATAAATTTTTATTGAGTGAATACATAAATCATTTTAAAAGAGTAACATGGAAAGAGGAAATATATTAATAAAATAATCCTAATCATGCCAAGTAAGAAACATCAGGGAACTAAATTGGATGGATAGTGATATTTTCTTTTCTCTAAAATAATATAAGGTGATAGAATTTACCTTTGGATAATTTTGTTAGGATGATTTTTGTATTTGTTTTATTATATATTTTCTCATTCATTGTAATCTTTATATTCATAGTTTTCAAGTGTGAGTATCTATCAAAATCACAAACAATTTTAACAATCATAAAATATTAGGTCTAGCATTTTTTTTTATTATATGAGTCATGTCTGTTTTATCCATGGAGTACTTGGATTAAGCCCTATGTTCATAGCCCTAAAAAAGTTGAAGTCAAATAATCAGGATGTTTTTATTTAGGTTATAATAGATGCTTAGCAATTTACTAGGTTGTATTAGTTAAAATTATATTTGTTTATGAACCAAGCAGAACCTCCAAAAATAGATCCTTAAGTAAAGTAAAAGTTTACTCCTCTGTCATGGAAAAGAAATAAACAAGTAGACAGCCAATGGCTACTGTCAGGGAAGCAGGCTTCTTCTATCTTGTTGCTCTATTTATAAGGTCTCCAAATAGTTCAACATGGATGCTACAGTTTCAGACAATCAATGATATTCTAAATAGTTTATGGAAGAATATTTATTGAAAAAATTCCTTTCATTTGAAGGAATTCTTCTGGAAAAACGTTATAATTTGTTCATAAATACCTTATTGGCTAGTACTTAATCATGTGGTTACAACTTGTTACAAGAGATATTAAGAAATATTTTATATTAGAGGCAATGCACCCAGCTAAAAGCCAGTTTATCTATTGAGAAAGATACTGAAATGATATTAAAACAGTTTATTTCATGTGAGATGTGGTGGAAAGAAACAAACAAAAGCAGCAATTCCTAATCTTATGGAGAACCTCAAGTGTATTGACTGTGATTTAGGATTCAAACAGAAAACACAAGGATTAAACCTTGTGATAGAAAATATAGGGGACCTAGATATTCATGAAGGAAAAGAGCAACTTGGATAGAAACAGAAAACATAACAAAGGCAAAGAATACAAATTCATTGAATGAATTAACAGAAAATTGAGAGAATAAATGAACATTCAATTTTGTTGTTTGTTTTGAGAACAGCTCAGTGTCACACAATATGGTGAGGGAGCTACTTTAACATTTATAACTTAACATTGTAATGTCAAATACTACTGCATTATACTTTTGGGGGCTTTGTGCAACTGTATATATCAATGTTCATTAATAAACATATTTTTAAAGTTTGTACTATCTCTCTCAAAAGAGATAGAGGTAGAATATTCCTAGTATCTTAGAGATGTTATGATCCATCAGCTAATGAAACATATCCAGGTTGTACAAAATCCTTCTTTCCCTAAGTGCAACAACATTTCCAAAGCTTATAAGTATTTCTACTTAGACAAGGCCACTGTGCAAAAAGATAATAATGAAGAAAGAACTTTAAAAACAACACTCATTAATCTTTGTGCTGTATCCATGAGGGAGGTGACTACTACATAAATTATACATTACATGCAAGGAGAGAGCTCACAAAATAAATAAATAGAGGTGTTAGAAGCAAAATTGGGACAGGAGAGCTTCTTTGTCCTTTAGTCTTTAGCCATTTTTTAGGGAAAGAAGGAAGACTATAAGTGTTTCACTAGATAAACAGCAAATGCAGAGATTGCAAAAATGAGACACTGCATCTAGTGTTTCATTTTGAAAATGTCTGCAATTGCTTAAGAATTCCCCTAGGTAACCATCTATGCTTCTTTATGTTGATGACATTATTCTTTACAGATGACTGACGATTACTGCTAATTAAAGTATCAAGCACTGACTTTCTTTTCTGAACTTTGGAATGATTTAAGGGATTTCTTTAAGTATTAAGAAAAAACTTATTTTTCAGGGAGGTGAAAATTAAAGGTCTGAAATATCTGTTTGGGATTGCATTGCTGGAGGGCAAACTTTGTAGCTGGAAATTTATTCTCCATGGTTAGGGTTCTATGTTCGTTCCACCAATTTTAAAATGTGTTTCGTACAGCATTATCTATAAATGGTGCTGACCTTGTGAAGGATAAATGCTAACATAATGGAAAGAAAGAAAAGAAAAATTGAATTCTCAGTTGCTAGAGACTAAAGTGCTTCAAAATAATCACTGAGCCTCTTTCAGAAACTTCAGCCTGCAGAAATAAAGTGGCTCATCCACAACCATGGCGTGTGAGTGGGAGAGAGCAGGGCCAATGCTCACTCTGTTTTCCTTTTAAGAATGATAGGGCCTGGATCTGTTTATGAAGAAACTGATAAGATAATCAAAGTCATCACCAGAGGCATTGCTTTTGCATTACATGGAAACAGATTGTGAATGGGCTAGAAGTAGATGATTCTGTCTTCTCCTGTTTGAGTTCTGCAGTCTTTTCTGTCTTGTCTTCACTCTGCTTTTACATTTTTGCTTCTGAGTATATTGTATTACAAATAATGTAGAGTCAACATATAAACCAGTTTTATGACTGGAATGCCATCATACATAAAATAACAGAGATAATCATGAACAATTAAGCTTATGACACCCACTGATTGTTATGTTATTTTTGTGACCATCTTATTCTGTAACACCTTATTTTAGCTACACAGTGCTGTTTTAATGTACCTCTTTCTGCCACAAGCATCCTCATATTCCGCTATCCTCCCCTACTCTATTCTTATTATTATATTCTTATTTATATTTTCACTTGCTCTAAAAAGCATTATTAAGTTTCAAATGTTTTGTGAAACATGTTATAAAATACATGTATGTTTATAGAATGTGACATTCTTAAGGGAAGGTCCCTTTTTGAATCCATTTTTTTAAAATTAACTCATCTGAATTGATTCTGATCAATATATGTTTAAACATCTTGTATCTTGTATTTATCTTTTCAAATGATCCTTTATTTTCATGTACTACATAGACAGATGTTATCATAAAATCACATATAAAATCTGTTTTTATTATTATGGAATAGATCTCTTACCTTATCAGAAATATAGTTCCATTCGTTAAACAATTTTGCCAGCTTGCAACAAATAACGACAAGTTAAATGTCAATGTTCCAAAAATTAAAATATCCATATTAGATCTTCACCTTTTTTTATTTGTTCATTTTCAAATAAATTTACTTATTATTCTGCACACCTAAAAATGTTCATTGGGAAAACATAAGGTAGTTCCCAATGTATTAAAATATAATTCATACAGATTTTTAAAATTTTGTGATTTAAAACATGCTTTTTGAAAATATATATTTGTGGAAATAAATGCATGTACATATCACACATCTCAAATTTTTCTTTGCTTCTTTCCAACTGAGAGTGTGTGGTTAAAAAGAATAGAAGATGAAAGAGAGAAAAATTGACAGTACAGATCATGTTTTCAGTATTAATATAGTATACAACCTATCAGTTAACTGGATTTTTAAAAATCTGATGTCCCTCCACGTTTCGGTTTTTTTGGACAAGGCCATGAGATAAAACATTAAGAAACCATGTATTTTCTATGGGAAAACCCTACAACAACAAAATGTTGTTAAAAAAAAGCAAAAATGATATTACCTATTACCAATTACTTATGAAAATGTGATTTCTGGGTATCTGAATGGAAAATGATGGATAATTCAAAGCTATGTCATTATGTTCTGTTCCAAAAAGATAAAATATAGACTTAAAAAATCATCATAAATTATTGCCTTAATCACAGTTCAGTAGCCGTTCAGTACAATGAATTATTATCTTAGATTATCCACAACTAGGGATGTATGTATACTGGTTCTTACCTCCTCCTTTCAACAGGTTGCACACATATTTATGCTCAGAATAAAACATTGCCATAGGGTTCCATTTAATCTGAAGAACATAATGTAAAAAAAATCTGAATTGTTGTTTGTTGTGTAAGTGATAAAGCAATGGGAGCTAATTCTAAGTACCATGCCTGATTTATTATTACAAATACTTCATCTGGTTCTCATAAAATTTCCATAAATGTTTATTAATTGGATATCATTATAATTACTTTGTGTATATGAATACTTAAAATTCAAGTAAATTAAATAACTTGCACAAAGTTAATAGCTGTAAGAGATGGGAACCCAGCAGGTCCCCACATTTGTTTCTTCAGGTTTTAACATGTACTGGTGTGTTGTGTTATGTGGATGGTTAGCTCCATTCAACCCATACTCCTCTTCCTAAGCTGGACTCCTTTGGTAGTGCCTTCACTCAAGGGGAACGTCTTTGCCTAATTTGCACAAAGACAATCTGGACCCAGTCTTGAACACTAATATGTATGATTCCAAAATTAATTTATGGTACCAATCATGTATTTTGACTTACCAAGTAAACAGGCTTGAGTTGCTTTTCGAAGTATTTGTGGATATTTTAGAAGTCATATTCTCAACTGATTTATTTAGTAAAATGTCTTGAATTACCCCATCTCAGACAAAAGAGAACAGGACAGTTAAAAAGAGAGACTTATATGGAATGTTCCTCAAAAGTCAGAAAACTCCAACTATTCTTGATATAAAGAAAATTTTCAGTGCTCCAAGAAAAAAAAAAAAGCCTCAGAGTGAGGTATGAATCTAAGGAAGTTTTGCATCACTAAGAGGCAGCAGAGACAGAGAAGGCCAAAAGTAGTATGTAACAAGAAATAGCAAAATTTTGGAAGAAAGCAGGTGGAACTGTAGCAACTGATTTAGCAAAACACAGAAGCTAAAACCTGAGTGGACTTGGGGAAGCCAATAAAAGCTACTAGACTGCTGAAGAGATATAGGAGACATACCTTACCCCTCAAGAAAATCAGATCTCTAGACACCTTCCCAGAATCCATGCCATCCAATAACTGTGTCTTCTTCGATGCCAGCAGAATTTTACTGTCTGAAGTCCTGGGCTCAAGGACACTGAGTTGAGCTGTGCTTCTGAATGAAGGATCTCAGGAATGGGAGAATTCACTTTATGGCAACAAGAGTGAGATACCCAAAGCTCTTGCCTGCTTGGGTTTCCTATTGCTGGCTGCTAGATTTATCTAGCACTGCAGAAGTTTAGAGGATTTCTCTGTGGAGAGACTGAACTAAAGTCTCACCCGTACTAACATTCAATGGTTTTCAACAAAACGGCCAAGTCCCTACTTTGTTATCCTGTGTTGATATCTATCAATGGAGAAGGCTCATCCTACAGAGAGAGTCCATTGACATTCTTTACAGTTCTGTTCTTAAAATGTAAATGTTTAAACAGAGATTATCAGATGTCTGGATGTAACTCGTGTGGTGTACACTGAGGATTAACTACTCAAAATCCATTCAATCTTCATTTCCCTTCCCTTTGTATAATGTAGAGGTTTCCCAGGATCCCTTGTGGCTCAGGTCATGTGATCCTACTTTAGTGAGAATTTTCTGGATAAGACTTCTAGAATTTTTTTTTTCTCAGCCAATAACTCCTTCAGTACAATAACTCCAACCTTTTTTTTCTATCTTCTTGCTCATAATGTAGACATAATATCTGTAGGATCTGCAGCTATCCTGAGACAGTGGGAAGGAAGCCAAATAATAAGGTGGCTCAGAAGTATAACAAAGGAGTTTGGTATCTTCATTACATTTTGAGTTGCAATTGCCCTTGCTTTTTGTTAAGGTGAGGATGGGGGTGGTATATTTTTAAGATAGTATTGGCATGATAGATTTTTTTCCCGATATTTCATTATAAAAGTTTAAACATACAGCCAATTAGAAAAATATTTATGATGACTGTGCACATCTACCACCTGGATTTTATCATTCGTATGTTATTATACTTGATTTATCACACATCTAGCCATTCCTCTAGCCATCTAATTTTTGATGCATTTTAAAGCTAATTGCAGATCTCAGAACATGAGATCTCAATATTAATTTACAGGTTGTTTTTGCCTTTGATGTAAAATTTACATAAAAGAATATGACTAAATCTTGTGTATTTGCTGAGTTTAAATAGATACATACATCTATGTAACCAAAATCTCTATGAATATGTAAAATGTAAGTATCACCCTAGACATTTCCCATAAGCCCCTTTTCAGTAAATCTCTTTTGACCCTCTTTCCCCCAGAGACTAGCTCTTCTGAGTTTTTCCAGAAATTAGTTTCTCCAGCCTAGAATTTTATATAATTGGCCAGTACATATGTACTCTTTTGTAGATGGCTTTAATTTAACTTAATACAATTTGCATTTCTGGCCAGGTGTGGTGGCTCACACCTGTATCCCTGCACTTTGGGAGGCTGAGGCAGGAGGATCACTTGAGCTCACCAGTTCAAGACCATCCTGGCCAACATGGTGAAACCTTGTCTCTACAACAAATACAAAAAATTAGCTGTACATGGTGGTATGTGCCTGTAGTCTCAGTTACTCGGGAGGCTGTGGGAGAATGGCTTGAGCCCAAGAGATGGAGGTTACTGTGAGCTAAGATCATGCCACTACACTCCAGCCTGGGCAATAGAGCCAGGCTTTGTCTCAAAAACAAAAAACAGAAAAAAATATATATATATATTTGCATAAATATATATGTTTGCGTATATATATATACACACACATAAATACATATATAAATTATTTGTATATATAGTTTGTATTTCTCTGATGATTAATGATGTTAAACACATTTTCATGTGCTTATTATTGTTATAGATTCTTTTATCTAGTGTTTAATATTTCCCACTTTTATTGAATTTTTCTTTTTTTAATATTAATTTGTATGAGTTATTTATATATCCTGGATACAAGTCCTTCATCAGATGCATATTTTCTGAACATTTTTTTCAAGTTTGTGACTTCCCTGTTCTTTTTCATAATGATGTCTTTTGATAAGCAGAAGTTTTTACTTTTGATAAAGTATAACCTTCAGAATTTTTCTTACTTTATGATTTTTTAAAATGCTCTAAGAAATGTTTACCTACCCCCTACTTATGAATATATGCTTTAATATTTTCCTTCACACACTTTATGATTTTGGCTTTTATGTTTAAATCTATAATACATCTCACAAAAATCTTTGTGTATTAAATGAGGTAGAAATTAAAGTTTATTTTCTTATTATTGATAGCCAGTTATTCCAGAACTGGTTGAGGAAAAGCTTCTACTTTTCCCAATGGATTGATTTGGCTGTTTGGTAAAATACCAAATAACTGTAAAAGTATGGTCTATTTTTGAGCTTTCCAGTCTGCTCCAAGATCTTCTTGCCGATCAGTTCACCAGTGTGTACACTGTCTTTACATGATGAATTTATAGGAAGTTTTGATGTCGAGTAGAATAAGCCATTCAACACTTTTTCCCTTTTTTCAAAATTCCTTTAGATAGTCTAGGTTATTTGCATCTTGTATAAATTTTTAAAATTGCTGGTCAGTTTCTACGAAAAATCCTGTTCGTAATATAATTGATATTCTGTTGAATATTTAGAGACACTTTGTAGAGAATTGTCATTTAAAAAAATAGTTTTCTAAGCCATGATTAAGGTATATTTCTCCATATACTTAAGTCTTAGTTAATTTTTTCAGCAATAGTTTGTAGTTAATGTAGAATCCTGGTAAATTTTATATTTTATTTCAAAAATTATATATTTTATAGATTCTATCATAATTTGAATTTTTAAATATATATTTTTTATTTTTTTATTGCCAGCATACAAATGTACAATTGTGTTTTTTGGCATGTCATCCTTATACACTGGGATTCTTGAAAGAACTAGTCCACCATGGGCTCTGAGCTTCCCCACACATTTTTTTGAGTTTACCAAGAATACAAGACTCTGACCATTCTTACCTCAGCCGTTTCTTAGCATTACATTTGCAGCAAGCTGCTGTTGTCTTGAGTAATAGATTCCTTGTCTGTGACTCAGGAGTCTTGTGCCTTCTGCCAAAGAGAAAAAGAAAGTGACGGGCTAACTTGTTAGCTTGTGAGTAGAATAAAATCCAAGACCCTTCACAGTTCTTGGCAACTCCATTGCTAAACTCCCTTATTAATTGTAACAGTTGCTTTTTAGATTCCTTGGGATTTTCTATATAAACAGTCATGCCATCTGATAGTTTATTTTTTTCACATTTATTGCTATTTTAAATTGACAAATAAAATTGTGTGTACTTATTGTGCACAACACGATCAAAACAAGTGTTAATGAGGATGTGGAGAAAAGGAAACTCTAATAAAGATTTAATTCTTGCTTTCAAATCTTTAAGATTTTACCTTATTTTATTTTGATACCAATAGCTAGACCTTTAGTAAAATGTTCAATAGAAATGGCTAGAGTAAAAAACCTTTGCTTTTTCCCAATCCTAGATAAAAATCATTCAATATTTAGCTATTAAGCGTGATGTCAGAAGTAGGTTTTTTTGAACATACCCTTTACTAGAATGAAGGTGTTTCCTTCTCTTCCTAGTTTGGTGACAGTTTTGACTATGAATAGTTATAGAATTAAAAAGATTGTCTAAAAGTCATAATTATCATATATTCTTTCTCCTTTATTCTATAAGTATAATGGATTATGTTTGAATATTCAATGTGTCTCCTGATTTGCCTTCTTGGAATAAGCCTTAACTGTCATAGTATATTGCTTTTTTAATTATTATTCCACTGTATATTGTTCCTTACTAGCCACTTTGGCCCTACATATGAAAAGATACTGTCAAACTATTATCTAATGTAAATCTGTCTTTGGCTCAGGGTGGCAGCATTATACCATGGTTTAAAACTTGGGCACTAAAGTTAGGCTACATAGTTTCAAAAATGCTTCTAGAATTTATTAATATTAAATTTCACCCTTTGAGAAGTTATTTAACCAGCCTTAGTTTAATCATCTCTGAAATTGTTATTGGGAACAATAACAGTATTATTGTCATACAACTGTGAGAATCAAGTGGAAAAATATGAATAAATAGCTGATAAATGAGAGCTTATCATTATTTGAGCAACACGTATTAAACATCTGACCTGATTGTTGCAACTGGAATAAACAGGTCAAGTCAGGTTCCTTAGTACATGAAATAATTACTATCTTATTACCTAAATGAACTGATTGTTTAATAAAACAGAATCAGTTGTAAATGTTTGATTCAGTTTCTGTGAAGTTTCAGCTTGATATTATGTAATATTGAAATTTTGGTAGTTTACTTTTTAAAAGTGAAAAACTAGCTTTTTTTACGTTTTCACCAGATGTTCTTTTACCAGAAAGAAGGCAAGAGCCTGGGAAAAATTTCCTCTGTCCTTTCATATTTCTAGAGGAAATATGAGAAGAACCTGGTTAAAACATCTCAAGGGTAGAGGACGTGGGCTCTAAAATGATAAGTCTGAGACAAAGAGAGACTATAGAGGGAAAAAAATAATGTCTAGTGTTAGAAAGTAGAATAGAAATGGACTTAGGAATATGCCTCCTCACCTTGCTTTTCCTTCTGATACACTGAAGATAGCCCTCTCCCTGCAATTTTAAGATACTTTCTTAAGACACTTTTGTCAGGAAACTTTGAAGTAAATGGAGATACGAACTGGCTGTGGGAGAAATACAAATGATCAGTAAAATCGTGAAATGATTCCCAACCTAACTAATAACCCATGGGATATGAATTAAAATAGCCATTCGATAACTTGGGTGTTGGTCAGAAGACAATAATTTTAAAGTGCATTGTGTTTGGTTTGTTACTTTAAACCAACAAATAGCTCTCTCTACATTCTATGACATAAACGATTCAGATTCCTTACGTTGAAAAATCCTTAAAAATAAAATCACACCAATTGTGATTGTATCGGTAATCTCGAGGTCCTATTTGGGTCTGATGTAGTTACCTGAGGATCTATTTCTTATCTTATAATCATTTTAAAGAAAAGCTATCATTCAATAGAGGTAGTATTTTTCATAAAAGTATTACGGAGTAGATGAAGGCTGACAATTTTATGCTTAAGAAAAATGTTACCGAAATACAACGTAATTTGGAAAAGGATAGCATGTGAAAAAAAAGTCTCGAATTTATCGTTTTACTCTATGCTTACTTTTCCATGCTTGTTTCTTTGTTCACTTGTAATATACTAGCTGCCTCCAGGTGAAATTCAATAGCTTTTGAATAGTAATAACCAAATCAACTTAGAATTTAGCTTGAGTTACGAAAGGTACATATAGTTGGTTTTGAGGAGGAAAGGAAAGACTCATGTAGACAAAACCCAGTTAGCCCCCTGGAAATTAGGCCAAAGCAATGGGAACAACCTGAAATCACAGCATGACACTGAGTGCAATGAATAGATGAAAAGGAGCTTGAGGCTTAAAAAATAATCGTTTATAGCTTTCCTGCATTCATGTTGGTGTTTTGGTTCATTACTTAGAAAATAAAGGTACAAAGACCTAGAGAGTTCGATCATAATTAGAAAAGAGTCACTGGCTTTCAGGGACATTTGTTAGGAGAAAGAAATCTGTTTCTCACAGTAATCCCGCAATTTAGTTCAGATGCTCCATATCCAAATTGGATGGATGTTGTGTGAAATCAGTCAGTTTGTAAGTCAGAATCTATCCACCTGGCACTAGCAAATCAAAGCAAGCATTACCCTGTGATCTACAACTTAGAAACCAAACATGGTTAAATGTCCTAAAAGATATATGACATTGTGACCTGAAAATTCCAGGGAAGCACAGTGGTAGCTGATGTAGATTTTAGACTCAGGTTTAGAATCATATAGTTCATAAGAGACTGGTCATAGGTTTTATGGCTAAACATTGTCTTTAGCATGGATATTTCTCTTTAAATTGCGTTTGAATAAAATATTATCTTAAATTTTTATATTATATAATTTTAACAATAAAAATAAAATTTTAAAACTGAAAATGAAAGTCGAGAAATTATCCTTAGCATGAATACAATGTTCAGATATTCATGGGATTGGAAAAAATTCACTCTAAGTTGTATTCTGTCAAGCAAATGTTGAGGGCCTAAAACAACCATTTTCAAAGTAGTTTTATAACTATTTAGGTTTTAATTATATTTTACTATGACCTCAAAATAAGAGTGACAAGAAAAGAGATTAAAGTAAATGCCCACTATTTGTCAGATATAGTGCAAAACACTTTAAAAATACTAGTTGATTTCATTCTTCAAGATAAACCTGCACATCTTCCTTATCTTCATTTGAGAAATGAGAAAAAAAATTTTTGAGCAAATAAGGAGCCCAAGGTCATAATTCCACAGTGCACATTCTTTGCAGTGGGACATGAAAGGTGACATGGAAAATCTGCTTTTCACTATTCTCTGTGTCAAATCATTTTGTTTTTGACTTGAAGTATGCCTTGCTTAGACAAGGCCAGTCTTTAATAACCAGAAATGCATTTTCTATTCTGTCTTTTTCAAAACCTTGTTTGAAATTTTTCCTTAGAAAGTATACCTGATTACATTAATGGAAAAAATTAAAAAAGAAAAAATAAAGACAAAACAAACTAACAAATTATCCGTATACTTAGAATTATGTATCATGGGTGTTATAAATTATATGTTATTTAGTACAATGAATTGTAATGTTGTCTGAAGTAATTCACAGCATCAGGACAGGGACCATGAATTAGTATAATCCTTTCCCATTGATTCTTTCCCATTCATACCCACTACACTATGTATACATTGAGAAAATAATGGTGAAGCCATAAAATATTAAAACATTTGGCCTGGCGTGAAGTGCACACAGAAGCTAGCTATTAGAATGGTGTAGTTTAAAGGTTATTTAAATGCGCACCTGTAGCCAAATACCCGCTTTGTAAAATGTATTATTGCCTTCACCTCTTGAGTGTTCAGATGACTATAAAAATACATGCAGACATCACACTGGGGAAAACACTATTATGGAGTATGGATTCAGGGAAGATAAAAAGGAAGAGGAAGAAGGAAAAAGGGAAGAAGAGGCAGAAGCAGTAGCAAAAAACATTTAATTCAAATCTGTGAAATTTTATTTAAAGCTGAGTACAGTGACAGTTGGTGACTGCAAGAAAAGTGACATTTTACTTTCAATAAAGACAACATTTTACCACTGAAAACTCCTCAGTTTTAACTCTACCCTGAGAGTAAAATAGAAGAAAGAAACTTTAGTTTAAATCTAGATTTGATACTTGCTCTGCGACTTTGCTTAGGTTATGTAACCTTCCTGAGCCGCAGGTTTGTTGGTCTGTTTTGCCCCATATAAATTGAAGAGAATATAGGCTACCTCATAGATGTTCTGGTGCAACTAAATGAGAGAGCATATGTAAAACACCTAGCAAATCCGTGGACATGAATAAATATTTCTTTCTTCCAATAAAAGTTTTAAATAGATGTCTGGTTCAGACAGCAATTACTCTAGATTGTCTTCTTTGAAAACATGGGCCACTGTTTTGTGTTTACTGTTAGTATGTTTTAAACACTTGAACAGTTCTTCCCCGCATATTTTCAAACCAGGATCAGACTTTCTTGCAGATTCATGGAGGATAAAACACAAACAAAAATACATTTAAATGTGTGTCAGCCAACTTTTTAACTCTATCAGTGTGAACATAGTCTACACTGTTATATCCTTTCTCCTAACTCTGTTTATCTAATTGAAATAAGATTTTGGGCTGCTCTCTATTTAGCAAAGTGAGAGTATTGGATCAAGCTCTCTGATTAAAAAAAATACATGTTTCTGGGAGTGTATCTGACCCATTTCCAAGTGTTCTAAGAAACTTATCTGGAGAAAGAAAGGCTTCCTAGTTCTCAGTCCCACCAGGATCCCAAAGATCCACATAATTCTTGCGGACTCATATTGACAGTTTTCTTAATGTCTGATGCAGCAAGATATTAAGTATTCCCTAAAAATTCCCACACCAGGCAGGCTTCGAAGCATTGCATTGAGCGGGTCAGGGGTAGTATGCCATAAACAATGACTTCCAAATTCAAGCAGAAAACTATTATTAACTGACACAGCCACTTTAGTAATTAAATTGTTGGAGTCTTATGGCTTTTAATTTTGGCATTCCAATGAGATAGAACAAACTTGATACAGATACATCCCCTTTCATTTCTAATTTGATAAGAAGGTAGACTAAGACATATTTTCTAAAAAACAAATTATTAGAGTAGCTTTGAATTTAAAAATAATCTCACTGTATTAAAATTTTCCTGCATTAATTATTATCTGGTAAGTGCTTGTATGAAATCATATAAATATATTTTAAAGATGATTGCTTAGTCTATTTTATTTCCTTTTAATTGTGCACATTATTCAGGCTTTCCTGGATGGTTGTGATTTAATATTTCAAAATGGCACAACACAGCATGACTATTTATCTAAGAGTTTCAAGTAGTCATTGACATTCAGTCCAACACCCTGAATGTGGGAGCACTTCCATATAAGTTGCATAAAAAAATAAGATTATCCTTGAACCTCATCATGGGGACTTAATTAGAAAGTTAGATACAATTATAATAAAAAACTGTCACCCAGAAATCAAAACAAAATAAACTACTCTACTAAAGTTAACTTGTAGAATTAGCTAATTAATACATTAAGCATTATCTGTAAATGGTGCAAAAAAAAAGCATGGAAATAAATATTCTAATAGTTGGAATCTTTAGCAGAAGTTTAGTAGAATAGGGACAATGCTAGAAAGATTCTAGCATTAGAGCAGTGTCTCTAGGTTCACAAAGAATTTGATATTAGAGACCATTTTATATCATTTCTCTAATTTGTTTATACAAATTTTAATTAATATGCATATATATATTTAAATAATATGTAATATAATTAATACATAATAGTATAATTAATATATATTTCAATTAATAAGTAGATTTTATTAATTTGCTGTACACAGTTCTTTAACATACCAAGCTTGTAGTACAGTGAGAGGTTAGGGTTAACTTGCCTGAAAACAGTGCCAACAAGCTGGACTCCTATAGTGGGAACTGACCTTCTACAAATCTCCATGCAAATTTGCTATGGATGAGTGCTTAGGTTATCAATCCTAGTGGTCAGCTGAGATAGACAGGTTCATAGTTTGTCAGAGTGGTAAAAGCCAGGCTTAATCCCTAGCCCATTCACACTATGGGGGTGGGGAGCTGTCTCCTCCTCCACTACAGGCACTGAAAAGATGAATTATTCCTGGATCACATAATGGTTGAATTTTTAGAATGTTATTAACCATATAAAGGGCCTTTGCTTCCGTGATCATAAAATTCTAAACTCTATTTTATATGGCCTATTTTCTGGAATCCAATCTTCAATACTGCTAGATCTTGGTCCACTATCCCAGAAAATGATAAACAACAAGATAAACAGGTACCTGCTCTTCCTTCCATAAATTGCCCATACACAGACGCACACACAAAAATGCTACTCTAAAATTAATATTATAATTAGTTCTTATTTGCTTAATCTCCAGTCTTTCTCAAGAAGATATTTTTTGTGATTGTCATGAAGTCTTGAGTAAAATAAATCACACAGGTGATCCTAGTATTTGATCTGTATCTACATCTACATTGATATCCATATATGTCATAGCATATCTCTCTTATGTTTTTATCAATGCAAGTGTATGTCGTCTTATAAGTCTCTACATCAATTTCCATACCATCTTTATTTGCATGAGAATATAGGCCCTACTTAGTGAATTTCATGAGTCTGATCGCATAATATTGTTAACCCACCCTTTCACACAATGTCCCTTATAGAGGTTTTTTCAAAAATAATTTCTAACTTGAGGTGGTGCATATTATACTGTGAGTTGATTCCCTTTACTCTTATGTGCAATACGTAAGTCCTGGGTCTTTGGGTCAGCTCATTAAAGCACTCTTTGTTTTTAACTCAAAATGTTACACTCAAATTATCTCTCACAGAAAAAAATAGTATTGAAAATTGTAAAATGCCCATCAGAGCTTTAATACTTCTTTTTTCATTGATGTGTCTTTATAAACATGTATTATCTTTTTTAGATATAAAAGTTATATCCAATTATCTTCCTTTGGCCAGAATTGATAGTAATGGAAAAACGGATTCTGTGCATCTCAAAAAAAAAAAAAAACCTAGATGAGGAAATCAGGCCAAGGTCAAAAATTTATAAAGAGGAAAAGTGGACAAAATCTAGTGAACCGTCACAGGGAGTTGGGGGAGTTATTTTTTAAAAGGCATAAGAAATAAGAGTAATGTTTTTTCAACTTGTTCATATACTCTGCCTTGTAACAACCCCTGTCATCTCACTTTTTTACTTGGACTTCTTTAATTTTGAATCTTTACTGAACTCAGTGCAAACATGACCCATATGTCAATAATGCTGTATGTTTTAGACTGGATAGAAGGAGCTCTGATTATTGTATAATGTTATTAGTGATAATGTATATTTGTGTTGTACTTTAGCCTTCCTAAAACTTTAATTTTCATTATTGTATTATCATCAACTTCAAGAAATACATTGACTATGAATTCTTATCCCCTTTCAAAGATATTAAAAACTAGGTTTAGCAATGATAAAAGGCAGACAACTTATTGTGTCTTATTTTTCCAGTCCTTAGACAGTTATAATGGATCCAGGCTTTGAATAACATTTGTGTCTAGATGATAATTTACAGTTCAGAGGTCAAATGTTATTTCACAAGAATAAATGAGGTGTATGTTGCTGTGAAATAACATGAATTTTTTGAAAATGTAGTTATTTCACGAATTACAAGTTTTATAGTGTTCCATTTGGTTAAGAGACCTGATTAAATCGAGGACTATAGAAATGTATTTTAATGGAACACTTTATTCTAATGTTTTGGCTGTTTCTATTTGCTTACAAATGGCATTTCTGAAATGATAGATTAATATTTTAAAAATCTTTTGAAAATAGAAACATGATTAAAACCTCTACTTTGGCCATGAGATTTTATCATTTTCATATATGTGTGTATATGGATGTATATATATGCACACATATACATGTACACACATTTTTAATTCTATATAACAAATACACTGGGTAAGAAATTTAGCTATTCATATGCTCACGCACTTTTTCTGCCTGCTATTTTACCACTTCTGGAAATCATGTAATATATTAAAGTAAAACACAACTGTGTCCTGTCCTAAGAACTTTTCTTCTTTGCTAACTTACTTTTAGATAATTACTTATGACTTCTGAGTACTTCAGCTATAAGTTCTGTTTTTCAGGAGACACTTTTGATTCTTGTTTTGTCTCTGGAAGGGGCCTGCAATCTGAGAGGTGTAAACTGAGGCTACATCCTTCTGTACTTTGTTGTTAAGGAGCTCTAAAGGACTTCTACTAAGCTTCACAAAATTGAAACATTAGTTAAACAGAACAAACAACTTTTAATTGCCACATGGTGACAATTCATTTTTTAAAAAGGGACAACATAGGTATTTGAATACCTTAAAAAAAATAGAGAAAAACTACAGGCATACTTTGAAACCTGTAAAGGTATGATGGCCCAGCAATTATTGTGAAGATTTTAAAGCTATTGACACTGTTCCCAAAATGGTTGTTGGATAAGAAACAGAGTCTTCAAGTAGCATATTCTTTAATGTATTTTCATTTTCTTCTTCACTGAGAATTAACAAAGTACTTTGATATATATTCTCAAGGCTTCTTGATTGTAATAGGAGAGTAAATATTTTGAAGAGTGAGAAACAACTAAAAATTTCTGATTTGTCATACACTAAAAAAAGTTTTTTAAAATAATGACAGCAAATTTAAAAATCATTTTCATATTTAAAATTGCCATTATCCTTTAACATGACCTGAATAAATGCATCTAGAGATATTTGATTATATGCTTTGAACTTTTCTTTCTACTGGAGTTTTTGTTCCTTACTTTTGCGTGCAAAAACAAAAACGAAAATCTGTCTGGCATGGCACTCAGGCTCATATATGTTTTTTTATGTAGCTGGAAAAACACTTCCTTCAATGTAGCTGAACTCAGAGAGTAGAAAAAAATCTTTGTACCATAATGAAATGAAATTGTATTTAAAAGCCTAAAAGAGAAGAAAATTAAGATTTTACTCAATAGTCAATATGTATGAGTTTGATGTATATTTACCATCATTCTATAAGTATTATCCCCAGTTTTGGCTAAAAATGAGGCAAATACAAGGGTCATTTAAGGCATAGGAGTTATTACTTCCAGGTGTGATTCGGATATTACGGCATCTCAAGATAAAATCTACAAATAATACTGATCAGAACTACAGATCCCTTGACAAATCTTTAAATAGCCTCGATTATTATAGTTGAAGAATTCAATTTGCAGGGGGCTTATAAAAATAATGATTGACTGTGAATTGGCAATATAATTTAGTCTGCGTGCCTTTTGCACAAAACTGGATTTCAAAAGCCAAAACGATTATGCTGCCTCCTTCCAAATTTTAGCCAAAATGACCTGAGAAGTGGGAAATTGGGAGAAAATTGCATTGGCCCTGGATGTTGGGTCTCTGGGGAGAGTATTTCACTTTCAGAAATTTTGGGAAATATCTACCATATATAACAGATTGTGTAGCTTCCAAGTTCCAAAATATCTGTTACAAATAATCTCTCCAAAGAATGAAATGGCTTTGTCAAAAGTAATTACAAATTACTTTTAATGAAATCCTAAATAATAAGAAATTACAAATACATCAGACATTTATTTTGCCTGTATGTATTTTTGACCTATGCACAAGAGTTATGTGTAATACAAATCTAAGTAAGACTAAAAGATCCCGTTAAGTACTTTCAGAATAATAGTTTCAAGTAATAAGAAAACATATGTCACGGTTTAATTGGCATATATAAACTCCTCCTCATTCATTCACCTTTTTAATTTAATTTAATTTATTTTATTTTACTTTAGGTTCTGGCATACATGTGCAGAACGGGCAGGTTTGTCACATAGGTGTGACATGTGCCATGGTGGTTTGCTGCACTTATCAATCTGTCATCTAGGTTTTAAGCCCCACATGCATTAGGTATTTGTCCTAATGCTCTCCCTTCCCTTTCCCCCCACCCCGCAACAGGCCACAGTGTGTGATGTTCCCCTCCCTGTGTCCATGTGTTCTCATTGTTCAACTCCCAGTCATGAGTGAGCCATTCTCCTTTTAAATTCTAAATCACATATAGATTTGTTTCAGAAATCTGTAATGCCACAACTTAAAGTCAGTGCTATGAAATATTCATAAAATGTAGGGATTTCTCCCAAAGTCACAGCACAGCATGAGGAGTTAGAATTTGAACTCAGGCTGTTTGAAGGAAGAGATCTTAACAATAATATTTATACTAGCTCTTGTTTTGAAATCAAGTGATAAAAATTAAATTCAGAGAAATTTTGAAAACTTTCTTATTTAATACTCATATATAAGAAAGTAACTTTTTTATTGTTACTTTTCATAATGTGGAGCAATAACAAAAAGAGGCTCCATTATATGAGCCTGTCCTGAATGAAATAATACATATATGAAAGCTGACACATGGAATAATAATGGGGCCAGCTCTTAGAAAGTAGGAAATACAATGGCAGCAGAATTAATGCAAAAGGGAATGTCAGGAAATGAGGAAACACACAAAACTGCAAATGTGAGAAACCAGTTACAACTACAACAATCCCATAAAATCAAGCTTTTTTTTTTTAAATTTTTTTTTTTTTTTTAACATTAACAAGTCCTTTTAGTTACTTCCCATTACATTACTAGATATCTGAGGAAAACCCAGAATATAAAGGTAAGGCGATCAGGTAATTATCTTTAGAATCATAGTAAGAAACAGAACTTAATTTTATGTGAGACAAGATAATAAAACAAATCCTGACAACGGACTGATGAAATAATGATATTGGGACTACAGTGCTATCAGCAGTGGGGGAAATAGCTTCCGACTACCACTTCACTCCCTGTCCACATTGATCCAACTTAGCCTCCATTTTACCTCCAAGATGCCATGAGCCATTGGACAAGATATACACTTATTTAACAAATGATTGTATAGCTTAAAAGTTATACACTCTAGCATACTAAACAAGTGAGAATATCGCTACTAATTATCTCAGCTCCAGGATGAGAAATCCAGGGCAACCATATGCAGAGAAGGATTATCTTTGAACAGTATCTATATCATACTTTTTTTCCAAACAAAAATCAATATTGTTCAAAATCTGGGAAGGGTCACAAAGAAGTGGGGTAGCTTCTAACAGCTACAAGGAATTGCCAGGAAGTTCCTTATTATAAAAGTGTACTTTAGGTGGCAACATGCAACTAACATCAAATAAATTTTAGAATCTGGAGAGGAGATTTCTGCTGCCAGCATGTATCTTCTACAAGCAAGCCACTTCTGTTATAAAATGTTTAGGTACATGCACACAAACACACACACACCCCTTAGCTTCCTAACCAAAGTTGCTTCTGCAGTTTCTTCAAGTTCAAATTCATTTATTACTATCCGTGTCAGGAGTCATTTTTGTTGACACAGTTTTCTGCTTTTTTAATCTTGAAATATTGCTGAGAGTGAAAGATGGAGAAACAAGAATATATGGGCAATTAAGTCTAATCTGATCACAACTGCTCATGCGTACAGTGATGCTAACTCATGATTATTTTTTCTATTTTACTCAGCAAGGAAGTAGAAAATGAAACTCGAATTGAGACCAACCTCTTATTGGGTTGAATGCTAGGAAAGAAAACTACCAATCATTAAATAGCGCGGTATGAGCACAGTATTTGGGTAAATTGTGAGCAGAAAGAGGTGGAATAAAGATGAAGTAATTCTGTTGAATATCAAACTTAGCTATTTTAAAAGGACAATTGTGTTTTCAGAAAACTACAGAAAGGAGGTTATTCTGAACAAAGCTCTGAATAAACTAGAATTGTACTCTAATATTTCCTTCTCTTTGCAATTCTTCTCAAGATGTCCAGTGCTGTTGACTTTCTTTCTCCCTCCTCTTGCTGATGACTGTTTCCTTACATGGGTCTGATTTGGTTGGCGTAACTCCTCATGACACTGGCCTTTCATTTTTGTTTTTATATTAACATTTATTTAGTGTTAACTGCATGTCAGGAATACAGTAAAAGTTATATGTGACATATGTCCCTTCTTTGTAATAGATCTATTATTTGGAATGCCAGGATTATTTGGAATTCTAGGAATTACTGGTGTTAAAGTTATTTAACTTGTTTAAGATGTCAGAACAGGTAAGTAATAGTGCCTGATATTTGAACCAAGTTCTTTTTAAATTCTGAACTTATATATTCTTGAAAGCTATACATTATCTCTCATGTGTACAGTGGTGTTAAATCATAATTATTTATCTCTCGCTGTTTCCTTTTCCTTCTTCTTTTTTCCTCCCTGTCCTTCTCCCTTTCTCTCTCTCTTTTTGAGCTCCTCCTCTTCCTCCTCCTTTCTTGTTAATCTTTATCATTTCTCTGCCAATAAATGCTGGATTTTTCTGCCTGCCAACCCAGTAATTTAAAAGATCTGCCTAATAGCACAAAAGGGTTGACTATACTTTCTAGATTCACATTTCTTCTGTTCACAAGGCAAACTAGACTGAGACTAAAATTGCTTAGTCCTAATTCCAAGTTCCTGGAAAAAGCGCATAATTGGAGTTGGTAAACTCATTGTACAGGTGATGTTTTTCTTTTTTTCTTTCTTTTTTTTTTTTGCCTTTCTCTTTTGATGATTTGAGCCTATCATGTGACATGCATTTCTCTTCCAACTATTCATTCAAGCCATTTCAGTTTATAAATTTTTGCATAAATGAGCAGCATGAAAAGTCCTGAACACAAATCTTTCTGTCTGTGCCAAATCCTAATACATGGGGCCAAGCCTCCCTACCCCCACCTGGTTTATTTCAGGTCTCTCTCCTACTTTTATCTCTGCACATATTTGGAATTGCCATCTCTCCTCATGAGCTTCAGGGCCACCAGTGAGTAGAAAAGTCATGATATATTTCACAACTGCCGCCTATAAATTCTGATACAGAAAACAGTTTCATGGAGATTTGCTTAATTGGAAGTAGTATATTGGAAGATGGGAATATCTGACTCTGATCATAACTCAACCTCTAGGCCTTAGTTCCCACAACTTAAGAATGATTAAATTTAAATTCAGGTTCCTAAGGTTCTGTTTAACTCTAACATTCCATCTATAATATATATGTCACATGTATTTGCTTAGCTCATCATCTTCTTGTTTCCTTAACACTTGACCTAATTTCATCCCAAGCACTCATGGGAATATCTCAATTTGACATGAGAAAATATTCTACTAACTTTTATCAAACACCTAAATAAAAATTAACACATTAAGTCCTCAACATTGTTGATAGGTTTTTGGAAACTGTGACTTTAAGTAAAATGAGGTATAGCAAGCAGATCCTCAAATGAAGTTATTTTCTTAAAAATTAGCTTTGTTATTTATTTCTCTTGAAGTCGTAGTTACCAAGAACCTATTGATGACCTTAATTGAGGACTTACTGTATTACAAAATATATCTACAGTGAAGAAAGTATATTGTAAAGTTGATAATAACAGTTAATAATTCAGTATTGTGTGTTCACAAAACTTGAACAATTTATACTTCATGATTATATAGTCTGGCAGGGCACACACACACACACCAACCCTTCCATCTTATTTTTATTCTCCAGAATATTCAGCAATTTACTCTTGGGCTCATTTCTATCACTTGCCAGCTCTGCCCTAAACATATAATTACTGGATTAAGTAGCTCTCTTATTTCTCAAAGCTAGCTTTCACAGAAAGCATTTACTTTATATGGGAATCAAGCATAAAAGCTTATCTGACTCACATGCACAGAATTCCTCTCGCTACCACTTACTTTGAGAACCCCACAAACTGTGAAGCTGCCTATCTCTCTATTTTATAATGAAACCATGTTTTAGAGCTTTTGCTTGGTCCACTGAGAGAGAAATAAACTCTACTTTCCTTCACTAAAGATAGCCATCCTTCAGGTTTCTACAACCTCACAGACATCTCTTGACTGTCTTTATTGCTGGCTGCGAAGACCTGAGGTTAGAGATGAAGACAATTATATCATGGAGAATTTTACTTTTTGCATAAGTTAACACAATTTACAGAGAATTCAATGTTATTATTGAATTCATTTTAAAGTAGTAAATTTACACGATAATTATATATGTTATAAGAATCCCTTCTTCACAATGTATAGGAGAAGAGATGAGACACCTCTTTTCTCTAGTTCAGTATGTTCTTTCTACGTTAATGACAAATAGCATCAAAAAATGTTTTTCAGCCATTTTAGAAATTTTAACACTAATTCTTGTGTCCACCCAAGCTATTACATTTTAATATACCAACATGGATTACCAGTTCCTACCAGGGCTTTAGAAAGCTGTATATAATAAATAACTTGACAGCAGGCATGGGATTAATAATCTAAAACAGCTAGATAAATTATAGTAACAACATGATAGTTCATTTGTAAATATTTGGACATTTAAACTTTATTATTTATTTATTTCATTTCATGTTTTGAGATGCAGTTTTGCTCTGTCACCAGGCTGGAGTGCAGTGGCACAATCTCGGCTCACTATAACCTCCGCCTCCCGGGTTCAAGCTGTTCCCCTGCCTCAGCCTCCCGAGTAGCTGGGACTACAGGCGCGTGCCACCACGCCCAGCTAATTTTTGGTATTTTAGTAGAGACAGAGTTTCACCATATTGGCCAGGATGGTCTCCATCTCCTGACCTCGTGATCTGCCCACCTCGGCCTCCCAAAGTGCTGGGATTACAAGTGTGAGAAGAGCTTCATTTCCATTCTCTGCCCAGTTATTAAATGAGTTCTTTCAGACTTCATAAGCTCTGGGGAAACTGGTGGTCTTGTTGTCTGGAATACACTAATTAACAAATCCCCCTCAGGGATATGTTTTGGCTCCTTAAACACTAAATAACCTGGATCTTTTAGTACTGGGATTACTGTATCAACATGCTATGTTTACTGTGAAGATTCTTTAATCATACCTTCTAAAGAAAATTTTAACTTCACTGTGTTACTGTTTACATAATTATTAGAAATAAATGTTAATCTTCACAGACATCTTTAGGGACATAGAAATTGGATTTTTTTCAAATATCATCTTCACTCATAATTCCTCAGTTTAAGTATAAATTCACTTACACATAAACAAGATAAAATATTTTATGTCATATACTCCATAGAGATAAAATCTAAGTGAATGACTCATTACTATGTAAATATGATTAATTATATTGTGCCTAAAAAGAAAAAAAAGTCAGGAACTGTACTTTCAGAAGATGGCATTATTATTAGAAAAATAAGATGCTTATATATAGAAATTTACAAAAAAATGGCAGTATAAACTCATGGTAAAATGTATTTATTTTGATGGAAAATGCTGTGAGAATTCACAGAAAGGAAAGACAATTTACTGGGGGCAAATAGTTTTTTAAAAATTAATTAATATATTTAAAATATTAGCCTCTTTGTGTAAATCAGGGAATTTTTGTTGCAAGTTTTTGGAAAAATTGTAAAATTCCTTTGAAAGACTAAGTGTCCCAACTTTCTTTATAGGGATAATTATAATTGCTGGTATCAAATGTTCACCCTTTCCAAACAGATATATTACAATAATTTATGCTTTACTTTCATATTTAGGAACTAGATTCTTGTTCTTTGTTAGGTCCATAACTTTCATGTTTCCAGGATTGTTCCAGCCTAGTATTTTATAAAATATTCATAACTTAAATTTATTTACTTAACTGAATACTGGGCTAATTACTGCCTTTTAAATGCTATTTCACCATCAAGGTACATTAAAGAGACTACTGGAGAATGAAGAGTGGTCTCTGGATTGACACTCAATTATTACGATATCTATGGGGTTTTAGTTCTATTTCAGCTTCATTTTTGAAGCCTAAGAGGAAAGTAATAGAAATGCAATTACATGGCTAACCCACTCGGGTTAAAAAGACTTATCGGAGATAATGGAGAATAGAGAAGAGCATGATTGACCTTCCCAGTACTACTAGTCATGCTCTATTTAAAGTATGAATCTAGCCATCAACCATCTGCTCTCCTGATCTTTGTATAGACCATAGAATCTATACCAGTCTCTTCACAGGGAAAAAAAAAAAAAAAGGCTCAGTGGATGTTATATTGTCACAATTGTTTTTGCTTTTGCTTTAAATTGAAACCAGATGGGTAGAACCATTTATCAGCTCATTAAATTCTAAGATAGGGGTGACAGTTGACAGAGAAGCATCACATCAATAGCCAAAAAGTAACATCAAGTAGATGTGGAAACCTACACATTAGGACAGATATGAATGTGAAGAAAACTATGGCTTGGATCCTCTCAGCCTGCATTTAAGTTAATTCTCTAGTGCACTGCTTGAGACACCTCATTCTTTTTACGGTTTAGAGGCACATTGTCCAATATGGTAGACACTAGCTACATGTAGCTATTAGCACTTGAAATGTGGCTAGTGCATCTTAGAAACATGAACTTAATTTTATTTAATTTTAATTAAATAAAAAGTAGTTCAATCTGGCAAATTTTAATTTATATTTGAAATAATGTGGGCATGTGAATCTACTTCTTAAAATATAAATTTTATAAAATCTAAATACAAATCAAGTGTTTGATCTCACTTGAAAATTGTATGTTCCAAGACATGCTGTAAGTGTAAAACAAATACCAAATTAAAAATTAATAATATAAAAAACACAGTATATCATTTAAAATGTGTATATTTATTAAATGATAAATTATAATATTTTGGACATTGGATTAAACAAAACATATTATTGAAGTTAATTTTCTAAAAGTGTACAATACATTTGTGGCTTGATATTCTATCATACAGCTGTGGTTTCCATCTTTACATAACTCTTCCCTAAGCTATCTATCAGAACTCTCAATCTTTGAATCTGTTCTTGATTGTTTCTCACATTTCTTTACATTATCAAGCCCTGATGATAAGGCATTTATTCTTTTTGATAATTGTCAACATGGCTTAAACAGCACTGCATATAATTCCCTGTACTTACCAGAGTGTAAACTACTGTCCAGTATTAAGGAAACTTTTAAAAATTAACTACCTACCTAACAGTCTTATTCTGTTTTAAAAATAAGACCACAGATTAAGGACAATCTACTGGTGACTTGCTGCTTGTATGACGTTTGTTAAAACATTCCCAATTAAAATTTGTTCTATGTCAGTTTATGGGGAGAGTGAAAAGAACAATTTCTCAATAGCCTTAACAATAGTGATATATTTTTTAAAAAATAATAGCTCTACTAATGTAAAACAAATATAATCAGAGTATCTGCTATATATAAGCACAGGGCAAAGTATCCAGTATATAAATAGACTAAGTCTCAGGTGATACGGTCAGGAGACAGGGAAACACTGGGTAGAGGAGGGAAGTTCCCCAGCAAAGGCTCCACCCTCAAGCCTGAAGACCCATGCCCGTAAGTGAAGACAGATATTTCTGTTTTTGTGCCCCAAATGTTGCCTTTTAGCCAACCACACCCCCCCCCCATTCTGCCTCCATATAAACCCAAAACCTTAGTGGACACAGACACAAGTGGCTGAACATTGAGAGGAACAGAGGAACAGACCAACAGACACCAGCAGACACCAACAGACCAGCAGAGCAGTGACAGCAGAATGACACAAATGCCAAGGGGAGTTCAGCCAGGGGCAGTCAGAGGAGAGTCCAGTTGCTGGGTGGTTCCACTCCAGGGGAAGACCACCTTTCCACTCCATCTCACTTTCCAGCTCCCCATCCATCTCCCTGAGAGACACCTCCACCACTCAATAAAACCTCACACTCATCGTTCAAGCCCATGTGTGATGAGATTCTTCTGGTACACTGGGAAAGAACTCCAGATACAGAAAGCTGTCACACTGGCCATCTTCCCTTGGGATAAGGCAGAGAGTCTGTTGAGCTGATTAACACAAGCCATCTGCAGATGGCAAAGCTGAAAGAGCGCACTGTAACATATGCCCACTTGGGCTTCGGGAGTTGCAGATATCCACTCCTAGAGGGTGTCATAGGGCTGGAGCCCAAGAAACCTCCCCACGGCCTCTGCACCTGGCCATCTGCATGCTCCCGCTAGTGGTTTGAGCAGCGGGGCGACCAAAGGAGCCAGCATCGCCCCTGTCGCAAGTCCTGAGAGGGGAATAAGGAAGCTCTCCCATTTTATCAGGACCTGATGTAGAGGAGTTTACAGATAAATGAATGAGTAGTCACCATCGGGTGTAAGTACTATGATGGAAAGAACTGTGAGTGCTAAAAGACGCACATCCTCAAAAAGGTGCAAAGTAAATTTCAGAAAACAATTATTAAATGACAGGTGTCAAGACATAGAGATGTGTGCTGATGATGAAAAATACTAAACAAGGCAATATTCCTGCCTTCACTAAGTTTATACTTGGAGATAGGAAAGGCAAATCTATGAATAAATGACTTAGTATTATAAATTATAGTATGAGTAAATGGCTATAGTACTATAAATACTATAAATATAAATTGCCATTATTCGTAAGAGCTAGGGAACAGAGAGCTTTGATGTCACCAAGAATAGGCATTTTCTCCCAGGCAGAAGGAACATTACCAGTGAAGTTTGTGAAGTAATGTAACCTGGCAGCTTCAGATACGCAAGTGGCCCTGGAAAGCTGCATATGGGGATTTGAGGGAGGTTATGGGCACACGCTGTTTGCAGAAAACTTGTATCTTTGTCCCAATGATTATGGGGAGGCAGCCTTATTCTGGGAGCCATGGAAGTCTACTAAAAAGTAATAATAGGATCTTCAGATTCCTTTTTTACTCTGCCAACAAACTCTAGTTACATTTATTTACTGAAACAAAACTAGTAATAATAGGACTTTCAGATTCCTTTTTACTCTGCCAACGGACTCCAGTTACATTTATTTACTGAAACAAAACTACAAAAGTCTTGTTAAGTACATTTATGAGTTCTGGGCAGAATGCACTTTTGAAAAGCAGTATACAAAATATCTTCATTCTCCTGAGATAAATACATCTCCCTGAGTAATCATTGCTCATTTTTGGAATTCACAATAATGGCAGCAACTAAAAAGCTTAACTCAATTTAGGCAATCAGACATGATATTAAGGCAACATTCTGAAATTGAGCCTCCATTTGTAAGTCCTCTTAAAAATAAAAACTATACAGTGATGGAATTATAAAAAGCTTCATGATATATCCTTTTAAATAATCTATAAAGCACTTTAGTGTTATTAGCATTCCTGGATGGTGACAGTTCCAAATCAAATATGCATTCCAACTAGAAGCTATGACTGCCCTCATCTGTGCTCACAGCTCTCTTTTCTACACAATATATTAGTCAGTGAAGGTTCATGAATTGACTTTCTGAGAACACAAGCTGGGAAGCATTTTCAGCAATGCAAAATCCTTAACTGTGTCTGTGTAACATTTTACTTCTCAAGGCTTCAGTGACTGAAAATTAAAAATGAAAGAGTAACACGTTCATCTATAATAATAAATATTTGCATTAATAATGAAGTCATTGATATGAAAAATTGATATAAAATCTAACATATCCATCAGTAAAATTGTGTTGGCCATGGTTTTAAAACAATACAACTTCTAGATTAGCATTTAATCAAACTAAACAATAATCAGAGGGTATAGGAACTTAAAAATGGGTAGAATCTATATTTGTAGGTGCTTATATCACTCTTGCCAATAATAATACCAACTTTCAAGTTTTTTGATTCAAAAATCTATAATAATTTTATTTTATTTCAAAATTAGAAATAACTATCTTAACCTGACCAGGGTACAAGAATCAAATTCTGTTTCATTCATTTGTGGAAACTTTTCATTTTAAACAATATTTTAAATTTAAAAATATAAAATATTTTAAGTTTTCCAAGGTATTTACAAGTTAGGAATTAATCGATATATTTTATGTGGATCACTTGCCTGACACTATTCAATCATTGGTTCATGAGTTTCAAATGGATTTTGAAGAACCCTTCTATAAAGGGAAATACGATGTTCAAACTGTATTTAAAAGCATTCAAATACTCTCAAAAAGACATAGGAGAATTAACATTTCACTTAGTGTTACCCAATGCCAAGACCAGATCGATCGGGGAGACCCTAACCCAGCGGTGCTAGAGGAATTAAAGACATACACACACAGAAATATAGAGGTGTGAGGTGGGAAATCAGGGGTCTCACAGCCTTCAGAGCTGAGAGACCCGAACAGAGATTTATCCACGTATTTATTAACAGCAAGCCAGTCATGAGCATTGTTTCTATAGATATTAAATTAACTAAAAGTATCCCTTATGGCAAACGAAGGGATGGGCCAAATTAAAGGAATAGGTTGGGCTAGTTAACTGCAGCAGGAGCATGTTCTTAAGGCACATATCTCTCATGCTATTGTTTGTGGCTTAAGAATGCCTTTAAGCGGTTTTCCGCCCTGGGCAGGCCAGGTGTTCCTTGCCCTCATTCTGGTAAGCCCACCACCTTCCAGCCTAGGCGTCATGGCCATCATGAACATGCCACAGTGCTGCAGATATTTTGCTTATGGCCAGTTTATGCCCAGATTTTGGGGGGGGCTTGTTCCCAACATGTCCCCCTTCTTTGATTTGCAAATCAGTAAAAGCAAAGGCAGTTTTGTCACGGTGAGCTACTTCTTGCAGGAGTCAGGATCCACATCTGCAGACTATACAAAGACAAACAACACAGATTAAAAGCACAATCATCATTGAAATCACAGAGCTTCCAAGTGTTTTCATCCATTTTAATGGGTTACTAGCTGCTAGTTTGTCTGAAACTCCTTCAAGCACTCCAGTTCCTGGCATTCAGGTCAGGTGTGCTTGGGATGCTTTAAATATTTGTTCTTTTAATTTTGTTATATCCAAAAACAAATTTGTAGAGTGTCCTTCTAGACGCTTTGTTATTCTTTCCCAAATTTTGATCTTATTAAGAGCTATTAATAGTTTCCACAAATCCTTATGTTTAGCTCCTACAGCGGGCCATATCATTGGAGGTTGAGGTGACACTATACCACCATGGTTCCAAATAATAGAAACTTTTGCCGTACTTCTTATTATATCTACCATCTGACCATTTTGTTCAGATCAGCTTAACATAGTGTGGCCGTGGCATGCAGACTAGGAGGTACAATTCAAGCTAAACATCCCCTTAGGGGACCAATCAATAATGATTCCATAGGAATCGTTGTGCAGCATCTCTGCCTGTTCTGCAATGCAATCTTCCTAAACAAGTACGTTCATTATTTCTGGCCAGGTTCTATTTTGTTTACAAATAGGTTTTTGAGGGCAGTATTCCTCAATTATAGGAGCAGATTTAGTATGGTAAATACTGAGATCAGAAAGCATGTGTAACTGTGTCATAGAATGATTATATCCAGGCATTATTTTCAGCCAGGATTGATAAATATGCCCAGTAAGTATAATTGTTCTCTGTGTCAGCCCTTGTTTGAGGAATACTCATGGCATTGGTGATCATCGCTATCATAGCTACCATTAAATTACTCATTGTGACTGGTTGTCTCGCTTTCCTCAGGTTTTCTTCCATCATCTGTGACAGCTTCTTGATCTGTCACCAGGTGGGTGGCTGTGTTCTACAGGTGTTGCTTGTGACAGTTGGGGTCCTCCTCAGCGTCAGCCTTGACATGGCTGCAACCAGGGGATCCTTGGGATCCTCCCAGAATCTCTTCCTTGGCATCTGGCTCATGATGAGGTTTCAGGTGTCTTGATGGTATCCAAATTTGCTGTTGATTTTGTCCTGGAGAAATACAAGCATAACTCCACCCTAAGTTATTATTTTACCTATTTCCCAACTTTTTGTTATCAAGTCTCCCCACAAAATCAGTTGTTCTGCTTCTGTCTTTGCAGCTGGTTTCTGTAGATGCTGTTCAGCTGCTGATAACATCTGGCCTTTGGGCAGGCTCAAAAAATTTAAGGTTAATAATGCTAGATTCAGTTGCAACTGTGGGGTTCCATATTCTCTGTTTCCCCCTTTCTGCTTTTGCAACTGCTGTTTTAGGGAAAGATTCATTCTTTTCACTATGGCTTGTCCTTGAGAATTGTATGGGCTACCAATAATGTGTTTAATATTCCACACAGAGAAAAATGTAGCTAGAGTTTGGCCAGTATAGCCTGGGGCATTATCTGTTTTAATAGAGGCTGGAATGCCCATCACCGCAAAACACCACAAAAGGTGACTTTTAACACAGGCAGAAGACTCTCCTGACTGGCATGTACCCCAGACAAAGTAAGAAAAGGTCTCCACACATACATGTACATAAGCTAGTCTCCCAAACGAAGGAACATGTGTGACATCCATTTGTCAAAGAGAGTTAGGGTTCTAATCCTCGAGGATTAACTCCTGTAAAAGATGAGGAATGTACCATTTGGCAAGTTGGGCATCGCTTGATAATAGCTTTAGCTTCTTTCCAGGTAATGCTGTATCTGCGTTTGAGACCCGAGGCATTAACATGGGTTAAATTGTGAGAGTGTCTAGCATTAAATATTGCATTAGCAACTAGGTGATCAGCCACTTGATTCCTTTCAGTCAAAGGTCCTAGAAGAGGTGTATGAGCCCTAATGTGAATGATGTAAAAAGGGTGCATTCTACTTCTAACTGCTGTTTGCAATTGGGTAAATAAAGTCATCACTTGTTCACCTGTATGAAATCGTAACTAAGCATTTTCGTTTAACTGTGTGGAGTGAAGCACATATGAAGAATCAGAAATCACATTAATAGGCATATGAAAAGCAGTTAATACCTCAATTACAGCTACAAGCTCTGCTTTTTGAGCTGAAGCATAGGGCATCTGGAAAACTTTACTTTTTGAACCAGAATAAGAAACTTTACCATTACTAGACCCACCTGTAAAACAATGAAAATCCTTAGCAGGCTGCAGGTTGTTTACCACAGGAATTGTAAATGCAAACCATTCGCAGTCTTGCTCAGCTAAAGGGATAGTAAAGAAACAGTCTTTTAAATCTATGACTATTAAAGGCAAATTTTTTGGAATTATAGCAGGAGAAGGCAATCCTGGCAGTAATGCTCCCATAGATTGCATTACTGAATTGATAGCTTTTAAGTCAGTTAACATTCTCCATTTACCTGATTTTTTCTTAATTACGAAAACTGGAGAATTCCAAGGGGAAAATGTTGGAGCTATGTGCCCATTTTCTAATTGTTCAGTAATTTCTCTAAAGCCTCCAGTTTCTCTTTACTTAGCGGCCATTGTTCTATCCAAATTGTCTTATCTGTTAACAATTTTAAACGTATAGGTTCTGGAGGCTTAACAACAGCTACCATAAAAAATTATTTCCTAATCTTTGGCGGAAACTCTGTTTTTCCACTTGAAGTGGTTCTTTCAAACCTTGCAATTTTTTTTCTAGTCCCATGCCAGGGACATACCCCATTTCATGCATCATATGTTGACTTTGAGGGCTACATAATTGTTCTGGAATTAGAACTTGTGCTCCCCATTGTTGTAATAAATCTCTCCCCCATAAATTTATAGGTACAGAATTTATAATTGGGTGAATAGTCCCAGGTTGTCCATTGGGCCCTTCACAATGCAAAATATAACTACTCTGATATACTTCAGGGTAAATTGAGCGGGTTGAATTGGCCACATGGATGGCCAGTGCTGTAGAGAAATGATTGAAATGTCCGCTCCTGTATCTACCAAACCTTTAAATTTCTTTCTCTGAATAGTTATTTCACAGGTAGGATGTTTATCAGTAATTTGATTTACCCAATAAGCCGCTTTGCCTCGTTTATTTGTGCTTCCAAATCCTCCTGTTCGTTTAATTTCACTTTTTCCCATTCCCACATACGGCACAATCAGGAGCTGTGCTATGCACTCGCTTGGCTCTGCTTTCCAGGGAACAGAAGTAGATATAACAATTTGAATTTCCCCATTGTAATCTGAATCAATGACTCCTGTATGTATTTATACCCCTTTTAAACTTAAACTAGACCTTCCTAAAAGTAATCCTATTGTCCCCGCTGGCAAGGGTCTGTAGACTCCTGTTGGGACCTTTCACGGGGGTTCCCCAGGCAGAAGGCTCACAGCTTTTGTGCAGCATAAATCTACTGTGGCACTACTGGCTGTGGCGGGTGACAGACATTGTACAGGGGTGAGGGAATGGCCTGAGCTGGAAATGCCCCAGTTTAGAATGAGGCCCAGGACAGGCCCCTCATAGCATTTCCCCGAAATCAGGTTCCCTTCTCTATCAAACTTAGAGTGACACTGATTAGCCCAATGTTTTCCATTTTTACATTTTGGACATATTTCAAGATCAGCAGTTTTCTTTTTTCCCTTATCTGGCAGCCTGACTCGCTGATTATTTCTACATTCTTTTTTAGTATGAATAGCTTGTTTAAATTCTTTGAGTAATTTAAAAGGAAAAGGCTCAAATGTAGCTATAATATTTCCCTGTTGATCTGGGGGGTGTATTCTAACAGGGAACTGCCAAGCCTCTAAATCACCCTCTCGTCTAGCTTGCTGAATTCCTGCCTGAATAGAATTAAGAGCGGTCGCTCGAGACACTGTTCGAACAGTCACTGAGGCAACTACTTTTCGCCCAGTGTCCTCTGGAAAAAAAAGATCTGGAGGGTCTTTTTCTTCAAAATAATGAGGGGGTGCAGAAGGGTAGGGATAAACCTCTCCTTCCTTTGCCGCTTTAGCTGGTAAATAAATATGCTGTGTAACCTCTTCTGTTACTTCGCTATACTCTCCTTCCTCCTCATCATTGCTGTGAAAAAGTTCCAAGGTGGAACAAACCAGAACCCATACTTGTCCCATTGTTACCCTGATGCTTCCGAACTCCCCTTCTTACTCACCATGGGGATTGCTTTAAGCGTACTCGGGTGTCCTCCAGCTAGTTCCACATTCTCCAACCATCACTCTGATGACCCTTTGACCTGGATTCGAGCCCCCATGATGAACGCCACTTGCTGAGACTAGCTCGGTCAGGGAGATCCTAACCCAGTGGCGCTAGAGGAATTAAAGACATATACACATAGAAATATAGAGGTGTGAAGTGGGAAATCAGGGGTCTCACAGCCTTCAGAGCTGAGAGACCCGAACAGAGATTTACCCACGTATTTATTAACAGCAAGCCAGTCATTAGCATTGTTTCTATAGATACTAAATTAACTGAAAGTATCCCTTATGGGAAACGAAGGAATGGGCTGAATTAAAGGAATAGGTTGGGCTAGTTAACTGCAGCAGGAGCATGTACTTAAGGCGCAGATCGCTCATGCTATGGTTTGTGGCTTAAGAATGCCTTTAAGCGGTTTTCCACCCTGGGCGGGCCAGGTGTTCCTTGCCCTTATTCCGGTAAGCCCACCGCCTTCCAGCGTGGGTGTTATGGCCATCATGAACATGTCACAGTGCTGCAGAGATTTTGTTTATGGCCAGTTTTGGGGCCAGATTATGGCCAGATTTTGGGGGTCTTGTTCCCAACAACCCAATATATGTGTTACCCAATATATGTGCTAGTAATACAAAATTATCCTTAAAGAAGTGACTAATGTTCCAACACAATATGAGAAAAATTGTGTGTGCTTTCCTTATAGCAGCACAACTTAAAACATTTGACTGTGAGGCAAGTAGAATTCTAAGATGTGGCCCATGCTTACTGCCCCCTGGGAGTGAGTATTCCCCTGCTTGGAGTATGAGTAGAACTTTCCACTTTTTCCAAAGGAAATAATATAACAAGGATGTAATTAAGATCCCCAGCCATTTGACTCTGAGTTAATCAAGAAGAAAATCATCTTGGGTGGGCTTGGCCTAATCAGTGGGAGTTTTAAATAAGAGAGTCTGTACATTCTAAGAGGTAACATTCAAAGCATCAGAGATCCTCTCTCTACAATGCTGGCTTTGAAGAAGCAAGCTGTAAAGAATTATATAGCTGCAAAGAAATGATTTCTGCCAATCATCTTAGGGAGTTTAGAAAGGCATCATTTCCTAATTGAGTCTCCAAATGAGAATGCAACACAGCTGATGGCTTGCTTTCTGGCTTGTGAGGCCCTGAGAAGAGGACTCAGAACTGTTTGTTTAATTACATTAAGAATATTTTAATGCCAAAAAACACAAGAGACTTTGTGTTTGTTACCATTAAAAGATTTTTAATTATATTCACCAGTGATTTTTAATCATTTACAAACTATATTATATCAGAAAAGTTATTCCACCTTTCTGTGCCTACACTATATTAATTGTAAAATTACAAAAAACATGTAGTACCTGTCTCATATGGGCAGGAATAACTTTTCTGTTTTGCTGTTTAAAATCTAGTAGTGTATGTGCAAGACATTTTCACTGTGACATTTTGATTGACCTTTTCTTTTGTATTTGAGGCAAATATACTATCTGGGAAGGCAGTGGCTGTATGTTCTTGATTATCTAACTTGGGTATAAGAAACACTTTCTGGTACTTGTTAAAAATGATGAACCAGGGATTTCTGGCTTCTACTTACAATGTTGATAGCTAAAAAAGCATAGCTACTGCACTTAAAAATCCAAACAACAATTTCAAATTTATAAATGTTCTTGACCTTGTGAGAGAGCTGATGTCATAGACAAGCAATTAACCTGAAATCTAGGGAAGGATGGCTGCTTCCAAAGATAGATGGGATATGGACACTGGCTTATCTGGAGCAGCCACTGTCAAATATTAGTAAGAAAAACAATTAGCTAAAATTTTGATTGAGTGCTGAAGGCTGAGTTTGGATTAGCATAAGGATAAAGAACCCCTGCGGGTGGTCGTCAAAAGATTTCTTACGGATTCATAGGCTCTTCTCTACAGATATAACTATGCTCAAGAAAGATTGAAAGCAGCTGACAGCTCTAAGAAGAGGATCTTTCAAGGTTTAGGCATGAAGAGGGAAGTAGCAGGCTTTGCAGGAAAAGTTTGTGGTCCACCTGGATCAATTTTTCCTTCCTATCCTATGATAAAAGCCTCAAACTGCTGGGAGAAGCACAACAAACATTTTTGTTGCTGTTTATTGTTTTTTTTTTTTTTAATAGGTCACTGGGGAAACTCACTGCAGCTGGAATGATGGCACATTAAAACAAAATATTCTGCAACTTAACAAGGGTCAAAAATACGTGCTGGACCCACACTGATAGCTAAGGCCAGACAGGTTCACTAAGAAGAGTCCATTCCTAAGACTTAAGTAAATACACCATGTTTACTTAAGACAAAATCCCAACAACAGAAAATGCCCAGACCTCCCATAACCAGGCTTGTGAGTGTCAAGTAATTTATAAGTAATGGCTGCTTTTTGCTGGGAGCAGGCATGGAGAGAATTAGAGTCTTGGTGCTGTTCTTCTTTATGTGGGTCTCAATTTTCTCCATCCATCATCCGTACTGCCACTAGCATCATAAGTTTACCGATGTAAATTGCATCGTAAGTTTACCAATGTAAATTTTTTTTTTTTTTTTTTTTTGAGACGGAGTCTCACTCTGTCCTCCAGGCTGGAGTGCGGTGGCGCAATCTCGGCTCACTGAAAGCTCTGCCTCCTGGGCTCACGCCGTTCTCCTGCCTCAGCCTCCTGAGTGGCTGGTACTACAGGTGCCCGCCACCGCGCCCGGCTAATTTTGTGTATATATATATATATATATATATATTTAGTAGAGACGAGGTTTCACCGTGGTCTCTAATTCCTGACCTCGTGATCCGCCCACCTTAGCCTTCCGAAGTGCTGGGATTACAGGCGTGAGCCACTATGCCCGGCTGTAAATGTAATCATTTTTCTTTTCCTTAAAACTGTGAAAGTTGATTATATGAATTGGGTCATTCTTGTTATACCTAATTAAATCATAGTCGAGAGGCTGAGGGAAAAAATCACATAGCACCAGCTTCAATAATTGAAATTTCTGCAAGCCCAACTGCTATAACAGCCTGCTAGTAACTGTTGAAGCAAGCTGAAATAGCAGTGACTCTAAGTCTAGGGCCTGCCAGCTCCCAAAAGCTTATTTAGAGAGTCAATAAGCTTTCTTTCAAAAAAGTTTATAACATCTCTCTTTATGATAAAGCTCCCAACTTTCTCTTTATTCTTGAAACATATTGAAGACATCAGGTCTGTGTGTATGCCCTGAACTGCAATTCTGTGATTCCAAATTAAATGTCTAATTTAGAGATTAGTCTCTAGATTTTTGCTCTGACATGGACAAAACCAACCAAATGTTCATAAGATCACACCCAAATTTGTATAGGTCTGTCTTTACACTGAACTTCAAGCTTCTTCAGAAAACAAGACAATGTTTTATATATTCTGAATATGTTTTTATAGTTAATGTTTTCAGAAAATATCATATCAACATACACATTTAACATAATGTGTGTGTCTGTGTTTTTCCCTCAAAGCTAATGTTGAATTTATGGAACAGTTTAAAAACAATGATAGGTCTTGGATTCAGCAGTATCATAGAATCAAAATAAATATTTTATATCTATAAAGCTTAATACAGTGTCTAGCACAGCAAGGCACTACCCAAACTATTTACTGACTCAAGTGAAATGTGTTGCATTAAACTGAATGGAGCTGGGCCTTTGTAGGAGGAATGGTAAGGTAAAAACACAGAGGAAAACTAAAGGACTGCTAGATTTTGAGGGAGCTCAGAAGTGGCAATAGCTGCAGAATAAGGGAATAAGGTCAGCAGATGATAGGAAGTGGGAAAATGACTAAAACAGAAAAATATTAAAGGCAGTCAAGTAAAGATTTAAAATCAAACACTACTTTAAAATGATTATAATTTCATAGTTCTTCAAATTCTAATTACTGAGCAGAGTAGGGGTCTCAGAGCTAAGAATTATTTTGCCACAGGTCTACTATTTCAACAATTACAGGTTGCTGACACCAGCCAGGCTGTGAAGTTTGTCATGAATATTATCGCATACTGAATTGTAAACACTTTACCACTGTAAAAATTACTGGAAAGAACACTTCATTAACAGTGCACATTACTAAAAAATGAGCTCAGCAATGTTAGAAGTCAAGGACTTCTTTTAATAATCAAGATAATTTTTATGCACATAAAAGAGAATTATATTATCAACAAAGACACAGAAAACAAAAATACATCTGAAATGCCCTCTAAAACAAGCAAAAATTGATCAATATCCTGTTTATATGCTAAAAGAATTACATTCTTTTATTTTATTTATTTATTTATTTATTTATTTATTTGTTTGTTTCTTTTCTGAGAAGGAGTCTCGCTCTGTCACCTGGGCTGCAGTACAGTGGCATGATCTCAGCTCACTGCAACCTCCACCTCCCGGGTTCAAGCAGTTCTCCTCCTTCAGCTTCCTGAGTAGCTAGGATTACAGGTGCCCACCACCAAACCCAGCTTATTTTTGTATTTTTAGTAGAGACCGGTTTCACCATGTTGGCCAGGCTGGTCTTGAACTCCTCACCTCGTGATCCGCCCGCCTCAGACTCCTGAAGTGCTGGGATTACAGACGTTAGCCACAGCACCCGGCCAAGAATTACATTCTTAAATAAAAGCCCCAAACAGTTCCTTTTCTAATATAATTTTCTGTTCACGACATACACTTGAAAATCATTACATGTTTAACATATCAACTTTACATTGCTCTTCATGTGATATTTCCACATGCCATTTAAATATGTGATACTGTTACTTTCAAATAATTCTTCATTTCATACTTTGGTAAATGCAATGCTTTTATCACTGTTTCTGTTTTTGAATGTCAATAAATTAACAACTTAGAAAAGCTGAAGAGTAATGTAACATCTAAATAGTAATGCAAAGTATGAGACAAGTATTTAAAAACAGGTACATATTTAATCAAATAAAATCATAAGTTCCCTATGTGAACAAAAGAGCAAAGAACAAATGGGCAAATACAAGCAACCTGTAGTCTGAGACAAATCCTATATTATTATTTATCAAGAATTAATCACGCTGCTCCATTTTTAATTAACTATTTTTGTTACTTGAAAATTCTCACTTTTGTCAAACTCAGTCCTACCCAAAGTCAGAATTTCATGAACTGTTAACAGATGGGCTGCAGTGAAAAAGGGTTAGTGTTTAAAACACTAGTTTGGAATACTCTGGATTAAATAACATTAAGTGCTGCAAAAATCACCCATGTTTTCAGTGTGCTCAGAGTTTGGTGGGTGTCTCAGAGGAATATGTTGTAGGTAGGGCTTTGCACTTTGTTTAACAAAAGAATTGGTCTTATTTTCAAGTAGTATTTTATTAAAAATTGAAATGTTATTTTAGAAATACAAAGCTACAAGATTTCTGATTTTTAACCATTCTGTGTATCTGTTGCTGGAAATACTTAAAAGAAACTGTATGTTGAACATTTAAGGAGAGCTGAAATGGGTAGCATGATGAGAGTAGTTATTGATAATAAATGAGGTTACCCTTCTAGCACCATCATTGACCTGTATAGTCCCAGAGTTAGAAACAGAGCTTATAATAAAAGAGGCACATCAAGGAAAGCTTCCAGGTATAAGAAATTCACAAAAACTAGAGGTCTAGTTAAAGTCTTATGTTAAAGACAGACAAGGATTCGGGACAGGAAGAATATATATCACAGTGGAAAATAAAGAAATACTGAGGTGTAAGTCTAACAAAATGTGCAAGATTTGTATGCTAAAACCTGTACAATACTAATGAACATAATCAAAGATGACTTAAGTAAATGAAGAGACATACCCTATTCATGGACTGTATTCATGGATGACAATTCTTCCCAAATTCATATTCAAGTTTAATCTTTATCGCAATCGCATCATGATGTCCAGTTGGTGCAACACCATTTGCTGAAAAAAATATTCTTTTTTTTCCATTTATGTTTTTTCCATTGTCAAAAATAAGTTAGGTATATTTGGGTGAGTCTGTTTTGGGGTTGCCTCTTTTGTTCCATTGATCTATATATCTATTCCTCTGCTAATAGCAAACAGTATTGACTACTGTACCTTTTTAGTTGCACAATAAAATGAATCTCAACCTCAGTCTCACATTATACCAAAACTAACACAAAATAGTTGATGAAGTTAAATTTAAAACTATAAAACAAAAAAATAGAGAAAATCTTTGAGATCTGTGGTTTAGTATATAGGTCTTAGACTTGAAGCTTAAAGCATAATTCATAGAAGAAATAGTTATATACTGGACTTCATCAAAATTAAAATGTTTTGCTCTTCATAAGACCCCATTAACATCGTTAAAAAACAGGCTACAGAGAGACAATATCTGCAAAACTTATAGCCCATAAAATATATAAAGAGTTTTTTAAAACTCAATAACAAAACAATTGGAAAAACAGGAAAAACATTTGAAGAGACATTTCACCAGAGAGGATATACAAATAGCAAATAAACACATGAAAAGATTGTCAACATTATAAAAATGGTAAATAAACACATGAAAAGATTATCATCAGCCATTAGAGACATACAAACTTAAACCACAATGAAATATCTCTATATACTTATCAGAATGTCTAAAACAATATATAGTGACGACACCAAATGCTCACAAGGAGGTAGAGAAACAAATCATTCATACATGCTGGTGGGAATGTAGAATAATACAGCCACTCCTGAAAAGTTCAAGTTTCCTACAAAATTAAGCACACAACTACCATATGATCCAGCATATGCATTTTCAAGTATTTTTTACAGATAAATTAAAACATGTTCACACAAACATTTTAACGCAGATATTTATAGCAACTTTTTTAACAGCAAAAGTTAGAGTCAGTCCAGATGTCCTTAAGTGGAGAATGATTAAACAAACTGTAATATATCTGTACCAAAAACTATTGCTCAGCAATAAAGAGAAATAGGTTATTGATACACACCACAACTTGAGGGAATATGCAGAGAATTATTCTGAGTAGAAAAAGGTCAATTTCAAAAGGCGTATAATGTATGATTCTAATTATATAAAAATCTCAAAAAGAAAAAATTGTAAAAATTGAGAATATATTAGTGGTCCTCAAGAGTTAAGAATTAGTACAGCTGGGAGGGAAGTGGGTGTGGCCAAAAAGGCAAACATGAGGGATCCTGTGGTGATGGGAATGTGCTGTATCTTCACTGCATATCACATCTTGATTGTGATATTATACTATTGTTTTAAAAGACGTTACCCTGGTGGAAAACTGGGTAAACGTACATGGAATCCCTCTGAATTGTTTTTTTTACAATTACCTGTGAATCTAAGTATGTAAAATAAAAAGATGAATTAAACTTTAAAAAATATGTTCAGCACAGGCAGATGTACTTTTATGCATCATTTCTCAAATTTATTAAAAATCAAACCTCTTTTCAGTATAACATATGAATAACTAGCTTTCAACAGGATTCCAACACTCTGAAAATTTTTATTTTTAAGTAGTAAATTAAGGTCCATGTGGAAACGACATTTCTGCCGTAAAATGGTATTCTGCTTACTCATTCTGTACACTCATGTTCCCCAACATGAATCCAGCCCAAATTTAGATGTGCATTAAACAACTGGAAAGCATATTCAACAACCTTTGAATGAAACATAAATGCTTTTTACTTTATTATGTTAGAACCTTCTTTCTTGACCAAGTTATATAACTAACCCGTTCTTTATTTTTATTTATTTATTTTTATTTTTATTTTTATTTTTATTTTAATTTTTGAGACAGAGTCTCGCTCTGTCGCCCAGGCTGGAGTACAGTGGTGCAGTGCTGGCTCACTGCAACCTCCGCCTCTCAGGTTCAAGTGATTCTCCTGCCTCAGCCTCTGGAGTAGCTGGGATTACAGGCATGTGCCACCACGCCCAGCTAATTTTTGTATTTTTAGTAGAGGTGGGGTTTCACCATGTTGGTCAGGCTGGTGGTCTTAAACTCCTGACCTCGTGATTCACCTGCCTCAGCCTCCCAAAGTGCTGGGATTGAAGGCATGAGCCACTGTGCCCAGCTGTATAACTAACCCATTCTTTTACAGGCAGACAGAGATAAGAACAGCCTCCTCCTGCAAGGACAAAGTTTACTCTAGGGGAAACAACTTTCTGTAGATGGTTTTCTCCATTAAAAAAAAACAAAGATGTGGCCTATGTATATCCAATGTTTTCTGCTAAAATCCACCATTCCCCAAATCTCCTAATGAATATAATGTTTGAGTTGCATTAACAAGAAAATATTAATGTTACATTAATATTAAAATTATGCAGGCCATTGTTCATAACGAAAAAAATCAGAAAAAATATGATACAGAGGATGCATTTACTTAAGGTCCTTATATCTTGGGGAATTTTAAGGAATATTTATATATGCTAATTCAACCCTTACCAAATGAAGTGTAGCAGAAGAAATAAATCATGAAACTGTTAAATTTTATAACTGAAGATGAAACAAGGTTTTCAAAGTCGCAGATACATGGATAGAAGTGAGATGACAAAAACAGATTTGTAATCACAATCCTGTTCTCCTACTACTATAAAGTTGGGATTCCAAATTGCCTGAACATGATTAACACTGTCAGAGATAAAAAGGTATTATTTCATAATTTTCTTGTTCTGATACTGCATTTTAACCTCAGAGTAAAATGATTTGGTTTAATACTGAGAAATTAGCAATGTATCTTATGCTACCTTCAGTTAAAAACTACAGTCTTGGAAATACTGTATGTTTGTAAATTCTAAGGCAAATGTTTAAAAATCTCAATATATCAAAGAGATTTGGAAAAAAATTGGAAAAATTCATACTAGAAAGAAACAAGTGAAAGATAACCAGGCCATCTATCAATGCAATATAAATTTTCTCTAAAGTAAAAGTATGATTTGTCTTCACTAATAGTCACAAAGTAATACAAGTTAAAAAGAAAAATTAGATGCATTTTTCTTCAAGTTTTTGTAAACAATTTAAGTAGTGGTTTTGTAAGTGTATGTGGAATGCGAGTCTTTCATATCACTGGAGAAAGGACACTCTTCCAAAGGAAAATTTGACAGTGTATATCAATCTTTAAATGTACATGCTTTGGGAGGGCTGGGTGCAGTGGCTCGTGCCTGTAATCCTAGCACTTTGGGAAAGCCAACACGGGCTGATCACTTGAGGTCGGGAGTTTGAGACCAGCCTGGCCAACATGGCAAAATCCCGTCTGTACTGAAAATACAAAAATTAGCCGGCCGTGGTGGCAGCGCCTGTAATCCCAGCTACTCAGGAGGCTGAGGCAGGAGAATTGCTTGAACCCGGGAGGTGGAGTTTGCAGTGAGCTGAGATCGCACTACTGCACACCAGCCTGAGGGACAGAGGAGAGACTCTGTCTCCAAAAATGAGTAAATAAATAATCAAATAAATAAATGTATAAGCTTTGGGAAATAAAAATTCAATTTCAAAAAAATAGTGTAGAAAAACAGAAGAGTTTGAAAAGGCCTAGATAAAAATGTTATGTCAGTATTTTTTAAATTCTGAGGTATTATAGAGTATCAGTAAAATTATGATAAGATAATGGCTAATACTTGTTGAGTGTATGCTTTATTTTTTTCTCATACTAATTATATGAGGTAAATATTATGTGTATTTTATGAAGGAGGAGTCAATGGTTACAGACAATGAACAATTTGCCCAAAGCTATAATAGCCAAAGGCTGGACTCAAAGCTTAATTACTACTCATACCGCCTTAATAGAATACAAGGTAAACATACCAACAACATTAAATTTAAAAATGTGCAATCAAATGTTATATGTAGCATGAGCCTACCATAAATATAACATTCTTTCTGGTTACCTATAAATCCACCTGTCTACCTATATAGTCTTCTTTCTGTCCATCTGGAAACACTTCAAAATATTAAACACCTCAACTTCTACCTAGACGTTAATATTTGGAGAATTGTCACTTCCTTTTTATTTATTTATAGTCTGAGTCTTTAAAAAGATTAAATTAAGAAAACCTTTTCCAATTTGTATAAAAGAAATAGAATAATAGGATATTTTATAGAAAATAAATTGTTCAGAGAATGGAAAATAAATGTTCTATAAACAAACACTGGTCATAAGTGATTATAAAAAGGAAAAATAGATAAATATATATAAAAGATTCATGTCCCATTTATAAGTGGGAGCTGCACAATGATAACACATAGACACAGGGAGGGGAACAACACACACTGGGGCCTGTCGAGGTGTGGGGGTGGGGTAGGTAAAGCCTTAGGAAAACTAGCTAATGCATGTGGGGCTTAATTCCTAGGTGATGGGTTGATAGGCGCAGCAAACCACCATGGCACACGTTGACCTATGTAACAAACTTACACATCCTTCACATGTACCCTAGAACTAGAAATTAAAAGCAAAAAAAGGCTCTTTCCTTTATAAATTAAAAAAAAAAATGCTACAACTAACGTCAAATGAGATATTATGTAACGGAAATCATGTGAAGAATGAATAATAGATTGATACCTCATAAAACTGAAATTGTTTGTTTTTCTCCTTTACATAAATCATTTACTAAAGAAAGTTTTATGTTGCATTTATAAGAGTAATATAGGAATGAAAGTTTTGTTTTTTCCTCTTAGGCAGTGTTTCCTGAAAATATATTTGCTTAAAAGTTTAAGTGAAGGGCCAGGCACGTTGGCACACACCTGTAGTCCCAGCACTTTGGGAGGCTGAGGCAGGTGGATCACCTGAGGTCAGGAGTTTGAGAACAGCCTGACTAACATGTTAAAACCCCATCTCTACTAAATACAAAAAATTAGCTGGGTGTGGTGGTGCATGCCTGTAATCCCAGCTACTTGGGAGGCTGAGGCAGAAGAATCGCTTGAACCCAGGAGGTGGAGGTTGCAGTGAGCCAATATTGCACTATTGGACTCCAGCCTGGGCAACAAGAGCAAAATGCTGTCTCAAAAAGAAAAAGAAAATGTTTAAGTGAATATCTGAGTTAAAATAGTATTTGTATTTATAATACATATCTATAAAAAAATGAACTAACTCTGCTCTCTCAGATGTCTAAGCTTATTTCCTATTTTCCCAGATTTCATAACCTATGCCTACCTTTACATTTTTATATCCAGAATTAAAATATGTAAATTATTCTTCATACACATCAGAGAATATCCAAGAAGTGGGTTTTAACCAGAATTCAATGTGTCTATGCCTGATATCCAGGCTAGGGGGAAATAAAAAGACAAGCCTCCAAAAAAAAAAAAAAAAAAAAAAGAAGACAAACTATATGGAAAAAAACTAGAAAATGTGTTGTTTATTCATTCCTCCGTATATTCTCAATTGGCTTTTTAAAATCAAAACAATTAAATCACCAAAAAGCTGTATAACTAGACTAATTAGCTTAGCCTGACCCCTTTACCTTCAACTGGGTAACATTTTCTAGTTAGGAACTAAGATCTGATAGATATTTCATACATAATGACATACACACACACACACACACACACACGCACACACGCACACACATTCATATCCTTTATAAAAATCTGGGAACATCACATCATTACCTGACTTCAAATTATATTACAAGGCTATAGTAACCTATACAGCATGGTACTCTTATAAAAATAGACACATAGATCAATGGAACTGAATAGAACCCAGAAATAAAGCTACTTACTTGAAGCCAACTGATCTTTGACAAAGCTGAAAAGAACATAAGACATTGGAGAAAAACACTCTTTTCACTAAATGGCACTGGAAAATTTAGATTGCCATATATATAAAAATGAAACTGAACCTCTATCTTTAATGATATACAAAAATCAACTCAAGATGGTTAAAAGAATTTAACATTTGAAAAACTATAAAAATACTGAAAGAGACTGGGCACAGTGGCTCATACCTATAATCCCAGCACTTTGGGAGGCTGAAGCGGGAAGATCACCTGAGATCAGGAGTTTGAGACCAGTGAAACCCTGTTTCTACCAAAAACAGAAAAATTATCCAGGAGTGTTGGTGTGCACCTGTAGTCCCAGCTACTAGGGAGGCTGAGGCAGGAGAATTGCTTGAACCCAGGAGGCGGAGTTTGCAGTGAGCTGAGATCGCGCCACTGCACTCCAGCCTGGGCAACAGAACAAGACTCTGACTAAAATAATAATTAAAAAAAATGCTGAAAGAAAACCTAGGAAAAACTTTTCTGGACATTGATCTATGTAAATAATTTATGACTAAAACCTCAAAAGCACAGGCAACAAAAACAAAAATAAACAAATGGGACTTAAGATAAAAGCTTCTGCACAGCAAAAGAAATAAACAACAGAGTGAATAGACAATCTGTAAAATGAGAGAGAATATTTGCAAATTATTCATCCTACAGAATATACAAGGAACTCAAACAACTCAACAACACCAAAACAAATAGCTGCATTAAAAAGTGAGCAAAGGACATGAATAGACACTTTTCAGAAGAAGAAATACAAATGGCCAACAGATAGATGAAAAAATTTTTCAGCATCACTAATCATCAGAGAAATGCAAATTAAAACCACAATGAGGTATCATCTCACCCCAGTCAGAATAGGTATTATTAAAAGGACAAAAAATAGCAGATGTTTACAAGAATGGGGAGAAAGGGGAACTCTTACACACCGTTGGTGGGAATGTAAATTAGTAAAACCTCTATGGAAAATGGTATGAAGATTTCTTAAAGATCTTAGAACTACCATTCAATCCAGCATTTCTCCTATGAAGTATCTACCCAAAGGGAAACATATCGTTATATCAAAAGGATACCTTCATTCATACGTTTTTCACAGCATTATTCACAATACCAAAGATACAGAATCAAACTGTTTGTCAACAGATGAATGGATAAAGAAAATATGGTATATTTACACAATGGATATTATTCAGCCATAAAAGAATGAAATTGGCCAGGTGCGGTGGCTCACTCCTGTAATCTCAGCACTTTGGGAGGCCGAGGCTGGCGGACCACGAAGTCAGGAGATCAAGACCATCCTGGTTAACAGGGTGAAACCCCGTTTCTACTAAAAATACAAAAATTAGCCAGGCATGGTGGCGGGCGCCTATAGTCCCAGCTACTTGGGAGGCTGAGGCAGGAGAATAGCATGAACCCGGGAGGCGGAGCTTGCAGTGAGCCAAGATTGCGCCGCTGCACTCCAGCCTGGGCAACAGACAGAGACTCTGTCTCAAAAAAAAAAAAAAAAAAAAAAAAAAAAATGTCTTTTGCAGCAACATGGATGGAACAGAAGGCCATTAAGTGAAACAAGTCAGGCACAAAAAGTCAAGTATCATGTGTTTTTACTCAAAGTAAGTGCTAAAAAAAATGTGTGCATATGGATCTAGAGAGTAGAATGATAGGCGAGACTTGGAAGGATGAGGATTGCAAGGGAGATAGATAAGGTTAAATTAGTTTATGGGTACAATGAATGCGTTATGGGTACAATGAATACCCTGAAATCCTTGACTAGGCTACTATACAACCAACGCATGTAACAAAATTGCACATGTGCCCTATAAATTTGTACAAATAAAAAAATGCATAAGGTGTTTGTGAGAATAAAATAATGCACAAAAAGCACTTAGATGAAAGTGCTCAGTGAATATAACTTATTATCATTACTACCGTATTTCTACCATTGATTCTAAAATTTGGGTAAATCTTAGTGCGGTAAGGAAGCATTAAATCTTATATTATTCATCAAGGTTCTTTAGAGAAACCATATGTGTATATGTGTGTGTGTGTGTTACATATGTGCATGGATGTGTGTGTCTGCACATAAGAGCAATAAATTTAAGAAATTACTTCTTCTTCCTCAGGGTACTTCAGTCTTTTTCTCTTAAATACTTCAACCGATTGGGTAAAGTCCACCCACATTATGGAGGGTAATTAGCTTTACTCAAAGTCTATTGATTTAAATGTTAGTCACATCTAAAAAATATATCTTCACAGCAACATTTACACTGGCATATGACCAAGGACTGGCTAATGCAGCCCAGCCAAGACGACACATAAAATTAACCATCACACCTAATTTGTGTGTGTGTGTGTGTGTTTGTGTGTGTTTAGTGGTTTTAGTATAGAAGAAATATGGTATTATTGAATCTGGATGCAACTATCTCCCTTTTTGGAAAAGTTCAGTTTCCTGGGGCTATATTAAAGTGATATTGAAATGAAGATATTCTCTGACAGCACTGGGTACATTTTTTAAATGTATTTCTTTCAGGACAGACTAACAAAAACCCTAACAATTATTATGTAATTTGTGGATTTTCTAATGAAAAAAAAGCAGAGATCACATCCTTAATAACTTGAGTGAGAGTCAGTGTAAACAGAGATGATTCAATAGAGGTACAGCTCAGAGGGTTCTGGTTGCTTCCAAGAATCAGAATCTGCCAGAATTTCAAAAATACTGGGAAGCTTAATATGGAAGAAAATGATTCCCAAAGCTGCACATAACTGTTTGGGAAAAAGAATAAACCATCACTGGTTTTGGAAGGAGATGAATGGCTTTTTCAGAACAAGATAACCAAGATTTCTTTGAAATGCATTAATTTAAAATGGGAAAATAATGAAACATTTGTCTTATTTTAATAACTTTTTCCCCCCAAGAATATTGAGAATGAGAAAATGCCATTCCACAGATTTTAGATCTACTGAGACCAAGATTTTATCAGAAGTAATTGATTTGAGAGGTGATTCCAGGAAGCACCAGTAGAGGAGTGAATAATTTCAAAAGAGCCTGTGAAGAATGAACTGATAAGCAGATTACTACAATAGGCAGCCAGGGCTAAGCCTTGCTGTTGAAACTTTGGGAAATAGCATAGAATAGGTCTTAGAATTACAACAATTTATGTTTGTCAGTGATTGAGGATTGCCTCTGATGGCACCAAACCCTGCCCTCCCAAATAGGCATTCTGGTTTGTGCAAGTGCTATATGCACCTCAAAACTGAGAAAGCCTTCAGGCCATCATTTCTGGAATTGCTCATTTATGGTTATTGATGTGCATGAAAGTAACTAGAATCACGGTAGCAAATTCTTTGCATACCAGACACACTCTGCCGTAGTCTCCTTTTTTAGGAGTACTCTAATTAAGATAATTAGAGTCATCCTTGTTTTCTTACCAGTCTGCCAGCCTGAGGAATCTGCCAAAATAAAGTGGCAGCGTATTCTTAGGTTTAATAAAACCTTTACTATGTTCCCTCATAGAAGCATCCCCACCCACAACTTATCACCCTATGGGGACTAAAACTTCTCAGTCTGCAGAGGCTAAAGTTGTTAGAAAAGAAAAAAATAAAATAAAACTTTTCCAAATAAATCACTGACAATGCTAGGGAGTGATGCTGCTTAGATTCTCCTCCTTTATTTCCAGACCCATTTTGTTTGTAGCTATCTGGGACAATTAACTATATAATGGCCATTGGTTCAAAGTATGTTCCACAACTTGAAGGCATCATCCCAGACTTGCTCACGGGTCTTCCCCTAACTGGTACTGAAATTATACCTTAAAAGTACCATTCCACTTAGGCCATTAACTTCTGAGGGTTGCAGTATTTGATAGGACCAGTAAATCTTACAGAGAAGTGCTCAGCACTTTACCTTCCTGATTGTAAATTGTGCTTGGTCTAAGCATTTGAATTGAGGAATCCCATGTTGGTAAATCATTCTGTGAGTTCTTGGCTTAAAGTACTGGCCAAGACATAGTGAGCATGAAAGAAACACTCATAACTGAAGTGTATATTCAATTTCAGCTTATTGCTTTGTGCCATTGAATATTCACTTGATGACTTTTTCTAGCCAATAGTACATGGCAGAAGAAACATTGTACTAACACTGCAGCAGCTTGTTATTTGCCATTTGGCCAGGAATGTGAGTGAGGCTACCTAAGACCAATCATTATCAGCTAGCCTCTCATCTTACCCCAGAGGCATAAGTAAGTCTGATATCAGCCAAACTTAATCCAGATCAGCAGAAACATCCTATTGACTATAGAGCAATAATAAATGGGTGTTGTTTCAAGTCACTAAATTTTGGGATAGCTTTTTGAATAGCTTATTATGGAGCAAAAGGCAAATAATATAAGTGAGGACCACAAGCCTGGTATCCTAAAATAATTGTTATTTATCTCAAATTTAAATTTAATGGGATGTATGCATTTTATATCTGGTACCTCTAGTTCTGAGACAAAGTAATTTTGACAAAGTTATTCCCACACATCAGATAAATAACAGACATTTGTAACTAGAAGGTGTTGTGTGATAGAAAGAAGACCTGGGTCTCTCTGTGTTATCTAAATCATGGGGAAAGAATAAGGACTAAGTAATCTTTGGATTACTTCTATTTATGTTTTTTTTTAATCTTATCATCTTCTTTACTTGTTTCAGTTTGAAGTCACCCTATCATCCCACACACCAGAAGTAAACTATAGTCCACAATTGAAAATTATAAAGACTGGACATAAATGATTTTTATATAATACATTTATTTTAAATTTATTTTTAATTTTTAAACCTTTGTGGGTGCATAGTAGGTGTCTATATTTATAGGATACACAAGGTGTTTTGATACACATATGCAATGGGAAATAAGCACATCATGAAGAATGGGGCATTCATTCCTTCAAGCATTTATCCTTTGAGTTACAAAGAATCCAGTTACACTCTTTAAGTTGTTTTAAAATGTACAATTAAGTTATTATTGACTATTGTCACCCTCCTGTGCTATCAAATAGTAGGTCTTATTCATTCTTTCTATTTTTTACACCCATTAACCATCAACCATCCCCACCTCCCTCCCAATCCCCTACTACCCTTCCCAGCCTCTGGTAACCATCCTTTTACTCTCTGTCCATGAGTTCAATTGTTTTGGTTTTTAGATCCCACAAACAAGTGAGAACATGTGACGTTTGTCTTTCTGTGCCTGGCTTATTTCACTTAACATAATGATCTCCAGTTCCATCCATGTTGTTGCAAATAACTGTATCTTATTCTTTTTACAACTGGATACTACTCCATTGTGTAAATGTACCACATTTTCTTTATCCATTCATCTGTTGATGAACTCTTAGGTCGATTCCAAATCTTAGGTATTGTAATCAGTGCTGCAACAAACATAAGAGTGCAGCTCCCGTATGTTTACTGTGGCACTATTCACAATAGCAAAGACTTGGAACCAACCGAAATGTCCGTCAATGATAGACTGAATCACGAAAATGTGGCACATATACACCATGGAATATTATACAGCCATAAAAAGGATGAGTTCATGTCCTTTGTAGGGACATGGATGAAGCTAGAAACCATCATTCTGAGCAAATTATCACAAGGACAGAAAACCAATCATCGCATGTTCTCACTCATAGGTGGGAATGGAACAATGAGAACACATGGACACAGGAAGGGGAATATCACACACTAGGGCCTGTTGTGGGGTGGGGGAAGGGGGGAGGGATAGCATTAGGAGAGATATGTAATGTAAATGACAAGTTAATGGGTGCAGCACACCAGCATGGCACATGTATACATATGTAACAAACCTGCACGTTGTGCACATGTACCTTACAACTTGAAGTATAGTAATAAAAAAAAAAAGAGTGCATCTATCTCTTCAGTATACTGATTTACTTTCTTTTGGGTATATACTCCTCAGTGGGTTTGCTGCATCATATAGTAGCTCAATTTTTTAGGTTTTTGAGCAACCTCCAAATTGTTCTCCATAGTGATTACACTAATTCACATTGCCACGAACAGTGTACAAGGGTTCCCATTTCTCCACATCCTCACCAGCATTTGTTATTGCCTGTCTTTTGAATAAAAGCCATTTTAACTGTGGTTAGATATCTCACTGTAGTTTTGATTTGTATTTCTTTGATGATCAATGATGTTGAGCACCTTTTCGTATGTCCATTGGCCATTTGCATGTCTTTTTTTAAGAAGGGTCTATTCAAATATTTTGCTCATTTTTTCTATCAAATTGTTATTTTTTTCTTATAGAGTTATTTGAGCTTCTTGTATATTCTGGTTATTAATCCTTTGTCAGATGCGTAGTTTGCAAATATTTTCTCTCTTTCTGTGGGTTGTCTCTTTGTCGATTGTATTCTTTGCTGTGCAGAAGCCTTTTTACCTGATGTGATCCCATTTGTACATTTTTTGTTTTGATTGCCTGTGCTGTGGGGTGTTGCTCAATAAATTCTTGCCCAGACCAAAGTCCTGGAGTTTTCCCAGGACAGTCTGTTTTCTTGTAGTAGTTTCTACTTTGAGTTGTTAGATTTAACTATTTAGTCCATTTTGATTTGATTTTTTAATATGGTGAGAGAGAGGCATCTAGTCTCATTATTCTGCATATGGATATCCATTTGCTCCAGCACCATTTGACATAAATGGTTTCTTAACAGTCTTGTGCAAATTCAGCCATTTAATATTTTTGTTAAAAATCACAACATTGGCCATTGCAATTGGATGATATATAAATATTAATTAATTTATAAAAATCGCTATTTATCTACTTCTCTGTGCCAAGTACTACACTAAGTAACATATATCATTTCATATTATTTAACAACTCCAACATTTTAAAGTATTAAACCCATCCCATATACAAAGATAATAGACTCCACCAGGATTAAGTGGTTTTTCCAAGGCTGGGCACAGGGGTTCATGTCTATAATCCCAACACTTTGGGAGGCTGAGGCAGGATGATCACTTGAGCCCAGGAGTGTGAGACCAGCCTGGGCAAAAAAGTGAGACTGTCTCTACAAAAAATAAAAAAAAAAATCCAAGTGTAGTGGCATGCAACTGTAGTCCCAGCTATTCAGGAGGCTGAAGCAGAAGGATTGCTTGAGACCAGGATGTCAAAGCTGCAGTGAGCCATGACTGTGCCACTTCACACCGCACTCCAGCCTGGGCTGGATAGAGTGAGACCCTGTCACAAAAAAAGGAAAAAAAAGTGTCGTTTCCAAGATCTTAGAGTTAGTGAGTGGTAGAGTAGAATTAAAATGGAACAACGGAACATCCTTTGATTCCAATACCCCTCCCCCTGCCTGAGTGGTTCCACTGAAATTTAATACAGGAGGTGCAAACACAATTGCTTAGATGTGCCTTTTCAATGATATTTTTGAAAAACTGAATATTCAATAATTTTTGAGAACATTAACTGGGCAGCTAACAGCAAAAAAAAATATGACTTTCCTAACAATTTCCTTGACTTTTTTTTTTTTTGAGGGAAAGTGCATTTTTTTTCTTGTACTCTGTTAAATTCACTTATCTCTTTGCTGCTGAGAGAACTAAAGTGTTCACTCTCAGAATTTTTTTCTTGAATTTTTTTCACTGGAAAAAAATTGTTTGTCTTTACTTGCAACTTTTTATCTTATCCAAGACTTATCCAGTTCCTTACTATCTGTATTTTCTTTTGGCATCTACACGATGGGTATAAAAATATTGCCAGCTGGAAGCAGTGGCTGGCCGGGCATGGTGGCTCAAGCCTGTAATCCCCACACTTTGGGAGGGCAAGGTGGGTGGATCACCTGACGTCAGGAGTTCAACAGAACTAGAATAAATGAGATGAGTTAAGGAAGAAACCATGCTCCATGTGCTATGTATCTTATTTTCTTGAATATACATAAATGAAGCAAAATACACATAAAGATGCAGGTGATCACTGTTGATGTAGCAAATTGCATCACTGAATCATTACCATTATTTAAACTGTAATAATTCAGGACTAATTCTGACAAACAGAGGGTAGTTTTTTTCACTTGCTAAAATAATTTTAAACATGGCATCATTGTACACATAGTTTACCATTTACACAGCCAGGCTTCTTTGAAATTATAGGGAGCATTATAATTATTTTTGGAATGTGGTGTCAGTGAAGAATTTAAATCATATAAAACTTTGTACATAAAGTAAAATTGTATCAATACGTTGTATCAGACTGTTTTAAAATAACACAATTTGCTAGGCATAAAAGTCAGCCATTCTGATGGACTGGTTAAATCCCAACGATTTTGTAGAGGCCGACTTCATTGTAGTCATCACTTATTAAATACAAGCACCAAGAGTAAGGTAAATTGACCTTAAATCTCATTTTTAAAGCAGCAGGTTATTCTTAACACAATTATTGTTAGTAATAATTATGAATTACTGCTTAACTCTGGAACTTACATAAATTTGGTGTATAAGGAATGGATTCATCCAACTCTCAAACAATCTGCTAATGGCAGCATTAGGCAGTCAGTTTGATTAATTTTTTAAATGAATATACTTAAATATAAACTAATGTTTCTTGTGACCGCTAGCTGATACTTAGGCCTTCAAAGAGTAGAAAAGCTGTTCTGAGTCATTTAATCCCCAAATCTCTGATGTAACTAATTTAGGAAGAAGGAAATGATCTAACTCTGCATTACCAATGCTCTTTGACAAGCATCATAGGAAACAGAAACATGAAAAATTTTCAATAACATCTTCCTTTACTTCAAAATCTAGGCCTTTCTGAGACAGACTTTAAAAGAGTTATGATATTTGCCATAGGTCCAATCAAAGTAAAACATGAAGAGAATATTACAATCAGATTATTTGGTCACAGCTATCTCAGCCAAGGTCCAGGGTCCACAAGAGTGTGTGGAAGCTGAGCTTGGTGCAGAAAGATGACATTATTCATTCATAGTTTATAATTATGACAGAGATGACTATATTAATGTTAACAGCAACTACTTTTAAATAAGTGTTCAATGTATATGAGACATTGTGATAATGCCTTTAGTTCAGGTAGAGAACATTGTGATAAGTGCTTATCTTTAGTTCAAATCAATAGTTATTATTGTTCCCATTGAAAGATGGGAAAGATTAGAGCTGCAGAGGCCAATGTGCCTAAGGTCATTGATAAAAATGGTTAAATCCTGAGTTTGTGCAGAAATCTGGAAAGCTATAGTCTTATTTTGCCTATCTTTATTTCTATCATATACATAATAAAAATATTCAAATAAGTCTATTTTTGATAAAATTCAAGGAATGAAAAAGAACAACAGACATTTCAAATTAAAAATTATGAGTTTATTTTCATGTTACGTCAACTGGCTAATAATATGACATTGGACAAGAAACTGACTCTCTGGGACTCATTTTCATCATATGTCAAAGGATGCAATAATACATCAAAACTTTGATATTATGCATGTAAATATGTAATAGCATCAGAATGATCATCAGCATCACTTATTCCTCTTCTATTACCTTCCTCCTTCTTTTATAACATTATAATATTTATCAGTGCTTTAAGTTAAATCCTATTATTCTCTTAAACTTCTTATAAATACTAGATTCTCTCTGATCATGCCCAAAAAAGGTCTCGATTTTTTGCATTATCACTACTGGTGTGTGGCTTAATTTTCCCATAATATGACTTTCTTAAAAGCAAGTTATGACATCAACAACCTAACACCCAAATTAAAGATTGATTACTTTTAACTTGTTGCAATGAGATTAACATATAGATCAAATATATTAAATAAAAGGCTGTCAAGATCTTACATTTTTCTTCTTTCCAGTGTTCTGCAATTTCTAATGGTCTGATTTGTAGCACCTAGGCAGAGTGAAGAAAGGACTGTTTGTTCTGATGTGAAGGGCCATATAAACTAGTGATTTCATTTCCGGTTTTTGTCGTTAGGGAAAATTTTGGCCATTTCTGCAGACACAAAAGGTTGATACTCAAAACATCAGCTTACTTTTTTTTTTTTTCTTTTTTGGTCATTCTATACTGTAAGACAATTGCTGTTGAATAAGAAAGATCGGAAAATGTTTGGAAGTCACCTGCCATGGCAGCTTTGATATGCAACACCAGTAGCATGATAGGAAATTGGGAGATAACATTAAAGCATTATCTACAAGACAGAAAAGGTTTAGAGGAACTATGACATCTACGTCTGTTCCTTATTATTTCTTGAACCTTCTCTTAGTATCTATTTTCCATGTCAGTCAATATTTGAAAAGCCTTTGCAGAGTAGCACAAATAAACTTTGCACTCTCTTAAATTCATAAACCCTACCATGTAATTTGCACTGTAATATTTTTTACTTCAATTATCCATCTGTGTTGTGTTAGGCAAGATAATGGTCCACCAAATATGCCTGAATCTTAATCCTCAGAAATTGTGAATCTCTTACTTTACATGAGTAAAGGGATTTTGCTGATATGATTAAGTTCAGAATATTGAGTTGTGGAGATTAATGGGGATTATCCAGTTGTGCCCAATGTAATCGCAATGTTTTTGTAAGGGGGAAAAAAAAAGAGAAATGAGAGAGTCATCCAGGGAAGAAATGAGAAAATAAAACAGAGGTTGGAGTGATGCAGGACCATAAACGAAGGAATGAGAGCAGCCTATAGAATTGGAAAAGACAAGAAAATGAATTTTTCTCTAGTGCCTCCAGAAGGAATGGAACCCATTTTATTTAGTCTTCTTTCCCACAGAGTTGAGTGATAGTAAATGTGTGTTGTTTTAAACTACTAAGTGTATGGTAATTTTCTATAGCAGTAATAAGGAAGTTGTTAGCTGGAATAAAATACTGCTGTACCAAATACCTAAAAATATGGAATTGGCTACAGAATTGACAATGGGCAGAGGATGGAAGAATTTTGAGAAGCAGAATGGGAATGGTCTATATGATTTATGCATAAATCTATATAAATATATGAACTAATGTGTGTGTGTATATGTATATATTCCCATTTAGGTCGGAAGATGTTCCAGATTTTGTTTTCTCTTTTTTATTTACTGAAATTACCTGTATGAACACATATGTTATCAACAACTGCGGTGCTGAAAGTGTGCCTGACAGATTTATAAGAATTTTACACATATATATGTTATATATACATAGACAGTCCCAACTTACAGTAGTTTGACTTATAATTTTTTGGCTTTATGATGGGTTTATCGGGATGTAACCCAATCATAAGTCTAGGAGCATCTGGATTTACTTTTTACCTTTGGTGGATTTAGCAGGATGTAATCCCATTGTAAGTTGAAGAGCATCTCTACCTGTGTGTGTATACATATACATATGTTACATTTATTCTTCACTCTATTAGATAATGACAACCATATTCCTGTTTCTCATGAGAAAACTGGAGACTTAAAGAAAGTAATGTCTTCTAAATGGCAAACCAGTAAGCACTGTTGCCAGAACGTGAACCCCGATTTTGTTGCTTGCAGAGCCCACAATATTAACTGCCATGCTATACCACTGTTAATCACTCTGCTTAATAAATACATCTCAATTTTAGTTGATTATCACTGAGTAATATGTGACCTATGAAAATTTTAAACCTCTGCTTTTAGATTACCTGCTTCAAGAATACATAAGTATATCACATCAACTTGCACTGATTTTTATTTCAAGCTTATTGAACATCTGAGTGATATATTCACAGGTATCTTCTTGAGTCCCCTTCTGAATATACATACAAACACATAAAAAACATTTTATTAAAAAATTCTAGAAAATCATTTTTGAAATAGAAACAGTTCACATATTTAAAGGTCGTCTCTGATCATGACTCTGAAGATAAGGAATCACAGAAAAGTGCTTATGAGCAATCAAACTAATTTTCACAGTTTTAAATTTCTACCATTGATTTTTGAGTGTGAGCCTGAGGATCAATATTATGCAGTTACTAGCTATGTGGCCGAGATGCAAAAACCATACTTTAAGGCAAATATGTGAAGGGAAGTGGCAGAATTTGTAAGCGAGTCCAACTGCTGCCCACATCTGTAGCTTAGAACGTTTTTCTTAACTTACATATAGACATTATGCTATATAAATAATTTATTCTATTGGAGGTCATAATTCATTATCAGATAAAGCAAATAATAGGATTATTAACATTCATTCATATTAAGATACATAGGGGAGGCGGAATTTTACCTTTATGCTTTAGTTTAGTTTTTCCCAGCTAGGCCTGATAATTAAATTGACATAGGCAGATCAACAAGAGAAAGATATACAAATGTATTTAATGTAAGCTTTACCTGGCACAAGAAACTTCATAAGGAAATGTAGAGTTCAAAGGCAGAGAGCTGAAAACTTATACACTGAATTGGACAACGAATAGTGAGTTGTGAAAAAGAAACAAATTATATGATGAGGCTTAAATAATTAGTTATTTCAACAAGGTCTACACAGAATTCTCTTGGTCTCAACTTCTTCATATTAAGAATGTTGCTTTCCTTCTAATATAGGGAGGGCATCTTATAGGGAGTTTTCATCTCCTGCTTTTAAGAAATAGCAGTAAGGTCAGAGGGATCTTGTACCTACTGTTTCTCAAGTGTCTTTAACTCAAAAGTGTCAATATGCCAGAATGGGGTATTTTTTAATTCTTCAGATCTGGATTAAGATATATTTCCTGAAAAAACCAAGGATCAACCATAATGTATTTTCCATTGAAAATAGTTTAGAAAATATTAACATTTTTAAAAGCTAATTTCATCAGTGGAATAAATTATCCAGGAAAAGACTTTTAGTAAGTGGAGTATATATTTAGATAGTCATTAATAGATAATAAAATTGGAAATGCATTACTACTTCTTTTTTACACTGACCCTTAAAATGAATGGATTAGGAAAATCCCTGAAGCCAAAATGTAGAGACAGAGAAAAACCTGACAAATCTAAAATAAACATATGCATAATAGAACCAATTGTACAGTGAAGTTAGATTTACCTTTTTTGAAGAATTACGAGGATATCTATGAATGCTGCAAGAAATTTGGTGTCCAGAAGCATGTTTCCTTTTGTTAAGTTTAAAACTCCCCTTGACAGAAGCTGACTGCAAATGATTCCAGGAGGTGGATAATAGCAATGAGTTAACTTGGCATGGAAATCCTCCTATAGATAGCCACTTTCATTGTTCATATTCTACTGTCACCCACCCCAGCGTCTAAACATGACACAAAAAATTATTTCAGGGACAGACCATTTTATTGAATTAAATCCAAATGCAATATAAATAGACATAATTTCTCATAAGGATATTCTCTCAGTCAGGTGATGGTGTTGAAATTTATCTCTGAGGATAATGACTGGCTATTTCAAATGCTGATATCTTCCCTCTGTGAGTGATAAAATTTTTTGATATCTAACAATGTACATTTAGACTGTGCTTTTTTCTTGAGGTGTTATTTGTTACAGTTTCAGTGCTATTTTGCAAAATTAGCCAAGATATTTGTGTGTGTGTGTGTGTGTGTGTGTGCGTGTGTTACTTGCAAGCAAGACAAGACTACCTCAGGTTCGTGATACTTTCTATAATTTCAGGCCTGAGAGGAAGTGTGATATAACGGAAGAAATGCAGAAAAAGAATTTAGGAAGTTAGAAGATCTGGAATCCAGTCCAGGCTCAATGTGTGACATACTGTTCTCCATCCCCCTCTTTATACACACCTCTCTTTACCAACTGGGGACTTTGGTTTTATATCTGTAAAATATAAGTTTTGGACCTGAAGGTCCATTTTAGATCAAACATCTGAGTTCTATTAACAAACAGACACTGTGAGTACAGAATATCATACATGTCCTTCATATTTCCTTGAGCTCTTTCTGGAATATGCACAAATTACCTGCTGTGTATATTCTTTGTGAATGTAATACACACTATCCATCTGCAGTACTGGCAACTACACTTGCAGATACGTAGAAACTAATGGTACTTACTAACAGTTAACCTGTCCTTCTTTACTATATTTTATCTCCTATAAAATGAGCCACACTCTCTTAATTTTCTGTGCTGTGACTTCAAGCAAAAGCAAATTTTAATACAGAAAACTGCCCATAGATATAAAAATGTCCTTCTTGATCTTAGGTACTGATTGATCTTAGCAGCTCATCAATAAGAATCATAAGCTCTAACAAAGTTGGGTCTCACTTTTCTATATCTCCAAAAATTTATCTCAACCTACTTGCCTTGAAAGTGCTCTGCACATAAATGTTGCTCAATAAATTTTAATTTTTCTGTTGATTGGTTGATAATTTTAGTAATGATAATTCTTTGATATTAGTAATAATAATAAAGTAATGCTTGATACTTGGAGGATTCTAACATCCTCCAGTAGAGAACTATTTGGAAATGCTATATGAGTTTAATCCTAAAGTATAAAGAAATCAAAATTGATCTTGTCATTTGTTAACTCTGTCAGCTTCTCCACTCTTGTATTATGCTGTGTATAACACAGTTAATAAAGCAGAAGGTTGGAAATTGCAGCAATTTCTATACTACCTATAAAACAGAACTCCCAGCTTTCTGCCTGTGTTGAAGCATCAACTTTCTATCATTTCAGCCTGTTAACAGTTAAACCAAACAATTCTACACAAGTGGAACAAGTAAAACAACTGCCTATCAGGATAACAGAGTGCAGGATATGAAAATACATAAACTATTTTTTAAACTGAATGCAAACTCTTACATTCAATAAAGACCATGGAATGGTCCAGTCTAGTGTACTTTATAAGCATATAGCGTACTTAAATGTATGGAATACCAATTATTCAAAATCTGAAGCAACAAATCTTATATAAACTGACTTTTTTTCCTCATAAACTAGGCAGTAAGAATTTATTTTTTTATAATGATCTCCCAGAGGTCTATAATATCTTAAAGTGTGCTGGAAAATAAAAGAAATAGACTTTGTTTTGTTTCTAAATGGAATGACTTTCATTGAATGCTAAAGTTCTGGTAACTATCAAATTATGACTTATAATTAATTAGTAAATATTTATTGTGTTTCATAAAGAAAAAAATGTGCAAGGTCTTTTGAGAAATACAAAGATAGAGTTGCTTCCATGATGGCTGAATAGGAACAGCTCTGATCTGCAGCTCCCAGCGAGACTGATGCAGAAGATGGGTGATTTCTGCATTTCCAACTGAGATACCTGGTTCATCTCATTGGGACTGGTTGGACACTGGGTGCAGCACACGGAGGGTGAGCTGAAGCAGGGTGGGGCATCGCCTCACCTGGGAAGTGCAAGAGGCCGGGGGATTTCCCTTTCCTAGCCAAGGGAAGCCATGACAGACTATACCTGGAGGAACATACACTGCTGCCCAAATACTGTGCTTTTCCCACAGTCTTAGCAATGGCAGACCAGGTGATTCCCTCCCATGCCTGGGTCCTATGCCCACAGAGCCTTGCTCACTGCTGGTGCAGCAGTCTGAGATCAACCTGCAAGGCTGCAGCCTGGCAGGGGGAAGGGCATCCGCCATTGCTGAAGCTTGAGTAGGTAAACAAAGTGGCCAGGAAGCTCGAACTGTACGGAGCCCACCGCAGCTCAGCAAGGCCTACTGCCTCTCTAGACTCCACCTCTGTGGGCAGGGCATAGCTGAACAAAAGGCAGCAGACAACTTCTGCAGACTTATACATCCCTGTCTTACAGCTCTGAAGAGAGCAGCAGTTCTCCCAACACGGTGTTTGAGCTCTGAGAACAGATAGACTGCCTCCTCAAGTGAGTCCCTGACTGCTGTGTAGCCTGACTGGGAGACAACTCTCATTAGGTGCCAACAAACACCTCATACAGGTGGGTGCCCCTCTGGGACGAAGCTTCCAGAGAAAGGTCAGGCAGCAATATTTGCTGTTCTGCAATATGTGCTGTTCTGCAGCCTCTGCTGGTGATACCCAGGCAAACGGGGTCTGGAGTGGACCTCCAACAAACTCCAAAAGATCTGCAGCTGAGGCGCCTGACTGTTAGAAGGAAAACTAACAAACAGAAAGGAATAGCATCAACATCAACAAAAAGAACATCCACTCCAAAACCCCATCTGTAGGTCACCAACATCAAAGACCAAAGGTAGATAAAACTACAAAGATGGGGAGAAACCAGAGCAGAAAAGCTGAAACGTCAAAAACCAGAGTGCCTCTTCTCCTCCAAAGGATCCTAGCTCCTCACCAGCAACGGAACAAAACTGAACAGAGAATGAGTTTGACAAGTTGACAGAACTAGGCTTCAGAAGGTCAGTAATAACAAACTTCTCTGAGCTAAAGAAGCATGTTCTAATGCATTGCAAGGAAGCTAAAAACCTTGAAAAAAGTAAGATAAATGGCTAACAAGAATAAACAGTGTAGAGAAGACCTTAAATAACCTGATGGAGCTGAAAACCGCAGCAGGAGAACTTCATGATCAAATCATGAGTGAACTCCCATTCACAACCTTCAATAGCTGATTCGATCAAGTGAAAGAAAGGGTATCAGCAATTGAAGATCAAATTAATGAAATAAAGTGAGAAGACAAGATTAGAGAAGAAAGAGTGAAAAGAAATGAACAAAGCCTCCAAGAAATATGGGACTATGGGTAAAGGCCAAATCTACATTTGATTGGTGTACCTGAAAGTGACGGAGAGAATGGAACCAAGCTGGAAAACACTCTGCAGGATATTATCCAGGAGAACTTCCCCGACCTAGCAAGGCGGTCAACATTCAAATTCAGGAAATACAGACAACAGCACAAAATACTCCTTGAGAAGAGCAACTTCAAGACACATAATTGTCAGATTCACCAAGGTCGAAATGAAGGAAAAAATGTTAAGGGCAGCCAGAGACAAAGGTCGGGTAACCCACAAAGGGAAGCCCATCAGACTAGCAGTGGATCTCTCAGCAGAAATCCTAAAAGCCAGAAGAGAGTGGAGGCCAATATTCAACATTATTAAAGAAAAGACTTTTCAACCCAGAATTTCATATTCAGCCAAACTAAGCTTCATAAGTGAAGGAGAAATAAAATCCTTTTCAGACAAGCAAATGCTGAGAGATTTTATCACCACCAGGCCTGCCTTACAAGAGCTCCTGAAGGAAGCACTAAATATGGAAAGGAACAACCAGCCACTGTGAAAACATGCCAAATTGTAAAGACCATTGATGCTAAGAAGAAACTCCATCCATTAACAGGTAAAATACCCAGCTAGCATCATAATGACAGGATCAAAACCATACATAACAATATTAACCATAAATGTAAAAGGGCTAAATGCCCCAATCAAAAGACACAGACTGGCAAATTAGATAAAGAGTCAAGACCCATCAGTTTGCTGTATTCAGGAGACCAATCTCATGTGCAGAGACACACATAGGCTCAAAATAAAGGGATGGAGGAAGATCTAACAAGCAAATGGAAAGCAAAAAAAAAAAAAGCAGGGGTTGCAATCATAATCTCTGATAAAACAGACTTTAAACCAAAAAAGATCGAAAGAAATGAAGAAGGCCATTACATAATGGTAAAGGGATCAATTCAACAAGGAGAGCTAACTATCCTAAATATATATATACCCAATACAGGAGCACCCAGATTCATAAAACAAGTACTTAGAGACCTACAAAGAGACTTAGACTCCCACACGATAATAATAGGAGACTTTAACACCCACTGTCAATATTAGACAGATCAACGAGACAAAGGGTTATCAAGGATATCCAGCACTTGAACTCAGCTCTGCACCAAGCGGACCTAATAGACATCTACTGAACTCTCCACCCCAAATCAAAAGAAAATACATTCTTCTCAGCACCACATCATACTTATTCTAAAATTGACCAGATAATTGGAAGTAAAACACTCCTCAGCAAATGTAAAAGAACAGAAATCACATCAAACTGTCTCTCAGAGCACAGTGCAATCAAATTAGAACTCACAATTAAGAAACTCACTCAAAATTGCACAACTACATGGAAACTGAACAACCTGCTCCTGAATGACTACTGGGTAAATAACAAAATGAAGGCAGATATAAAGATGTTCTTTGAAACCAATGAAAACCAGACACAATGTACCACAATCTCTGGGACACATTTAAAGCAGTGTGTGAGGGAAGTTTATAGCACTAAATGTCCACAAGAGAAAGCAGGAAAAATCTAAAATCAACACTTTAACATCACAATTAAAAGAACTAGAGAAGTAAAAGCAAACAAATTCAAAAGCAAGCAGAAGGCAAGAAATAACTCAGATCAGAGCAGAACTGAAGGAGAGAGAGAGACACAAAAAACCCTTCAATAAATCAATGAATCCAGTAGCTGGTTTTTTGAAAAGATCAACAAAATTGATAGACCACTAGCAAGACTAATAAAGAAGAAAGAGAAGAATCAAATAAACACAATAAAAAATGATAAAGGGGTATCACAATTGATCCCACAGAAATACAAACTACCATCAGAGAATACTATAAACACCTCTGTGCAAATAAACTAGAAAATCTAGAAGAAATGGATAAATTCCTGGACACATACACCCTCCCAAGACTAAACCAGGAAGAAGTTGAATCCCTGAATAGACCAATAACAGGCTCTGAAATTGAGGCAATAATTAATAGCCTACCAACCAAAAAAAGTCCAGGACCAGACGGATTCACAGCTGAATTCTACCAGAAGTACAAAGAGGAGCTGGTACCATTCCTTCTGAAACTATTCCAATCAATAGAAGAAGAGGGAATCCTCCCTAACTCATTTTATGAGGCCAGCATCATCCTGATACCAAAGCCTGGCAGAGACACAACAATAAAAGAGGATTTTAGACCAATATTCCTGATGAACATCAATGCAAAGATCCTCAATAAAATACTGTCAAACCGAATCTAGCAGCACATCAAAAAGCTTATCCACCACAATCAAGTTGACTTCATCCCTGGGATGCAAGGCTGGTTCAACATATGCAAATCAATAAACGTAATCCATCCCATAAACAGAACCAATGACAAAAACCACATGATTATCTCAATAGATGAAGAAAAGGTCTTCGACAAAATTCAACAGCCCTTCTTGCTAAAAATTCTCCATAAACTAGGTATTGATGGGACGTATCTCAAAATAATAGGAGCTATTTATGACAAACCCACAGCTAATATGTTACAGAATGGGCAAAAACTGGAAGCATTCCCTTTGAAAACCCACACAAGACAAGGATGCCCTCTCTCACCACTCCTATTCAACATAGTGTTGGAAGTTCTGGCCAGGAAAATCAGGCAAGACAAAGAAATAAAGTGTATTCAGTTAGGAAAAGAGGAAGTCAAATTGTCCCTGTTTGCAGATGACATGATTGTATATTTAGAAAATGCCACTGTCTCAGCCCGAAATCTCCTTAAGCTGATAAGCAACTTCAGCAAAGTCTCAGGATACAAAATCAATGTGCAAAAATCACAAGCATTCTTATACACCAATAACAGACAAACAGAGAGCCAAATCATGAGTGAAGTCCCATTCACAATTGCTTCAAAGAGAATTAAATACCTAGGAATCCAACTTGCAAGGGATGTGAAGGACCCCTTCAAGGAGAACTACAAACCACTGCTCAACAAAATAAAAGAGGACACAAACAAATAAAAGATCATTCCATGCTCATGGGTAGGAAGAATCAATATTGTGAAGATGGCCATACTGCCCAAGGTAATTTATAGATTCAATGCTATTCCTATCAAGCTACCAATGACTTTCTTCACAGAATTGGAAAAAACTACTTTAAAGTTCATATGGAACCAAAAAAGAGCCTGCATAGCCAAGTCAATCCGAAGCAAAAAGAACAAAGCCGGAGGCATCACGCTACCTGACTTCAAACTACATCACAAGGCTACAGTAACCAAAACAGCATGGTGCTGGTACCAAAACAGAGATATAGACCAATGGAAAAGAACAGAGGCCTGAGAAATAACACCACACATCTACAACCATCTGATCTTTGACAAACCTGACAAAAACAAGCAATGGGGAAAGGATTCCCTGTTTAATAAATGGTGCTGGGAAAACTGGCTAGCCATATGTAGAAAGCTGAAACCGGATCCCTTCCTTAAATCTTATACAAAAATTAATTCAAGATGGATTAAAAACTAGACCTAAAACCATAAAAACCCTAGAAGAATACCTAGGTAATACCATTCAGGACATAGGCATGGATAAAGACTTCATGACTAAAATACCAAAAGCAATGGCAACAAAAGCCATAATTGACAAATGGGATCTAATTAAACTAAAGAGCTTCTGCACAGCAAAAGAAACTATCATCAGAGTGAACCAGGCAACCTACAGAATGGGAGAAAATGTTTCAGTCTACCTATTTGACAAAGGGCTAATATCCAGAATCTACAAAGAACTTAAACAAATTTACAAGAAAAAAACCATTAAAAAGTGGGCAAATGATATGAACAGACACTTCTCAAAAGAAGACATTTATGCAGCCAACAGACACATGAATAAATGCTCATCATCACTGGTCATCAGAGAAATGCAAATCAAAACCACAATGAGATACCATCTCATGCCAGTTAGAATGGTGATCATTAAAAAGTCAGGAAACAACAGATGCCGAAGAGGATGTGGAGAAATAGGAACACTTTTACACTGTTGGTGGGACTGTAAACTAGTTCAACCATTGTGGAAGACAGTGTGGTGATTCCTCAAGGATTTAGAGCTAGAAATACCATTTGACCCAGCCATCCCATTACTGGGTATATACGGAAAGGATTATAAATCATGCTACTATAAAGACACATGCACACGTATGTTTACTGTGGCACTATTCACAATAGCAAAGACTTGGAACCAACCCAAATGTCCATCAGTGATAGACCAGATTAAGAAAATGTGGCACATATACACCATGGAATACTATGCAGCCATAAAACAAGGATGAGTTCATGTCCTTTGCAGGGACATGGTTGAAGCTGGAAACCATCATTCTGAGCAAACTGTCACAAGGACAGAAAACCAAACACCGCATGTTCTTACTCATAGGTGGGAGTTGAACAGAGAATACATGGACACAGGGTGGGGAACATCACACACTGGGGCCTGCCGGGGTTGGGAGGCCAGAGGAGGGATAGCATTAGGAGAAATACCTAATGTAAATGACCAGTTGATGGGTGCAGCAAACCAACATTGCACATGTATACCTATGTATCAAACCTGCACGTTGTACACATGTACCCTAGGACTTAAAGTATAATTAAAAAAAGAGAAATACAAAGATAAAGAAGAATATTTTTTCTTCTTTGAGTTTATTACTAAGATGACAGGTGAATCCACAAATATTCCATAATATTCTTAACTCTCCTCAAATAAAATTAGCATTCTGTATGATAATAAATCTCTTTATGTGATGATGAAAGGGACCTTTAAATAATTAGGCTAAAGCAAAGTTTTAAACATTTCTCAGTGGATAAAAAAAAGTCTTAAAAGGAATACATATTTTTGATGGCACCTATTGTTTTCTAAATTAATTACAGATATGCACATTTGGCATTAATAGCATTTTGTGCCATAACATCAACCTACTTAATTTTCCCTTATGATCTCCCAAATCATCCCTATTTATGCCACTAATGAGTTCAAATTGTATTTTTGTATTTTCTAAATACACTCTTTGCATTCCAAACTCAGTGCCTTTGCTTATGCTGTATACTCTGCTTGAAACATCACTACTTATGAATAAAAATTATACTGGTCTTTAAAGGGTCAAACCCATGTCTGTCACCTTCATGAAACTTTCTAATCTCACCGCCATTTTCACAATTGTAATGGTGCTTTGCTTGAATCTATATGCCAAGATATATTTTTGCAAAGTAAAAACATTTGTAAGGTATACACCGCTATATAAATACCAGTTGTTTTCCTTTTTTTCTCATTTCTTAAAATCTCATATATTTGATAAGTATTTTCTGTAAGTTAACAATTCTTTCTAATGGCAGAGACAGAAACATTAACCAGAATTTGCAAGAGCGTGACATAAAGGGAGCTTTCATCATCACACAATGAGATTTATTATTTCAAAGCATGCTAATTTAATTTGCTTTCTTTATGAAAGATAAAACAGAAAATAAGCAGCAACAAAAAATCAAAGCAAGGATCAAGAATTCAATCCTGGATGATTATGTGGGGATTTGAAGAATAAATAGAAATGAAATAGGTATGTGCATTAGAAATGCATAGAAATGAAACAGAGAAAGTGCATTCCAGCACATGTGAAAATATATACAAATGCACAGACTCAGGAAAAAGCATAAAGCCTTCCAAAATCAGCTAAGCATTTAGGTTCACCTAGAGTTGTAAGTGAATGAGAATATATGAGTCTAGAAAAACAGCCAATTAAAACCCAGCCTTATAAATATCTTTGAACCTAATTTGAAAAGCGTGGCTTGTCTCAAACTGGTATATCAGAAAACCCATCCTGGCAACCATATGAGGCATAAATTAGAAGTATCAGTTTGGAGAGAAGACATTCATTTAGGTCACTGAGGAATTGTAATCAATAAATACTAAGATATGTAGGTCATGGGAATGAAAAGTGGGGCAGCTCTGCTTCATATTAAGGAAGTGGAATTTTTGAATTTTGTTAGTGGCTTGATAGGAGGTATTGAGAGTTAGAGGGAAAAAATAGAATGAGTCTCAAATTTCTGGTTTTATAACCCAAGTTGCCACTTTTTGGGAGTGGTTTGATGAGGATGAGCATGTTTGATGGGGGAAATTGCTATTTCTGGCTTGTGGTATGGTGAATATAGGAGGCCTGTGGGACTCTCAAGTGAGTACACAGTTGGACACACATATCTGAGGCCAGGTGAATTCCAACGGAAGCGCCAATGGCATCTGAAATCCAGCCTGTGCCCCTAGCCCTGAGGCCTTCACCAGGGCCTAGAGCTGCCTCTATCCAGAGGAAGGGATGTCATGTACTACAGCATCCCTCCAGAGAAGAGGCCTTTTTAACATCCTTAAAAGTCTAATTTATGATAGAGGTGGGCATGCACGTCAGAGTGACTGTGGATGGAGATAAATACAGAAGCCATATACAGGTAGTCATTTTTAATGGAATATTTTTTGAAACTGTGAGTAAGGACACAGGTAAGCAGTATGGCCTTTGTGTTCAAATTCTTTTTCCTGTTTTTGCCCTCAGGCAAAACAAGTTACCCCTCTAAGGCTCAGGCTGCTCAATTAAAACTAAAGGCATAAAACACTTAGCTTGGAGTACTGTTACGAGGATTGAGAACAATACGTACACCATGCTTTCACTACAGATCCTGGTACCTAGTGAGAAACTCATGCATATAAATACTATTATTATTACTTACTACTACCATCATCTTGTATGTATTTGATAACCACACAAATGTTTTATTTTCCACCCCATTCAGGTCAGTTATACATAGATGGCATAGATTGGCTAAGGAGCTGTACTGTCTAAGCCCAAGCTTCTTTAGTCAGGCCTGCAAATTGTTTTCTTTCCCAGTCTCATGAATTCTTTCCCTACGTGTGGTGGGTAGAACAATGGACCCCTAAAGATGTTTACATCCAAATCCCTGAAATCTGTGAATATGTGACTTTATATAGCAAAAGTTACTTTGCTGAAGTGATGAAGCCAAGATTGGGAGATTACCCTAAATTGTCTGAGTGGGCCCAGTTTAATTACCAAGGTCTTTATTAGAGTGAGGGAGGAGAATTGGGGTCAAAGAGGACTGTGACAATGGGAACAGAGAGTGGAGTGATGTGGGGCCATGAATCAAGGAATGCAGGTGGCCTCTGGAAGCTGGAAAGGAGAAGCAAACAGATTCTGCCATAGAACCTCCTAGAAAGAATGCTGTCACATTTTAGATCTCTAGAGCTGTAAGACAATAAATGTGTATTGTTTTAAGCCTCTAAATTTGTGGCAGTAGGAAATAAATACATACCCCCAAATTCTCTTTCCAAATCTTGATTGAAGCAATCCCATTTTTTCTTTTTATAAGTAACCATAAATCATCACATCCTGAAATAAAGCAGGTTCTCACCCCTCTTGTTCTTATTTTGTGCACTACATCAGAATGTGAAATTACAAAAATGTCCTTGTTCATATTTCTCAAATTGTCTTCTTGTGAGCTTTGCATGAAGCCAATTATTGACTTGTAGCTTGTTTGAAATTCAGATGTCAAAGGATTTATGTCTGCTCCCATAAAATTATTTAGGACACATTCCTTTCTATTTCCAAATAATATCCCTGAATATCCCAAAGCTTTTAATGTAAATTCACAAATTAAGCTATATTCAAACTCATATGATTACCATACACATATGCACAAATACAAATACACATGAAGAAGTATCATCTAATTCCTAAAAGTTTACAGTTATCACATTTGGCTTGTCAATTAAAAATATAGGCCAGGCGCGGTGGCTTACGCCTGTAATCCTAGCACTTTGGGAGGCCAAGGTGGGTGGATCACGAGGTCAGGAGATCGAGACCATCCTGGCTAACACAGTGAAATCCCGTCTCTACTAAAAATACAAAAAATTAGCCGGGCATGGTGGCGGGCGCCTGCAGTCACAGCTACTCAGGAGGCTGAGGCAGGAGAATGGCGTAAACCCGGGAGGTGGAGCTTGCAGTGAGCTGAGACCCCGCCACTGCACTGCACACTGGGCAACAGAGTGAGACTCTGAATCCAAAAAAAAAAAAAAAAAAAAGCAAACACTACATATATACATTTTTCTAACTGGATTTAAAAAATATACACACATATTTATTTTTAATGAATCAGTTTATTTTTCACCAAATTTTGAATAAAAATCAATGCATTTTTGGTCAGATTTATAATAGCTATTGAATAACCTTTATGTGTCTAATTTGTTATCTTCCAAAATAGAAATCAAAGCTATGCAGGAATGCATCACCTTATTTAGTCACTATATAAAATACAATGTCACAGTGTTTTACATAGCATTTTTTGGAAATGTGGTAGGTAGATCCTTAAAAAAGTAAGTGAATTGTTAGACTATTGACGAAGACAGCCTTATGTCCCCCTCAGCTTGACTAAATGTTAGTTTTATTCCTGACTATAGGCCCCTAAGTTCTGTTTTCTTAGAGCATTGACTTTAGAAAACTTTCCATTGTAGATTTACTTTATCCCTTTGAGATATAAAGCCTTTTGTTAGTTTTATACCGGGAATGTGTTTCTCCAGGACCCAAGATCCCAGCCTTTTGTTAATTTTATACCAGGAATGTGTTTCTCCAGGACCCAAGATCCTTCCTTTTGACATGTATTAATCAAGAAAAATAGTGCTCATAGCTGGAATTTTCTGAGGATAGAAACCTAGCTCCCAGAAGTGCCAATTAGCAAACACAGATGGCCTAATCACATTGTCCAACCTCCTTCCTAATGTGTTCTGTTATTTTTCTATTCACTCATCCTACTGGATAAACATTCATGCCTTTTGTTTGAGTGGAGTCCTGCCTCCACCCCACCACATTTTTGTTCAGATGTCCAGTGCAATTTTGCTTTCACATCATCATTCTAGGATCTCTGTAGATTATAGAAGAATGAGATTCAGTAAGTTCAAGAGCATAGACTAGATTATTATGTGAAGCTCCCCACCATTCTATAACATAACAAGCCAATAAACCTGATCAATTAATCAATAGCCACACAATGAAAGCTCACTATACTTGCCCATGGATGGCTCAAATCCTCAAGTTTAGCTATATTATTTTAAGCAACTCTACTACTGCTAAAACACTGCTCCTATCTTCCTTTTGCTTCCTATACGAATGTACATGAATAACCCCGGGTTTTTAAGAAACAAAACAGCTGTAATAAATATAGAAAGATTTTGAATGAATAAAAAATTGTACAAGCCAGCTGGGTGTGATAGCTCATGCCTGTAATCTCAGCACTTTGGGAGGCTGAGGTGGGCAGATCACTAGGTCAAGAGATCAAGACCATCCTGGCCAACATGGTGAAAACCCGCCTCTACTAAAAATACAAAAATTAGCTGGACGTGGTGTCATGCACCTGTAGTCCCAGCTACCCCAGAGGGTGAGGCAGGAGAATCGCTTGAACCTGGGAGGTGGAGGTTGCGGTGAGCCAAGATTGTGCCACTGCACTCAAGACTCTGTCTCAAAAAAAAAAAAAGCAAGTCTATATATCTCATTGAAAGCAAGTACACTGATATTAAACATTAGGCTGTCAGATTCTTAATAAGGGGAAAATAATGAGTTAAGTCTATTGTAGACTAAAAATATGAAAAGAAAGCACATTATATTGGTAAGCTGTACTTAACACACTAGAAATAACCAGTTTATTATATTCAGTAAATAGATCTGAATAATTATTTCACTTATTGAAGGTTTTTAACATAGAATCCTAAGAGACAAGGTATTTCCCATAGAGGCAAAGAGTGAATAATGCACTTCAATCAATCTCTTAATTCATCTTTTCCAAAGGATGGAATCATGATGTATCGTGAATAAATAAAGGGTGGCTTTTCTTTCTTCCAATTCCTAAATATTGATATAAAAATACATGCCTTGGAGGATTATTCCAAACAATCTCAATTAATTTGAACAATCTAAAATACTTTGAATGTTTACTACAGATTTAAGGGAAAAAAAAAAACCTAGTATAAAATTCCTGAGAGGGAAAAAGTCCATGAGGAAGTAGCCTGGTACAATGAAAAACAAGCAAAAACAGTATAGCCTAAGAAATAGAGATCCAGGTCTAATATGTAAATGCTGTGTGTCCTTATAAAAAGTTATTTACCTTCTGTGAGCCACACTTTTTCTGTTCTGTAAAGGAAATATAGTAATATCTTATGTGATTGTTGAAACACTAAATGGGATAACAAATGTATAATACCTAGCATGTTGCTTACATGGAAACTGAGACTCAAGAGTCCTTCCATATTTGAGGTCACATAGTTTTTCCCTATAATTTCTCTTCATTAGTCAATTTCTGCTGTTTACACACACAGAAAATGCCTTCCAGTATTTGAGGACACCTTAAGTGTACAAATACACTGACAAGTATTCTCTTCTTCAAGCTGAACCTTTTCAGTTTCTTCAAAATTCTAGCTGTTTCAGGGTGTGCAGATCATAAACCATCTTGGTTGCACTTTCTCATTTTATTTATTGCCTTCAAAGTACAGGAACCAGAAAAGGAAGTCCCCTTCAGCCATAATCAGATCAGTTGATAAGGATCTTACCCTCACTTGTTTAGAAGAATACACTTCTACCTAGAGCTGTCTGTGATTATATTATTGATTTGGAGGACTTTGTCACTCAAGAGGACTCCAACTGAACTGGCAGGCAACCAGAATCCTCTAGGCTTTTTGAAACAGGTTGCTTCCTTTCATTTATTTGTTTTTTTATATTATCACATACATATACGACACAATTTTACTTATTTTTAAACTCATATCTGATGGGCTTCCCTTTGTGGGTAACCCGACCTTTGTCTCTGGCTGCCCTTAACATTTTTTCCTTCATTTCAACTTTGGTGAATCTGACAATTATGTGTCTTGGAGTTGCTCTTCTTGAGGGTATCTCTGTAGCATTCTCTGTATTTCCTGAACTTGAATGTTGGCCTGCCTTGCTAGATTGGGGAAGTTCTCCTGGATAATATCCTGCAGAGTGTTTTCCAACTTGGTTCCATTCTCCCCATCACTTTGAGGTACACCAGTCAGACGTAGATTTGGTCTTTTCACATAGTCCCACATTTCTTGGAGGCTTTGTTCATTTCTTCTTATTCTTTTTTCTCTAAACTTCCCTTCTCGCTTCATTTCATTCATTTCATCTTCCATCCCTGGTACCCTTTCTTCCAGTTGATCACATTGGCTGCTGAGGCTTCTGCATTCTTCACGTAGTTATCGAGCCTTGGCTTTCAGCCCCATCAGCTCCTTTAAGCACTTCTCTGTATTGGTTATTCTAGTTATACATTCGTCTAAATTTTTTTCAAAGTTTTCAACTTCTTTGGCTTTGGTTTGAATTTCCTCCTGTAACTTGGAGTAATTTGATCGTCTGAAGCCTTCTTCTCTCAATTCGTCAAAGTCATTCTCCATCCAGCTTTGTTCCGTTGCTGGTGAGGAACTGCGTTCCTTTGGAGGAGGAGAGGCACTCTGCTTTTTGGAGTTTCCAGTTTTCTGCTTTGTTTTTTCCCCATCTTTGTGGTTTTCTCTACTTTTGGTCTTTGATGATGGTGTTGTACAGATGGGTTTTTGGTGTGGATGTCCTTTCTGTTTGTTAGTTTTCTTTCTAACAGACAGGACCCTCAGCTGCAGGTCTGTTGGAGTTTGCTAGAAGTCCACTCCAGACCCTGTTTGCCTGGGTACCAGCAGCGGTGGCTGCAGAACAGCAGATTTTCGTGAACCGCGAATGCTGCTGTCTGATTGTTCCTCTGGTAGTTTTGTCTCAGAGGAGTACCCGGCCGTGTGAGGTGTCAGTCTGCCCCTACTGGGGGGTGCCTCCCAGTTAGGCTGCTTGGGGGTCAGGGATCAGGGACCCACTTGAGGAGGCAGTCTGCCCGTTCTCAAATGTCCGGCTGCGTGCTGGGAGAACCACTGCTCTCTTCCAAGCTGTCAGACAGGGACATTTAAGTCTGCAGAGGTTACTGCTGTCTTTTTGTCTGTCTGTGCCCTACCCCAGAGGTGAAGCCTACAGAAGCAGGCAGGGCTCCTTGAGCTGTGGTGGGCTCTACCCAGTTCGAGCTTCCCGGCTGCTTTGTTTACCTAAGCAAGCCTGGGCAATGACGGGCACCCCTCCCCGAGCCGTGCTGCCGCCTTGCAGTTTGATCTCAGATTGCTGTGCTAGCAATCAGCGAGACTCCGTGGGCGTAGGACCCTCCAAGCCAGGTGCGCCGCCATTGCCCAGGGATATAATCTCCTGGTGCGCCGTTTTTTAAGCCCGTCGGAAAAGCGCAGTATTGGGATGGGAGTGACCCGATTTTCCAGGTGCCGTCTGTCACCCCTTTCTTTGACTAGGAAAGGGAACTCCCTGACCCCTTGTGCTTCCTGAGGGAGGCAATGCCTCGCCCTGCTTTGGCTCCCACACGGTGCACTGCACCCGCTGTCCGGCGCCCACTGTCTGGCAAAAAATTAATGAATCCAGGAGCTGGTTTTTTGAAAGGATCAACAAAATTGATAGACTGCTAGCAAGACTAATAAGAAAAGAGAGAAGAATCAAATAGATGCAATAAAAAATGATAAAGGGGATATCACCACTGATCCCACAGAAATACAAACTACCATCAGAGACTACCATGCAAATAAACTAGAAAACCTAGAAGAAATTAAGAAATTCCTGGACACATACATCCTCCCAAGACTAAACCAGGAAGAAGTTGACTCTTTGAATAGACCAATAACAAGCTCTGAAATTGTGGCAATAATCAATAGCTTACCAACCAAAAAGAGTCCAGGACCAGATGGAGTCACAGCCGAATTCTACCAGAGGTACAAGGAGGAACTGGTACCATTCCTTCTGAAACTATTCCAATCAATAGAAAAAGAGGGAATCCTCCCTAACTCATTTTATGAGGCCAGCATCATCCTGATACCAAAGCCGGGCAAAGACACAACAAAAAAGAGAATTTTAGACCAATATCCTTGATGAACATTGATGCGAAAATCCTCAATAAAATACTGGCAAACCGAATCCAGCAGCACATCAAAAAGCTTATCCACCATGATCAAGTGGGCTTCATCCCTGGGATGCAAGGCTGGTTCAATATACGCAAATCAATAAATGTAATCCAGCATATAAACAGAACCAAAGACAAAAACCACATGATTATCTCAATAGATGCAGAAAAGGCCTTTGACAAAATTCAACAATGCTTCATGCTAAAAAACTCTCAAGAAATTAGGTATTGATGGGACGTATCTCAAAATAATAAGAGCTATCTATGACAAACCCACAGCCAATATCATACAGAATGGGCAAAAACTGGAAGCATTCCCTTTGAAAACTGGCACAAGACAGGGATGCCCTCTCTCACCACTCCTATTCAACATAGTGTTGGAAGTTCTGGCCAGGGCAATCAGGCAGGAGAAGGAAATCAAGGGTATTCAATTAGGAAAAGAGGAAGTCAAATTGTCCCTGTTTGCAGATGACATGATTGTATTTCTAGAAAACCCCATTGTCTCACCCCAAAATCTCCTTAAGCTGATAAGCAACTTCAGCAAAGTCTTAGGATGCAAAATCAATGTACAAAAATCACAAGCATTCTTATACACCAATAACAGACAGAGAGCCAAATCATGAGTGAACTCCCATTCACAATTGCTTCAAAGAGAATAAAATACTTAGGAATCCAACTTACAAGGGATGTGAAGGATCTCTTCAAGGAGAACTACAAACCACTGCTCAATGAAATAAAAGAGGACACAAACAAGTGGAAGAACATTCCATGCTCATGGATAGGAAGAATCAATATTGTGAAAATGGCCATACTACTCAAGGTAATTTATAGATTCAATGCCATCCACATCAAGCTACCAATTACTTTCTTCACAGAATTGGGAAAAACTACTTTAAAGTTCATATGGAACCAAAAAAGAGCCTGCATCGCCAAGTCAATCCTAAGCCAAAAGAACAAAGCTGGAGGCATCACGCTACCTGACTTCAAACTATACTACAAGGCTACAGTAACCAAAACAGCGTGGTACTGGTACCAAAACAGAGATATAGATCAATGGAAGAGAACAGAGCCTTCAGAAATAATGCCGCATATCTACAACTATCTCATCTTTGACAAATCTGAGAAAAACAAGCAATGGGGAAAGGATTCCCTATTTAATAAATGGTGCTGGGAAAACTGGCTAGCCATATGGAGAAAGCTGAAACTGGATCCCTTCCTTACACCTTATACAAAAATTAATTCAAGATGGATTAAAGACTTAAACGTTAGACCTAAAACCATAAAAACCCTGGAAGAAAACCTAGGCATTACCATTCAGGACATAGGCATGGGCAAGGACTTCATGTCTAAAACACCAAAAGCAATGGCAACAAAAGCCAAAATTGACAAATACGATCTAATTAAACTCAAGAGCTTCTGCACAGCAAAAGAAACTACCATCAGAGTGAACAGGCAACCTACAAAATCGGAGAAAATTTTCGCAACCTACTCATCTGAAAAAGGGCTAATATCCAGAATCTACAATGAACTCAAACAAATTTACAAGAAAAAAACAACCCCATCAAAAAGTGGGCAAAGGACATGAACAGACACTTCTCAAAATAAGACATTTATGCAGCCAAAAAAACACATGAAAAAATGCTCACCATCACTGGCCATCAGAGAAATGCAAATCAAAACCACAATGAGATACCATCTCACACCAGTTAGAATGGCAATCATTAAAAAGTCAGGAAACAACAGGTGCTGGGGAGGATGTGGAAAAATAGGAACACTTTTACACTGTTGGTAGGACTGTAAACTAGTTCAACCCTTGTGGAAGTCAGTGTGGCGATTCCTCAGGGATCTAGAATTAGAAATACCATTTGACCCAGCCATCCCATTACTGGGTATATACCCAAAGGACTATAAATCATGTTGCTATAATGACACATGCACATGTATGTTTATTGCGGCACTATTCACAATAGCAAAGACTTGGAACCAACCCAAATGTCCAACAATGATAGACTGGATTAAGAAAATGTGGCACATATACACCATGGAATATTATGCAACCATAAAAAATGATGAGTTCATGTCCTTTGTAGGGACATGGATGAAATTGGAAATCATCATTCTCAGTAAACTATTGCGAGAACAAAAAGCCAAACACCGCATGTTCTCACTCATAGGTGGAAATTGAACAATGAGAACACATGGACACAGGAAGGGGAACATCACACTCGGTACTGTTGTGGGGTGGGGGTAGGAGGTAGGGTTAGCTTTAGGAGATATAACTAATGCTAAATGACGAGTTAATGGGTGCAGCACACCAGCATGGCACATGTATACATATGTAACTAACCTGCACATTGTGTACATGTACTCTAAAACTTAAAGTATAATAAAATAAAATTAAAAATAAAAAATAAATTAAAAAACTAAAATAAAAAAATAAACTCATTTCTACAGAGGAAATAGTTTTATCATCTTCCAAGCTCATGAAACTTTTGATGAAAACATTAAGAAAAGCAAACTCAAAAGGAGAAACTGCATACGATCTTATATAATGCTTATATTCAAGTATTGAATGATGTGTAAGATGAAACATACAATGATATAATCTTCTACCAAGCTGAAGTATTTCAGATACATGCTTCATTCTAGGCACTACTGCAATCTGTATCTACAGAACAAAATAAACAAATATCTTTGAGCATCTATTAAAATTTATTTGTATTATATATTATTAAAATGTATATATGATTAAATATACTTACTATATAATTAAAATATATATGATTGAAATAGAAAAAAACATTTAAATGTAAAATTAATAATGTGAGATTTACCATTAGAAATAAGTGTGCTTTTCTAAGCAATTGATTTAGAAATAATTATGTTTTAGAATAATTTTTTAGTCACAAAATCCAGATAAAATTGCTGCTAATTTGTGCAATCACTGGGTTCTTATTGAGGGTTAGGGTTTCAGACTCCTTTTCGCATTTATTTTTTCTATTATTTAATATTTATGTAATAATATCTTGCTACTATTGCTATTATAATGCAGTGTAACATGAACGCTACCATGTATAAGTGCAAAATACTAAAGGGCCGCTACTACCAATTGAAAAAAAATCAAGGCTACATAATTGAGACATGCAAATGAACTGAGTTTTTTTGTTTGTTTATTTGTTTTTAGAAGAAGTGTTTTTGTTTACATAAGTATTCCTAATTCTCAAAGACGTGACGTGGAACCAGACTTATTTTATATCCAGTATCTTAGAAAATACAAAGCAACATGCCGGTTTTGTTAGCACTTTTACTCTGGAGTTGGAGTGATTAGGTTCAAAACTTAGCTTAAGCTTTGCCAGCCATGTTATCCTAGGCAAGTGATTAAATTACTCTGTGTGTCAATGTTCTATTTGGTACAATTTGAACTAGAGTAATAACTCTACTGCATGATTGTTTTGAGTAGTAATAGCTGTATATTACTCTGTAGAGTCTTTAAAATAAAAAAATCTATTATTGTTACTATGAAGAAAATAAATCTTCACGTATAGGGATATCCTTCTTATGCCCACAACTGACCATTCTATAGCAGTAATTTATAAAGATCAAATTGGTCTCTGGCAGTTGTTCTTGGGTATGTGAAAACAAAGAGTCATCAATGTCAGAACAGGTCCATGGTGATTTCTGCCCTGTAAGAGCCCCGGAAGTCAAGAAGCTGTGGCACTGTCTATGCCATATAGAATCTCTAACCAGAGGCCGAAATCATCTGCATTCACTTGGACTCCACAACAATAGTGATTCATTTTGGAACCAGACTACAATGTGTACCATTCATAAGTAAAACAGGTATAGGCAAGACAGACAGGTTTATATCTACTACTTTTACCTCAAGTAGGAAAACTCCCTCAGAGATCCCCAAGAGTGGATTACCATTCTAAAGTATCATATCTTGCCTGTATATCTTGCCATTTGTATGACACTATTTGTAGATATACTCAACATACCATTTCATTAGATCATGATGATAAATAAGTCTGTGAATTTGACAATGGGAGAATTATCCCATCTTGTGGAAAAAGAAATTGAGGTTCACAAATAACTCACCTAGGAAAATACAGTAGGTAAGTGGCAGAAGTACATGTTGACATCTTCCTAAATGAATTCTGAAGTTAGTAGAATATTTATTACACATGAAGGGAGGAAGTAATTTCACTTATTAAATGCCATCGGTTCAGTGGGACATGGACACTATTGAACCTTGATGAGATGAATGTTGAAATGCTGATTGTGTCAAAAAATTAGAAGAATAGAAGCATGACTAAAATAGAAATTCTGTGTACTAATAATCAGACTGCAAATCATAATGCTTTAACTTCACAGGTGTACACTAATTTGGCCATTTTCAAACATCATTTCAATATATGTTGACTTACTAATTTTTCCAAAAATCAAAGGTAGCTTTGAGAAGCCACTTCTGAAAATGTGTGCACTAGTAAGCTGATTGACCTTTTGGGATTTTAAATAATACATAATTGATTTTGTCGTTGTACTAAATGTATTCGTTAAGGAGATTGGAAGGCATGCTTATTATGTAGAAATAGAGCTTTATTCATTTGTTTTTTAAATTTTTTTTGAGTTGAAGTTTTGCTCTTGTTGCCCCAGGCTGGAGTGCAATGGTACGATCTCAGCTCACTGCAACCTCTGCCTCCTGGGTTCAAGCAATTCTCCTGCCTCAGCCTGCCTAGTAGCTGGAATTACAGGCACCTGCCACCATGCCCAGCTAATTTTTGTATTTTTAGTAGAGACAGGGTTTCACCATGTTGGCCAGGCTGGTTTTGAACTCCTGACCTTAGGTGATCCACCCACCTTGGCCTCCCAAAGTTCTTGATTTAATTTTTTAAAAATCACTTTGATTCCAAAACAATGGTGATTCATTTGGGAACCAAAAGACAATGTGTGCCATTAATGCATTTTTTAAAAGTGCGTATAGACCATGCAAACAGGTTTATACCTACTTCTACCACTCCAGAGAAAACTCATGTGTTATTGCTGATAGAATGAGTGGATATGGGAGTTGGAAATGGATACTCTAAAGAAATCCTAACATAGGATGTTCCTGAGACAGTAAAGTGGAACAAGTAGCAAGACAAACTAAGACAAATTTAACCCAGTTCATATTTTCTTCAAGGCTAGGGATGCGGGTGGGGGGGGTGTGTGTGTATGAACTTATTTTGAATTTAGGCTTCTGTTCCATTTCTTTGTGGTTTTTTTTTTTGCTACTACATTGAGTCAATGAACCATATGGCTATTCCTTTCTCATCTAGAAGAAATACATTCTTCTTCTCACTAGAGTTAAAATAATAAAGGAAAAGAAAACAGATCCACATCCTTGTGTGTGCTGTTGCACAGCTGCGGTTTATGCTGATGGTCTATCTTGAGGCTACAGTTAGCATTTTTAGTGGATGTATTCTGCTCTGAGCAACAAAAGGCAATTATACTCTTTTACTCAGAAAATCACTCACTTATTACACTATAATTAACACAGAGATGCTGGTGGAAAGGTGCAACTTGAGCAATCAACAGCAAGTGGTTTATATTATATATACGTTATATTTATATTTATATATAATATATATATTCTATATATATAATTTCTCTAATATTTTTATGTATGTATGAGAAATTGTATTTTCCTTATTGTTAATTTTACTCTGCTGGACATTTTGATGTTTTAGACATTCATTTGAAAGTGAATCTCTTTGGTTTAAGCAACCTTCAAAAAATTAACCATACACTATTATAATCACCATCTTTAATCTAGATTAGCATTTCATAAATTGTGGGCAGATATAAGAGAATGCTAATTGTTTGTGATGTTTTTGAGAAAAACAGACCCTAAAATACAGTTCTGTAATCAAATAAATAAACGTTAAATGGAAAGGGAATGACCTTGGGGATGGGAATTGATATTTTAAAAACTATTATGGGTTAATGCCTACTTCAAACCTCCCTGGTGGTGGAAGGAAGCAGTGGGGATTTTGTATGTGGCATATTTCTTAATTTTGCCAAAGAAATCACCTCCTGCTTCAGAAAAAAAATGAGGTAGGATCTTATTTGTATCACTTACTAGGCATAAAATAGATGAAAGTTGTGACTATAAGGCTGTTACCACTTCTGTAAAATGTATGTGTGTGGAAGTCATTTGAGCTAAGTATGCAAAGATCTGGCATTTAGTTGTAAAAGGAAAATAAAACCTCAGGACCCCAAACTCACTATGTCAAAGGGAAAAGTTAAGCTTGTCAACTGAGTCATGCAAAAGCTGCCTTCTGTTTGTCCCCTGACAGTTGTAATTCACATACTTACCTTATCTTGTATAAAATGTAGATTTACTGAGTGTAACATGAATGTACAGTTGACCCCCACTCATTCTTTTTACATCTAAATTATAGATACACTGATGACCAATAACAGACACATAAGAATGTAACCACTTGCTTCATTGCCTACCTTCTCTCATATTTCCATCCTTTTTCTTCCCTTCCTACTTGCGCTTTCCCTTTAAATATTGAAGTTGCAAAATTCTCTTTGGAAAAAACACAGTACACGGATCCTACTGGGACTCATGTTTCTTTTTTCCCAAACATATCCTCAACCTTGTTAAAATAAACCTCTAAATCATTTGAGATCTGTCTACCTCAGTCACCTTTTGGTTTACATAGCATAGTGGTATGGATATTTAAATAATATATGAGACCATTTTTAAATAAAATACTTTTGAAGAAATAGCATATTTTCTCTTGATAGCATTACTTTTAAATGCAATCCAACACATAGGTAAAATTAAGTAATTGCAAACTTGGATAAATAATACTATTGTATAAAGGTTACTTTTCCTTTAAGGAGAATCTTTTTAAAAACCTTAGTACTTTTGAATTCATCATAGCCCAAACATCATCATAGCATGGTCATAGCATGGTCATCAATAAGAAAGCAAAAGTAGCCTTAATTATAATTAAAATTTTTATCTCTAATATTCTGATTGTACACTTATGAATTGCATATTTTGTATTTTGTTTCTGAATAATCTTTTATTGTAGTTATTTTTCTTAAAAAAGGGATATAGCTTTGTTTAGAGTTCATAATTAGGAAGAGAGTTTTCAGAGTTCAAACAAATTTCATACTATGTGTTATGCAGCCAGAAGTAAATTCTTCTTCAGGTTACCCATTTTAATCAATTTTACTTAGCCCCAGGCATAGAAAACTAAACGGAAATGCAAGTTTAATTGTTTTTGTACCTCTCTTCCCTTAGACTGAATAGAGTTTTCTTTGTAAGTGTTTTCTCCCATCATTAAGCATTTCTAAGCATTTTCTTGGACTCTTAAAAGTGTCCTGTGGCCTTTCCTTATAACTGGAGAATGGGAGATTATAATTCTAGTGAAAATTGGAGTTCTCCTAAAGACTACTGTTTGCATTTTGTTTTGTTTTGTTTGAATCTGCTATTTAGGTGGCTCTTATAACAGGCAATGTAGGTAAGAGAGGCAGTTTTTTAACAACAGAAAAATTATTTCGCATTCATCATTTGGTCTGTTGCCCTAGGTTACCAAATATTGTACTGTTGCTCTAAAATAAATAACTCATGGTACCCAGCAAGAGCAATAGTGAAGGTATTCAATCAGTACATCATTACAAAAGATATATATTCTTGTTCACATGCACATGTAAAAACAAAGTCCCAGGAAAGCAATTGGGTTCTTGCTAAAACTTTAACATCTACAGTTAGCATATACTGCAATATCTGAAAATTTTATGTTTCTATTAAAGTATAGGTAGGCACATTATTTTAATAATTCTTCTAAAAATATAATGTCTGAAGTAAAGCAATTAAAGTGTCTCATTTGGATTTAATATTTAATATAACTAACCTAAATTTTAAAATGACATTAATCCTTCTTTTGAGTGTAATATTATCATTTCCTTTATGCAATTTTACAGTTTTTATAGAAGAAGTGGTATGTTGAGGTAGAAATAAAAACTAACAAAATATGTATACACTTTTGGAATTAAAACTGCTTTCCATTGATTAAATATGTATTTTTATGGTAAGATAGGAGGAAGCATCTAAGAAAATTTTTTAAAATAAAACAATTGGGTAATTTATGACTTCTTAAATATGTATTGCAAAGTTGATTTCAGAAGAAACCTTGGGCTTCCTATTCTTATTAATAGTTTTGTCATAAGCATCCAGGGAATTTGAGGGTCCAAAATTCTCTTCCAAGTAACTGCCACCACCAAAACAATTCGTCTAGGGTCTGAAAACATAAGGAGAGAAGAAAACCTAAATTTTGGTTGCTCGTAGAATGTGTAACCAGGTAGTGATGATGACAAATACAACAACAAAAATAATGTGGGCCACATTTTACTAAGCTTCATATGTTTTAGTCTAGCAATTCTCAAATGTTAGCATAAGTCAGAATCAAGTTGAGGACTTGCTAAAACCCAAGCTGTTAGCCTCCACCCTGCTGATCACCCCACTGATTCAGTAGGTCCAGGTTGTGATCTGAGAATATACATTACTAGCAAGTTCCCAAGTGATATTTATGGTGCTGGATAAGTTACTACACTTTGAAGACCTTTAACCTACAAAACAATTTTTATGAGGCAAACAATATTACTCCTGCTTTACAGAATCTGAAGAAGAATCTGAGCCTCAGAGTTATTAGGTTGATGCAAACGTAATTGCGGTGTCTGTCATTAAAAGTAATGGCAGGCACTGCAGTTATGTTTGCATCAACCCAAATATTAATAAGTACAGTCCAAAGTCACCCTGTGGTTTAAGTACAGGACCCTATTACTCTTAATTCCAAAATCATAGCCATTGAATTTAGAAAAGGTCACTGGCATTAAAGTATCTGAAAGTCAGTAAAAACCTTGCTCTGAAAAATCTGAAATGCAGTATTTGATATATCTTGTTCCTTCTGTCATGCAATGGAATGGAACGTTGACTATCTATTTAATCTGACCAATGTGAATAATGCCAACTCTCTTTAAGTTGAAAATGACTTTATTCTTAACAGCTTGTCGAGGAAAATTAGCCAAGCAATTTCATTTCATAATTTCACTTTGAGCTATATTATTACAGGAAAGGTTGAGATTAACCATTAGGTCTGTAAGAAAAATACCTCTGGCAGTGCATTGCTTAGCTTAGCTGCTTGGATGAGAAAACACTATGAAACTTCCCTAAGGCTTTCAGCCAGGTCATGGTTGTTTAGCACACACTTGACAAAGGCAGAAATGATATGTACCACATTGTAAACTCAGACAATAATTAGGGGAAAGGAGCACAGGTGAAAGAGGTTTCGACATATGTGAAGCAAGGGAATAGAAAATCAGGAACAGGCAAAGTGTATCCAAGATATTCAACCCTGGAAAACCTAGAACGGAGAGTTATTCCTAATAACATACAGGTTGACAGTCAGGAATTCCAATAGAAAGTGTTTTTAAGGTAGCAACAGCAAGAAGTGGGAACCTGCTAAGTGTAAGCTTCTTTGACCTATAAGATCACTGGTAATTTATGTGGCCTGACTTTGAGTATAGTTGGGTAAAAAGTAATAAATTATAACTGGGCTCTGGCTGGATATGTTGGGTTGGTTTGTTTGTTTTTTGAGAGACCATCTATGAAAGAGAGAACCCATATATATTCAAACCTGTATCCTCGAAAGTATCACATTGTTTGATACATGGTAAGGGGTCAGATGTATTTTTTTTTTCTTTTGAGTGGAAGAATGGATGTTTAGATAGAGGTGTGCATACAAAGATAGATAAATGAGTGAAAAATGTATAAACCTAAATTGAGAGTTAGGATTTTCCAAAGCATGAGTTGAAGGCAGTTTAAAAATAGTTTGATTTCAAACAAATGGAAACAGTCTTAGGGAGATACAAAGTTTATCTGTGAACTAGTAGTGTCACTTTGGGAACATCTTTGTACTTTGAGATATTTGAGATATTGAGACAAAATTATCTCTGAGTAAGAGAAAGATATACTTTAGTTATATTTAAATATTTTGCAATTTAATACCTACAGGCATAATAAATTGTTACTGTCAATCACCATAGATTCTGATTTTAAAATAAATAATTTCAATGTAATTATATTTAAGATTGTGCAGTTAGAATGACCTGTGATTATAGCTGAGCTGAATTTTCTAATTCAATTAGTTGTTGAATAAATTTTTTTACTCTGTAACCTCGTATATGAAAGACCACATTTTACAGCCTTTAACAAAAGTCTTTATGAAATAAATTATTAAATTGGAAATGAATTAATTGAAATTACAACAATCCACTTGTTCTATAAAACTCGAGCATGAAATATTTTACCAAATTTGTGATGGCCTTTAACAAATTAAAAATTATCTCCTAGCTTAATACACTAAAGGATATATAAAGAATATAGCTATGTAGACTTAAATACTCAACACACAGGCAAAACAAAGTATGATCTCTCTGTGAAAGGTCTAAACCCTGATTTTTAAAATACTTGATAATTTGAAAACCTGTTCAGTTTTTAGATATTTTAAACATTTCATATTATGTATCTAGTGAGACATAATCACATAATTTCATGAAGTTTCCTGCTTTTTCTTAAGTAATAATTCTCTATTTCTAAGTGAACCATGAAGGCTTTAGCTGTTACTTACTCAAGTTGGTTATTATTGTCACACAGCCATCGCTGAAATTTATAAATTCCAAAATAAAGTTAGATACATGATCCTAAGCTTCATGCTACCCAGACATTTACCACCTCCACAGACACTGGCTCTGCTTCTTGAGGAGAGAGGGAATATAATATTTGGCCCTGTATTTATGTTAGTATAGGCCAAAATTTTTTGTTGAAAGGTGAATAAACTATTGGATGGTAGGTTAATAAGTGCTCTTCACAAAAAAGTGCATGGGTGATATTATCACTCGTGCATTCAACCTAATACTAAAGTATTAGATTCAAAGAAAACTTTCCTCAAAACAATATAGTTTAGAAAAAAATAGTATTGGCAGCTCCAAACTTCCAGCCTTCCAGAGAAACATCAAAAATGTGCAGAAACCGCCAGAACAAATTTGTCAGGACTCTGGAAATAGGCAAAGGTTTACCTATTGATAAACCTTTGAACCAAGTGAACAATAAATAAAAAGATAACGAAAAAAGTAGTAGGAAAACTTTGGGCCATTTTTGCTTGCGCTTTCCTTACTCGCTCCCTGCACCCTGACATTCTTGAAGACGACAGCCTGTGTTCTCAACACAGGACCATTATTATTCCAAGTTCTGGAGAGAACAGAGCAGATCTCATTTACAATCATTACGTGTGTCTATTCAAACTTCTCAGAGGACTGCTTGAAGGACTGACACAAGGTGATTGTCTCTGTTTTGCCTGTCTTAGATCTCAGGTCAGAGAAGCAGTGGGCATTGCTGTAAAATGTTGTAAGGCAAATGAAAAATGTGCAGTGGCCTGGGGCAAAAAAATTACACCTGAGACATAAAATGTCCTATGGCCTTGGGGAAAGAGCTAGGGAGAGTGTTTATTTGGGAAATTAGGGCATTCAGAATACTGTGTATACTGAGCAATTTACAAATTCCAGGGTGTACTGAAGAATGCAAAAAGCTACACATGCCCAAGGCAGAATATATTCTCAGAAAAATCATGGGAAATTCCTAAGCTTTCACAAAAATAAAATTAAAATGAAAGTTTACTCCTACATTTTATCTAAAAGTTTTATGTTTTGAGATATTTTATTTAGATCTATGATCTTTTTAAACTCTATTTTTTTATATGGTGTGAGGTAAGGGTCTATTGTTAAATTGAAAATTTCTTAATTTGTTCAAATTAGATGATTGCCATTCCATCATATCTTAGAGTGAACATTAGCAAAATCAAAATCAATACATTTATACTTCCTTCCAATTACATTTTCTCCAATTCCATCTTTTTTGTTTAAGTATACCACCATCCTCATTCTGCCTGATTATAAGATGGAGTCTTGATTGTCTCTCTTCTCATTATTCTAATTCAATTTATTACCAAATTATATGGAATTTATTGGCAACATATCATTGGAACTCTTCTTTCCTCAGAATTCATGGTACTCTGGTACTCTTTCAAGTCAGAACTCCAACAACAGTTTTTCTGTGAACCACTGCAAGAATTTACTATTACTGCCAAATTTACTTATATTGTACACTGGTAACAGCTACTAAAATTCCAGACTTACAGCCTTTCAATATCTGTAAATTACAAACATGTTTTCCTGGTATTCACTGTTCTTCTGATTTCAACTTTTCTGTTTTGCTCTTGCCTCTCATCTTACCAAGCTGAATACCTCCCCCGATTTTCCTGATAATATTAACTACTACACTGCCATAACTTGGATCCTTCATTTACATGGATTACTTCCTATTATTATGATACTCCTTTCTATAATCTCTAACACAGATGACAGCTCTTCACCGAAAATTTTTCAGATCATTTTGGCTGGAAGGTCTCAATGTTATTTTTTCAGCTAGATTTTCTGCCCTTTATTATCTGGTCTTTTCTTGTGGCACTCATCAGTTTATGCCATGCCATAAAGAGCAACTGCTTTTATAGGCTTTGTGCCATTTACCATAGCACAAAGTCCTTCAGAGTAAAATCTACATATCTTATTTGCACCCCAGGTTTTCTATTTTTAAATAGTGAATTTGCTACTAAACACACACTGTGTATTAGGTAAAGTCCAATTCCGTGCTCAGAAAATAAATATATTGTTCCTCACAGATATGAAAGGACCAAAGAAATGACTTCACCATTTCAGTCTATCAGAAAAATATAGTCTGCAGAGAGGACACCCTTTCAAAGTTATTGCTCCTTATACAGTGAATGTATGCTTCAATCATTTTGTCTACTTTCTCTACATTTATTAAATTTAATATATGGATGTGGGGTGGAACCACCTTTAAACTAATAATGGTTTAACAAAAATGAAGATCTATATGTCATCAGCTGGATATGAAAGGGGAGACCCATGGATGCTCTTATGATAAAAGTCAGTTACAATAATGGTTTTATTATTCTAATGTTGTGGGAGTTAAGGGATGGGAGAGACCAATGGGTAGAACAAGAGGATTTTATTTAGGTGGCCACCAGCCCAGCAGATCAATGTCCAAAGGCTGAGCCCTGAACAAAGACAGGGCTTGACATTTATACATGCAACCAAAGGGAGTTGGTCAGTTAGTGGCGCAAAACCTGTAAGGCTGGTAAGCAAGCTTACAGAAGCAGAACAAAGGCAGTTTATCAAACAGTGACAGGTTTTACAACTCCAGCCAGGTGTTGCAACTCAGGCATATCTTGTGACCTTTGCAGTGCTGCACAGAAGGGAAAAACAGGAACTCACAAAACTTGCAAAGATAATTGTGAGAATATTAAGGGGGGAAGGGAGAAGCTGAAAGAGAAAAACTTGTTTTTCCCAACCTTGCTCCAGGATGGGAGGGAGAGACTCTGGAGCCCATCCCTGCTGGGCCCCAGCTCTGCAGATAATGCTGTCAAAGCCTCGACAGAGACCTGCTCTTCCTGGGTCTTGGAGTGAGTCAGTCTAGTACAGGAAAATTTGTTTTTCTTTTTACATCTTCTGTTTCACTAACACTGGAACCAACTTAATTTAGATCAAAATCTACATCTCTGATTTAGTCCACAAGACCAAATAGGATCTGTTCCTTCCTATTCCTCCAATCTCATTTTTCCTGAATGTACTTTGCTCAGTTTGAAATAGTGCCAGTCACTATTCTTTTATGTCTCTGCTTAAATAACCATGATTATGTTATCTAAATAGAACCTTTATGCACTCTTTTCTCTATATTCAGTTTCTAAACATTACTTACATTATATTGCATATTTATTCTTAAATTATCAGCCTCTCTCTGTAGTGTAACTCCCTACATTACTAGGGAAAGTATGTTTTGTCTAGAACAATACCTGCCATGTGATCCTCTTCAACACATTTGTTTAATAACTGAGTGGAAGCTGATGACCTTGCTGTAAATGGTCCCTTGACTGTATGCCAGAGTGATTTTAGTTCATGCAAACCCAGCATGACATCAATTCAGGAAGTCAGTGATTACAGAAAACTATGAAAATATCCCTTAAAATAAGTTATAAATAAGAAAAAAGAATCATCAAGGCACATGCTCCCTGGAGGGAACCAAACCCTAAAACATTCTCAAAGATGACAAAGTCTTCAAAAACCTGACTAATTAAATTGAAACTGTGCTGTGGCTGTTGTTAAGAGAGATTAACCAAAGATTAAGGCAGAAAATTTTCTCTCACCAGAGTCTTTGAAAGACAAAATAATAGAAAAACTTAAGTAAAAATGTTAGAGGGACAGAAATCTAAGGAGAATAGCAATAACATGAAGAGAAAGTGCAAAGAGAAAGGGTTGCGTTGTTCTCATCAAATTATTGCTCAGAGTTGTCAGACACTTCTTATTATCTTAATGTAATGTATCTTCTTTTCCATGGATTTTCATCTCCATTGTATAATGTACCTTGAGCCTGAATTAGGCATTTTTAGCTAAAGCAGTAACATTCAGAGAAAAAGATAGATTTGAGGTTTACCAGAGTCATGTACACCCTGGCAGTACTCCAAGACATCCATAAATCATTAGGACAGAATCTCTGCCTTCAGAGTCCAAGGCTTAGGCCCAGTAAGGGGAAGTGGGGGCCAGGCGTGGTGGCTCACGCCTGTAATCCTAGCACTTTGGGAGGCTGAGGCAGGTGGATCACCTGAGGTAAAGAGTTCAAGACCAGCCTGGCCAACATGGTGAAACCCTGTCTCTACCAAAATACAAAAATTAGCCAGGCATGATGGCGGGTGCCTGTAATCCCAGCTACTCGGGAGGCTGAGATGGGAGAATTGCTTGAACCCAGGAGATGGTGGTTGTGGTGAGCCGAGATCACACCACTGCACTCCAGCCTGAGTGGCTGAGTGAGGCTCCATCTCAAAAAAAAAAAAAAAAAAAAATCAGTAAGGGGAAGTGGGGGGTCCAGGCTTGTTTCTGAATGGCAGTTCGGGAGCTGGTTAGGGGAAAAGTGGGCTGGCATTTTCAACCAAGGATTTAGATAGTGTTATGCAGCAGACTGAGGAACAAAGCCTGTGAATAAAATGAGCATTTTATTGAAAAAGAAATAATTGAAAGGATTGAAAAAGAAATAATTTAGATGGAACTAACGTTTTAGGACACTTTATCCATCAGCCAACACTCTAGATAAGCCACAGTGCAGATTGTGTGGCTAGGAGCCTAGGCGTAATGACTATTTCAGACCTCTTGTAATAAGCTCTAATCAACCACTTGGGATAGAACATAAACTCTAAATTGCATGTTAGTGTTGGTACCAGAGCATAAGGTGAGCTAAAACGACTTGGTAAAAATCCATAGTAATACAGGAGATGCAGTGGATTGGTAGCTATTTTTTCCACATTTCTCACAGGTGCAAATTCACTTCCAAATAGTCTATTGATTTTCTGTGCAAATTTCTGCTAACATTTTATGTAAAAATGTATGTCAGTGGAATATTATAAATTAATACTAGAAATTTTCTATACAGTTTCAAGGACCTTATTATTTTGAAAAATGGTTATTTGAACAATATTTTTGAAGAGTTCCTTGGGTATTGTTTGAAATTTACAGAGAAAAAAGTAACTGTACATCTTTAGTTTTAGTACAAAAATAAGGGCAAAACAAATATTCTAAATAATACAAAAATTCTTTTTAGAAAGTTAAAATGTAGAATAATAAACTAAGTTGTATTTTAAAAAATCTCAGTCTTTCACATGTATTTTTCTATTTTATTATGTAAAATTGACAGCATTCATATATTTATACTAACTTTTTCACTGAATAAATTCAGTGGGGTAAAATAAAATATAAATAAGTCTATTTAATGTACAATCTCTAAGTATACATAATGATCACACTTAAAAGATAAACTGAAGATATTAAATGAGACTGATCAGCCACTTATCAAGACAAGGCCCCAAATATAGCAACTATTATAAGGAACAACAGGCTAAAACAAAAATTGTTATCTTAACAAATCAGTAGTATGTACTGTCACTAATTTTTTCTTTAAGTAGGTATTGGAAAATAATGCAAAATATGGTAAAATCACATATAACACTAAAATATGACATTTAAAAATATATAGGATATAAGGGGAATAAAAAAAGAAGCAAATCTTTATAATACACATACTACTTACCTGATTGTGCTGGATCCCTAACTAAAGAAACACTCCCCATATCATGATCATATGGAAATAAACCAAATGTGATCAACTGGCATTTAACCAAACATTGCAAATTAGAGTTTCATCTTTAATATTTTGAGGGAGAAGAAACAAAGCATGTTGTAATTTACAAATATGCAACAAAAATTGATTCATACTAATACAATGCTATTTAAAGAAATTTGCTTCATGTTTTTCTTATGGCTGTTTGATAGTTTGAGAACTAATGAATGATATATTACAGAGATTACATAATAATGTCAACAAGTTCTAAAAAAAAAAGCAAAATGCTGGAAGTCAAAAGGTTGCCAGAAATTATAAGCAAGAGGAGAAAATAGCACTAAATATCAGCTAGATTCTAAAAACTGTTTAAGAGTCATTAAGCGGTAGGTATCTACAAATACATACCATAGGTGGTAGCTTAATTAATTGGAAAGTAAATTGAATACATGCATTTAATCTGGAAAACAGAAAACTGTTAACCTTCTGAAGCCTAAATCACATAAAGCAGCTTCTAATTGTGCTAATCTAGCTGAAGCTAGAGAAAACACAGCCTTGAAACTCTGCTTTCTAAGAGGGAATGGTAATAAACAAGTACAGATCAATTTCAGCATTTATATAATAGGGTTAGCAACACCATGTTAGCTAGGTGATGAAGAGCAAAGGGCAATGTCCATAGGGACACCCTCCCAAAAGAAAAGAAGTTGAAGGACACTGGAGATATGAAAAGAAATACCCAGCATTTTGGGAGGCCGAGGCAGGTGGATGATCAGGTCAAGAGATTGAGACCATTCTGGCCTACACGGTGAAACCCTGTCTCTACTAAAAATACAAAAATTAGCTGGGCATGGTGGTGTACTCCTGTAGTCCCAGCTACTTGGGAGACTGAGGCAGGAGAATCTCTTGAACCAGGAGGGCAGATGTTGCAATGAGCCGAGATCACACCACTGCAACCCAGCCTGGCGACGAAGCGAGACTCTGTCTCAAAAAAAAAAAAAAAAAAAAAAGAAGAAGTATAAAAAGTGTATATTGGGTAACCACACAACACACTTTATAATTTAAGCCATTAAAATTGAGATAATAGCCCAGGGTGGGGGAGTACTTAAAAAATAATCAGCAAAAGCAAATAATGAGAGTTTCAAACATTTAAGGAGGAAGCAAAAGAAAAAGCATCTCCACAAAGTATGCAGAAAACAAAGAGAGAGTTAAGAGGAAAGGCAATTAAAGGATGGTAAATGAACAGAATACTAAGACCATTAAGGAAGTAAAGAAGATACGCCAAGAATAAAACCAAGAAAGTTAAGGTGTATAATTGACAAAAATAAATCAAATCATATAAAGTTTAAACAAATCATTAGATAAAAATTATTAAGTCATGCTGCACTCAGATGGCAATCAGTCTGTCCTACAGGCAATTAATAAATGTGTTCCTAAAAGTAATTAGCCTCAATATGTGATTTGCTATTGTCTTTCTTCATTTTTCTTTTGGATAAATAATCACATTAAACACACGTAAGCACACATATATATCAAGCACGTTTCAGAAACATTGCACAGCATAACCTGCACTATGCAATGTGGCAGCCAATAGGATCTGTGGCTATTTAAATTTATACCATACTAATTAAAAAGGAAATTGAATTAAAATTCAGTCCCTCAGTTGTCCTAACACAATTCAAGTGTCAATAGCCATATGTGGCTAATAGTTACCCTATTGGATAGTGCATATGTAGAACATTTCCAACATTTCAGAAAGTTATATTGTGCAGATCTGGGGAAGGCACGATCTGTTTTATCATATTAACAGTGCTAAGCAATGTAGAAAACAATGAAGTGTTATTTAGCAATAAAAATAAATGAAGTATCAATACACAAAACCATATACATCAATACACAAAACCATATACATAAGTCTCAAGGAAATTACGCTGTGTGAAAGAAATCACACAAAAAATAAATATTGAATGATTCCAGCTATACAGAGCTCTAGAAAATGTAAATCAATCTATATGGTCCAAAAACACAGTAGGGGTTATCTATATAGGGTGTGTCAGGGGAAGGACAGGAGAGATTACAAATGGTGCACAAAAAAAAACCTTGCGTGTGATAGATTATTCTCTGTCTTGATTAAAGGATGCATTTATGATGGCATTCATATGTTAAATTTTATCAAATCGCATACTTTAAATATCCTCAGTTGTAAGTCAATTATGCTTACATAAAGTGACTTTTAAAGTATATGCAGAAATTGTGTGAGCAGATTCGCAAATGGTGTAAAGAAAGCCAGGCAGAAATAAATACATCCACATTAGAGGTCAGAAAGTTCTTACTTAGCAGGGCAGAAGGTAGGAGGGAATGTTGCTTAAATCAATTAAGGTGTTCAAAAAAGTATATGACCATATGTAAAAAGTCATCCAGGTGAAGGCCAGACACGGTGGCTCACAACTGTAATCCCAGCACTTTGGGAGGCCGAGGCAGGTGGATTACCTGAGGTCAGGAGTTTGAGACCGGCCTGACCAACATGGAGAAACCCTGTCTCTACTAAAATACAAAGTTAGTCGGGCATGGTGGCACACGCCTGTAATCAGGCTTTGGTCACAGGTTGAGAAAAATTCCCAACTGAGATTTGTCATATGATCTTGAGTGGGGACGAACCCCATTGGCCAGAATCAAGGGGCAAGTGGGAACTATGCTAAAGCTGTGGGCTTGGAAGCTGGGTGCCCCTGATTTACGGGCAGATCAGGAGGGGCACGGCCTGAAAGCCGTGGTTTCTGTCTCCATCAAGAAGGCTTATACCTGGAGCAGCTTTTGGTTCTCAGCACGGGCTGCCAGGAAATCAGCTAGCTGCTGTTAGCAGAACCCTGCAAGTGTGAGACTTGCCTTACCAAATGTTTGAGAGCTGAGTGGGCCTTATTGTTGTCTAATATTTCCTGCTCCCCATGTGGATTCTTTTGTGCAGCAGAGGCTGTGGCATTCCTCCCCAGAATTACCCCAGTGGCCAGAAAACTGCCCTCTGATCCCTACCAGGGCCAATGCTTGTGCCTGCACATGGGGAGTCAGAGCACGAACTTGCCCCTCCACCTGACCTGGTAGCACAACACAATGGACAGGGACATTTGGGAACTCCATGGCTCTGCCCATTGGCCGAGACACCAGAGTACCACCCCTGGTAACATAAGGCAAGCACAAATTCCACTGCTACCACTACAGCTGGTGCTGTTTTGCAAGTGCTATCTCCTGGCTGGAGGCCAACTGGCACAGCCCATTACATCTACAGGCACAGTAACACAGTGCTCAGGAAATAGAAAATGTTTGTGTGACCTCAGATATCACCACTGCCTGCATCATCCTGGCTAACCAGAGGTCCTGAGTCTATCCACATGACCAGCTCATTACCACTACAGCTGGCATTTGGGAAAGCCAACACACAAAGGCTATTTATAACAAAGGAAATCTGAGTCTACATCACTCTCCTTTCACCCATCAGAGCTGGTACTGCCTCTACGAGACTAGAGGACAGGTCACACCACTGGATCCCTTTGCAAATATTCCCCAGCACTACCCTGGAGTGTGGCAGCCACAGTGGGCAGCTAGACCCAGAGGAACAGCAGGATTAACAGTAATCTGACCCTCAGGAACTGCTATTCCTGCAAGAAGGAGGAGCACATAACATTAAAGGAGCACCCTGTGGCACAAAAGAAACCAGACTGCAGGCCAGGAGGCCCTGAACTTTCCACTTGCGGGAAGTTTCTTTCAGCAGAGGCACAGGTGCCATGATGGGCTGAGTGGGAAAAGTCTGTGGCTCTACTCCAACAGTGAGGCAGCCTTGGTGCTCATGAAGGGTGTTGGAAAAGGAAACTTCTTCTTTCCCTTATCCACAACTATAGAAACAACTGGAGCTTCTCTCATGAGAGCTTGGCATGGGCATATCTTTAGATAACCTTTCTGGAATACTTCAGGGTGACTACAATCAATAGGAGGAGTGCCCTCCAGGTTCAGGCTTGCATGAGAGGTAGAGTCACAGCCTCTCTCTACATGGAACATCAGCATTCTTGAAGATGGAAAGAGGTGCGTGTCTGATCTGAACAACTGGAACACCAGGTCAGGAGTGTGACTTGGGCGGGGTGGGGGGGTGGATCACTTTCCTGCAGGCCTGGAAGGAGAGCTGTGGTGGTTCCCTTCCTTCCCTCTGAAAAGACTTCAGTGCATTTCGCTGAGAGCTAGCTTCCCCAGCCACCTCTGACAAGGTGGACACCTCCGCCACCATTAGGATATTGCATTTACCCACCTGCTTCAGGGACATTTCTGTTTTTCCCATGGACACCCACTACTGGCATGAAGCCTGAGGTGTTTAACCAGTGAATAAATTAATGGGAAAAAATTAAGTAAACATCACTGGGAAGGAAGATAAACTTCATGAGATCTCTGCCATTACAACCCCACAAAAGACAGTGAGCCTGCTAACACACCAAGTACATTGCTACTACAACCAGCATCTGAGAAAACCACACAAAGACTCTCCATAATGAAGTAACTCATACAGAGTCTTTCCTAATGAAGGCACCCAGAACCAAAGCTAGGTGACAATAAACTAAAAACATGAAAGTCACATCCTCAAGGTGGAAGAAAACACAATTTTAAAAATCCCAGTTGAATCAAAAATAATTAGAACAAATAGTTAACCCAAATGCAAAAAAAAAAATCACAATAATGATTCTGGCAATATGAAAAAACAGAGCTCTATCATATCCCCAAAATATCACAGTAACTTACCAGCAGTGGATCCAAGTCAAGAAGAAGCCTTTGAAATATCAGATATAGGATAAAAAGGGTTGATAATTAGTTATACAAGAAGATAGAAAGGTGCAAAGCAACATGAATTTAAAAAAATAGTATATTAATGAAAATTTTTAAGAGATAACTATTTTAAATAAAAACCAGTGAGAACATTTGGACATGAAAAACATATTTAGAAAATTACAAAATGCAATAGAAATTTATAAAATAGACTAGACCAAGCAAAAAAGAATTTCAGAGCTCAAAGACAAGGCTTTCATATTAACCCAATCAGACAAAAATAAAGAAAAAAGAATTAAGAAAATGAACAACGTCTCCAAGAAATGTGGGATTATGTAAAGTGGACAAACATAAGAATCACTGGTGTTCCTTAGAATAAAAATCAAAAGGTTTGGAAAACTTATTTGAGGGAATAATTGAGGAAAACTTCCCTGGCCTTGCTAGAAATTTAGACATCCAAATACAAGAATCTCAAAGAACTACTCGAAGATTTATTGTGAAAAAGGACATCACCAAAGCATATAGTTACCAGCCTGTCTAAAGTAAACATGAAGGAAAGGATTTTAAGATTAGTGAGACAAAAGCATCAGGTAAACTGGAAGCAAAAAGCTATCAAATTAACAGCATACCTCTCAGCAGAAACCTTATAAAGCAGAGGGATTGGGGTCCTATCTTTCTTAAACTGTCAACCAAGAATTTTGTGTCCAGCAAAATTAAGTTTCATGAATGAAGGAAAAATGAAGTCTTTCTCAGACAAGCAAATGTTGAGGGAATACGTTAATACTAGACCAGTGCTACAAGAATTGATAAAAGGAGTTTTAAATATTGAAATGAAAGTACAATATGCACCAGAAAGTAACTCCTGAAGCATAAAATTCCAAGTGCTTATAAAATAATAACACAATGAAGAGAACAAAGTCATACAGTAACAACATGATGACTGGAACAGTAGCTCACATCTCAATATTAGCATTGAATGTAAATGGTCTAATGTTCCATTTAAAATACACAGACTAGCAGGGTGTATAAAAAATTACAAGCCAAATATCTTCTGTCTTCAGGAGACACGCCTAACATGTAAGGATTCTTATAGACTCAAGGTAAAGGGGTGGGAAAACGTATTTCAAGCAAATGGAAACAAAAACCAAACAGAAGTAGCTGTTCTTATATGACATAAGACAGACTTTAAAGCAACAACAGTAAAAAAAAAAGACGAGGTCATTATATAATAATAAAAGGATCAATTCAACAAGAAAATAAAACGATCCTAAATGTATATGTACCTGTCTCCAAAGCCCTCAGATTCATAAAGCAATTACTATAGATATAAGAAAAGGAATAAACAGCAACACAGTAATAGTGGGGGAATTCAACACTCCACTTACAGCACTAGGCAGATCATCAAAACAGAAAGTCAACAAAGAAACACTGGACTTAAACTATACTCTAGAACAAATGAACCTAACAGGTATGTATAGAACATTCTACCGAAGAACTGCAGAATATACATTCTTCTCATCAGCACATAGAACGTTCTCCAAGATATACCATATGATAGGCCACAAAATATGTCTCAGTAAAGTTACAAACAATCAAAATTCTGTCAAGTATATTCTCAGACCATAATGGAATAAAACTAGAAATCAATTCCAAAAGGACCCCTCAAAACTATGCAAATACATGGAACTTAAACAACCTGCTCCTGACTAATTTAGTGAAATCAAAGTGGAAATTTAAAAATTCTTTGAAATGAATGATAATAGTGACAAAAATAATCAAAACCTCTAGGATACAGTAAAAGCCGTGCTAACAGAAAAGCTTATAACACTAAGTACCTCCATTAAAAAGTTTAAGAGATCAGAAATGAACAACCAGCATCACACCTTAAGGAACTAGAGATATGAGAACCAACCAAACCCAAAGCTAGCAAAAGAAAAGAAATAACAGAGATCAGAGCAGGAACTCAATGAAATTGAAACCAGAAAAATAACACAAAAGATCAATGAAACAAAAGCTAGTTCCTTGAAAAGATAAACAAAACTGATAGATGTCTAGCTAGATTAACCAAGAAGAGGGAAGGTTCAAATAAGCTTAACTAGAAATGAAAATGGAGAAATTACAACTGAAAAACAAATGACCATTTTTATGTGGAGACACCACCACAGAAATACAAATGACTATTCGAGACTAGTATGAACGCTTCAGTGTACACAAACTAGAAAACCTAGAGGAAATGAATACATTCCTGGAAACATACAATTCCCCCCTGGATTAAGTCAAAAAAAAAAAAAAAAAAAGCTGAAAAGATCAACAACAATCAGTGAGATTGAATCAGTAATTTAAAAATTGCCAAAAAAAAAAAAAAAAGGCCAGAGCCAGATGGATTTACAGCTGAATTCTACCAGACATTCAAAGAAAAATTGGTACTAATTCCACTGAAACTATTCCAAAAGATTAAGGAGGGGAGAATCCTCCCTAGCACATTCTATGAGGCCAATATCACCCCAACACCAAAGCCAGGAGAGGACATAACAAAAAGAAAACTACAGACTATACCCTTCATGAACATAGATATGAAAACACTCAACAAAATACTAACAGAATCCAACAGCACATCAAAAAATAATTCACCATGATCAAGTGGAGTTTCATTAAAGCGATGCAGGAATGGTTCAACACATGCAGGTCAATAAATGTGATTTATGACATAAACAGAATTAAAAACAACCATATGATCATCTCAACAGACACAGAAAAAAGCAATTAATAAAATATAGCATTCCTTTATGATAAAAACCCTCAACAAATTAGGTATCAAAGAAGCATACCTCAAAATAATAAAAGCCATATATGACAAACCTATAGCCAACATCAAACTGAATGGAGGAAAGTTGAAATTATTCCCCCTAAGAACTGAAAGAAGACAAGGATGGTCAATTTCACCCTTCTGTTCTAGTACTGGAAGTCCTAGTCAAGGCATCAGGCAAGAGAAAGAAATAAAGGGCATCCCAATTGGAAAAGAGGAAGTCAAACTATCTCTGTTTGCCAATGATATAATCTTACACCTAGAAAGCCCTGAAGACTTTCAAAAGACACCTAGATCTGATAAATGAATTGAGTAAAGTCTCAGGTTATAAAATCAATGCTCACAAATCAGTAGCACTGCTATACACTAACACTGACCAAGCTGAGAATCAAACCAAGAAGTCAATCTCTTTTACAATAGCTACCAAAAAAATAGAATACCTGGGAATATACTTTATGAAGGAGGTGAAAGATCTCTACAGGGAGATCCAAAAAACACTGCTGAAAGAAATTACAGATGACACAAACAAATGGATACACATCTCATGCCATGGATTAGAAGAGTCAATATTGTGAATATGGCCATATTGCCCAAAGCAATATATAGATTCAATGCAATTCCTACCAAAATATCAACATCATTTTTCACAGAATTAGAAAAAGCTATCCTAAAAGGGCCCACATAGCCAGAGAAATCCTAAGCAAAAAGAATAAATCTAGAGACATTGCATTACCCAACTTCAATTATACTGCAAGACTATGGTAAACAAAACAGCATTGTACTGGTGTAAGAGACACATAGAACAATGGAACAGAGTAAATAACTCAGAAATAAAGCCAAATACATAACAACCAACTAAATTTTGGCAAAGCATACAAAAACATAAATTGGGGAAATGACTGCCTTTACAACAAATGGTGTTGGGGTAATTGCTAAGCCACATGTAGAAGAAAAAACAAATCTCTCTTTCTTGACATATACATAAATTAATTCAAGATGAATTCAAGACATAACTCTAAGATCTGAAACTATTAAAATTCTAGAAGAAAACCTAGGAAAAACTATTTCGGACATTGGTCTTGCCAAAGAATTTATGACTAAAACCCCAAAAGCAAATGCAACACAAACAAAAATAAGTAAATGTGATCCAATTAAATTAAAAGACTTCTGCACAGCAAAAGAAATAATCATTAGAGTAAACAGATAACCTACAGAATGGGAGAAAATATTTGCAAATTATGCATCCAACATAGGACTTAGTATCCAGAATCTACAAGGAACTAAGATCAGCAAGAAAAAACAATAATCTTATCAAAAGGTGGGCAAATAACATGAATAGACATTTCTCAAAGATATACAAGCGGCAAAAAAAATGAAAAAATGCTCAACATCACTAATGATAGGACAAGTGAAAATTAAAACCACCATGAGATACCAACTTATCCCAGACAGAATGACCATTATTAAAAAGTCAAAAAATAATAAATATTGCCATGGATGTGGGTGAGAATGTAAATTAGTACAACCTCTATGGAAAACAGTATGGAGATTTCTCGAAGAACTAGCAGTAGATCTACCATTCAACCCAGTCATCCAACAACTGGGTATCTACCCAAAGGAAAAGAAGTCACTCTATCAAAAACACACCATCATGTATATGTTTGTCTCAGCACTATTCCCAATTTCAATGACATGGAATCAACCTAAGTGCCCATCAACCGATAAGTGTAAAAAGAAAATGAGGCACATATGTACTATGAAATATTACTTAGCCATTAAAAAATGAAATGTCTTTTGCAGCCACTTGGATGGAAATGGAGACCATTATTCTAAGTGAAGTAACACAGAAATTAAAAACCAGATAGTGTAGGTTCTTACTTATAAGTGGGAGCTAAGCTATGGATATGCAAAGGCATACAGAGTAATATAGTAGACACTGGAGTCTCAGAAGGGAGAAAAGTGGGAGAGGGGTGAGGAACGGAAAGCTACTTATGGATACAATGTACACTGCTTCCATAATGGGTGCGCTAAAATCCTAGACTTCACCATTATACAATTTTTTTCCACCAGAGACGAGTCTTGCTCTGTCACCCAGTCTGGAGTTCAGTGGCACGATCTTGGTTCACTGCAACCTCCGCCTCCCAGGTTAAAGCAATTCTTCTGCCTCAGTCTCCCGAGTAGCTGGGATTACAGGCGCGTGCCTCCATACCTGGCTAATTTTTTGTGTTTTTAGTAGAGATGGGGTTTCACCATATTGGCCAGGCTGGTCTCGAACTGGCTGGTCTCTAACTCCTGACCTCATGATCCGCCCTCCTCTGGCCTCCCCAATTGTAGGGATTACAGGCGTGAGCCACTGCTCCAGGCACCACTATACAATTTATCCATGTAATCAAAAGCCATTTTTTACCTCTAAAGCTATTGGAATAAATAAAACTAGTTAAGAAAAAAGAGGAATTCTTGGAGGACTATGAGATAGGCAACAAGAAAAACTAGAACTCAAAAAAATATTATGTTATGGCTGGGCACAGTGGCTCATACCTGTAATCCAGCACTTTGGGAGGTCAAGGCCAGAGAATCACTTGAAACCAGGAAATTGAGACCAGCCTGGGCAACATAGTGAGACCCCATCTCTATAAAAAAATTAAAAATTATCCAGCACAGTGGCACACCCCTGTATTCCCAGCTACTTGGGAGGCTGAGGTTGGAGGATCCCTTGAACTCTGAATTTTGAGGCTGTAGTAACCTGTTGCGGGAAGTCAGGAACCCTGAACGGAGGGACCGGCTGAAGCCATGGTGGAAGAACATAAATTGTGAATATTTCATGGACATTTATTAGTTCCCCAAATTAATACTTTTATAATTTCTTACTCCTGTCTTTATTGCAGTCTCTGAACATAAATTGTGAAGATTTCATGGACACTTATCACTTCCCCAATCAATACACTTGTGATTTCCTATGCCTGTCTTTAATCTGTTAATCCTGTCATCTCGTAAGCTGAGGAGGACGTATGTTGCCTCAGGACCCTGTGATGATTGTGTTAACTGCACAAATTGTTTGTAGAGCATGTGTGTTTGAACAATATGAAATCTGGGCACCTTGAAAAAAGAACAGGATAACAGCAATGTTCAGGGAACAAGAGAGAGAACCTTAAACTCTGACTGCCAGTGAGCCAGGCGGAACAGAGCCATATTTCTCTTCTTTCAAAAGCAAATGGGAGAAATATTGCTGAATTCTTTTTCTCAGGAAGGAACATCCCTGAGAAAGAGAATGCATCCCTGAGGGTAGGCCTCTAAAATGGCCGCTTCAGGGGGTAGCTGTCTGTTATGGTCGAAGCTGTAGGGATGAAATAAGTCCCAGTCTCCCATAGCGCTCCCAGGTTTATTAGGATGAAGAAATTCCCACCTAAATAAATTTTGGTCAGACTGGTTGTCTGCTCTCAAACCCTGTCTTCTGATAAGATGTTATCAATGACAATGCGTTCCTGAAACTTCATTAGCAATTTTAATTTCACCCTGGTCCTGTGGTCCTGTGATCTTGCCCTGCCTCCATTTGCCTTGTGATATCTTATTACCTTGTGAAGCATGTGATCTCTGGGACCAACACTCTATTCGTACACTCCCTCCCCTTTTGAAAATCACTAATAAAAACTTGCTGGTTTTACAGCTCAGGGGGCATCACGGAACCTGCCGACATGTGATGTCTCCCCCAGACACCCAGCCTTAAAACTTCTCTCTTTTGTACTCTGTCCCTTTATTTCTCAGACCGGCCGACACTTAGGGAAAATAGGAGAGAACCTACGTGAAATATCGGGGGTGAATTTTGCCCGATATCTGGCTGAATTTCCCCTGATAGTAACCTATGATTGAGCCAGTGCACTGTAGCTCTAGCAAGAGATTGAGACCCCGTCTCTTAAAAAACAAAAGAAGTATGAATATAGCAATTTGTACCCTGAAATAACTTATGCCATTTTAAGTTATGTATGAATATTCATTTCATTTTCATGTCACATGATTGTATATGAAACATAATTATGAGGACTGTCTCTTTTTTAAACCAATACTTCAAAATCAATGGCATTATGACAATTGTCATCAAGTTAAAATACAACTGATTTTCAAAATATTATGTCTGACAGCTACAACATTTTCTTAAAAATCAATCCATTAATTAGCTGGGCATGGTGGTGCACAACTGTAATCCCAGCTACTCAGGAGGCTGAGGCAGGGGAATCACTTGAACTTGGGAGGCAGAGATTGCAGTGAGCCAAGATCACACCACTGCACTCCAGCCTGGCAACAGAGTGAGACTGTGTCCAAAAAAAAAAAAAAAAAATCCATTTACAAGGATGGTTTTAGTTAATATCATTAATGTTTCATCTTCCCTACCAAAATTAAACTGCTTCATAGTGTATCTAATTTAATTTGGCTGCTGCATAAATTGTGCCTTATATTTTAATTAATGAACAAAATGTTTACTGTTTCATTAATAAAAATATGTCAAACAACATACCATTAGCTAATGAAAGAAAATCTCAATTGCTCTCAAATAGGTGTCGTAGAAATTTTCTGAGTCTAAATGCAATATTTAGCACACCAGTTTTATTTTTCAAGTGCCAAAATCAGCCTCTTATTTAGTTTTTAGTAATTCCAAGAATGAAGATGATACCAAATATGGATTTGAATAGAATTCTTTTGGAATTTGTGTAAAACGCCTCTTGGCTTCCATTCATGTATTTATTCATTGAGTGTGTTTGTGTATGTTTGTATGAGAGAGAGAGAGAGAGAGAGAAAGAGGGATACTTTGGAGCATACAGCAAATAGAAAACCTTTTTCTATTACTGTTATAAAGATTGAGAGATACAAAAATAAAATAATATATATAATGTCAAAAATTGCTTTGAAAACAGTTACATAGGATACTAACTTCAAGAGTGACTGGAAGAGAAAGAGGTAGATTAGAAAAGCCAATTGAGCCAGAAAGTCAAGATGGGGTGAGGACTTGAGTGAGGATACTATTTGGCAATTACAAAATGGTTTTGTGTTTTACTGAGTTTTTGTTTGTATGTTAGTTAAACTTGTGTGTGTGTGTGTGTGTGTGTGTGTTTTCTTTGATGAGTGAAAGAGAACTGGAAAGGAAAGGAGAAAATAAAGAATATCAGTTTCTGTGTTGGGGGAGGGGTATGTGTGTGTATTTCCCCTCTGGTGACTTCTATGCCATCTGGCTTTCTGAAAAAAACATATCGAAGAGAATACATTTTCACTCAATTACATTAAAACAGGAGATAGTGACAATTAGGAATTATGCATGCAAATTTAGAAAAGACATATAGTAACCCTTCCTTATCTATAGGGGATATATTCTAAGACCCCAATAGATGACTGAAACCATGAATACTACCTATATATTATGTATTTTTCTATACACACATACCTATGATAAAGTTAAATTTATACATTAGACATAATAAGAGATTAACAACAATAACTAATAATAAAATAGAAGAGTTATAACAATATATTATACTAAAAGTTATATAAATGTGGTCTCTCAAAATATCTTATTGTACTGGTACTCACCTTTTTCCTTCATGGGATGATGTGAAGTGATAAAATGTCTTCTTGATGAGATGAAGTAAGGTGAATAACATAGGCATTGTGACATAGCATTAGGTTACTATTGATTTCTGGCAACGCATCCAAAGGAGGATCATCTGCTTGGGTGATTCTGGATCATCCAGCCATGACATTGTCGATGGTTGGATGTCAGGAGCAGAGGATGATGACAACTAAAAAGCAGGTACCATATACTGCATGGATGTGCTGGACAAAGGGAGATTCATGCTGTGGGCATGATGGGGCAGAATAATGCAAGATTTTATCATGCTACTCAGAATGGCATGCAATTTCAAACATGAATCATTCATTTCTAGAATTTTCTGTTTAGTATTTTCAGACTGCTGTTGACCACTGGTAACTGAAATCACAGAAAGTAAAATCGCAGGCAAGGGGGAACTACAGTATAAAGAGGCTACATTTCAACTTTTGAAGAACAATTCTCCTATTTATCACTAATATATACTTAGTAATATCTTTTAAAACATTTGTAAAAATAGGGTTACCTTAGTTGAAAAAAAATGAGAGATAAATGGTAATAGAGTACATCATGTGATAGAGTAAATAAAGGAAAATAGTATATCTGTTAAAACCACAAGAATAAATTTTAAATCCCATATTAAATTGCTAAATCATCACCTTTTCTTTTTGTACGGTTTTTATTAACCTGGATGTATTCAATCAATTGAGAGATGAAATGATCTCTGATCACCACTTTGAAAACTCAGTGGTGGATTCGCCTTAGTGTAAGGCATGAATGGACCTCAGCAGTGCAGGAGATGGACCCTATCTGATACCTCTGCTGTCCTGCTTCACATCTGCTTGGCCTCACTTGATTCTAGCCTCACGCGCACGCAGCACATATTCATGTATGGACTTTTATTCGCTTCCTTCTATAAACATTTTACACAAGCACATTCTTTCAGCTTTCACTCTTTGTCCTGGGATTTCTCCCACACAGTGAATACCAATAGGAGGCCTCTTGGAAGGAAGTGAGTTAATTTCCTGGGGATAGCCCTCAACCAGTGGTAGCAAAAGGCCATGTAAAACAGACTTCTCCCTGCCTGCCTTATGTGGATAGTGCTCAAGGTCATTCTATCTGGTCTTCAGAAAATCCCTGGCCTTGTTTTGACCCTAAATGCACCCTTATGCTAATTTTTCTTCCTTGTTTTACTATACTCTGTTCTTCACGCCTATTCCCATGGAGCAACTTCCAAAGAAATCTCATATATACAAGTTTGTGAACAAGGTCCTGCTGCTGGGAAAACCTCAAGCCCCTCTCTCTCTCTCTCTCTCATATACACAACACACACACACACACACACCCCATCCACCCATTAAAAGAAAAAATTCATTCAATGGTTATTTTCTTACCATTTATGCTGCCCCTTAAATATTTTTTTCTTTTTTATTTCTTAAACATCACTATAGATGTGTCTATTCTGTTTCACATTTTAAAATTGAAACACGTTACATTTATTTTACTATGTGTTGGTGGATGATGAAAAAAATAAAGTCTAAATGATACCAAAACAACCAATCAGCCTAGTTACTTGGATCAAAATACTTCCTTGGTTCTATGATAATGAAAATGACAGTGGAACACTTTTTTAAAGAATAAATGCCCTCTCTTTTTCTTTATACCATCACCAGTGCCTAGCATCGTGTTAAGCACAGAATAAAAAGGTATTTAGAACTTACTCTGTCCTAGGTGGTATATAGTTAACATCATTTAAAAATTCCTCACAATTTTTTTTGATGTGTGTAGTATTTTTATTCTTCTCATCCTCTTTGTACATCTGAGGCAGAGAGGCAAGGCACTTGCCCACATTTATACATCTCATGACTATGTGTTGAAGGAGTTGGCTATGATTGTCACTATGTGGTATGTCATTATGACATAATGTTTTTGAGAAGACATATCTACAATTAGAGTAGACACAATTTAAATATTTAAGAATGACTGCTTACTGAGTATGATATTTTTTGTATTAGCCAGATTAAGCCAGGAATAATGTTTCCCAGAAACCCTTTATATTAGTGATTCTGGTTTAGAGTTGGCTAAACAGAAACTTTTCTATGAGATTTGTAAGGTAAAATTCAAGTGGAAATCATCGCTCTCAGAAAGTTGTCACAGACGCTGTGACCAATGGAAGCAGAAGTGCGAGTAGATGCATGTTGTTTTCACTCTTTTAAACTCCCTTTATGCCCAGCTCTTTTCCCCGACAGCCCTTCTAATTCACCAGCAGTAGCCCAAGACCCATCATTAGATGGATAACTATAGCCTAAAGGACTTCCCTTCATAGTTCCACTTTGGTTGCTGGCCATGTTTCCTTTCTCAGTCAACTGGCTGGTGATGCCTCTTATCATGCAACTCCCGCTTTCAAGTTTTCATTTCCCTGGCTCTTCCCACAATTTAATAAAATCGAATTCCTATAATCTCTTATCCTATTACTCACAGTGGTTCTGCTTCTCTGATTTAACTCAGTGATACACTTGTCAACATATATTTATCCAAGAAAAAAGTAAAGGTCTTGATCTTGTCCTCAAATAAAATATTTTTCATTTTGAAAATATAGTATCAACTAATCATTTTGGAAAAAATCAAAATGCAATATATGCATTTCCGTAATTGTATAATGGCTAACATTTGGAAGGTTGTATCACATGTTTATTATTTAATATTTAAATGATAATATTAATACTTAAGTGATAATATTATTTAATATTTAAATAATTATATTGTATTTAATATTAATCACATGTTTAATAATAAACATGCATCACATGTTTATTATATAATATTTAGCATATATTTCTGCATAAATGCTTTTCAATACTCACATTGCTTTGTGATATAGAAAAAGATCATGATGAATGAGATAAATGACTAATACTGATATTCAAAAGCTTTAAAATTGTGGTCCCCAGGGAGCTTAAAACGCAACAAGACTATTTTAACAACCAATTAAAAAGAAGCACTCAACATTTCTAAGAAAAGCCTAAGTCAAGGAACACATTTATACACATCATGATTTAGGCTTATATGTACTTACTACAGAAAGGACTTTGTCAAGAATCACTGTACAATGTTAGCAACATGGTACCTTGTTTGAAATGACGTACATTAAAAATAATAAAAGCAAATAAATCATTGATGGCCTTTGAAATTGTTTCCCTACAGATGAATAAAAATATAAATTAGAATCACAATAGTAGTTAATGGTTGTCATAATTATAATAAATATATACAAATATATGCAAATGCTGTACATGTGTGCATATATGTCATATATTTTATAAATTTATACTTGTGTATACCATTTTAAATATTTATTACTATGAAAATTTTTCATTTATGTTATTTCATGTGGTTGGATGTAGAGGCAAGAAAGGGACACACATCCAAACAAGTGAATAAAATTATGTCAGTTACATAGTTTATTTGATAAATGTCAAAATGAAGTTCTCAAATTATGTTTTTTGAACATGGGAAACATATTCAAAATAGATTGTGAGCACAGTTAAAAACAGAGACTTGTAGTTGAATACACATAGAAAAGCTGGATTATGAAAAGTTCAACAGATATCTTTACAAATACAGGTTTAATGTGCATATGAATTTGCATATTAGTTGGAGGAAATAGAGTACAGCATTTCCCAAGTTATTTGATCATAGCTTTTCTTTTGTAGTCATGTTCTACTAAATGTGATTTGGCTCATCTTGGTATAAAAAATAGAGGTAAATAATTTGCCCTCTACTATGATCGCATCTCCAAACCAAAGAAAATATTTTCGTCTTCTGTTAATAAAAATAACTAACTACAACTTATGTATTCTTGTGTTTTGCAATTGCAAAAATAGTTTCCATTATGCAGCTAATTTTTCTTAATTTAAAAGTAATAATATGGCATGGAGGAAAAACTAAACATGGTTTATAAATGTTTGGATGATTAAAATTAAAACACTCCAGAACTGAGTGAGCAGATTTGTCAAGTCAAATTCTCAGCCTGTATTTGCCTCTGTAACATATGAAGGCAGGGTAGTTATCACAACGGTCCCTAGGGTGCACATTTAGAGATTGTATACCAGGGTACTCTCTGTCCATGCATGGACTATACAATGCTCTCTGGCTGCATAGTTTTCACTTATGAAATGTGATCATTGCAGCCAGAAATTAGAAACAGACTGAGATACAGGCTGTCCTCTAAGTCAATATTTTTCTTTCCAGAACTGAATCTTAAAATTGCTGACCAAAACATTTTCCCTTGTGGAGATGAAATTCAGGTTTATTAAAGCACCTAGGAGAACTATTCTAGTGACATAATATCATTTTCATATATATATATGTGTGTGTGTATATGAAACATGTATAGGAAAAAATATAGGAAAATATATATAAACTTTGCTTAAAAGAAAAACGAATCAACTTTTCATAAATGCTATTTCATGTAACTTTCTAATTCAAGGCCACATATGCTTGAATCTCGCAGAGAATGCTCCAGCACCAGGATGCTTAGTTTCCAGTGAAAAGAGAAACTGCAGGTAGAGCCCAATATACATTGTTAATTCTTTCCTATTTCTCTGAACCTTGATATACCTAGCTTTATTTTTTAAATATAATTTTTCTCCTTGTATAATATGGCATCTTGACATGTCTATGTTATAAGAAATAAATTTGCTTTTTTCTACTTCTCATCTCTCTTATTAAAAAGACAGCAATCACTCCTTTGATCAAAGTAATAGTAATGCAAAATATCTTTTCTTGAACTTCTTGTAATGGATCTGCAAGTTAACAAATGGGTATGGGTATAGTAACAAAAGATTCTGCCTTGATTGCACATTGCTTTCCCTCTTCTGTCTGATTTTAGGTTTAATTGTCACTCTCTTGGGTCTTTCATTTCTTTGAAAGGTGGTAAATTAGATTCCATAAATCTTAATCAAATTAAAATTACCCTAAAGTGTAATTAAAGCAATTTGAAAATGATTGCCTCTAAAAGACATCTTGGTATAATGGAAACAGTAGCAAGAGGAGGATTGTCTGGATTCAAATACTCTCTGAAAGATAAATTACAGTATTTTGTAAAAGCCATTTTTTAATTACAGGGCCATCATTCATCATCTAGCAAACGATAGCTACTGACAACTTAATTAAAATGCCTAATAGACATTATAAAATTGCTTGTATGATCCCTTTTGTTTGAACTATGCTAGTTTAACAAGACACCCAAATGTCCATAAAAAAAATTCTTAATATTCAAAATTCTTGTAACTCTATTAATTATGACTGTCTTATCAGTGACCCATTTACACTCACATTACCAGATTCTAAGACACCTGGACACTTCTAGCCTCTTCCATTAAAAAGTATTTCTCTACCACTGCTGCATGCATATGTATTTTTACTTCTGAAGATCTTTCAGACACACTCTCAAGCCCACAAAAATATAGTAAAAGATTTCCTGTAGAATATTTGTACATTTAATCCTCTACCCCGAAAATCTTTGTATTTCTGTCTTCCCAAGCAAAATTTTAATTCAGTGATTTCGTTTACCTTACATTTACATTTGTTCAATGTGATTTTTCTTTTGGGAGGAATTGGGTCGCATGGTATAAACCCAACCTCCTGAGAGGCTGGAGGCTGATATCAGTCATATGGGCAGCTAATCATGCTTATGCGATGGAATCTCTATAAAAACTGTAACATCAACGTTTGGATGAGCTTCTCTCGTTGGCAATACTCCCGGTGTGTTGTCACATATTCATACCAGTACAGTAAAACTGTGCTGACTCCATAAGGAGAGTGCAACGGGTAGCTGCATGTTTGATACCCTTTTAGACTCTGACCTACGTGTCTCTTGGTTGATTTTAATATTTCTTTCTTCTCCATGTAATAAACCATATGTGTGACTATAACAGCTTTCAGTGAGTTCTATGGGTCATTTTAGTAAATTATGAAACCTGAAGGTTGTTTCGAGTACTTCCCCAAACTTGCAACTGGTGTCAGAAGAAAAGTGGTCTTGCATGGACTGTTCACTCTAACTTTGCAGTTGGCTAGATGATCATAGTAGTGAATATCTCATTTTACTTTATAGCACTGTTTTCTTTAAACGAGTATCTATTGGTAATTCTTGACTCATTACTTAACTGTGTTTTTTCCTGATCTACATACTTACTAATTAATAAGACATACTTAAAGGACCAACATATGTAGACATTACATTAGGAAATCATGTGAGACTGTTGCCTATTGAGGATTGAAGATGGAATAGAGAGAATGAGGAAAATGATTAGTTATTGTTTGACAAACAATATTAGAAAAAAATAATTCAATGAAGAAACTGAAATTGCTTGAGAATGAATGTTTTCTTCAACACAAAAAATGAAATAAGGAAGAATTTAAAGCACTTAAAATTCCACATTGCAGTCTGTCTCACAGACATAAATAAATAATAATCTGACTTCAAAATAGAAATTTCTATTCTATTTGGAAAGTATAAATTAGGGATATCTTGGAGTTTTACCCCAGGAAAAGCTGGTCAGGGGGGTTTACACAAAGCATGCAAATAATTATATGTCCCAGGATTCAAGTTACAGAAGTTGCCAAGTTCCAAGTTTTTAGGTCTCAAAAAGATACTATAATGGTTTATCAGGCAATGAAGGGTTTATAAAAGGAGAAAAGCATTTTGTCCAATAAGGAACATGTAACAAGTAGGAAAATTTTTCAGGTATTTATTTTTAAAAAAGAAATAAAGATAAAAGTAATACTGGAAAGTGGAAGAACTGTCTGGGAAAAAAAATAATAAATTGTCTTTAAGTCTAGAGCAGAGATACCCCAAAATAGTCTCACTTATTCAGTTTACTCCAAAGAACGTCTTTGTCAATGACTGAGTAATCTTTCTTACATCATTGAGATGTTTTATCTTTACACAGATATAGTTTCAGAATATGTAAAATAGCCTGAATGCTTTTGGAAGTTATAAAGAAATTCAGACATAATCTCTCATCTTGTCGCCTAAATTGTCCAATTTGTTGATAAACTATCATTTCATTGGCATCTGTTCTTCCCACAAGTAAAGTGGAGCGCCATGTGTTTCTTAGATGTGATAGTTAAATTCCATGCTGAAGGCTTGTTTTCCAACTCTAAATGGATTTTAACTAGACCCATACTCAAAATCTCTAAGCTCCTATACTTTTCTCTTTCTTTTTCCCTAGCAAATGTAAAATAAACCTGAAAAGAAATGAGCTCATTATGCTTTTTTATCTGAAGTAAAAAGAACAGCAATACCACTCAAGCATAAGCTGATTTTACAGCTTAGGGCATTTCTTTTAATGTTTCTTTTATTTCTTCTGGAGTCCTTGTATATGAACTTGCCCAAATTCTTCAGTCTGAGTCAGCTCGCTGTTAAACTTTTAAGAAGCTCTGGTTATAACTGTAAAATTTTCCCTCAGATATAGAGACATATTTGGCATTGACATCCTAAATTGTTTCTGACTTGCCTTTAGTTTTTGCTGCTCACCAGCTTTACTACTAAGGGCTTCTTAAGTAGCTATTTCTTGTGACAAAACTGACTGTAATTTCATCCTTGATAAATGATCCTTTACTGATTTTTCTGTGTAGATGAGAAAGAAAATATATAGCCCAAACTTACCTAATATTCCTCTGGATTCTCATTGAACCATATCCTTTTGTATCTAGCAATTTTTACATTTAAAAGTAGGAACTTTTTGTAGAGTTTCTAAATTCTTTTTCAAAAATTGCATTATGAATTTCCAAGGGACCAAAGTATGATTAGTGTAAGATGATAAGGGTTTTAAGTAATATTTAAAATTCAATGTGGGTATTCAGAAAATTGAAGCCATTTTTCAGGCCCAATAAACTAGAGATAGACTTACCAAATAATATTAAAAACCATACTGTAATCATTTTATTGTTAAGAAATATAAATTAATACTCTTAGAAATGATTTTTTCTGGCATCAAAAATTAATATTTGATAAATATTTATTAAATATCTACTGGTAGATGTGATCAGGAATTTATAAGTTATAGTTGATAAATATTATTAAATATCTACTGGTAGATGTGATCAGGAATTTATAAGTTACAGTATGTGAGACATTATCTCTGCTCTTAAAGAAGATATAACATGACTGAGATTAGACCAATACCTAAAAACAGGTGGTAAATAATGATAATTTTGATAGTAAGTTTACATAGAACTTACTATGTACCAGGTATATTTTAAGCACTTCAATTACATTATTTAATTTGATTATCACAAGTCTAGGTGTTATTATTATCCACACTTTAGAAAAGAGTCATCTGAAGAGTAAAGACACTAATTTTCTGAAGGCTTAACAGCTGTTAGGTGACAGGCTCAGATTTAAACCCCAGCAGCCTGGCTCCGGACTCTGTTCACTGCCTGAAAATTAAAAGACAATAACATTATTGACATTGGAGAGAAAGAACAAAATTGAAGAACATGATTTTAGGGCTTAGGAAAACCTAAGTTCTTGTGCTGACTCCACAGATTTTCAGCTGTTTGTCTTAACCTTACTGCTGTCTTACTTCCATCATTCATAAAATTTTAACAGCTAAAATTTCCTGAACACTTGCTGGAAATATCTACTGGTAGGTGTGATGAGAAACTTGCTGACACTTTTCTAAGGAACTTACATGCATTATCTCATCTCATACTTTCAATAAAATCATGAGTTAAAAACTGTTCATTTTGTTGCCATTTTAAAGATGAGGAAACTGAGGCCCTGACAGTTTAAATAATTTGCCTTAGGTCACATAACTAGTTTTGTTTCCCCGCTAGAGAATATGTCTCTACATTAAGACCGTGTGTATCTCCATATACTGTCTTAATCACTATACTACAAAGCTCTAGTACAATGAAGATATAGAGATGCTTAAAACAATGTAGCTATTATTTATATTTTATATTACATATACATAATTTCAGGTGTGTGTGTGTATGTGTGTGTGTATACGTGTGTGTGTGTGTATATATATATATATGTATATATTTGGAATATCAGTATGGGCAGAGCAACTTGAATGGAGAAATGAGACACGAGTAAGCCCTACATCTACCCAGGATTCAATTAATTTGTGGTGCAGCCTTTGATTAACTGAAAGGACTTAGAGTTCCAAACTCATCCTAGCCCCAAGCCACGGCCACCACAGTTTTGGTCTGAGTGAGGAAGACCTCTGCATTCTGTTGCTCAAGTCTCAGAGATAAAAAAGGGCTTCCTTGGGTTTTACTCATAAGGGATTGTGATAGAGAATCATAGTGTCACTGGAGTATGTTGGTAATCTCACTATGGTTTATGGTTTATGGTTTATGCTCAAGGGTAGAGTGATAAGTGGTGTTCAGCCAATTGTTGGGGGTGGATGGCTTTGGGATAGTGAGAAAGTGAGAAACATAATTTTTCTAAGAAAATTTTATTTCTTTCCCATGGCTGTTGCTTGGGAAAAATAGATTATAAAATCACTTGTTTTAAATTATTATTTATTTATTTTTGAGATGGAGTCTCGCTCTGTTGCCCAGGCTGGAGTGCAGTGGTGCCATCTCAGCTTACTGCAACCTCTGCCTCCCAGGTTCAAAAGATTCTCCTGCCTCAGCTTCCAGAATAGCTGGGACTACAGGTGCCCGCGCCACCATGCCTGGCTAATTTTTGTATTTTTTAGTAGAGACGGGGTTTCACCATATTGTCCAGGCTGGTCTCAAACTCCTGACCTCGTCACCCACCTGCCTCAGCCTCCCAAAGTGCTGGGATTACAGCCGTGACCCACTGCATCCGGCCTTTGTTTTACATTATTAAATGCACTCTGTGTGTGTGTGTGTGTGTGTGTGTCTGTCTGTCTATTGATTTAGATGCTTGTCTGATTTGTTATAGAAAAATCATTTGTCTTAATTGCCAAGACACTCAGATTTGGAGTTTTAAGTTGCTGTTTAAGATGTCTGACTAACTGAAGACACCATTCTCTATCAAAGCCCAGGACATGTGGAAAGACCACATGCAAGTGCCCTGGTTTCCAAACGACAACCGTCACTAACCACCAGACATATAAGGAAGGGAGGAAGCCATCAGATCATATACCTCCCAGTTATTGCAGTACGCTGAGCAATTCAGTCTTCTCAGCTGACAAACAAATATCATGGGGCAAAGAAAGAAGCCATTGCTGCTGGGTCTTGTCTGAATTCCTGACCCATCGAATGTGTGAGTATAATAAAATGGTTGTTTTGAGCCACTAAACATGAATTCATTTGTTATATAGTAATAATAGTTGGAATAGATAGGAAATGCCAGATATGAGTAACATATAATAAAAACATTGATGAGATCAACAAATATAGTTCTGGAGTAAAAAAAAAAAAAATCACAATAGGCACAAATTACAGAAAACACACTTGAAAATGTAATATTTTCATATATGTGTATATATGATACATATGTGTATATACATACATATGTGTAGATATGATACATGTGTATCTACATACATATATGTGTAGATATGATACATGTGTATCTACATACATATATGTGTAGATATGATACATGTGTATCTACATACATACATGTGTAGATATGATACATGTGTACATACATACATGTGTAGACATGATACATATGTGTATACATACATGTGTAGACATGATACATATGTGTATACATACATGTGTAGACATGATACATATGTGTATACATACATACATGTGTAGACATGATACATATGTGTATACATACATACATGTGTAGACATGATACATATGTGTATACATACATGTGTAGACATGATACATATGTATACATACATACATGTGTAGACATGATACATATGTGTATACATACATACATGTGTAGACATGATACATATGTGTATACATACATATATGTGTATATATGATACATATGTGTATACATACATATATGTGTATGATACATATGTATACATACACACATATGTGTATATATGATACATATGTATACATACACACATATGTGTATATATGATACATATGTATACATACACACATATGTGTATGATACATATGTATACATACACACATATGTGTATGATACATATGTATACATACACACATATGTGTATGATACATATGTATACATACACACATATGTGTATGATACATATGTATACATACACACATATGTGTATGATACATATGTATACATACACACATATGTGTATATATGATGTTTATATATGCATATATACACATATACACACATATATGTATGTATGTATATATACATATGTATCATATATATAGCATGGAATACTAGTCAGCCATAAAAAGGAATGAATTAATGGCATTCACAGCAACCTGAATGAGGTTTGAAATTATTATTCTAGGTGAAGTAATTCAGGAATGGAAAACCAAACATCACATGTTCTCACTTATAACTGAGAACTATGTTATGAGGATGCAAAGATATAAGAATGACAGAATAGACTTTGGGGATTCAGGGAGAAAGGGTGGAAAGTGGCTGAGGGATAAAAGACTACAAATTGGGTTCAGTGTATACTGCTTGGGTGATGGGTGGATGGGGTGCACCAAAATCTTACAGATCACCACTGAAGAACTTACTAATGTAACCAAATATCACCTGTTTGCCCAAAACCTATGGACATAAAAATATTTTTTTAAATGTCTATTTGTTCCAGGTATAGATTAAGTCCATTCTTTCTTTGTTTACTTTTTTTTGTCTTAATGACATGTCTAGTGCTGTCAGTGTAATATTGAAGTCCCCCACTATTATTGTTTTGCTCTGTATCTCATTTCTTAGGTCTAGTAGCAGTTGTTTAATAAAGTTGGGAGCGCCAGTGTTGGGCGCATATATATTTAGAATTGTGATATTTTATTGGGCTAGTCGTTTTATCATTATATAATGTCCCTCTTTGTCTTTTTTTTACTGTTGTTGCTTTAAAGTGTGTTTTGTTCTGATATAAGACTAGCTACTCCTGCCCCCTTTTGGTGTCCATCTGCATGGAATATCTTTTCAACCCTCTCACCTTAAGTTTATGTGAGTTCTTATTTGTTAGGTGAGTCTCTTGAAGGCAGCAGATACTTGGTTGGCCAAATCATCCATTCTGCCATTCTCTTTTTTAAGTGGAGCATTTAGGCCATTTACATTCAACATTAGTATTGAAAAGTGAGGGACTATTCTATTTATCTCACTAGTTATTGCCTTTTTTAAAAATGTGTTATTGTATTTTAGGTCCTGTGAGATTTATGCTTTAAGGGAGTTCTATTGTGGTGTATTTCAAGGATTTGTTTCAAGATTTAGAGCTGCTTTTAATAGTTCTTGTCATGCTGACTTGGTACTAGTGAATTCTCTCAGCATTTGTTTTTTTGAAAAAGATTGTATCTTTCCTTCATTTATGAAGTGTAGTTTCTGGATACAAAATTCTTGGCTGATAATCGTTTTGTTTAAGGAGGCTGAAGATAGGGCCCCAGTTCCTTTTAGCTTGTAGGGTTTCTGCTGAGAAATCTGCTGTTAATCTGATAGGTTTTCTTTTATAGGTTACCTGGTGCTTTTGCCTCACAGATCTTAAGATTCTTTCCTTCAACTTGACTTCAGGTAACCTGGTGACTATGTGCCTATGCAATGATCTTTTTGTGAAGAATTTTCTGGATCTTCTTTGAACTTCTTATATTTAGATGTCTAGATCTCCAGGAAGGCCAGAGACGTTTTTCTTGATTTCCTCAAATATGTTTTCCAAACTTTTACATGTCTCTTTTTACTCAGAACACCAATTATTCTTTTTCTTTTTTTCAGTAGAAGTACTGTTTATTATAGACAATTTTTTAAAATCATGGGATCCACATTCATACAGTTACATGTGACATTGCCTGAACTCACATCCTCATATAATATGCCTTCTTTTATTACATACTACACTACTGTACCTCTAACCAGACAAGAATATGCTAAACGGCACCTGATAGCTGCCAGCAAATTAAAAATATCCTGTATCTGTCATTTCTTATAATTCCAATAAGAATTTTCAATCTAACTTCCTAACATCTCAGTAAAGCTTTTTCTTTCTTTTTTTTTTTTTTTTTAATTATACTTTGAGTTCTGGGATACATGGGCAGAATGTGCAGGTTTGTTACATAGATATACATGTGCCATGGTGGTTTGCTGTACCCACCAACTTGTCATCTAGGTTTTAAGCCCCTCTTGCATTAGGGGCTTATGCTCTCCCTCCCCTTGCCCCTCACCCACCAACAGGCCCCAATGTGTGATGTTCTCCTCCCTGCGTCCACGTGTTCTCATTTTTCAACTCCCACCTCTGAGTGAGAACATGCGGGAAACACCAATTATTCTCAGTTTTAGTCATTTAGTCATTTAACATAACCCCAAACTTGGAGGCTTTGTTCATTTGTTAAAAATCTTTTTTCTTTGTCTTTGTTGTATTGGGTTAATTTCAAAGCCTTCTCTATGGGCTCTGAAGTTTTTCTTCTACTTGTTTGATTCTATTGCTGAGACTTTCCAGTGTCTTTTGCATTTCTCTAAGTGTGTCCTTCATTTCCAAAGGTGTGACTGTTTTTTATTTATGCTGTCAATTTCTCTGGAGATTTTTCTGTCTATATTCTATATTATTATTCTTTTTTTATTTCTTTAAATTGGTATTCACCTTTCTTTGGTGCCTTCTTGAGTAGCTTAATAATTGGCCTTCTGAATTCTTTTTTTGGCAATTCAGAGATTTCTTTTTGGTTTGGATTCATTGCTTGTGAGGTAATGTGATCTTTTGCGGGTGTTAAACAACCTTGTTTTGTCATATTACCAGAATTGTTTTTCTGGTTCTTTCTCATTTGGGTAGGCTACGTCAGAGGGAAGATCTGGGACTCAAGGGCTGTTGTTCAAGTTCTTTTGTCCTGCTGGGTGCTCCCTTGACATAGTGTTCTCTCCCTTCCCCTGGAAATGGGGCTTTCTGAGACACAAAGTGCAGTGATTGTTATTTCTCTTCTGGGTCTAGCCACTCAGCAGAACTTCTGTCCTCCTGGCTGGTACTGGAGAGTGTCTGCAAAGAATCCTGTGTTGTGATCCATCTTCAGGTCTCTCAGTCGTGGACACCAGCACCTGCTCTGGTGGAGGTAAAAGGGGGAGTGAAGTGGACTCTGTATGGGTCCTAGGTCATAGTTTTGTTGGCCTCCATCCAGGAGCTGGTGCTTTCAAGAGAGCATCAGTTGCAGTAGTATAGTGGGGATATAAGCTAGCCCTAGGGTCTCCTGGATAAGTATTCAGGTTTCTTAGGTGGTGGATGGGGCCTTAAAGCTCTCCAGAGATTATGTCCTTTGATTTTGACTACCAGGGTAGGGGCAGGGTTAGGGGTGTTGGATCTCAGACCCTCCTTTGGCAAGGCTGCTGAGGCTGCCCTGGGAAATGGGGGAGTGGTTCTCAGGGTGATTAAGTTACCTTACCAGGAGGACTATGACCGCCTCTCCTGCATCATACAGGTCACCTGGGAAGTGAGGGAAAGCCAGCAGTGACAGACCTCACCCAACTCCTACACAACCCAAAAGGCTAGCCTCACTCTTATGGTGCTCCCCCAGCAGCACTGAGTTTATTTCCTGGCAGCCAGTCAGCAGGGCTGAGAATTTGCCCCAGGCTACAAGACCACCCCACTGAGAAAGCAAGCAGAACTTTCAGGTTCCTTGCCCCTCTACCTGCCATGGCTTTTGTGTTTGTATCTGTACTCCCAGTTCGCCCCCTCCCCCTGATTCTATCCAGGAAACTTTGAGTTCAGTCAGAATTGTTACAAAGCTCAGCTGGAAGTTTCCTTCTCCCTGTGGTCTTTCCCTAATTCCACTGGCAGCCCTCCTCAAGGACATCTGCAGGACAAAGTCAGGAATGGCTTTGCTGGGGACCAAGAGTGCCCACAGGGCTGTTTCTGCTGCTTCCTCTACCCCTATATTTTATCCAGCTCTCTAAATTCATCTCAGCTCCAGATAAGATCTTTCTCCCGTGATCTGACCCTTCAGATTCCCCAGTGAGAATGTGTGTTTTCATGGGCAGGTGATTCCCCTCTCACATTTTGGACATTCAGTTTTTCAGCTGTCTCACAGATCCTGCAGTAGCCAGCCGCTTCCTTCAAAGGGTCTGTGGATTTTCTCAGCTTTCCCAGCATGTTCCTGGGGTAGTTCTTGGAGCAAAAGTTCACAACAGTGTGTGTCTCCACACACTGTTCTGTCTGTCCGAGTGGGAGCTGCAGCTAAGTCCTGCCTCCTATCTGTCATTTTTTCTAAACTATTCTTTGGTTTTCTATTTTTTTTTTCTGAAACTATTCTGATCTCCTGTTTGTGGCTTCTTTAGCATTCATCTACTGCCTTTGTTTTATAGGGAATTGAATATTTATAATAGTTTTTTATTGGTTGTAAACCTATTTTGACAATACACTCCAATTTCATGTGTGACTTACTTCTTCACACTTTTTGATCTGTTTTACTTTATTCTGAGTGTATCTGAAATGGTTACACTTTTTATCCAAACTGTGGAACTGCAGCATGCTCAGTTATGCCTTTCATTAGTTCATCAAGGAATTGATACCTAAATGGAATGATACAGGCTTCTTAGCCTTACCAACAATATGAAATATTTTAAAACAGACAAATGAATAGAAATAGATTAAATAAAATTACTGAGTAGAGTTGCAGGGTGGCTCATGGAAACCTGACCATCAATTTTTTACTCCAGCATGTCTAGTGAACATCATTCAGCAACTTCTTTTGTTGCTCAATTGAAGAAATGTTAATTTGATTAGTGCTGGAAGGAAGAAAACAAAACAAAACTAACTGTCTAAATTATTGAGTATATTGGTCTATAAAGTAATACTTTTTAAAAAGTTTAAAAGTATAATTGACATGCCCATTTTTTCAATTATTACCTTTATAAAATAAATTTACAACTTGCCCCCCAAATACATAAAATAGTCTTTCTCATGTCTTTCTTACCCAAGCTCACTAAATTAATCACTAAATCTGTTATGCTGTCTGCTGAAGCTGGATTATTTTCCCCCCTTTACTTTTACCTAAAGTTAAGCCATTCATGCAGGCACCAAACCTCAGTCAACAGGAGTGTGACTTTCCCTGTCTGGGCTAATTGTCAATGATTTAAGACATACTCTTTCAAAAAAGCTCTTGTACATATAGATGAATTGTAAACTTTGGAAAACTGAAGACAGTATTGTTTTTCTTTTTTCAGGGAGGAGATAGTCATTGAATTGCATTTCTTTGGGGAATTATTTACTGAATCAACAGATAATCAGAAATTGTGATCTGTTGGACTCTTTCTTTTGTGCTTAGTCCAATAGATTAGTAAATGCTTATTTAATAAATCACATATTCACTACTTCATCCCTATACTGAACACCAAGTAGGATACATAGCACTCAGTAGATAAGTTGTTTAAAAATAAATGAACACATTAGTGAATAATATTTATTTAAGGTTTGAGAGAGAAAGGATATTTATGGTTAATATTTTGGCAACTGCTCTGAGTAGATAACTCTACTTTCTAGGATCAACCACAATTTCCTATTACTAGAATATCTCTAAAAACTTCCTAAGTAGATGGAGTTGATAATAATTAGGTAGAAAATAATAAATTTTGATAAAATATTTAAATCACTATTTTCATCAAAGACATCGAATGACCAAAATGTAATTGTCCTGGGAAACTTGCCTTTTAAAAAAATTTAGAGGATTAGGTAACTCCAGAATAATATTTAAGTTTTGTTTGTTTGTTTTTTGTTTATGTGTATGTGGGGGGGGTTGTTTGTTTGTTTGTTTTGAGACTGAGTCTCACTCTGTTGCCCAGCTGGAGTGCAGTGGTGTGATCTCAGCTTACTTCAACCTCCATCTCCCCAGCTCAAGGGATCCTCCCACCTCAGCCTCCTGAGTAGCTGGGACTATAGGTGTAGGTGCATGATACCATGGCATATATATATATTTTTTTTTTTTGGTAGAGATGGGGTTTCATAATGTTGCCCAGGCTGGTCTTAAACTCCTGGGCTCAAGTGTTCTACACGTCCTGGCCTCCCAAAGTGTTAGGATTGCATGTGTGAGCCACTGCGCACAGCCATAATATTTAAAATAAGTTACAAAAACCAAACCAAAAAAAAGTATCTATGATCAAGAATAGGTGATATTTGCAAGTTACTTTATAAAAGAAATATGTGGCTTCTACATCACTATGTCATATCAACTCTAGTGCCTAATATAGAATATAGGAACAACCATGAACTTTGAACATCGACTATGTAAAAAAAAAAAAGAGGACAGACTTCATTTTATTGTTTAAATATTCTGCCATCATGCTCCAGTATATATTAATTCAAATTTAAAAGTTTTTGACATATTTATTAATGTGGAATAAAATACATTTTGTATTTATAAGCCCATAACCAATAGTTCCATGCATGATGCTGATTAACAGCAGTGTGACAAATTGAAAACATTTGATTTCTCTAGATATTTGATTATGATCATGGATCTTAACTAAGAAAATTTCATCCTCTACCAAAATTACAGCTGCTAAAATTAATAAATATTTTACTTTTTTATCTGTAAGATTAAAATAGTACCACATTCTCCTGAAGATATTTGAAGAATATATTAGGTTAGATAGATAGAATGTACCTGGCATATACATAAAGAATGAATACATGTAGTGACTAATAATTTCATCATAAAAATTATTATTGTAATGGTTATTATATGTTCTAGCCACTGATCCACATGGAATTTGGCCCTTGACATTGAAGAGTAGGATTTCTGGACCAGTATGGAACTTTTTGGCATAGTACAATTCCTGTACCATCGTAATCCAAGATAGCATTTACTTAGAATAAAAATAGAACTATTTAATACCTTAAAAATGAGACATTGAATCATTATGGCCCACAGATTATGTATTAGTCCGTTTTCACGCTGCTGATAAAGACATACCAGAAACTGGGTAATTTATAAAGAAGAAAGAGGTTTAATGGACTCACAGTTCCACATGGCTAGAGAGGACTCACTATCATGGTGGAAGACAAAAGGCATGTCTTACATGGCAGCAGGCAAAAAAAGAGAGATTGTCCAGGGAAACTCCACCTTATAGAACCATCAGATTTCATGAGACTTATTCACTACCACAAGAGCAGTATGGGGGAAACCACCACCATGATTCAATTATCTCCCACCAGGTCCCTCCCACAACAAGTGGGGATTATGTGAGCTACAATTCAAGATGATATTTGGGTGGGTACACAGCCAAATCCTATTAGATTATTAAATACAATTGCAAAATATTGGGAAACAAGTGTTTTCCATAAAGACATGTTCAGATTGAATTCTATTTATAAAAAAGCAGCTCTCTCCCAAAAGTATTTCTGTGGTATGCTCAGAGCAAGTAATCATCTTATCTCTAGGAGTAAATTTAAACTAAAAGTCAGCTGAGGCTGACAACCTTTCTACAGGATAGTCTTCCAAGTCAGAAAGGTCACTGATTTGGTCTATCTTGTCATGTTTAGACAGCCTTGAGCTGCTGTCTGCCTAGCCCTTTTCACTTTTTTTTTTTTTTCTTAGAGACAGGGCCTCGTTCTGTTGCCCAGGCTGAAGTGCAGTGGCGTGATCATGGCTCATTGCAGCCTTGAATTCTTAGGTTAAAGCAATCCTTTTGCCTCAGCCTCCCAAGTAGCTAGGACTACAGGTGCACACCATCACACCCAACTAATTTGTAACTTTTTTGTAAAGGCAGGGTCTCACTATGTTGTCCAGGCTGGTCGTGGACTACTGGGCTCAAGCAATCCACCACCTTCACCTCCTGAAGTGCTGGTATTACAGACGAGAGCCACCTTGATGGGCCCCTTTTCACCCTTTTAAAGAGTTCACCTATAACTTACAGAAATTTGCTTCCCTCTATTAAAAGACATTTTTGAGGACATTTAACATTCTTGGAAACATCTTCATATCTGCTTTCATTTCTTTATACTGCACCTTTCCAAGCTCCTTGAAAGCTTCCCCATACTCCAACCTGTCTCATTCTTATTCAATATGTTCTCTAGTCTTGGTTCTGTTTGAAAAGTTCGCTTTGACACACAAATTGATGACATTTTCTAATTCAGACTTCTCTCTATGGCACAGTTTTTAAAGGACTGATTATAAAGAAACTCCTCCTCGATTAAGCGAAATTTTAGGATTGTACACTACTCTTCAAGCAGCCACTAATATTGCTATAGCTTAGCCTTATGGGTGGCTCTGGGCACTAAGATAATTTGGTCAAGCCATCACCATCTGTTGTCAGGCACAGTGACAATCCTCCATCACTTCAACTCTTACTCATTCTCCTCCTCATAAACACAACATAAAAAGAATATATGTTAAAAAGCTACATTAAAAATATTAAAAATTAAGATCTGATGTAGTGAAACATTAATTGAGCCCCATGCAGATTCAATGACTGGGGTCCAGGGGCAACACAACTATCACAATAGTAAGAATAACTTTATCTTCTATATTACTTGAAGCTTTATCCTGAAATATTTAAGAACAAATAATCTTTTTCTATGAGGAATTTGACAATTCAGTGAACTTTGTCTTTACTGAGCTCTTTATCCATAATTGAAGGGAGAAGGTAATTTTATAGGATTCGATGAAGGCTTTAGTAAAGGAGTTGGATATATTTAGTTGAGGTGATCTTAGACTTCGATTCCCTTATCACTAAATATAATCGGATTCTAAAGTCTGAATGGGGAAAACTCAAATAAGTAAAAATGAAATTAAGCTGTAGCATTTCATGTCACAAAGACCGTAGGTGGCCCTGTTCCTGCTGCCTAAAGGCATACTTTAAACTAGGTTCACATAGGAACCAGGTTTGGACCACTGTTCTGATTAAAAATATTGGTATAGTGTGGTGTATGAACTATCAGATATGATAATTTTGATATATAAATCAGCTCTTGTTACATAAATACTTATTCTATTTTACACTGTTTTTGAAAGAGAAGTCAGTATTTTTGTGGAAATAGTGCTATTATGCCATTAGTTCCTCTTGCCCTGAAATTGGCTGTGGATTAATTCTTGGCCTTGCCAATTTCGTTTTTTCCTCCTGTTCTCGACATTCATTATAGTCAAACCCTGTGGCTTGTACGAATATGAATTTTATATATCTAATATTCCTCACTTCTTTTTAAGAATGGATGGGATGTTGAATAATTAGGAATTATTATTGAAGACTATTTATCAATATCATGATATAGAAGACATTAGGCAGGATATAACTATATGTTCATGTTCTCCAATTTGGTTTAGATTCTTAATTCTTAATATATTCTGTTCACTTGCTCAACTGAAATGTTCAAACATATAAAGAAAAAAATCACTTTAAAATTTAGTATTAGCAAATAACTTAAATTTCTCCTCCTGCTAAGGGTCAAATTCAAAGTATATTGATCTCAATTCACATCGATTCTAAAATCTTCCATCCAATAGATGTGGCCAGAGAGTAATGCTAATTCTACTTAGCAGTTCCTAGGCATAACCTAGAGTCAAATCTGTCACATAAGATTATTTAGGGGTACAGACAAGCCTGGACAGAACTGTTAAGTAATTGAAATCTTCTTTCAAGTTTTTCCCTCCTTTCTTTCAACATTCATGTGTGTATTTTTGGTTCATTATTCTCTCCTTCCTGATGCATGTTACCACATGGCAACTCAGTCTTTACTACCCTGAGAAATTTAGCCAACAGCTGCAAAACCTCCTTTCCTGTACTGTCTTCCAATGATAAATAATTGCTGTAAGCCAAATTTTCAGAAATAAATTTTTCAAGGGGAAACTAGTTATAAGGTGATTTTTTTCTTATTTTAATCTTAATAAGTCACTATACCTGCAATCAAAGAATCAATTATCTACATATTGGTTTGTGCTGTCACATGCAGAATAGCCTGTGGGTGATTCCCAGAAATCACATTAGGTTGACAGTAGATGATTCTACTTTTGTCTTTGAGTGGCTCTATTAAAACAGTTATTTGAAATCAAACCAAGTTTCACAATTCCAATGATTACCATTGACATTAATAGGAAATCAAGGATATAGCATATTGTTGCCTAAAAAGCAATTTATTTGTTTTCAACCAAATCTTTCATGATTTCAGCTATTTTCATATTTTAATTTTAAAACAATTTTCAGTGAAAACTGAGTAGATATTAGGCAACTACCTAAATCAAACAGGCTAGATTTACTTTACTCTGAGCGAAAGGAGGTTTGTTTGTTTGTTTGTTTGTTTGTTTGATCAATGGGACTATTGTGAAAAAATAAAATTGAATGATGAAGTAAAGAATGGAGACCATTCTCAGGCATTGGAAAAATCAAAATAAGACAATCAGGGAGAGAACTTTAGAAGTTTGATTAACTTCTAAAACCACTCAGATTTGTTCCAAGTATTTAGAAATACAAAGAGCAGAGAAGAATGCATTCAATTGTGGAACTCTGTATTGCCCAATCTAATTGAATATTTAAGGAGACAATTTTGAAAAACTATAAATAAAATGAGATTTATTCATTGAGCCCCTCAATATTATATACCAGTGGAATTTGAGATTCATAATTTGAGAACATAGACACTCAGCACAAGGTTAATGACTTATCAAGGGATCCAGAACAGGACAGGAATCAGGCAGGGGTCACTTTGCAGTCAATCCTGGCTAATAGTTTTACCAGCTCCCTAGTTATGGAGTACCTGTAGGTATCACCAATATCACATTATGGTTCAATGCATAGTGTTTTAAAAAGACAATAATCATTAGCATCTATAGAATCCTTAATATGTGGCAGCACTGTGATAATTAATTTTTATTTATCAATGATTTTCAAGTTGTCCACTGGCTACTAACATCCAAATCAATGTGATCCTTACAAAAAAAAAAAAAAAAAATGCATTATCTTGTCTGTGTCCCAGATCCTACATAAGAATATCTAATGGATACCTATTCTGCATTTTAACATGTGTCCATGTGATTCTTATGCAAACTAGGGTTTGAAACACTTTGGTATATTATTACACTAAATTTTTACATCAACAAAATTAAATAGATAGTATTACTCCTATTTTATAAGTGAAGAAATCTATCTTTTAACTTAAATAATACATAAAAACACAGTTATTTAAAGACAAAGACCATAAATTTAAAAAGTTAATATTTAAGTGTATTTATGTTTTACTTCTTATGTGTGTTTTGCTTTATACTGTGGATTAAATTCTAATACTTTTATTGAGCTAATATTATATGAGTGATATTATTAGAAAGAATATTGAATTGAAGATATTAAAGAGACATACACTTTTCCTCCCCGACTAGGGCACACATTTTTTGCCAATACTTACAGAGAGGGCAGAGGAACTAAATCTCACCTGTAGATAAGCCATTTACTTTTATAAGCCTGGGAACGAATCAAGTTGGGAAGGAAGGCCTGTCTTGAGTACGGAAACACTTGCAGTTAGATCATAGCAACAGAGCTCAAAAACAGAAGACAAAGTAGTACTGGGGGTAACAGATTTTTCTTTAACTTGATGGGATAAAATACCCAGGAATATGGCAGCTGGAGTGGCAATTTTATTTTTTGGCTAGAAAATGAAAAGACTCTGCCATTTCTGATCTATACTCATCAACACTGGGCACGTGGCCATAATAGAGATGTGGCTTTCCAGGCAATTTAAATAATGGAAGCACAAGTGAGACATCCCCTATAAACACAGGGGAATTTACTAAAACCTATAAAAATATAGGATTGATGGGCGCTTCAGAGATAATCTGCTGGGAGGTATGGAACAAAGGGAATTTGCCAACAATAGTCCTTTACTGGCAGAGGTTTTAGATTAGGAAACGAATTCTTTTATGCTTAGTATTGTGACTAGTTCACAGATAAAAAGTCATCACAGCAGACTGCAGTAATCAGGGTATGGTGGCTGCCTAAATTGACAGAGCTGGAATGGAATGGTAAATGATGCTTTTGCTTTAGAGTAAATGAAGTGATATTTGATAAGTCTGCTTGATGCCTTGCACCCATTTTGCCTGTTTCCAGCTGTAGAGTGCTGCTAATCCTTTAGTATCTGGAAGGTAAAGAGCTTCTGAGAACTTGCAACATCATATTTTTGAAATATAAAATTAAATAGAAAATAATTCCTTAGTTAAAACCAATAATTTTTGATTGCAGTATAAATTTCAATTCAACAGGCCTGGCAAAGAATGAAAGCAGTCTTTTATTGTGGGTAAGCTTGCATGTGACATGAAGGGTTTGTTCATCTGGATATACATAGTAATAGAGGGGTTTTCCATGATCACTAAATGTGCCCGAGTGAGTCAAATTGTAGCAGTTCAAGCTTTGGAACTTGAATTAAAAAGTTTCCTTTTTGCAATCATTACATATTTTAGAATGAAAATGAGAAGTATGGAAAAGATGATGCTCAATCTATATTTCATTAAATGCACTTATAAAAAATTATGCTCTCTAATTTGTTAGTGTTGATGCTTACAGAACTACCAACTGCATTTATCCAATACATAGCAGTGACAGAAAATACGTAAGTAGAAAATAGATAATTTAAAAAATAGACATAAACACAAAAATCATGTCTGTCACCAAGGATGAGTATTGGCAACAAGCTTTTGGATTTTGAATCCAAAGGGCATAATCGGCATCTTATTTAAAGAAAATGCCCCACCGTAAGCAAAGAACATAAGCCAGACTCACTTAATGAAATAAGGCTCAGATTCACAGCCTAAAAGGCTTTGATTTCTACAAAGTCTTTTACTCAAAGAAGCATTAGAAAGCTGGCATGGATTAACAGAAAAAATTTGGAGCAAATCGATTCAAAAACTGGATCAGACATTGACCCAATATCACATTTGTGACAGACTTTCTAAGCCATCAACCTGAGAGGACCTTTGGAGGCAGAGTAGAAAAAAAAATCCAAATGAGTGCTTTAATAGGGAAGGCAAGCTATAGAAATTAAGAGAAAAAAATATCCAAAATATATAAGGAAATGAAGACCTACAGGCAATAAAACAATATTCTGAAAATTAGTTTATTCTAGGAAATGTGAAAATGATTGTGAAATTTGAAAATGAATTTAAATTAGCATATGTAGGCTCTAAAATCAATGAAATAAAGCAGGCTGTAAAATATAACAATAAAGTACAAAAAGGGAAGAATCAAAGGAAGGAAAAGAAAAAGAAAGGAAGGATATAAGATTAGATGAATATACAAAGTAAATGCAGATCTCAACATGAAAAATATAACCATTTCAATAAAAAAATAAAAATCTGTCAGTTTCCAGTGAGTGTAAATAAAGCATAATATATGTGACAAGGAAGTGAAACTGTAGAACATTATCATGAATATCATCAGCATGAAGAAAATATTAATACAACAATTTGAGTGACAACAGACTTCTCATCAGCAATAGGTTCAAAGGAACACTGATTAATCCAAAGGGCTGAAGTGTGTTAGAAGTCTATATTCTGGAAAGAGCAGGCTAGAGTTAAAGCAAAATTAAAAGTATTTTGAGACATATACCTAATGAGTGATTTTAAGCCTTTTCCAGCTTGCCCTGAGAATGCTCACCAGTAGCACTTGTGACTGCAGTGCTTACCCAGAGATAACTTTGCCACGCAATAGCTCGCTTTTGTTATCATTTTCGCTTTGCTCTAGTATATCAGCTTTGGAAATACAAGACATCATTCTATTTATAGCATTCTGTTTTTAGTAGTATTTCCATTTACAAAATATGCTAATTCTTGGTCGTTGAAAATGTTAAATCTTAGAAAACGTAGCATTCCTATGTGTGGTGTTAACATCATTCTCAAATGGTTGGTGGCTAATGATTCATTTGATGAATCAGGTTTTTCCAAAATAGACAATGCTGATGATTCAGATGATTCTGATCTTAATTCTGTTTAGAAATAACTCCAAGAACAGTTTTTTGTTTTTTTTTTTTTAATTTTTTCACATTGAAAAATCAGTCAGATTTGCTTCAGTCTCAAAGAGCATGTTTAGGTAAAATTAAATAAACGCAGGCAGTGAACTGCACTTTTTTTTTTTTTTAATGGGCAAAGTGTTAATACATACAGAATTTCTCTGAAAGAGGTATTAAGTGATTAACTTTAATAAACAGAAGTGCACCATTGAGGAAACAATGGAATTGATGCATCTATAATGATAAAATATGCTGACAAAATTGACTGTTAAAAAACATGTAACTCTAATTTTTAAAATAGCAACAAAGAATGTGAGATGGCTTCTGAAAGGAACTTTAAGTGACTAATAAATGAAACAACGATTTTTCTTGATTGTAGGAAGCATGTTACTGAATAATTTAGACTTCAAAATTAAATATATGTATCAATTAGAAGGTAACCAATAAATAATAGAATTACAATGAATTCCTTTCAAATTTCCTCCCAAATTTTAATAACAATGAAGATTACGGATAAAACAAATGTGTCAATAAAACAGAGACAGAAAGAAAGAGAAAGAAAAAAGAGAAAGGAAGGAAGGGAAAAGGAAAGAAGGAGGAAGGGAGGGAGGGAGGGAGGAAAAATAGAACAAAGGTAAAATATGATCAAGAGAAACACAAAAAGTGATAGTGGAATAAGTTAGATAAATTAGGAATTATGTAATTCTGACAGATTAAAGAAAGTTATTAAAAAGTAGAGACAGATTAGTTTTACAAATCACCTGTATGCTTCTTAGAAATTTATTTTAAAAATTCAACACAATTTAATAAATGAAGGAAAATAATATAATTCATTGGATATTCTGTTTTTCCATATGACTTTTAGGAATATTTCATTTAAGTCTTTTAAAGAGTTGGCAATTTCACAAGATATATATGTGTGTATATGTGTGTGTGTGTACATATATATTGAATTTTATATATTTATATATAGTGAAATATGTATACAGTGAAAATATATATATATTAGGATAATTTATAGCACTAGGTTATTCTAGTCTAAAACATGATGGCTTTTCAATTATTTATATCTTGTTTCAGATTCTTCAATACAATTTCATAGTTTTTGTAATAAATTCATAAAATTTCTTTTTGAACATGTTACACAATACTTAAAAGTTGTTAAAAAGTATTGTGAATAATTTTTAGCATTCAAATTCAAATTCTTGGGAATTTGTGAGTTTTCTTAATTCTAGGAAATTTTTAAAAATCTATTAAATTTGGATTATTAAACTTTTATCTAGCCTCTTTACTTAGTTAATTTTTTCTCTTTAATAGAACCTAGAAGATTTGCAAGGTTAAAAAAATTATAGGATTTTCAGTGAGATCATTATCTCCTTTTTTCACAGTTGTCACTTATCCTTGACTTACTACATTTTCTAGTGTAGTCAAGACAATACTCATCAATAATAGTTACCTAAATTATCCTTCCCCTTTCCAGATATTAATTGAAATACTTTTAGTTGTCACATAGATAAACGTTTCTTTAAAATAAAAGGTAAATGTTATTTTTATATTTGTTTTCCTTCTTTCTTTCTTTTCTTTTGTTCCCTTTTTTTTTTTTTTTTTTGAGACAGGGTCTTGCTCTGTCACCAGGCTAGAATGCAGTGGCATGATCTTCTTGGCTCACTGCCACCTCCGCCTCCAGGGTCAAGCAATCCTCCTGCTTCGGCCTCTGGAGTAGCTGGGACTACATACAGGCACATGACACTATGCCCGGCTATTGTGTTTGTTTTCTATCCTTATTTTATTTAAGGTCTTTATTAGAAGGTTGTGCTGAAATGAAAACATTGCCATCTTTATTCTATGGATTATAGAAAAGAAAATAATTTAGGAACAAAATTTTTAAATGATTTAAATCTAACAAACTACAAACACTGAGAAATTCCTTAACTTGATAATCTACCTCAAAAACCTATGAATATTAAAATATTAAGCAAAGAAACTTTAGAGACATTTTATTTTAAATAGAGAAGCCAACAAAGACACTCTTACTAGTATTTTCCAATAAACCCTAAACACTGAATGAAAATAATTAAAGAACACAAAGGAAGAGATAAAAGTATTGTTATTCAAAGGCACTACATTTTTTACTTAGAAAAAACACCAAAGATATATAACAGCTAAAGCAAGCTCTCCAACGCATGGCGTGTGGGCCACATGATGCCAAGGATGGCTTTGAATGCAGCCCAATACAAATTCGTAAACTTTCTTAAAACATTATGATTTTTTTGCAATGATTATTCTTTAGCTCATCAGCTATCGTTAGTGTAAGTGTATTTTATGTGTGGCCCAAGACAACTCTTCTTCTTCCAATGTGGCCAGGGAAACCAAAAGATTGGATACCCCTGAAAGTTTAGTCTTCTAAAAGTTTATATGATGCCAGAAATAAGAAGAAGTTATTGATCAATGACATATCTATTCATCAGCAAAAGCAGTTACAACAACAATAAATTATTCAGTGTTCCTAAAAATGTGCAGAAATGTAGTTTATAAAATCTTTTTTGGATAATAAAGTATATCCTAGACAAAAAGCAAAATATATTTATACTATGTTTAAAGATAATTCAATACCCTAATGCTGTCAATTATATTCAATTTTTTCTATAAAAACAAAGTTAATATAGTCACGAAGTTTTTACTTTTCTAGAACTGAAACAATTTTTCAAAACCTCTTAGGGTTGAGTGAATGCCCAAAAATAGTCAAAATAATTCAGAAAAAATTGTAAGGAAGAGTAATGCACTGCCAAGTATCAAAACTTATTATAAAATTATAATATCAAAACTTGTTATAAATAATCCAGTATATTGTTGGGGGAGAGATAATTATACAAAATTATATTTAAAAAACCCAAAAGGTAAAAGCAAAAAATTCTCAGTTTCAGACCCAAACATATATGAGGTTTTGCATATCATACAAAAGGTAATATAAATCAACAGAGAAAAGATGGGCTATAGACTTTGGCAGGTATCACTAATCTTCACCAATATCCAATTCTCTTTCCCTTCTTGTCACATCAAAGTCTATTTTGGGGGGTGCAGGGGCACATTTTTCCTGTTGGTTAGACCATGTGATGAGTTATGGCCAAAGAAATATCAAATGAGCTGGTGTGAAGTACTAAAAAGTCCATGGAAAGTCCCCTAGTTTCTTTCTTCCATAAATACAGCCGTTATGAATGGGGCTCTGAGGCATTGTATGAGAAAATCTACTTTAGAGAGAGTTACAGTAAATGACAGCAATCTTTAGAAAAGGAGAAATAACATTTTCATTGTACATAAACACAAAGATTGAGAAATTGTTGGGTGCCACACTATAATAGAGGCTGTTCTGCTTATATACACATGCTATTCAAATAATCAGTTATATTTATGGTTAAGATCAAATGAGATAAATACACACATACTTACATTCATAAATTTGAGGGACTGAAAACAGAGTTTATAAAGCAGGGGGCTGATATAGGAAGCAATAGAAGCTCAGAGAAACCCTGTGATGATGTTGTAGCTAAAAGAGATTTTAAGAAAGGTGATGCCTACTGTTTTGAAATTTATTCTTTTAGAGAACACATCTTTTTTGCTTATCTGCCAGTTTCACAAATGACTTAATATAAAGTCATAGAAAGGGCTAAACCTCATATAGATGCCAGATAGTAAATATCAAAACAGTATATATTGAAGCAAGAGTCTATCACTTGAAGCAATTAAGAGATTGGAAGTTAAATAGAAATTTGCAAAAATGTGAAGGTCTTTGGATTTCTTTAAGCCGTGGTAAGGAGAGTTATAGGAGAAATGCTGATAGATTTTTTTCTTTAAGATCTTAAGGGATAATGGAGTTGTAGCTAGCAGTTAAATTATTGAAATAAAACAATGGAGAAAGAAAAAAAGAAGATTGTGTTTTTAGAGGATGAATTCTATAGGCACATAGTGACCTGGCCAGAGACACCACAGTCTGTTGTAGTCACCTGGCTGAGGAGAGAATAGGAACAATAACAAATAGAGCCAAAGCATCATTCCTTTTCATTTACTTGGTGAACTGACCTTAGTTTCATCCCTGGCAATCATACTAAACTCACCATCTGTGCAAAGCAAATGCAGTGTGGGAGTCAGGAGTTCATGCTCTAATATTGCTTTATCAGTTTATTTCACAGATAATGGCACCTTAATTATTATCAATGACCTGCATGCCATTGCTTACTATTCCTTCTTAGATATGTCTTTCTGAGTTATTCAAATTGTAATGGTGTTTTCCAATCTGATTCTTCTAGGAACTAATACCTACATTTCCATAAGACAGAAGAATTATCAGACTGTTTTTTCAGAAAATAAATTATATATGTTATTTTCTAGTAAGTTTTTGACAGATTCAACTAAAAATAATAGATTCTAAAGAATTTTCTAAGTTAAAAAAGAAAACAGACAAGAAAGAAAATGTCTGGCAATGCTAATTTGGATTAAATTTGTTTAGAAAAAACACATTATACAATCTTTGAAGTACAACCTATTATGGTTAAAGAAAAGCACTTGGATTATCTGGTTCATAATTTATATTTTAAACAAGTAAAAGCACACTTATTCTCCATACTTATTTAATTATGTCTATTCATTTTTCATCTTAGTCATGTGATTTTCAGAAGAGACTCCCGTAGACGTAAGTAGCTTTAATCTCCATACATTGAAATATCAGTGAGAAATAAACACTTCCCATTTAATGGCTTTAACTAGAGAAACGCTTATGTTAATTAATGTCTATTAAGTTTTCCTTTATTTACTTGGAATGTGTTTTTTCTATAAATGAATAAAATACTAATGACTCAGGGCTGGACGCGGTGGTTCACACTTGTAATCCCAGCACTTTGGGAGGCCAAGGCCGGAGGATCTCTGAGGTCAGGAGTTTGAGACAAGCCTGGCCAGCATGGTGAAACCCAGTCTCTACCAAAAATACAGAAATTAGCAAGATGTGATGGCGGGCATCTGTAATCCCAGCTACTCAGGAGGCTGAGGCAGGATAATCGCTTGAACCTAGGAGGCAGAGGTTGCAGTGAGCCGAGATCGTGCCATTGCACTCCAGCTTGGGTGACACAGCAAGACTCTATCTCAAAAAAAAAAAAAAAAAAAAAAAATTAATGACTCACACCTATGAGTGTATGGGATGATTTTTCTCCTTTCTTTTCTCTCATGATCTGGTTGCTAAATATGACTCATCCCACAGAGGGACATCATGGATTGATTTTCCAAGCTCATTCAAAAGTCTCCACAATTTCAGAGAAAACCTTTCTGAACACACTGGGAATCTTAAGTAATTGCTTTGCTGTAGCCTTTATTTGTGACCAAAAAAAAAAAAAAAAAGTTACCTTTGCAGATGAACTTATTTCCCTGAGTTTTAATTCTAATGCCACAGAAGCCAGATCAATGGCAAAGTGAAAATATAACTTTTGTGAGAGATAAATTAGAAAGTATTTTTAAATATTGGTAATGTATTAAAAAGTCTGTTTTGATCCTAGCTTTTTTAAAAAAAATGGCTAGATGATATTTGTCTCCCGTACTGAAAACAAAACAAAACGATCCACTTACTTTCATTTAACAGTCCCCCATGCAAAGACGTAGGCACTCCATTTTAGGTCACATGTAATGCCCAGGTTTAACACTGTTCACCAAATTCTCTAGATTATATTGCACCAAAATCTTAGAACTAAGTTTACATTAGTTTGTAACTCTTTTTATCTACAGCCTGTAACTCTAATTTAAGATATTTTTATATTTACAAAATTCCAAATTAATGTGCTTTTTAAAACAACCTCCCAACAGTCACCCCTCTAATATTTTCATTATTACTAATCATCTGTAGTTCTGTGAATTGATTGTTCACTTCCATTGAACATTTCTCTCCTCAAGTTGAAAAACCATTAGTTAATTTAATAGAAATGCAGTTAACAAGCATCCTCGCTGGGATATATAGATTTATTTTGTAGTGGGATGAGCCGTGGACAAAACCCCACAGACAGCAAGATAGTGAAGGAAGTGGCTTTAATCAGCTGGAAGCATCGGCAGACTAACGTCTTAAAATCTGAGCTTGTCAGGTGCCCAACTTCTGTTTAAGGGCTCACAACTCTAAGGGGGTCTGCGTGAGAGGGTCATGATCAATTGAGCAAGCCAGGGGGTACGTGACAGGGGCTGCAAGCACCGGTGGTCAGAGTGAAACAGAACAGAACGGAAGTTTTCACAATGTCCTTCCATACAATGTCTGGAATCTATAGATAACATCAGTTGCTACATCAGGGGTGGAATTTTAACTACCAGGCTTAGGTCAGGCAGGCCCAAGCCTGGTTTTGGGTCTGGTTCCTAGGCGCCGGGCTACCTGCCTTTTGTTTCGTTTTTCTTTCCTTTTCTGAGTATAAAACAATATGGGAGGGTCTATCTCTCTTCTCTCAATTTAATTAAGTGAAAAGTCCTTTTCGTTTTTTAAAAGGAGCCATGTGCATGTCTTAGGTTAATCTTATAACAAATTGTTTTGATAATCATTCAGAACATGTATATGAAGTTTCCATAAGATCAAACATCTGCCTTCCCTCATCTGTGACACTTTGGAAGAGTTGACTGTAGCGTCGTATTAAGGAGTGTGGATCCAGGAGTTGATTGCTGATGTTTGACAGCTGGATCTACTGCTTATTATGTCTGCGTCTTGAGTTGAGGCACCTAATCTATCCCCACTGCAGTTTTTTCCTTTGTAATTATTATTATACACATTATTTGTACTCTTTACTGAACTAAGAAATAAGAATGTCCCCAAAAGGATTTTTAAAATGGTATTATGCAGTCACAATAAAATTTAGCAGTGAGGCACTTTAAGCTACTATTCCAGAAAAAAATAGATAAAAATTAGTTAATCTTTTCTTATAGTTAGAAAAATGGACCAGCTTTTTACAAGTGTTTTACCTATCTGCAGTGAAAAGAGATGTAAGACTGCAGATTTGCATATTAAATGCCTGCACTGTAAATCTCAAAACATTCAGCTCTCCAATACTAATTATTTCATTATGAAAACATAGAATAATTCCTAAAACTTTGAATATTCACAAAGATGTTTAAGTTTTGCAGAGTTGAGCTGGATATAAATTAGTCAACAAATACCACTTGAGAAGAATAGGTAGAAGTCTCTTTCTTAGAAACCAGGATGAAATAGAGGCACAAGACAAGATAAACCTCTAAATGGCTTTCAAAGTACTTGGGGAAATAAGACACATCAAAAGAAATAATGATAAGCAGCAAATATTTATTAAATTAATCATTTAGCAATCTAGTTACAATGTCCATACGTTTTAAACATGGGCTTTTATATTATTTATGATTTGCAAAAGAGTTATTGAAACTCAAAAGATTTGTTTTTGAGTTTTCAAAAGGTCACAGAGCAGGACAGACCTGGATTCAAATTCTGGCTGTACTACTTAGTAGCTATATCTTATAAGGAAAGTAGCTTAACATTGTTTAACATTGGTTTTCTTAACTGTACGAGGGGATAATAACATAAGGTTTAGGGTTAATTAGATAAATTAAATAGTACACTGCTTGGTCCACAGTAACAGTTCAATAAATTATCATCCACAGTGTGCCAGGCAATGTGCTAGACCATTATGACCCTGGCATGGATAATCCAATGTGAAATGCACAGTTTAATATTGACCATATATATTTATCCTCATTAGTGAAAACAAAGTGGCTTTCCCTTTGTTCTTCAGTAGAATTACTAATCTTTGTTGAATAAGGAACTCCTGGTGTTACTGCTCTGGGGCACCACGAAGAACTCTTCATGAGTGAAACAGCTATTACACAGTTTAGTTCATATAAGTTGTTTTGGTGAGTTAATAATTCCTCAAAGTCCCTTCATAGTCTGTCAGAGTGAGGGGTGCGTGTGTGTGTCTGTGTGTGTGCGGACACGCGTGTGTGTATGTGTGTGTGCATAGCATGTAGCCTATTCTAAATTTGGTGGAAATCTCTTTAGCCACTTTGGAAGGATACTGTAGCAGACAGACAGACTGAAACTCATCTGATTGTATAAGTAATTAATTTACATGAACCGGAGTCTGTTCTGAGAAATTTGGTAATCATGGTTTATATAACTAACTGTAGGAAACTAGAGGAGAACCAAATCTCTGTGAGTTTCTATGAACACTGAACTGGAGCTGAAAGGAGTGAGAGAGAATTTAGGGAATTTAAACTGCCAGTGAGAAGGAATGACAATTTCTTACAGAGTAGATAGAAATCTGTCTTTGCTTCAAATTAACAAATATTTATCAAATTACCAATAAATATCAGATGGTGTGTTAAGTGCTGGGAATATAGCAGTGAAAAAAAAGACAATCTGTGCCTTAAGGGAGCTTTCATTTAAGTAAAAATGAGACAGAAACTGGTAACTATAATATTAATAACCAGTATTTTTATGGGATAACAACAGAGGAAGTGTAGATAACATGGTGCTGTGGAACCCATGGCAAGAGCACTTAACATCACTGTCAGGAATCACAAGAGACTTTCAGAAAGAAAGAGGAGTCTGAAGAGATGCAGCACAGGGCTGGACAGTCAGTGGATGAACTACATATTTAGTAAGTCCAAGTGTCTTTCCAAGTGTACTGGAATGAGTGGTCAGCAATTTGTAACCTTCATTTTTCTGACGTATTTGACTTAATCAGAGAATGAGACTTTTCTCTTCTTCCAACTTTTTGTTTTGTTTTGTTTTTATAGCTCATGACACTTTTCTTTAACAATTGTCTCAATTATTAAAGATACTACCACAGTCATCAGTGTCCTCCCCCAAACACTTGCCCTCACCCCTTGAGACAGATTTCCTGAAGATCCTTTGCCAGTCAAGTTTTTTAAGTAACTGGAATAGCCTAGCATGTGATGCCATTGTATAATTATTGTCTAGATTTTACTTGGAACTTTTTATTAGGGCTCTATTTCTATCAGCATTGACTCATTCTTTTTTATAGCTTTTCTTAATGCTTACAAGAAAGCACCTTTGATTTACCTCTGCACTGTGCATGTGTAAATGTTCTGAAACACAGGACAGATGTGCAGCATTATTTTAAAGTGTTTTTTGTGCATAATGCATAGGCATTAGGAATGAGGTAGCAGGGGGATTCTACTCAGTGAAGAGGAATAGCTTTTACATGAATAAGAGCAGTAAATTATTAAAATTCTCTACTCCAAAAATGATTAAATATAATGGGTTTTCAAATGTTGAATAAAACGTCTTAATTCAGACCACTGTACCAAAAATTTAAAAAAAGATTACTGTCAAAAATCCAAAATGTTAGTGAAATATATGCAGGTGTTCAACCAAATGGCCCAAAACATAACTATTATTTTGGTTTTGCTTAAATGTTCTTCATAATTTGAAAAGCTACTATAGTTTACACACATATTATGGTAATATCAGAGGTGTTTTATGGAATATGGAGTATTCCATACCACTACTTGAATTTCTACTTGGTTTAATATTAATCTTACAGTTATACACTGGGTTGCCTCTTGTCTAATGTAACGGATCACTCTCTCAGCCTCTGGAATCCCAGTAATCATTGAATTCTGTCATTTCTGCTTCCTAAATAATTTTTAGATCATCCATTTCTTTTCTTTTTTATTTTCACAATCTTAGTACATGTTAGATTCTTTGTCACCTGGAAGATGGGCATTGTCTCCAGATTGACGGCTATCGGAGCATAGAGCAGAGTTGTGATTCAATTTGCCGAGTTTATCTTTTACTTGTTTCAGTAATGCCTACATTCCAAGTGAGGTATACTTGCGAAATGTTTCACTGGAAAGTACATTTTCCCATCATTTATATGGTTTTGAATAGGACTGATTTTGCTAAAGAATATGAAAAGATGTAGATATGGTAATAGAAGCAATACCTAACATATATTGAACATTTTACACTTGCCAAGCTCTGTTCCAGAGGGCTTTACTTACATTATGTCACTTAATTCATACCACAACTTTCTGCGGTAAACTTGATAACTAACATTGCTTTATAGAAAAGAAAACTAGGCATAAGAAGGCTAAGTAACCTGTCACACAGTTAGGTGGTGGAAATTTTTTCCTTTTTGTTTTTTAGGGGTACCTGCTAACACAATGATTACGAGCAAGACATTCAGAGCTTGCAGACTTGTGTTAAAGTCCTGCCCCATTTTTTAGTACAGTAACTGCTACTGAGGCCTCTCTCCTTGGTTAGAAGATGGTTGTCTTCTTGCTGTGTTGTCATATGGTCTTTCCTTTTGCATACATACTATGTCCTAATCTCTTATAAGAATATTGGTCATAGTAGATTAGTGCCTTCCCATACAATCCAATTTTACGTTAATTACCTCTTTAAAGGCCTTATCACCAAACATATTCACTGAAGCACTGGGGTCTGAACCTCAACATGAATTCGGATGGGAAACAATTCAGCCCATAATAACACATTTGCAGCTTTTACTCATTTGCATAAATTATTTGCCCTCATGTAACTGAACTCTCTCATGTGGTATTACGTTCATTGTTATAAATATGATATACATTCAGAATGCTCTTCCTGTAAAGAAGAGACCATGATCCACAAGGCATAGACTTTGCCATTATGAAAACCATTCCCACACACTGGTCCCCTATTCCATTACATCACCATCCTTCCTCACAAATTAAGGAAGAAACTATGTATTCAGTAGGATTTCAGACAATTTGAATACCCTTTTGGTATTACTAATGACATTGACATCAAACAATGGATAGACCCTCTTGGATTGTTCATTCTGTGGGAAGTCAATTGTGATGTACTGAAGATACTCAAGCACCATAAAGGGATGTGGAGAAGAGGAGGTCCCCTGAGCTCAACCAGCATCAACAGGCACACATGTGAGTGAGCCTCCAGCCCCAATTAATTTTTCAGATGTCTGTAGCCATTTCACATCTTGACAACAACCCATCTGAGACCCCAAACTGTAAAAATCCACCTAAGATATTTCTGATTTCCTAACCTAAGAAACTATGATATAATACATGTTTAATGTGTGCATTTCATGTACATTCATATGTTTTATGTGCATTATTGGCCTTTACTTATACCTGAAGCAATTTTGCATAACTAAAGTTTGATAGAAAGATTTTATGTTATGTAATTAGAACATAGCAAATTCACCACATAAGTTATTTCCAGCTATTATTAATTATTATCTTACATTTTCACTGAATACATTATGAATTTTTAAAAATTTTCATACATTTTGTTATTTTTTTTTCTTATTCACAAAATTGCAGAGTAATATTTTAAATCAAAGAGATGGAGCAAGATGAGGGTGATGGAATGAAATATGGCATACAGAAAGGAGAGATGAGGTGGCAGGGGAAGGAGAAGGAGATCAGAAAAAGAAGACTGTTAGATGAGGAAAGAGATTTTTGTAAAAGGGAGGAGGGAAAAACAGGGAGAGGAAAAGGACAGATATTCTCAAAATCAAGAAAATGGAATCAAAGCATCCTGATTAGATCTGTGTCTAAATAACCTAAGATAAACCATTATAAAAATGTACATGTTATACTGGAATTTTTAAAAAAATGTTCTTTCCCCACAGGATGCTTTGTAATTTAAATTTTATTCATTATTATATAAAAACGGAAGAAAATTATGATTAATTTTAATTTTAATTGTCTTTTTATTTTGTTTATTTTATAAGATAGAGGGGAAGCTGGTGGCAAGGTAAGAAGGCAGGAAAGAAGAAACAAAGAGGGCATGGGCAAGTGAAAGAAAAAAAAGGAGATGGAGGTAGAAACACACACATACACACACAGACAAAGTTCTGAGAAAATAATTATTTGCTCCCTGCCTGAATATGGGAAAGTATTAAAGATGGCCTCTCTAATCTTTTTTTTTTTTTTTTTTTTTTGAAACGGAGTCTCACTGTGTCGCCCAGGCTGGAGTGCAGTGCACGATCTCGGCTCACTGTAAGCTCCGCCTCCCAGGTTCATGACATTCTCCTGCCTCAGCCTCCCAAGTAGCTGGGACTGCAGGTGCCCGCCACCACACCTGGCTAATTTTTTGTATTTTTAGTGGAGATGGGGTTTCACCATATTAGCCAGGATGGTCTCAATCTCCTGACCTCGTGATCCGCCCGCTTCGGCCTTTGAAAGTGCTGGGATTACAGGCGTGAGCCACCGTGCCTGGCCCAGCATCTCAACTGTTAAGACTCAGGATGAAAATCTTTACCTCAGTGTGATCACAATTCTCCCATAGTTAAGGGAATGACTGATCTTATCATTAAACATGTAATGTTTGTTAAATGAATGAATAATGCATGTACACAGAATTTAAACACAGTAAATATTAAAGGAATAGTAATTTCTATTCTTATTAACAGGTATATTTTTATGTAAGCTATTAGTAATTAAATTCACAGGCAAAATATATTTTAGAATAGGTGGCTTACATGAAGCTGAAAAGTGTCCCCTATGCATTTAAAATAAGTACATAAAGAAAAACTATTATAAAATGTATCGTTAAGATGGTGATCCCTGATTGTTTAAGTTATTTAATCTGGAGTAAAGTAACAGATAACTGACATCCAAAGAACAATGATCTTGCCTTACTCATTTATTTCCCACAATAGAACCTAGGAATGTGCCTGAGATACATAAGGTGCTCACCAAACGTTTCCTGGATAAAGAATTACAGGGCTGTGTGTGTATTTGTGTGTGTGTGTGTGTGTGTGTTTGTGTGTGTGTGTGTGTGTGACTACCAAGTAGAAGTAAGTGCCTCAGTCTGAGCAATAAAAAAAACTTAAAGAACCCTTGGTTGTAGCCATTTCACTAAAGGGAATAAGCTCTCTAATCATGCCAAATGTCTTTCATGGTTACTTCCCATTCCTCTCCTTTTATGTCCTTAACCATAACCCATCAATGTCTTTAATGATAATACATGAGCCAATGGAAATCTGAAGATACAAGTTAATTTCTGTAATTTTCCTATGATGTAAATAATTAAGAAAGATGATAGCAGTGATAACAAGGTGCTCACGATTTAGAAAATAGCCAGCAGCCTCATATTTAAGTCTTCTCATTTTATGCACTCCTGCTTGAATGATACCTAGAAGTTTGCAGATCTCAGGCCGTAATATTATTAATTTCCTGCCAGCATTTACAGCAGGATCATCTGTAGTCATGGACTTTACACTTATGAACTCTTAAAGTGTCTGGCAAGCTCTGTTGGCTGTATTCTGTTATAATAGAATGCGCAGACTGGGCAACTTATAAACAACAGAAATGTATTTCTCACAGTTCTGGATGCTGGCAAGTCCAAGATCAAGGTACAGGTAGATTCAGTGTCTGATGAAGGCCCACTTCCTAGTGCACAGAAGGCCATGTGCACACTAAGTGCTCACGTGGTGGAAGGGAGCAAGGGAGCTCTCTGGAACCCTTTTCATAAGGTCACTAATATTCATGTGTCCCTGCCTTCATAACCTAATCACTTCCTGAAATCCCCACTTCTAAATGCCATGACATTGGGTGTTAGAATTTAACATATTAATTTGGGAAGATACAAATATTCATTCAGTAGTATCGAGGCTCCACTCAGAACCCTATGTGTCCCATTGAATGTACAGGCTGGACTGAATGAAGGAGGCAAAGAAGAGCCCTAACAATGATTTCATACTTTCCTATGGTCAAGGGAATTATTTTCATATTATTGGGTTTTTTTTATTCCCTCAAGTTTGTCCAAACTGAAATAGATTCAGGGCTAGACAGAACCCATACAATACTAAAAGTAATTCAGGTGACATAATGTATTAGGCCATTCTTGTATTGCCATAAAGAAATACCTGAGACTGGGTAATTTGTAAAGAAATTAGGCTTAATTGGCTCATGATTCTGTAGGCTTTACAGGAAGCATGGTGCTGGCATGTGCTCAGCTTCTGGGAAGGTCTCAGGAAGCTTGCAAAAGTTGGGGGCAGAAGGCACATCACATGGTAAAATCAAGAGCAAGGAATGGAGAGGTGTCACACACTATCACAGCACCAAGCCTTGAGGAATCCATGCCCAAACACCTCCCGCCAGGCCCCACCTCCACCACTGAGGATTACAATTCAACATGAGAGTTGGGTGGGAACACACACCCAAACTATTAATATATCATTTTCCCCCAGCCCCTCCCAAATCTGATGTCCTTCTCACATTGCAAAATACAGGCATGCTTTCCCAACAGTCCTCCAAAGTCCAAATTCTTATCGGAGACAAGGCAAATCTCTTCCACCTATGAGCCTGTTAAAAACAAGTTAATTACTTCCAAGATACAACGGGGTATAGGCATTGGATACACATTCCTTTTCCAAAATGGAGAAATCAGCCAAAAGAAAGGGGCTACAGTTCCCATGCAAGTTCAAAACCTTTCAGGGCAGTCATGAAATCTTAAAGCTACAAAATAATCTCTTTTGACTCCATGCCCCACATTTGGGGCACACTGGTGCAAGGGGTGGACTCCCAGGGACTTGGGCACCCCTGAGCCTTTCACTTTGCAGGGCTCATCTCCCAGGGCTGCTGTCATGGGTTGCTGAGTGCCTGTGGCTTTTTCAGGCACAGGGTACAAGCCACCAGTGGATCCATTATTCTCAGGTCTGGAGGTAGTGGCCCCCTTCTGACAGCTAGGCAGTGCCCCAGCAGAGACTCTGTGAGGAAACTCCAACCCCACATTTCTCCTTGGCACCACCTAGTAGGGGTTCACTGTGGGGGCTCCACCCCTGCAGCATGCTTCTGCCTGGGCATCCAGGCTTTTCCATATATCTTCTGAAATCTAGGTGGAGGGTGCCAAGCCTCATTCAGTCTTGTACTCTGTGCACCTACTGGCTTAACACCACGTGGAAGCAACCAAGACTTATGGCTTGCACTCTCTAAAGCAGTGAACTGGGTTGTACCTGGTGTCATCTGAGCTGAGGTTGGAGCTGGAACAGCCCGGATGTGGGAAGAAGTGTCCCAACACTGCAGAGAATAGCAGGGCCCTAGGCAGGCCCACAAAACCACTCTTCCTCTTAGGCCTCTGGGCCCGTGATGGGAGGGGCTGCTACAAAGTTCTCTAAAATGCCTTCAAGTCCTTTTTCCCATTGTCTTGGATGTTAGCACTTGGCTGTCTTTTAGATATGCACATATCCCTACTACCTGGTTTCTCCACAGTTTACTTGAATTCCTCACTGAAAAACTTTTTATTTCTCTGACACATGGCCACGCTGTAAATTTTCCAAATTTTTATTCTCTGCTTTCCTTCTAAATATAAGTTCTTACTTTAAGTCATTCCTTTGCTCCTGCTTTGAATTAGGTTGTTAAAAGTGATCAGGTCATATTGAAGCAGTGTTGTTGTCTGTGGTAAATACTCAAGGTTCATTGTCTCATGCCAAGGAATTCAAGCATGCAGACACACAAGGAGTGAGGTTAAGAGTGGAGGTTTAATAGGTGAAAGAAAGAGAAAAGCTTTCGCCTGCAGGGAGAGGGGTCCCAAGCGGGTCTTCCAGTCCATGGTGAAGTGCAGGAGATTTTATAGATGAACTTGAAGAGGCAGTGTCTGATTTACGTAGGGCACAAAAGATTGGTCAGACCAGGTATGCCATTTGCATAAGGCATGAAAAGCTGGTTAGGACTAGGTGTGCCATTAGTATAGTGTGTAAAAATCTAGCTGCCCTCACCGTAATTTTTTATTATGCATATGGGTTCTCTACCTGGCCAGCACCATGTTGCCTGCTTCTTTACTGTACATTTGGTGACAAAGAACAGGGAAGATGGAGCCTCCATGTTGAACATACCTGGCTTCCAGTTTGCTCTTTTCTATTAGCACAGATGCTGTGATTCACCTGTGCAAGCTTCCAGCTTGCTTAGCTATGTTTGCAGCTCGATTTTTCAGGCTGCTCTTTGTTAGAAAAGAAATGATTTTAGGGGCTGCTTTTTGCTACAAGGGAGATTCTGCCAAGGACTCTGTTGCCCTTACTATCTGCCTAAATAATTTCTATCTCCTGTATCAATATCTTGACTGCTTCACAGCTTAGGAATTTCCTCCACCAGATACCTTACATTATCACTATTTCATTCAAACTTTCACGGATCCCTAGGGGTATCTGAATAGCACACAGCCAAGTTCTTTGCAAAGGCATAAGATGCGTGACCTTTGCTCCAATTCCCAATAAGTTTGTCATTTATATTTGTGACCTTGTCACCCTGGACTTCACTGTCCATATCACTATCAGCATTTCAGTCACAACCATTTAACCAGTCTCTAAGAAGTTCCAAATTTTCCCTCATCTTCCGGTCTTCTTCTGAGCCCTCAAAATTCTTCCAACCTCTGCTCATTATCCCGTTCCAAAGCTGCTTTCACATATTCAGGTATCTTTATAGCAATGCATTTCTCAATTTTCTGTAGTACGTTATGCTGTTCTTGTACTGCTATAAAGAAACACCTGAGACTAGGTAATCTATGAAGAAAAAAGGTTTAATTGGCTCATGGTTCTGCATCCTTTACAGGAAGCATGGTGCTGGCATCTGCTCTGCTTCTTGGGAGGCCTCAGGAAGCTCACAATTATGGCAGAAGGTGAAGAGGAAGCAGGCATGTCATGTAGTGAAACCAGGAACTAGAGAGAGAGTGGGCAAAAAGGTGCTACACACTTTTAAGTAACAACTTCTCATGAGAACTATCATGGGATCTGCCCCCAGGATCCAAACACCTCCCACCAGACCCAACCTCCAGCATTGGAGATTACAATTCAACATGAGATTGAGGCAGGGACAAATAACTAAATGATATCATATAATTGCTATATTTCCATTATTTTTCACCTGAATTGAGTTAGATATAAGTGTCCTGATGAAAGAGAAACAGTGACAGGCTGCTTCCCTCCTCAAGCTTGACAGATTGGGTTAAAGCTGTTTCCAGAAAAATTATATTTAGTTGAGTCTTGCATTCTTAAGGATGGAGTCATCTAACTGTATTATTTATAACTAGGGAGAATTACTTATTTGAGGGTTGCTTCTCATTCATAAAAAGGTTTTCTTTAGCTGGTAGATTGTGAGATATTTTATGAATAGCAATATGGTTTTTATATAAATTATTAATTCAGACAAAACCATATTTCAGCTTCTCAATCTTCCGGTTATTAGTGTAAAAATTTGCAAATCTCAGCTCCTTTGCTGTGTATTCATTTGATTTGCATGATGCTGTGCAAACTAAGAAACTTCCTTCCAGCACAGTCCAATTTAATGTGGATGTTGTAGGGTGATGTTTAGTTTTTTCCTCCTAAAAGCATTTCCTGGTACTTTATTCAATAAATGAAAATAATTTTACATACAACTTCCCAATTCATATTGATATTCAATAATAAATAAGAACTCTCTGAAACATTTTTATTTTCTTCACTATAAGAAGGTATATTTAGAATGCCAGCTTCTGTTTTTGCTGATTTTCAGTTTTATTACAAAGATAGTGCATTCTTCACAGTTGTCATGATTTAGATCTTCCTTGATTATTTTCTTCATTTGGTTCAATGTGCTAATCTAAGTTCTTTCAATTAAGTAATAAAAGTCCAACTTGAGCTTTATTTTTCTGACTTTATGTAGCCCTCTGATCCTTATGAAGTACATATCACATATCTTTTAAACAGAGGAAAGCCTGTCTATCACTCACAAAGAGAATGATAAAGAAAACTTCATATGGCTAGCAAGACTATCTGACTGAGTTCAATTTCACAAACCATTAACACTCTGAAAGGAGAAATTAATTTTAATGGCTGTCATATTCTAGATGGGGAACAAGGTATTGGGAAGTATTTTTAGTTGACTTCTTTTAGAAAGGACAGATGAATGGCAGATGAACACATATTTTTGGTAAAAAGGGTGGATATATTTTCTAACTTAATTATTCATTAAGAATAGCAAACCTCTCCTCATTTCCCTTGGTATAGTACTAGGATAAGTCCCAGAAAGCAACAAAGCCGAACAGAAATCTTTCTAATGAGCTCAGAGATAAATAAGAAGATGTACAAAATGTGGAATGGCATTCAAGTAGCTAGAAATACATTCAAAGAGGTATGGAATTATGAAATTAGTGTCAAAATATTAACGAAGAGAAATAAGTACCCTTATATACATTGTAAAAACCCCAAAATTAAGCATATTAAGCAAATAAAAATAGCAACTGGGCAGAAATAGGCTGACTGCTTTGTCTGGCAGTCATTATTCACTGGATAATAAAGCCAGATGTTAACTGTTCTTCCTTCTCTATCTCTTCCTCCTTTTTCTTCTCCTCCTCCTTGTATCCCTCCTACTATCTATCCCTTTTATGTTCTCTTTCAAAGAAAGACCTTATGCTGAGAGAAACAGAACTTAAGAATCTTATGTCAGAATCAACAAGTATAATATACAATCTGAGATACCAGGTGTGAGTCCCAAAGTGAAACCAGGGTCAATTTGTGTGTGCTGATTAGTGGTAAAAAATAACACAGATGTTCTACTACTTCTAGTACTATCACCACTGATATGCACAATAGCTATTTATTGAACACTTTGGCACTTAGAAATTAGGTCAATTTTTATCAGATTGCAGGACTGCTAAGTGTCAGAATGAGAATGTTAAATGAAAGCCATCAGATTCAAAAGCCTATGCTCTTACCAAGTACAATGTGTCACATTACAAGAAGATAGAAATACTTGTTGCTGTTGTTGCTGTTTATGTTTTGGAGTTGTTGTTACTTCTTTAGCCAGAAGTCTAGAAATGTTTTAGACTTTAAATTTACAGCAACTCTCTTAGGGAGACTGAGATTGTAATAAGAAGAGATATTCCTGGGGAAGTTATGGTTGAATACTTGAAATTTTGTGATCAAGACCATTTCTTGCTCCTAAAGTGTGACCGTAAAGGGAAAGTTTGGAGAAGGCTCTGTGATGTGCATGAGGCCTGCAATCTCCTCCACATTCTCCATCTTTATTTCCCTGCTCATGCCTTCTGAAGGCACTAGATTTAGCAAGATTTGTCTCAAGCGGTCCAGAACATAAACAGAACAGGAGAATTTTCCCTACTGCCCATTGTATGATCTGTTCCTAGGAGAACAGATCTTGTTAATGACTTATGTGAAGAATTTAATGGCACAAAATTTCAGATTACCCATAGGGCTCGATATAATATTAATTAATAAATCAGGAGAGTACTCTTAACAGAGTTGATTTATGAACATAGTATATCAAGATTGAATATAGAATGATGTAACCAAAATAAGCATAAAGTTCTTTATTTGTATCCAGATAAATGACTATAAAACATAAAATAATGTGACATGGCTTAGTAGGCACCTCCATGAAAATATAGAGGTTTTATATGTTTCACACTTCAACACTGTGAGAGTATGGGCTCTTGCATCAACAAAGATTAATTCAGATCAAAACGACAGAGCTATTTCACAAGATCTGAGTTCCCGTTTCCTCATTTGCACAGTAGATATAGCTATTTCACAAGAAGAAATAACCTATTAAAATGTATAAAGCTACTGGCATAAAGCAGCCAATCAAAACAATCAGCCATCGCTACCTCTTTATCAAATCAATAAAGATTATACAAAGTGAGCCTATGTTAAAAGAACTTAAGTGTTAAGCGCAAGGGCAATCACAATCCTCCTTTTTTTAGTAGGCTGGAGCAAGCTGGAATGGCTTTGGAGAGTTCTCATCTACCTAATAAGATGCTCAAAATCATGTCACATAGGAATCAGAGAGAAAATGATTATGTTAAAAGATGGAAAGTATGTACATTTAGTGAAAACCCATTGTTTTACAAGGCACAACATTGAAGCCTGATCTTTTTTCATAAGGAAAGAAAATTTTCCCCTAGCCCTGTTCACATCTGAACTAAAACCTCATTTTAAAGGCTCATCTTGGTATCTCACAAGTATTAATTAGACAAAGGTTGGTGGTAGTTTGGATTGACCTAGTAAGATGCTATGACCAGTCATTGAAACGAAGCACTAAGGAGAAGATGGAATACAAACACATCCTAAAAGACCAAATTATTTGCCTTGTCAAACTTTAGCTGTGAGTCTGCCACCTTCCCTCTTTCTCTCTCTCTCTCTCTCTGATGGACTACACACACACATTCTCAAACCCTTTCAAAAAAAGAAATATAAAACATCAGGAGTGATGAAACCTTGACACAGAAGCTAACATTGATCATAGAAAGGAGAATTTTGTTTCGTGTCTTAACTAGAAGAGACACTTGCATGTTTTAGCTGATTAACCCTAGGCCTGTAGATAGGGGTCACTGTTCTGCATTTCTTATCTATGCTGAGGCAGGGCAGAGTGAAAGGACAAGAAAACAGCATATAAGACAGAAACTCTACCATTACATATTGAGAGCCTGCACTTACTGAAAACTGCACATACTGAAAACTTTTCAATCAAAAATATTAGCAGTTTCATATTTGTCCATCAATTCTAACCTTAAATAAACAAGATAACTGCAAGAGAAGTTTCCATAAGAGAAAAACAAAGATGAATAAAGTATGTAGGTGTGTTATTATGAAATGTATTTTTACTTTTTTAAAAAAAGCATGCTTTTAATGAAAATGAGCATCTTAATATGACAAGTTGGCTTATCTTTTAGGCAATTTGGCTCATTTTAATTAGGGAAGATATTTTCATTATTTGACAGCAACTGCGACAATTATTGAACGACAGAGTATGTCTCTATCTGAAGCACAGGGTGATCTCAAATACAATAAGTGATCAACTGAGCAGTTCTGTCTTTGTGATACAGAAAAGAGGGCATTATTCAACTTTTTCCTCTCCACAAAATTCAATTTTATAAAATATTTTATTAATAAAAGGCATGGAGTTTCCTCTTTATTAATAAAAGGCATGGACGAGCATGTGCTTTAATTAAAATCTTCTTATTTTTTCTCTTTTATCTTATGTATATTTCTTCCATTCTAATGAATAAATTGTAGTAGTTCAATGTCTAGGTCTGAGCTTTCCTTCCAATGCTCTCTTTCCAAATAACATCATTAAACTGAACCTTTATTAAATTAATTACAAACCATAATTCACAGCAGGTTATTAAAAGAATATTATGACTTTTCTTATTTGTATGGACAATATCTTCAGTGTGATACAAACTACAGGATTTTGATGGGATTCTTATTCTAAAATATTGTAGTCATTGAAATACTATTCATAGTTTCTGGAGAAATGTCTATTAGCCATGCAAATACAATCTATTTACTTTTTTTATAATAACTTTATTGTGCTGTTACTAACAATCAAAACACATGTTCATATTAACATCACTAGCTTGGATGATAGTTACTACAACATATGGTAACTCCTCTGGGTACACTCGTTTCTTTCAAATACCTAAACAAACAAATAAACAAAAAAACTATGCCTGGAAGGGAAATCTGCTCCCACAAAGCATGTTTTGGAATTTTTTTAAAATTGCTTTTTCTTGTTTCTCTTCAGAGTTGACAATGTTTTATTATCTTTTAAAAATTGTTTATTTTTATTTATTTTTTTACATCTGTGAAAACTCTATCTTAGAAAAATTTCTGGTAAAATATTTGCTTATACAAAGAAATATACAATTTGTAAACAGACACACACTTGAGGAACCAATAGAAATTTAACACAAATATTTGTCTATCTCTGGGATTCTGAAATATCTGGGAAAATCTGATGTGTAATTGGGGTAAGTTTCCTGCCGCTTTCAGTTAACTGAGGTAATTTCCTTGGATAGATAGTGCCTGTGTATTCCATATGTTTGGGTACATAATCAGTACATCCTGATAAGAACAGCATGGTATCTGTGGCCTCAGGAATTCATGTCCGAACCTTATAAGAAAGCTGTTACCAGCAGAATCTGAAGGGCTTGTTTTTATAGTAATTTTTATTAGAGATAGTACATACCTTTATGTATATTGGCTACACTGTATAGTAATCGTATAATAACCAGAGCAGAGTAAGTGTTTGGTAAGCATTTGTTAAATTAGTGAATTATTAAATTAGAGGTAATTAACAGTGTCTGTCCATAGTGAATGCCTTTATACTTAAAATGTTTCACATGCTGGCACTGTGTGATTAGAGTATCATCCAAGATAACTGAGCATCTGTTATTATATATAATAGTAAATAATTTTGCAGTTTCTAATTTCCCCCAGGAAGGAAATCATGAACCACTTCAAAATAGTCATTGTGGAGCTTGCCTGAAGTCAACAATGTTGAACTCTACTCCACATTTTTTCAGGCATCTTCCATGAGCATCCTGTACATCCTTCCATGAGCATCCTGTACATGAGCATTCTGTGCATCCTGAGGTACTCAATATCCTCCATCCTCAACAAACATTTAAAGGCAATTAAAGTATAACCTAACATAATGTGTGATTTCTAAAAAGTAAATAGTTGTATGTGACCTTGAGGGCAAATCAAAGAACAAAGTCAAGGACAGAGAAAAATACTCAGTGTAGTATTTTTGTTGTGTCTCAGGCTTTGAGACACACTTGAAGGTGACCTTATGGACCATGAAAATCTCAATATTTCTCAAAGTTTTTCTATGAAAATGGCAATTAACTTTATCCACACATAAATCAGACTGTGGGCCAGGAATCAGGGACGTCTGTTTAATTAGTTTCCCTTTTCTTTTTTGGGAAGATATGTCTGTACTTTTAGCTTAATGATTAAGGCAATATAACTTTTCTGTTCAAAGAAGTCTTGCTATGATGTACATTTCCTGTCGTGCCATGATGCTTGAGTGTGTTCAAATAATTGACTCAGTAATCTCTCCAACATCTGCCTCTTCCCACCTTGAAAGAACATCCCCTTACAGAAAAGATAATGACATATAATTGGAGAGAAATTGATTTTATAGTTATAGTCCAATGATTGTGTGAATATAATTCCAACCTTATTCAGGTCTCTTTGGAATAAAAAATGTACATAAGTAGTATATTACTTATATGAAAATGTAACACATGTATATAAGTAATGCATTACTTTTATAAAAAATGCAACAAGATCCTTGGTGTGGTTTGTGTTGAAAATATTTTTAATTCAGTCAGGTCAAAAATACTGAGAATTATGTCTGTTCTATATTTTTCTCTTAGAATCAATTTATATTTTTGCTGGAAGAGTAGAAATATTTAGATTAGAAGCTTAATATTAAGATAAATTATGAGATTTGAAATGGAGCACATACGAAAAATATTAGTCATTTATTACCTGATGGTCAATAAAAGCTCAAAAGATAAATATATTAACAACACAACAATAAATAATTATTATGGCAAGGAATTAGGTACGATTAACCACATCATGGTATATTAAGTGCCTGGATGAAGACATATCTGAAAGAAGTCTTTGATTGTGGGGTTTTATATTGAGGAGTAATATATGAAATATTCAGAAGGAGTAATTCAACTATAGGGAAGACTTTGCAGGGAGAATATTTGAAAGATTTTTTTAAAAGAATCAAGTATTATCCTGTATTAGGTAGCTTTTCTTTTTTTTTTTTTTTTTTTGAGACAGAGTCTTGCTCTGTCACCTAAGCTGCAGTGCAATGGCAGGATCCTAGGTTCAAGCTATTCTTCCGCCCCAGCCTCCTGAGTAGCTGAGATTACAGGCACCCATCATCACGCCCAGCTAATTTTTGTATTTTTATACAGACGAGGTTTCATTATGTTGGCCAGGCTGATCTTGAACTCCTGACCTCAGGTGATTCGCCCACCTTGGCCTCCCAAAGTGCTGGGATTACAGCGTGAGCCACCTTGCCCAGCCTTGGCTAGCTTTTAAAGGTTGAAATAATCCAGTTCCCTTCAATTCATCACTACCCTGACAAACACTGACATTTACTCAGTAATGCTTATTTGCAGAGCTGCAATAGCTCAGGCTGAAATTTTTTGTGACTGCAGAAATGCATCTGCCTGAAAATGTGTGCTGAGCCATGACTAGGCCATTGGAATGTTTTCAAGGCCGTTTTAAATCTTGTAAAGGAAACCATTTGCAGGATGCAGCCCAGGATTTTCTATATAACATGTTTTCTCATTCTTGTTTTCTTTGGTAATTATGAAAGCAGGAGTTGATACTCAGTTGTTTGGAGACCTTCTTGTAGGTAGATGTATTACATACAGAAGAATATGAAAGTTTAATACAGGAAAAATATATTTTTTCCATAATTTTAAACCAATGTTAAGTCAATGTCTTTCTGATGTGAATGTAACCTTAGCTCCTCCAGGCCTTAGTAACTTAAGAGTTTTTTAAAAAATAGGTCACATTATCGCCCCTCATCTCTTCAGATGGAACAGCATCTCTTCAGACGGAACAGCATCTTTTCTGCTGGCAAGGATACAAAGTGAAATCACAAGAGATCCCAAACACATCTCTTCGAAAGGCACCTTTCTCACCTCCAGCCAGGTCTATTAGGAAGTTGCTCACATATTATATTAGATAGACATGTATGTATGTAGAAATCACAAGAGATCCCAAACACATCTCTTCGAAAGGCACCTTTCTCATCTCCAGCCAGGTCTATTAGAAAGTTGCTCACATATTATATTGGATAGACATGTATGTAGTATATACCATATAATATGGCAATATATATTTTTTATAGATATGTATGTTCTTGTCACTGAAAAATGTGTGATCACCATACATCACTGCCATTTCTCCTAGGATTTGAAATATAATTTACATACAGTGAAAACAAACCTTTTTAGATTTATTCTGAGCATCAACAAACATTTACATCTGTGACCACCACCACAAATCAAGATATAGAATATTTCCATTACTCCAAAGAGTTGCTGAAGGCGCCTGTTACTCAATTCCTTCTGACTGCCCTCAGTTCCTGGCAATTACTGTTCTATCTCTAGAATATTGCCTTTTTCCTCAGAATATCATATAAATGGAACCATTCAGTATAAATCCTCCTATCTTTGGCTTCTTTCTCTTAGCATAATTCTTTTGAAAAATATCAATTTTGTCAATTGTTTTAGTAGTGCCATTTATTTGTTGTTTATTGTTATTATTTTTTTTTGCTGAGTAGTGTTGCATTTAGGAATAAAACACTTGTTTACCTCCACAATTTGATGGACATTGGGTCTTTTTCTAACACAGGTTTTGTGCAAATACAGTTTAATTTTGCTTGAGTAAATAGCTGAGAGTCAGAGTAACAGATTGCATAGTCAGTATTTTAATAAGAAACTCCCCAACAGCCCACAGGCATGCTATCTTGAATGCATGTAATCTCATGTATCTTGGAAGCTAAGCAGGGCAGGGCCTGGTTAGTACTTGAATGGGAGAAACTGCCCAGCCAGTTTCTAAAATGGTGTTCACATCCTGCACTATCACCAGCAATGTATGAAAGTTCCAGGTGCTCCACATCCTAATTTTTGGCATCGTTAGCTAAATTTTTGTTGTTTGCTATTTTTGTTTGTTTCAGTTTTGCCATTCTAATAGCTATGCCTGATATCTAAAAGTAATTTTAATTTACATTTCATTAATGACTAAATATTTTAAAGATATTTTCATGTCATCTGTTTCTCTTCTTTGGTGAAGTACCTTTTTACACATTTTTCATTTCACATATTATTTATTTTTCATTGCTTACTCTCTATATTTGTTATGTGCATATTAAATTCTTAACTACATATGTGTTTTGAAAATGGTTAATCTCAGGCCGGGCACGGTGGCGCACACCTGTAATCCCAGCACTTTCTCCTACCGTTTTCCCTTTTCTTTGTCCTCTTGTTTCTCCTCACATTCCTCTCCCAAGCCCCTCAATCCTAGTCTTCTCCTTTTTGTTCTTTTTAAGTAACATTAATATGGAAAAAACTTGGTATTTGAATACCAAGTTTTTTTGAGTAATGGCAACTATTTAGACTGGCATTCAAATGTGGAGTTTTAGATTTTGTGCATTTTTTTCTACATTGCATGAATTATAGAGGAAAGTTTTCTGAATGGTAATACTTGTGTTATTCAAAGGGCAAGATATAACTTTGCATAATCCCTGGCGGAGGTCCATTTTCCATTTTCATCTGCTCTTTCTCTTCCCTTTTCAGCTACTTTTAAGGTTAGGATGATAGGACTAAAACAGTTGGGCAAGTACAGGCTTAAGAGAAAATGATAGATTACTGAAGAAGCCTTTGCTTTGGTTTAATTTTGTGTTAATGTACCTGAACCCCTAATCTGATTTCATACAGGTATCTTAGGGAGAGTGACCCTCTCTTGTCTTCCTGGTTCATGCATGAAATTTCTTGGAGTTTCTTTAGACACCAATTGCTACTCCCCTGGCTGCGTCACTTGAGTGGGAAAATAGACAAAGATATTTTTGTGGCAATATCCATGTTGTAGTGATGTACTCAAGGCACACAATAAAGTAGATAGATATATGAGATACTGCCGAGACCAGCTCGGTTGGGGAGACCCTAACCCAGTGGCGCTAGAGGAATTAAAGACACACACACAGAAATTTAGAGGTGTCAAGTGGGAAATCAGAGGTCTCAACAGCCTTCAGAGCTGAAAGCCCTGAACAGAGATTTACCCACGTATTTGTTAACAGCAAACCAGTCATTAGCATTGTTTCTACAGTTATTAAATTAACTAAAAATATCCCTTATGGGAAACGAAGGGATGGGCCGAATTAAAGGAATAGGTTGGGCTAGTTAACTGCAACAGGAGCATGCCCTTAAGGCACAGATTGCTCATGCTATTGTTTGTCGCTTAAGAATGCCTTTAAGCAGTTTTCCACCCTGGGCAGGCCAGGTGTTCCTTGCCCTCATTCCAGTAAACCCACAATCTTCCAGCTTGGCCATTAGGGCCATTATGAACATGTTACAGTGCTGCAGCGATTTTGTTTATGGCCAGTTTTGGGGCCAGTTTATGGCCAGATTTTGGGGGGCTTGCTCCCAACATGTCCTCCTTCTTTGATTTGCAAATCAATAAACGCAAAGGCAGTTTTGTCACGGTGAGCTACTTCTTGCAGGAGTCAGGATCCACATCTGCAGAGTATACAGAGACAAACAACACAAATTAAAAGCACAATCATCATTGAAATCACAGAGCTTCCAAGTGTTTTTATCCACTTTAATGGATTACTAGCTGCTAATCTGTCTGCAGCTCCTTTAAGCACTCCAGTTCTTGGCATTAAGGTCAGGTGTGCCTGGGATGCTTTAAATACTTGTTCTTTTAATTTTGCAATATCCAAAAACAAGTTTATAGAGTATCCTTTTAGATACTTTTTTATTCTTTCCCAAATTTTGATCTTATTAAGAGCATTTAATCGTTTCCACAATTGTTTCTTCTTCTTTTAAGTATCAGATAATGACAGTGTCACTTTTAACTACTCCAAACGTACAATGACAATTTCCATTTCAAAAGTGGGTTTTTCTCTTCTATCGCACTGTCAGGCTACAAATTTTCTGCATTTTTATGCTCTGTTTCCCTGTTAAAACTGAATGCTTTTAACAGCACCCAAATCGCCTCTTGAATGCTTTGCTGATTAGCAATTTCTTCTGCCAGATACCCTAAATCATCTTCCTCAAGTTCCAAGTTCCACAAATGTCTAGGGCAGGTGCCAAATGCCACCAGTCTCTTTGCTAAAACACAGCAAGTGTCATGTTTACTCCATTTCCCAACAAATTCCTCATCTCCATCTGAGGCCACCTCAGCCTGCATTTCATTTTCCATATCACTATCAGCATTTTGGTCAAAGCCATTCAACAAGTCTCTAGGAAGTTCCAAACTTTCCCACATTTTCCTGTCTTCTTCTGAGCCCTCCAAACTGTTCCAACCTCTTCCTGTTACCTAGTTCCAAAGTTGCTTCCACATATTTAGCTATCTTTACAGCAGTGCCCCAATCCTCTGGTACCAATGAACTGTATTAGTCTGTTCTCATGCTGCTGATAAAGACATACCTCAGACTGGGTCATTTATAAAGAAAAGGGGTTTAATGGACTCACAGTTCCACATGACTGGGGAGACCTCACAATCATGGCAGAAGGCAAAGAAGAAGCAAAGTAACATCTTACATGGCAGCAGAGAAGAGATAATAAGAGCAAAACTAAAGGAGAAACTCCTTGTAAAACCATCAGATCTCATGAGACTTATTCACTACCAGGAGAACAGTATGGAGCAAACTGCCGCCATGATTCCATTATCTCCTAGAAGGAGATACATGTGGGAATTATGGGAGCTACAATTCAAGATGAGATCTGGTTGGGGACACAGCCAAGCCGTATCAATAATATCAATAACCTGTAAATATAATGTGATTCCCACATAATACAGCTCCATTTTTGTCTGGAATTAATGAAGCAGGATATTTTCTTGACCACTTCGTGGGACTTGTGACGGTTGCCTCATTTACTCAGCCCGCCCCCGTCTATCCCTTGTGGGAGGAGGTGTGTGAGTGAATGAGTGCACAAACAGGAGCAAGCGAGTGCAGGATCCAGCGGGCTGCTTTTGTGTGCTGGCAGGAACAAACTCCACGCAGGCCCTGCAGCAGTATCCAGGTGGGGATGCTTGCAACTCCTGAAGCCCCAGAGGGCATGTTTCAGTGCTCTTTTAGCTCTGCCATCCGTGGACAGCTTAAGTGGTAACAGCTCAGTGACCCTTTTGCCTTTTCATGTGAGGCAGCTGCTGTCAGTGAGGGCAAAGAGCCGTGTGATAGCTTTTTATATCCACACCCATGGCTCCTGAGCTCTTGTCTGGCATCCAGGAAGAATGAGGTCACATGAACAAATTGAAGGATGGTAAATGCAGGGGATTTTATTGCTAATGAAAGTGGCTCTCAGTGGGAAGGGGAGCTGTAAATCGGAGGGGGTAACCCCTGAAGTCTGGTCATCTCCAGCCAGATTCTTCTCCAAAGTTACGCTGTTAAGCTGCCCTTCTGAAGTCAAGCTGCTTCACTCCCACATCCAGCCATAGTCCCATGTACTAGCTGAGTCTGGGGTTTTAATAGGCACAGGATGCCACAGGGCGGGGCCAGGGGTGGTTGAGGAAAAAGCAACATTCAAGTGGGAAAACAGGTATATAAGGTGTCACTTTGGGCTGTGGTTTTGGGTTTTTTGGCTTGAGAGTGGCGTTTTGTCAGTGACCCACCCTTTTCTGGCTAGAATTTCTCTGCCTCCTGTCCCTGTCGATAAGAGAACAAGCAACTTAATTTGGAATAAAAACACAAGCAAGACTATTCAGGGAAAGACTGAAAAACGGCAAATTTTCGGTAATAAAAATATACAAATTTTTAAAATTAAAACCAACTTTTGCAGCTTCAATAGATGAAAATTTAAAATAAAATATACAAAAACTGGAAAAAAAAACACTTGGGAATTTAGTTAATGATAAAAACATTTCAGTGCATTGGGAAAATATAAATTTTTTAAGCAAATATCATCTGGATAGTGGAATCGCCATATGCAAAGAGGTAATTTTTGTTCTGTTTTAGTTAGTACTATTCCTTAGTCTTGGAATATTTTTTCCTCTTTCCCTTATTTGATCTTTCTTCTTTCTCCATCAACCCACCACTTGGCTGTCCGCAAGATCCCAATTTTGTCACATTACTTTCTTAAGTACATCACTACTCTCAGCGGATGATATCTCTACATGACAAAATATTTTTCAGAAATTGTCTTTTTCAGAAATTTTATATTTTCTTATTCTAAAATGATATGGTTTACTAACAAATAAGTTTGGGCTAGAATGAAATGCCTCAGTTTATGCATCAGTGTTATGCTCGTTAACTCTGCATTATATGTTAAAAAGACATGATTGTCTTTGAGTTGCACACTTTAAAAATAGTAAAAATGGAAACAAGAATAACAAAGGTTGTAAAATTATTAATACAGTTGCACAATTTTTAACATTTTAGAGATTTTTTCCTACTGCTTAAAGCTGTAGGAAGCAGGAACCACATCACTTTTCAACAGATCTTACCCATCTTTTGGATTAAAAGAAGCTTTCACTCTGTATGCTAGCATTCAGTAATGCTAGTTTTCTTCCATTCTGCATCTTTGACTCAATTTGCTCAGTAGGCAGTTGTCTGTATGGTTTCTAGACACACAGGAGGCATCATTATGTTCCATTGAGTGAGAACTTAGCTAGGGGCAAGAAAGTACTCTAACCTAGCGTTACCAAATAAAGTTCAAAGGGGATTTTAAATTTCTTCTCCTGAACTCAATACAAAAAGCTTAATAGGTGATACAAATGCTTGCGATACATAAGCCCAGAGGGTCTTGTTCAGTGTAGTCATATGAACAGACCTTATAAATTCTAATGCTATGTAGGCACTGAGTATTTTACTTTATTCTAGCTTTCTTTGTGTCCTTTTGTTCAAAAATATTTTTAAAATGTGCAAACACATGCAGACATTTTAAAGAGACTTGTTTATGCTGCAGAAATGAAGATATACTGACACTCGAATACAGTGTGGTTTGAAAAAGAACAGTTACATACAAGCTTAGAAAGTACTCTCTTTGAGCTTTATATCACCATTATTGAAACTAGGGAGAATTTAAAATTACAATTTAAACTAACAATTATAGAATGTAAATTAATTTTAAATACAGTAGTCCCCTGTCTTAGTCTGTTTGTGTTCTATAAAAGGATACCTGAGGCTGAGTAATTTATATATTAAAAAATAGGTTATTTGGTTTATGCTTCTGTTGGCTATTTAAGAATCCATGGAACCAGAATCTGTTTCTTGTGAGGACTTTATTTAGGCTGCTCACACTCATAGCAGCAGGCAAAGGCGGGAGGTGGCATGTGCAGAGATCACATGGCAAGAGAGGAAGCAAGAGACAGAGAGGAGGTGCCAGGCTCTTTTTAAGCCAGCCATCTCTAGAGAGAATCAATGGAGTGATAATTCACTCACTGCCCCACTCTGGGGAAAGGCATTAATCTCTACATGAGAGATCTGCCCTAATAACTCAAATATCTCCCATAGGTATCAACCTCTAAGATTGGGGATCAAATTTCAAAATAAGATTTAGAGAGGTCAAAAAAAAAAAAAAAAACAAGCTAGAGCATCCTCCCTTATCTGTAGGGATTACATTCTAAGACCCCTACTGGATGCCTGAAACTGCTGATAGTACCAAACCGAAGGACATAATAATATTTCATCCCCAAATATACTTCTTTGACATATTTTGAGATCGCTGTTTAGAGAGCCAGCAAACAGAAGTATCCCTGAAAAGTTGACTTGTCTAAGGGAGATTTGCATCTGTAGAGAATTTGCACCGATGCAGCCAGGCTTTCTCTGAGGCCCTTTTTTTGTGTGGGTCCAGGAAAGATTAACTGACAGTCTGACACCTTTAAAAGTCTGAAAGAAACATTTACCATCTCTTTTTTTTCTGAAGGCTGCTACTTGTGAGGTTTTATCTACATCACAAGATGACCTTTGCTAACCAGGGTTTCTCTTCTCTTCTTCCCATAACTTGTTTTGCCAAGATCCAAGACTTCTACTCTTTTTGTAACCTCAAAACGATATTTAAGCCACTGTAGCCCATTGATGGCAATGGAATAATCACTCTGTAGTTATCTCCATTGATGTTAATATTTTTTTTTAACCTTCATTCCTATTAGTCTGCCTTTTGTGAGTTGAGTTTTCAGTGAATCTTCAGAGGACAAAGAGGAAGTTTTCCCTTGCCCCATTAAAAACCCTACATATACTGTGTGTTTTTTCTATTGGATAATCAAAACAGCTACTAAATGATGAATGGGAAGGTAGCATATATAGTGTGGATATGCTGGACAAAGGATAATTCATGTTCAGGCAAGATAGAGAGGAACAGCATGAGATTTTATCACATTGCCCAGAACAGCACACAAATTAAAACTTACAAACTGTTGCTTTCTGTAATTTTCCATATAATATTGTTGGACCCTTGTTGACAGTAGGTAACTGAAACCATAGAAAATGAACCTGTAGATAAGGGAGACTACTGTAGCAATGTATGATTCTGATAAATTTATCTTTTAAAATAGAATGTTACATTAAATAAGCATGTTGCAATCAATTTGTATATGATATAATATCAACATTCAAATGCTAATTTTCATCTCAACTTAAACTTTGTTTCATTTTAAGAAATTATAGGTCATACAGCAAGATTTATGCATTATTTCTCTTGTTTTACTATATCATAAGTAAAAGAACTTTAATGTAGAAAGTTTGAGATATATGCAAAAATAATAACCTGCAACATAGAAGTTGCAGATTAATTGTAGTCATATGTTTTAAAATGTGAAAACATATTGTTATCTGCTTTTAAATTGGTAATGCGACTGAAAGTCCTCTGTGTTAATAACTCAAATGCTTAGAATTTATTTAAACATTTTTCTTAGTCATTCATATATTTTATCTTTAAAAATTAACAAAAATTGTCCAGGCATGGTGGCTCACGCCTATAATCCTGGAACTTTGAGGGGCCGAGGCAGTTAGATCATTTGAGGTCAGGAGTTTGAGACCAGCCTGGCCAACATGGTGAAACCCTGCCTCTACTAAAACTACAAAAAATTAGCCGGGTGTGGTGGCAGGTGCCTGTAATCCCAGCTACTCAGGAGGCTGAGTCAGGAGAATCACTTGAACCCAGGAGGCAGAGATCGCAGTGAGCCGAGATCATGCCGTTGCACTCCAGCCTGGGCAACAGGAGCAAGACTCCTTCTCCAAAAAAATAATAAAATAAATAAATAAATAAATGTTGTTGTCAGAATATATTTAAGAAAATAAAATTTAATTTAAATTATTTAAGTTACCTAACCACACAATTCATTTTTTATGGGCAGAAGCCCAGTAATCCTCCCTCAGTAACCAAATTCATTCTGTAATTGAAAACAATTATTTTCATACCCAAAAAATGAATATCAGCCCAAGCTGTGACCAAAATGGCCTTCATTAACATTCTCTTCAGCTTGACTAAATCTTGGACAGGTTTCTTCCTGGCTGTAGGTCTTTGACCTCCTTATTTTTAGAGAGTTTACTGTCAAAAATTTGCAATTAACAAATTCTTTCTCTGCACCTTTGAGGTATAAATCTTTGCCTGGCCTCTCCCCAGTTTTACAACCTAGTAATGTCTTTCTCATGAGTCTGGGAGCCATCCCTTTGAAATATAATTATAGTAAAATGAACAAAAAAAAAATCACTCCTGTCTCTCAGTCTCTGTGTGGGTTGGCAGAAGCCTACTTAATTAGCAAACACAGATTAAAAGTACCAATTATCAAACACAGATGGCCTAATGAAATTGACCAACCTTCCGATAAAGTCTTCCTATACGCTTCTGTTAGCTCACCCCAGTGCTTAATAACTTTCCTGCCTTTTCTTCCAGCACAGTTGAGTTCAATCTCTCTTTCCTAGTGCAATAGCCTTGACCCTTACTGCTAGTCTTTCATAAAGTCTTCCTTGCTGTTTAATTTGCCTAGTGTAATTTTTCCTTAACATCTGGCAAATTACTTATTAAGCGTTATAGTTTAATGACTAACAGCATATGTTCTCAAGGTAGATTGCTTGTTCCCAATTTCACCTACATGATTTCTAGATGTGTGTGTGTGTGTGAGACCTTCAAGCAACTGTTTAAGCATCCTCTGCCCATTTCCTTATCTATAAAGCAAGAATGTTATAATCTCTCTCATGTGTAACTTACTTAGGATAGCTTGTGTTAACACGTTTATATTGGTACATATTTAATATAATTTTCCATAATGGCGATGTGATCTTTAATGATCTTTCTAGACTATGACTGGCAACTTAAGTTTAATGGTGAGTGACACATGTAGGAAAAATCAGGTGTGAGTGTCTACTGGTTTCCTGTAACCATCCCAATTAAATTCTTTCAATTAAGTTTCATCACTTCTAAAACACTGTTTTCGTCATGAGATATACTTGGCATTGGAATTGCTGTGTATAAGGGGCTTCATCCCTGGTTTTGATTTATCTGAAAGCCCAGATTCTGACTAAAATGTTCACATAGGTCTTCTTTAGTTCAAGTACCTATATGCAACAAGGCCTATATGGGAATTCTTACTTCCAGAGTATGATAACAGCAGTATTTGCAAAGACTAGTTATGTTAGGAGATAAAATTTATTAAAGGCTTATGCTGAGCTGGGCACTATGATGTTTATTCTCCATGTGTTAACGTGTTTAATCCTCACAACAACACTATAAGTTAGCACATTTTACAGATTGAGAACCAAGTCACAAATAAGTAACTTACTGATGTCACACGTTTTATATGTATCATAGTCAAGATTTTATTTGAAGAAGAAAGATAACAGATGACTCTACTAATATACTAAAAAATAAGCCATACACAGTTTATCATACAATTAAGAAAATACATTAGAACAGTAAATACTAAGAGAAGCTAGAGACAATATTTAGCAAGTGTAGGGTAAAAGTAGATTTTGAGTTAGTCTAGTCAAACTTATGGTTCCTACTTCTACAGTTTCTTTCCAATGGATCCCTTATGGTTCTAAAACAAACTCTTGAAACTCCCACATTTATGTCTCCAGCCAGGATTTCTTTCCTAAACTTCAGAGGCATGTATCCAGATGCCACCCCAGTGTCTCCATGTGTAGCAATATCAGATTTAATATCTCAATCAGAACTGGCAATTTCCCCTTCCACTGTCTTGCTTATCTCAGTAAAATACAACTCAGTCTTTCTAATTGCTCAAACTTGAAGTAATATTTGAGCCTCCTCTCTGTTCTGCACTCCTTATTTTGTCAGTTGTATTCCTGTCTTCTGGAGTTCCTAAAATAGCCAAAAAAGTTTTTCAGATCTGGACCCTATTACCTCTCACTCTTTGACCATGATTTTCTACCCTCTCTGTTTCCGCACAAATACAGTGGCTCTTTGTTGTTTATTCAATACTCAAGTAAACCGCCATTCTAGGATGTCTACACTTCTTTCTCTCTCTTCTTGGAGAACATTTCTCTTGTAAAAGTTCCACTCACTTTCTTCCATCACATTTTGCACAATGTTACATTTTCATGGAAACTTACTCTGAATAAGGTGCTGAAGATTGTACTGCTTAATGCATGACTCTTGCCATATCTTTCTTTAATTTTCTCTATAGAAATTATCACAAGCTGCCCTACAGTAGGTTTAAGGTAATTGTTTGTTTATTTGATAGTTTTTTGTTGTTGTTTTTTTTTGTTCTTTCTTTACACCTAGAAAAATGTAGGCTCCATGAAGGCAAATAATAATGTTCAGTTTTTCTATTGAAATATGTACCTTTATAGTTCCAAGTCTCCCTCTAACTGTGACTTTAGCCAAGTCTACAAGTTGTGACATGTAACATCTTGATTATCACTCAGTCTAAATATTTCCTGGCACAGAACATGGTCAATTTTGGCAAATGTTTTGGGTGCCCTAGAGGGAAATAGATATTCTATAGGTTATGCAGTTTTTAATGCGATGTGCTACATAAATAAGATTTATGATTTTTTTAAAACCATAAAGTTAAAAGACTCATGTAAATACTGACACTACATAATATTTATCTGGTTTTTTTTTCTTTTTTGCCTTTTACATTTTGAATCTATACTGTAAAGCAAATGGGAATTTAAATTGAAGGTTATTACATTTTAATGATACATTGACCACTTATTACTGAAACTAGAGACAAAGAAATCCTTTGTCTCTAGTTTTGCTTATTGTCTTAAAGTCTATGTAGCCAGAAGTCAATATAGCCACACAAGCTTTCTTTTGTTTAGTGTTTGCGTGATATAACTCTTTCCAGTCTTTTATTTTCAATATTTTGTATCATTATAGGTTTCCCGTGCACAGCATATAATAGGCTCATTAAAATGAAAATAGACAAAATTTGATGTAACTACTAATACGTTTGGGTTTAAATTAATCATTTTAAATTTGTTCTGCCTGTTATATGTTTCTTTCTTGCTTTTTTCTTCTTTCAGGTAAGATGCTCTTTATTCCTTTCTTCTTCACTTACTTGTCAGCTTTACAGTTATTTATTGATTATTTGAGGTTGTTTATTGCACTAGGACTTACAACCTGATTTTTTAACTATAAGTTAAAGCTTCTAACATTTCACACAAAATACTTTCATGTAAACTCTAAGAGGATGAAAAGAACGGGTCTCAATAATCAATACAACAAATTTCTCCTTCTCTGCTAGTAGTGAAGGCAAACATTACTTTCATATTAAGATTCAGATTTTTATCATTTCCATGAATCATCTGGTTGAAAAGTATTGTGACTTATGTGCTTCTTAGAATTAAATTTTCTTTAAGAATTTTCTCATAATAAAATTAATTTGAGAATATTAATTCATCCCCAGCAAAAAACTTTACTTATATATTTCTAGTCTCTAAAATATTTTAAATACAAATATGACAAATGCCACCCTAGTGAATCTTTCTTTTTTCTTTCCCATTTAGATAAATATGTACTCAAAGCAGGTGGCTCAATCCACTTATCAGCATTTGGCATACCAGGTAAGCAGTGAGAAATTTTGAGAGTTGTTGAATAGAATAGAGCAATTTTCATTCTGGCACTTAGGGAATTAGCTATGTAATTGTCATTAATTTTAATGGGAATACTGTGCATAATCTGTAAAAATATAATGTATCTTTTTTGGAAATTTTTATAATGGATCAGCACAAAATTGTATAGTACAGGTGTTTAATTGGTGATGGATATAATATCAGGGATGAATTCATTAGGATCAAAGAATAAAAAATCTATTACTTGTGAAGCTAGGAAATTCTGGAATACAAAATAGTTGTGTCACATTTGTCACAGATTTGAAATTTGTTACTGAGAGAATCAGAGATGACTATCAAGTAAAACTAATCTGCATATCATTCATTGGGTTGGGTGTAGATATGTCTATTTTTTACTTAGCAATTATTTGGGGAAACACTTAAAAATGTCCATTGTCAGTATTTTGGCACATGTATGATTGATTCAGTTTCCATACTAATTAATTTTAATTTCAATTAACCTTATAGAGCCAAAAAAAGCCCTCTCAAATTTCAATTTCAGATATTTCAGAGCAAAACCTTTCTAATCATTATGTCAAAAATAAAATATTCCTGATATACCTAGGGACATTCTTCAGGGAAACTGAAAGAATTGCTACTTTTTTATGGTGTTCAGGGAAATAGCAGGGTCATTATTTTGTTACATGACTTAAAAAGACTAAGAAACCAGAGTGGCCTAACAGGTTGCATCTCTCTAGCCATCTTTATTCAGTGATTTTCCTCTCATTTCTAGTCAAAGGAATTATGTTGACATCAGTATGATATGTGATATTACATCCTAGCTACTCTAGATAGAAACTTTTAATTGTGTTATTTTACAACAGAGTAATAAGTTGTATCATAGTGAATGTATTTCTTATTCTATCATATGGCAAGTAGAATAGAAACTTTAATTTGAGAATTTAGATGATATTGCATTGTTTATTTTCACATTTGTCTCGGCAGTTACACCTATGATTTAAAAACCCAAAAATAATCATAACCATTTAAAATAATTATTTGGATATTATACAATGTACATTGGGAATGTGGAATTCCAATTTTTGTTTCAAGCTAACCTTGTCATTAATTCAAGTACCTGTTTTCCACTTTAAAATATTTGATGGGTATGCACTATGTGGTTAAACAATCTCTATAGTCCTGCAGATTTTCTCTAAGGATGCAAATCTCCCTGACAAAAGACAGTCTTTTCAGGACTACTTCTGTTTTCAGGCCCTCTGAGAAGCATCTCAGAATAGTCAAACAAGTATATTAGGATATTAAATATTTTGGTTTCCTTTATTCTACCCCCCTTGAAAATTTCTTTCAGAAAGTTTTACATTTTTAAAGCCCAGTTGATACCTTCAGAAAGATTTGAGTTAGAGGTTGCGAGATTACAGACACAAGGGAGGGAAAAACAAATTGAGATAAGTAGAAAATAACAAATTTAAATATATTGACCCATATCTTCTTGAATCAGTCTCTCATCGCAAGAATGGATCAGTCTGATTAAACAGTAGTGTCCCATTCCAGGAGGCAGCATTCCAGATGGGCTCTCAGAGCTAGGTTTCTATGCATAATGAGGGCACACAGAGCCTTAATAAGAGGCATATCATATCTTTGGACACAGAAGAAAAACAAAGGCTAATGTCTAGAGTAGTCTGTAAGCTAGTTTTTCTAGAGGGTCTAAAGCTTCTTCAAATTACAGTAGAAATCTAACCAGATTTTTCTGGATTGTGTTTTAAATAAGGTGTTCAAGTGAACTGTCTAAGTAGTTCATACACACATCAGAAGTCATGAAGATTGTTTATGTTTATAAGTTGCCGTGTTGATTTTTCTCCAAAGGTTACATTAAATTTTCTAGCTTCAGTTTGGAGATCTTCAAGAAAAGCACAGTTGTAATTTCCAGTGATTCCAAGTGAGAAAAATGGGAGAAATTTTTGAAAACTTTAGTTTTGAGACTATTAGTCAGGAAAGAATTCAGAATTTGGCCCAGATTTTAGACAAATAACAAAAACTCAAAAACAATAGACAGTGCTAGAATCTAATAACAAGTGCATTATAGTTTGTCTGTCTGAAATACAGCTTTTCTCTCTTTTGTTCCCTATTTCTACCAAGAAGAAGTCATTGTAAGATCAACTTATTTACAAGAAAAGTTTTAGTCTTATTATAAATTGGTCTGACTATTTGCATAAAGTGCAACATGAATAGCGATTAGCCACACAGGCTCTTTTAAACTTGGCTTTGCTGGAATATTTTCATAAAGAATCTCATATAAGACTTTTTGCCATTTTTATTTTATTTTTATATATTTAGGGTATACCAGTACAGTTTTGTTACATGGATATATTGCATAGTAGTAAAGTCTGAGCTTTTAGTGCACCTATCACTCCAGTAGTGAACATTGTACCCAATAGGTATGTTTTCAATTCTCACTCCTCTCCCATCTTTCTGTCTTTTGGAGTCTCCAATGTCTACTATTCCTTTCTGTATGCCCATGCTTACCCGTTGCTTAGCCCCCACTTCTGAGCGAGAACACGTGATATTTGACTTTCTGTTTCCTGGTTATTTAACTTAGGATAATGGCCTCCAGCTTCCTCCATGTTGCTGCAAAAGACATGATTTCATTATTTTTTATGGCTGTGTGGTATTCAGTGGTATATGTATACCATATTTTCTTTATCCAATCATCCATTGATAAACAGGTTGATCCCATGATTTTGCTCTTATAAATAGTGCTGCAATAAAACATACAAGTTCAGGAGCAACCTTAAATCCAACCATATTAATAATAACTTTAAATATGAATACATTAAACACTTCAAAAAGAAGTCAGGGGTTTTCAGACTGGATAAAAAATAAAGCTCCAACTATAGGTTGTCTATCAGTCACACACTTAAGATCCAAAGAAGCAAATGGTTTATAGCAGAGATGAAAATAAGATGCCATGCAACAGTAATTGTAAGAGAACTTGTGTGGCTATAACAATATCAGAAAAAATATACTTTAAATTATAAATGTTAATACAGTTAAAGAGGACGATGTTATATTAATAAAAGAGTCAAAGGTTAATACAGTTAAAGAGGACTATGCTATATTAATAAAAAAGTTAATGTATCAGGTAGATATAACCAGTAAAAACACATATGCACCTAATAATAATGCATCAAATTATATAAAGCAGAAACTGACAGAAAAAGAGAAAAAGGTAATTCCATGGTAATACTTCAATACATCAGTTTCAGTAACGAATAAAACAAGCGGGCAGAAGATTAACCAAAAAACTGAAAATTTGAGTAATATCAGAATAGTAAACCTGACATCTATAGAATACTCCAGTCAAAAACAGCAAAATAGGTATTCTTCACAGCCTCACATAGAACATTCTTCAGGTGGTTCAATGTGTTAGAGGACAAAAAAAGTATCAGTAAATTTAAAATGATTGAGATCATGCAAAGTATGTCCTCTGGCCAAAATGGAATTAAATTAGTAACCAAGAACAGAAAGAAATGGGAAATACACAAATATGTAAAAATTAAACAACAAACTCCTAAACAACTAGTGGGTTAAAGAAGAAATCACATGCAAAAAACCTAGAAAACATTTTGAGCCGAATAAAAATGAAAATACAGCATACCAAAATTTATGGAATGCAGCCAAAGCAGTGCTTAGAGGACATTTATAGGTATAAACTCTTATGTTACAAAAAAACAAAGATCTCAAATCTATAACCTAATCTTTCACCTTAAGAAACTACAGGCCGGGCGCGGTGGCTCATGCCTGTAATCCTAGCACATTGGAAGGCTGAGGTGGGTGGATCACGAGGTCAGGAGTTCAAGACCAGCCTGGCCAACATGGTTGAAACCCCGTCTCTACTAAAAAAAAAAAAAAATACAAAAGATAGCCTGGCATGATGGCAGTGAGCTGAGATCATGCCACTGTACCCCAGTGTGGGCAAAAGAGCGAGACTCTATCTCAAAAAAAAAAAAAAAAAAAAAATAGAAAAAAGAAACTACAAAAAGAAGAGCAAAAGATAGCCAAAAAAGTTAAGGTAAAAAAATATACCATATTACGGTTAATTTTATGTATCAACTTGAGTAGGCAACATGATGTCCAGATATTTGTTCAAATATTATTCTGCGTGTGTCTATGAATGTGTTTTTGGATGAGATGAATATTTGAATTGATAGGCTGAGTAAAACAGTATGTCCTCCCTAATATGGGTGGCCCTCATCTTCTCAATGTGAAGCCTTCATTTGGACAAAATGGCTGAATTTCCCATAAATAAGAGGCAGTTCCTTCTACCTGATTGCTTGGGGCTGAAACATTGGTCTCTTCTAGGCTTCAGACTCAAATCAAAACTTCAGCATTCCTTGGGTCTCAAATCTGTCTGGTTTTGGGCTACAGCTTACAACCATTGTTTCTGCTGGTTCTCACATCTTCAGAGTTGAAATAGAACTAAACACTGGCATTCCTGGGCCTTCAGCTTGTCAACTGAAGATCTTGAGACTTCTCCTTAATCACATAAGCCAATTTCTGATAATAAATTTCTACACACACACACACACACACACACACACACAGACAGACTCCTTATTGGTTCTCTGGAGAGCCCTAATTCAGATTTTGGCACTAAGAAGTGGACTGTTGCCATAACAAATATGGAAACCTGAGGAAGCAGCCTTGGAAATGGGTAATGGGTGGAGGCTGAAAGAGTTTTGAGGTCCACGTTAGACATATGAATTTTAAGTGTTATTTTAGTGAGATCTCAGACAAAAATGAGTCACACATTGTAATAAACTAAAATAAAAGTGATCCTTGTTAAAAATGTATAGCAAAGAACTTGGTTGGACTTTGTTCTAGTGTTTTGTGAAAGGTAGAAATGGCTAGCAATGAAATCAGATATTTAGCTGAGGAGATTTTTTTCAGCAATGTATTGAAAGAATGGCTCAGTTCTTTCTGGCTGCATGTAGGAAAATGTAAATGGAGAGACACGAACTGAAGAAATGATTGCTAAGAAAAAAATAAATCAGAACTTAAAGTGTTGGTAAATATTTAGCCTAATTTTATGGTGGGGGAAAAAAAAGCATGTTTTGAAGAGAACACCAAAAGTGTGGCTGGACTATCAATCAAGAATTAATGGGGTTTTATATCAGCAGAAACACTGTCAGTTTAAACTGAAGTGGATGGAAATGGGACAATATGAATAACGGTTGTCAGACTTCTGGAATTTGAAGGACAGGGTGATGGAGTTATTTAGCTACAAACATGAATGTTTATAAGTAGAGGGAAAAGTGTCCCCATGGGCAATTCAGAGATTATCAGGGCCACCACCTTGGTTTCAAGAGGCCAGACTGCCTCTGTCTGAAGCTTTGGGGTTTTGACTGCTTGACAGAGCCTTGGGTATGGGATACCGGTCTGCCAGAGCTGCATGGGTGTGACTCCTACCTTGTTTCATGGAGGGGACACTGCCACCTCTGTCATGGGGGTGACACTGGCCTTGAAGGTCAGAGCATCAAACCAAAGAATATTATATTTGAGCTTTCAGATCTAATGGAATTTGCCTTGCTGGTTTCTGACTTGCTTGGGACCTGTCACCTCTTTCTCCCTTCTGATTTATTCCTTTTGGAATGGGAATGTCCATCCTAGGTCTGTCCACCATTGTATTTTAGAAGCACATAACTCGTCTGGTTTCACAGTTTCACAGCTGGAGAGGAATTCTGCCTCAAGACGAATTGTACCTCAAATCTCCCAAATGTCTAATTTAGGTGTTATTTTGATGAAACTTTGGACTTTAGACTTTAGAGTTGATATAGAGTTAGTTAAGCCTTTTGGGCTGTTGGAATATTTGCATGTAATAAGAACACAATTTTGGGGGTGCTAATGCTGGAATTCACTGTACTGAATTATTTCTCCTCAAAAATATTCTATGATGAAGCCCTAAATCTCACAGTACTGTATTAGAGATGGGCCTTTAATGAAGTAATTAAGGTTAAATGAGGTTATAAATGTGGGGTCCTAATCTTACAGCATTGGTGGCTTTATTTATTTTATTTTTATTTTTATTTATATATTTATTTATTTGTTTGAGACAGAGTCTTGCTCTGTCACCCAGGCTGGAGTGTAGTGGCACAATCTCGCTCACTGCAATCTCAACCTCCCAGGTTTAAGCAATTCTCATGACTCAGCCTCTCACATAGCTGGGATTACAGGCATGCACCACCACGCTTGGCTAATTTTTGTATTTTTTGTAGAAACGAGGTTTCACCACGTGGCCAGGTTGGTCTCAAACTCATGATCTCAAGTATTCCATCCACTTGGGCCTCACAAAGTGCTGGGATTACAGGTGTGAGCCACTGTGCCCAGCCTTGGTGGCTTTATAAGAAAATGAAAAGAGGGAGAACTTTCTCTTCAAGTGCATGCATTGAGAAAAAAACTTTGGGGGCACACAGAGTAGCCAGAAAAGACTAAGCCAGGTAGTGAGCTGTCATCAGAACCTGAGCTTGCTGGATCTCTGATCTGAGACGTCTAGCCTCCAAAATTGTGAAAACCAAATTTTTGTTGTTTAAGCTGCTCAATGGTATTTTTTTCTATGACAGCTCAAGTCATACCACATTTGATGTCATTCCTGTTTTTTTTTTTTTTTTTTTTTGCTCACAACAATCTGTTGGAATCAGGATTGTCTGTTCAAATTTCAGCCTATTTTGTGAACCTAGACAATCAAAAAATTTTTATTAATCTTAGACCAGCTTGACAACTCCTTGAGGCAACTCCTAGATTCAATTACCAAAAGTTCTTTTGATTTCTAGTATTACATGAACACAAAGTTCTATCTGTTTGTGTTGCTTTGGAACTCATGAAAGAAGGTTACTCGTGTTTCTTTGATAGCTTTCCCATGTCAAAATTGATTCAGATGAGTTGATATTTTCCTTTTTGTTAATTTAATAGGGCATGTAAAATATATAGGCTTGAATAATGTCTCACCAGTGTTGGCCTACTTTGACTTTTTTTCTTCTGGGAAAACTGTTGGTACAGTAATACTATCTGTGGGATACTTGTATCCTTAAAACTCAAGTTACAGCAATACGTCCTTTCATGTGGTTTTACAGAATCATTTATTTCCCCTTTGGCTCTTGACTTTATTAGAAAAGCAATGGCTGTGCCACCTCTTCAAGTAAAATTTCTTAAATTTAGGCATATATGACCTCTTCTTTCTGAGAATACATGAAAATATAGAGAAGAAGTAGGATATAAAACCCACTTGCTTAGCTTTAAAGAAAGATTGAGATGGTGATTACAGAGCATCAACACAGAGTTAATGTGAATAACTCAGATGTAATTAGAATACAAAAGCTACAACAAGTTGAAAGACATTTGAGTGTGATATGTAAATTATAAATTCTCTAATGAGATGAATTTCATTCTTTGTCATCTTTGGTTTTCATAAAGATAAGTCGTACTAATAACTCACTAAAAACCTTCTTGACTTATGAAAATATATCTGAGACTTTTTAAGGTCTAAAAATGCAGAAGAGGTACAACCCCGTCTCTACTAAAAAAAATACAAAAATTAGCTGGGCACGGTGGCGAGTGCCTGTAATCCCAGCTACTCGGGAGGCTGAGACAGGAGAACTGCTTGAACCTAGGAGATGGAGGTTGCAGTGAGCCGAGATCGCACCACTGCACTCCAGCTTGGGTGACAGAGCAAGAATCCATCTTGGAAATAATAATAATAATAATGCCCTATTATTATCACATAAATAAATTAGTTTTTGTAATTTTTTGTACAGTACAGTGTCTCTTTTCCTTGCTCTACTGTAAGTCATATGATTGGGGATGTGTCAGGTATTTTACTTTTGTGATCCATGTCAAGCATAGTACCTGGTATGTAGTAAATATTTAATGGCTTAATACGTAACTACTAAAATTACTAAACATAGTTCATTGATTGCCAATGTTTCTGAATGTCAGATACCCTTAGCTTTTTCTGCAACAAAATGATCATGTCAAGTCTCTGTTCAAATATCTGTATTTTGTAAAAATAGTCAAGGTTTTAGAAGGGATAATCAAAATCAAATGCTGTTAAGAAAAGAGATGATGTTTAATGTTGTTTTTCAGATAACAAAACACTGAAGTAAGTATTTGCTGGTAAATGAAGATATTTTCAACAAAAATAAATATTTTGCTTGGGCTCCATCTTTTTTGTTAGAAGTCATCCAATATTTTACATTAATCTTTATAATTCTAATCCCAATAATGTTTAAGATAGTTTTGTTCATCACCAACACAATATTTTTTCAAATGCAAATAATAATTTAAAACATTTGTATTTCACTTGTACAAGATCTTAGATTTACGGTGAACTTTTTTTAATACTGGCAACTCAATGATTGCAGAAAGTATTTTGTTATTATTATAATAATCCATTTTTATTTTGCATGGTAAATTTGTCTCTGGGGTATTATGGAATTTGAGATGAAAATGTAATTTTGAAACATGGGATTAAAAACTACTGAGAAGGCCGGGTGCGGTGGCTCTTGGCTGTAGTCCCAGAACTTTGGGAGGCCAAGGAGGGTGGATCACGAGGTCAGCAGATGGAGACCATCCTGTCTAACACAGTGAAACCCTGTCTCTACTGAAAGTACGAAAAAATTAGCTGAGCGTGGTGGCGGGCCCCTGTAGTCCCAGCTACTCTGGAGGTTGAGGCAGGAGAATGTCTTGAAGCCGGGAGGCGGAGCTTGCAGTGAGCCGAGATCGCATCACTGCACTCCAGCCTGGGCGACAGAGCAAGACTCCGTCTCAAAAAAAAAAAACTACTGAGAAAAGAAATGTATTGAAATATAATCTATTCTTGATGTATCTTATCTTGCCACAATAGAAAATAATATATGACTATACATCTGTTAAGGAATAACATGAATTTCATCAACCCACATCTATTCAATTTGTAATCATATCTTCCATCATAATATTTATCTTTACTACTGTGTTTTCAAATTCCTGATGTTAAACTTTAATGCTATGTTTATTTGAGTATGTGCAAATATTATTGTTTAACATGCATCCTAGAAATACTTTTAGGAGTAGGTAATAGAAATGAGAAAAAGAGCAAAAGTTACCTGACTGAGCTCTTTGAGTAGCTCATCGCGAAAATGGCAATTACTTTTGCACCAACCTGATACAATTTTTGGACTTTACAATGGCCAAAAACAATTGCATTCAGTAGAAACCATACTTGGAATTTTGAATTTTGATATTTTCTCAGGCCAATGATATACGGTATGATATGTTGTTGCAATGCCGGTCAGCAGCATTGAGCCTCAGCTCACAGGGTAAACAACTGATACTGTATAGTATGCTGTGTTACCAGCATTTTTTAGACATGATTTCACCCAATTGTAGGCTAATGTAAGTGTTCTGAGTACATTTAAGGTAGGCTAGGCTAAGATGTAACATTTGGTGGAGTAGGTGTATTAAATACATTTTCAACTTACAAGGGGTTTATTGGAACATAGCCCCACCATAAGTTGAGGAGTATCTATAGTTCAATATTTTAAAGACTATAAAGCAAAACATATAGATCATCATACTCTTAAGCTATTATATTATTTAACAAGAACACTTGTCATAACTGTTTAAAGTTTTATGAGTATTATTTCAGAAACTATATAATTTCCTTTTAAATAATTTGCTTCAATGTGGATAATTTATACTAATAAAACTTCCTATGTCTTTATGTAACTAATGCTTAGACTTCCCAAGGGTATATTTGCTATAAACAGAAATGATTTAATTCAAATATAACTCTTTAAAAACTTACAGTGAAAAAATAACTAGGTGTTGAATTATATGTTTTAAGAGATGGCATAATTCTGAGCAATATTTATATGTCCAACAGATATTTATTAAGTATTTACTATTATAGTACAATCTATATATACATTAAGTAGATTTCCTTTACTTCTGGGTCTCACAGTCTAGCCAGGACAAAAGTAGTAGAAGAGTGATAATAAGAATATGAAATATATAACAATGAAAACATTTGTAAAAGTAGGAAGATAATGCAGGAAAAAAGTCTTTAATCTTAATGCAGAAGTTAGGGTGGGCTCATGGAGAAAGTGATATTTAAGCTGAATCCTGGACATAGAGAACATTACAATCACTGCATTTATGTATTATTTTTTAAGTTATAGAAGACTATTTTGGTGAAACCAGGCTTGAGATGGGGGAGAAGAAATATTAGAGTGAACATTTTTTATTCATTTATTCAACATTTGAAATGTTCACATGATATCTAGATAGAATCATAAAATAAGCAGTTTTATACTGAAGTCTGCAGCTCAAAGTTGAGTTCATTGCTGTATATATGAAATTGGTAGATGTAGACAGTATTGAAAAACTTAGGGAGAGACCAGGGGTTGGCATGTGTAGGGAGACCCCCTGAAACTATGGCTACAGAATAAAAGATGAAATGCTCCTGATTATTGTAAATACAAAATTGAATGCAGGATTTTGTAAAGACAATGCCAGGTTGGACTGCCAGAACGAGCCAACAGCACGTGATGTGCTTCCCCCTGCAGAGAGCCGATGAATGGACGTGCAGTCAGGGAGGTTTCACATCACCAAGCTTCCTATCCCAGAAAAGCAGATGTTCATAAGTCTGGGAATGTAATGCAACCCTTGCGGAGAGCCTATAAATGGAAGCATGGGGGGCGCCTGTCCATATGGATAAGATAGAGCTATAAACGCCCTCATCTTGCCACGACTCTTCTAGGCCTCTTTAGGGTTAAAGCATACTCCCTTCTGAGAATTTCTGGTCTAATCAGTTGTCTAGCTTCATGTCCCGTTTCTATGGATTGTTTGTAACCAGCTTTTGCTGCAACTGTTACTGCTGATTAATATCTTGCTAATCATAGGTTATGGAAAGATTGTGTTTCTGTTTTAAGGCTCTGTTAGAAATTACTGACACACTATATTATAAATTCTTATCTCTGTATACTGTACTTCTGCATACAAATGTTATATTAAAGAATTACTTCATCCCCATGTGACCGTCTCACCTCATAATCAAATGACCCTAAATCCCTCACTAACCTACCCCCACCCTCACTAAACTTAATAATAAATGCTGGTATATCCAGTGCATTGTTGGCACCATGGGACCAGAAGGCAGTGACCCCCCTGGACCCAGCTTTCAATATGTGTCTATTATTTCTCAACCTGCCTATCCACTGGAAACAAAGAGAGAGCCCCATTGCATTGTGGGCTCCTGGCCAGATTCCGCAGGCATGCTTCCTATAAAAGACCAGGTAGTGAATCTTTAAGAATTTGGAGGCCACGCAGTTTCTATCACAGCTACTCGACTTGGCGATTATAGTATAATGATAGCCAAATATGATATATACATGAGTGGGCATGGCTGTATTCCATAATATTTTATTTATAAAAGCAGCCAGGGAACAAATTTAGGTCATGGTTCATAGTTTGCTGTATCTAGTTTAGACAAAAACTATCTTAGGGAATGTAACGACCAGTCCTTATTTCTTGTCCCGTGGACTATCATTCTACCTTTCTAACTTGCCTGCCTTTAACTGCATGTTCCTATAATTTATTCTTGGTGTCAGCAAATTATGTCTCATGCACCAAATCTGCATGCTACCCCTCTGGATCTTGGCAAGGATATAGTAAAATTTTAAGATGAGAACAATGGTACAGAATAGAAAAATAAATGTAGCAGGAGATGGCAGGTGCGGTGGCTCACGCCTGTAATCCCAGCACTTTGGGAGGTTGAGGCGGGCAGATCACGAGGTCAGGAGATTGAGACCATCCTGGCTAACACGGTGAAACCCCATCTCCACTAATAAATACAACGAATTAGCCAGGTGTGGTGGCAGGCGCCTATAGTCCCAGCTACTCGGGAGGCTGAGGCAGGAGAAGAGAGTGAACCCGGGAGGCGGAGCTGGTGGTGAGCCGAGATCATGCCACTGCACTCCAGCCTGGGCGACAGAGCAAGACTCCATCTCAAAAAAAAAAAAAAAAAAAAAAAGTGTAGAGGGAGAGATTGGAATATAAAAGATAAAATATATAATATCTAGATAAAACTCTTCAGCGGTAGAATATGTATTGAGGCTCTTTCGTTGCATAAGAGAAAATCCAAATTAAATTAATTCAAGAAAAATCTTTAAAAGTTTACAAAAGAAATATATTAGCTCACAATTTTTAATTATAAGAGGAATTAAGATGTTTCTAAGTTGAGAAAATGGAAGAATGATGCTAAAAACTATTAGAAATGCCAGCAAATAAATAAGACTAAACTATCAATAGGAGAAGGATCTGGTAGAGAAGAACTAACACAGTTCCACATTGGCTGCTATGCAGCCCATATGCACTGGAATGACTGTAGTCATTTTAAAAATATTAAAATGTGTTTATATTCTTGGTAAAAGAAAAAAAATATACCGCTTCTCTCAGTCCTTAAGAATGTTTTGCTGCTACAGTCTCCCTGCATCCTCTGTAGGTATCTACCAACAGTTTTGATCCAAATATAGGGGTACTGCAAAATAGGGAGTCTCTAGACCCAACTCCAGCTCTGACTTCTCTACCACTTTGACACATCCACATGATGTATTGAAATTTTTAAAGTGTGGAATACCATCCCAGAGTCCACTAAGATGAGAGTCTAAATGTAGTTATGAACCAAGGGCCTTGTCCAGCTCACCTGGGGAATCCAGGCTTCTAAAACAACGGGCATGTATTAAGGTAAGCTGAAAAGGAAAATAAACCAATTTAGTAGCCATCAGAAATGTAGGGATCATAAAGGTTAGAGGAAAGTCAAATAAGAGGTAGTGTAACAGACATGTGGGAAGATAAAGACAACTTTTCAGGTTAGGAACTGAGACCATGAAATCTTTGCTGACTTGTAAGGGGTTACTGAATAATATGACACTTAAGAAAAAAGGAGGCTAAATTAGATCTATTGAATGCTTTTTATCTATGCAAATAATCATTGTGTTTTTCTCTTCTCCATGAATTTAATGGTCCCCACATGCAAATACCCAAGCTAGAGTTCAAAATGGAGTCCATGGCTGTATATATGAAATTAATAAACATAGATAGTATGGAAAAACATACGGAGAGGTAAGGGGTTGATTAGCTTCCTGTTAAAATTACAAAAAGGCACTCCTGGGGGAATCAAAAACCAAAAAGCACCCTCATCTAGAAAAACTAGAAAAATGTCTCACTTCCTCTAAGCTGGATCCCCATGTCAGAAACTTGTAGAGCAGAGAATGGCCTAGATTTCAAGGTCTGCCCGCCACCACTGTCTTAAGACCTTCACTGAGCATTTCCACATAGGATGCAGCCTACACCTTCATACACAGATTCTGATGAACCCATTTTAACAGAGCATTCAGTGTTTGACTGAGTTGATTATATTGGTTGGCTGCCTTGGCACAGAAAAATCCAGACTGTATAATAATGTTATATCTAAGCAGCTGTGGAGAAGCCCAGACAGAATTCATACCCTTTATATATGCCATATTTTGCTAAGCATACAAAATTGCTCACATTTGTCCTTATTTGTTCTGTGCTTTTCTTAGGTTTACCCTCAAAATAAATATGTAAAGCTGAATTCATAGGCTTCAAGGTTTGGACAGAGCAGTTTCAAAACTTATTTTAAAGTTAAAAATCCTACACTATATCATGTCTTCCCCAGAGTAAGTCTGAATTCCTATGAAAACTGTTTTTCCTACATTCATATATACTGCTTACATAAATCTTCTGGGCCATAATCACACTCCATAATCACACGTACATGATATATGACATATCAAGCAAAATGTATTATTTATAAGTTTGGATTGCCTGAGATTACAGCTATCATAGACACTCATTGCAATCTTAAAATTATTAGAAAAAAATCCATTTTATCCTTCAAATAGGCCCATGGCCTGGCTTTTGAAATGCATTCTTAGATCTCCAAGACCCTGAGAAGGTACAATACATCAACCAGGGAATGACTCTCTGGTGATGTTCTATTTCAATACATCACTGGTACAATGATTCTTTAATAATATACTGCCAAGTGTCACACATGAAGAGAGCACTTTGGAGCACAGAAGTCACTTTATTTATTTATTAGTGCTATCTCTCATTGCAGAGTTATTAGCTGACACTCAGGGTCATGAACCCAGAAAGGAGATGCTGCATCATTGTCATTATGATAAGCAATATCCTCAATGCCAAGTTGAAAGTAACTGAGCTTACCTTGTGTATCCTCAGAGAGTAATTGTGATCATTTTGACAGGGAGGCAAACATTGTTTATGTTGTCAAATAGCAAGTAGAAATTTTAATATAAATTTTAATAATTTGTAGTTGTTACTTATAACTCTATTCAAACTGTGTAATAATGTTAGACTCATGGTATATCTGATTATAAATTATAACATTTCTTAATGATTTAGGTTAACATATTTATTTGATTTAGAAAATTTTATTTACTGTATAAATGGCCCATTTTTGTTAACTTGCTGCAACTCTCTATTCTACCTAAAAAATATCACACATCTTTTCTCCTGAGTTTGAAAATGCAAAGCCCAGGAAGGAATATTGTTCTTGAAAAAAACTCATTTAATTGATTTATATTATTTGCACAATAGCTTTTCCCTATTAAGTTATTTCTTTGCATTATTTTTATAATCCTTTCCAAAGGATCAATTTTTATTTTATAGAATCTTATAAAATCCTGCCTTAGGGAGGGAAGGAGAAACTACCATATTTCAATATTTTCCTGAAAGTTATCTTATGATTTTTTTTGCTCCCTTCTAAAACCAAATAATTATTTCTATTTTACCAAAAATCTCTTGGAGAATATATATACTCTCAGAAATGATTGCAAAAAATTAATTATTTATGTAAAGAATATTGATTCTTGAAGAGCAAGAAACATTGATTGTTCTGAGACTAGAACTCTTCATGATACCATGTCTATCCTGAAATTAAGTAATTCTGTATCAAAATTATGATAATGGAATTAATAACAGTGTAGGGGAAATTATATTTTAATCATTTCATATTGATAGGTATAAAGTAACAATTTCTTCCATTGAGATTCAGTATCACTTTGAAAGGTCTTTCTCAAATTAATGTTTATATATTATAAATATATATATTATATAATATATATCATATAATGTTTATATATGATATTGAAAAGCACCTAATGAAATAGTCGCCTTCTTGCTTTCCCCTTCACTACCCAACAGAAATGTTCTTGGGGCTCTTATATGGTTTTGCTGTGTCTCAACCCAAATCTCATATTGAATTTTCACGTGTTATGGGAGGGACCCAGTTGGAGGTAATTGAGTCATGGGGGCAAGTCTTTCCTGTGCTGTTCTCGTGATAGTGAATAAGTCTCGTGAGATCTGATAGTTTTATAAAGAAGAGTTTCCCTGCACAAGTTATCTCATTCTTTGCCTGCTGCCATCCATGTAAGACGTGACTTGCTCCTCCTTGCCTTCCACCATGATTGTGAGGCCTCCCCAGCCATGTGGAACTATAAGTCCATTAAACCTCTTTCTTTTGTAAATTGACGAGTCTTGGGTATGTCTTTATCAGCAGCATGAAAACAGACTAATACAGGCTCCATGAAGTTTTCCCAGGTTTTAAAATTTTGTGTATTCACATAATGAATACTCTGGATGACATGGACAATTACATTATGGAATCGTACTATATATATATGCCATTTCCCAGATTGTGTGCTTAAAATCAAACTTATGCTAACTCAGGGCCAGAAAACATTGTACGCTGTTCAAACAAAGTTTTTTATTAGTTCAAAAAGCAAACATAAAATTGTTGGCAGCCTATTCAAAACAATAGCATGAGATAAAGTAAAATGGGAAATACTTAACTTCCTATCTTAAAAAAAAAGTAGACAAATATATGAAACAAATGATATTCATACATCAGAAAACAAGTGGCAGAGGAATATGATTCCTAGGAAAAAACAGGAAAACAAAGTGAGCTGGGAAAAAACAGAAAAACAAAGTGAGCCTGAAGAAAACACCAGCTGATTGTCTAAAGGCAGTTTCCAGAATAAAGCACAAAAAAGTGTAACCCAAAAAGAAACAAAAATTTTTGAGTTGATGAGATTGATTTCCAAGATTCCAAAGGGCAGAGATGCTAGAATTTGTGGCATAGAATACAGAAGTAAAGGGAGTTGCATAGAAGAGCCTCAGGTATCTGTGTGAATGAATATACTCCTAGGCTGAGTATTGACATGTGTGTGGATAAGAGGTAACTGCTCTAGACCGGGGGGAAAAAGAAAACACAGGAAAAAATAGGCAGAGCAATTTCTGCAGTAAACAGGAAAGTGGAAATATTGTATATTTCTACCAGTCAGAGGAGAAGAAATTCCACCTAGGGAAGCATCTGATAAAGTCCTCAAAAGAACATTGCCTAAGTAGCCTGATGTATACCCACCATAACAAAGCTTCATAAAACAAGCCTCACAGATATCTAACTACTTCCAGGTCACTTAGCTCTGTGCCAGAACAAAATCTAACTCTCTCTAAAGGAACACAACACAATCAAGGAGATAACAGTGTAAATTTTACAATGGGTCTCTTCCAAAATTCGGGTTTTGCCAATGTGATAGCAGTAAGAGGTGGGGACTTTAACAGATGATTAGGCCATGAGGACTCAGTAATCATGAATGGAATTAGGTGCTATTATAAAGGGGCTTAATGGAGGGAGTTCTTTTGTTCTTTCACTCTTCTGCTATACAAGGACACAGAATCCCTTCCCTCAGGAGGATACAGCATTCAAGGTGCCATCTTGCAAACAGAGACCAGACTTCACCAAAAAACAAACTTTCCAATGCCTTGATCTTGAATTTTCCAGCCTCCAGAACTCTGAGAAAGTAAATTTTTATTCTTTAGTTATTATCCAGTCTATGGTATTCTGCTATAGCAGCATAAATGAACTAAGACACATGTGAAAAAGCAGAAGAATATGGCCACTCATCAAAGGATGGCTAATAGAAGCAGATACAAAAATCATACAGAGGATAGAATTAGCAAACAAAAGATTTAGAAAGCTAGTAGAATCATTGTAAATATATTCTATTTGTTCAAGAAACATATATATCCTATATGTTCAAGAATACAGAGGATAACCTGAGCACTATGATATGAAAAATAAATAGTTTCTGAAAACTGAAAATGCTGGAAATGAAAAATATTATATCTGAAAAAAATTACTGGATAAGATTAAAGGGAGAATATATTCCCAAAGAAAAAAAAATATATATATATGATTGAATACAGAAAAACGACATATCTAAAATAAAGGACAAAAATGTTTTTAAAAGTTTAGCAGAGCATCCAGTGACATATGGAAAAATATTAGCAAACTAACACACATTCCTAGACTTTCATAAGAAGGGGATTACAAATATATTTGAAGAAATATGAAACTAAATCCACAAGTACAATATGCTCAGTGATTGAGACACAAAATAAGTGTATAGAACTCTAGCAAAGAGCATCATAATCAAATTGCTGAGAATAAATGATAAACAGAAAGCTTATTATCAGAAACAGAAAAAAGGACCTGCAGAAGAACAATTATAAAAATGACAGCAAATTGATTTCAGAAATCATACAAATTAGAAGATCTAAAATCTGCAAAGTTTAAATCTAAAATCACTAAATTTTTGAAAATTTTTGAAAAGCTCTAAAATCTCCAAATTTCTGAGAATTAAAAGGCATACTATTAAAAGAACATGGGTCAAAGGAGCAATTAAGATGTGTATTAGAAAATATGTTGAATAAAATGAAGAGAAAAGAAAAACATATCAAACTGTATCCAGTGAGGCAAAAGCAATGCTTTAAGGGACATGTATAGCAAAAAAATACTTGTATTGAAAAATAATTAAGAGTAAATTAGCTTTCCCTTAAAAACTGGAAAATAAGAGTGAGTTAAATTCAAAAAAAGTTGAAGAAAAAATAATAAACATAGCCTATAAAATAATAAAATATAAAACAGAAAAACAATAGATAAAATAAATGAAATCAAATGCTGGTTCTGTGAAAAGATCAAACAATTTATAAACATATAATTCAAATGATCAAGAAGAAAGTGAGAAGATAAAATTACTAATGTCAGGAATGAAAACATGTCTTACAGAAGTTAAAAATATAATGACAACATATTATGAATAACAGTATGACATTAAATTTGATGGCTTAAATGAAATGAGCTAATTCCTTGAAATGCATGTATTATCAAAGTTCATTTAAAAATAGTCTCTTGTATCTACAAAGAAATTTATTTGCTGTTAAGTCTCACAAAGAAAATTTCAAAACACAATGGCTTTATATGCTAATTCTACTAAACATTTAAAAAATAAATAATGCAAATGAAGATATAGTGAATATCTAAGGAAGTGCTATTATAAATTTTATACAAACTTATCTGAAAAATTGAGTAGGAAACATTACCTAACTCATTACGAGACCCACTTTATTTTGACAGTAATACTAGGCAAAGCCATTAGAAGGAAACTAACTATAAACTAATATCTCACATGAGCTTAGATAAACAAATAAGAATATTTTAAAACAGCAAATCTGCTAATAAAGAAATAAATAAGATAATATATGAGTACCAAATAGTAACGGTAACTATCCTAGGAATGCAAAATTGGTTTAACATTGCAAATCAATCAATCCACTTCACAATGCTTATTACCAAACTAAAAATAAAACCCATATGATCATCACAACATACACAGAAAACAGTCTGACAAAAGTTAATACAAATTTATAAGAACTCTCAACAAAATAATAATAGATAACTTTTTCAAACTAATAACAGGCCTGTATTTTAAAAACTGCTAATTTTTTATAACTCATGATAATAAAAGTTGAATACTGATTTCTGACCCCAAATATCAGAGTCAAGGCAACAATATCCACTTTCAGCACTTTTTTTTTTTTTTTGAGACAGAGTCTCGTTCTGTTGCCCAGGCTGGAGTGCAGTGGCGAGATCTCGGCTCACTGCAACCTCCGCCTCCCGGGTTCACGCCATTCTCCTGCCTCAGGCTCCCGAGTAGCTGGGACTACAGGCGCCCGCCACCACGCTCAGCTAATTTTTTGTATTTTTAGTAGAGAGGGGGTTTCACTGTGTTAGCCAGGATGGTCTCGATCTCCTGACCTTGTGATCTGCCTGCCTCAGCCTCCCAAAGTGCTGGGATTACAGGCGTGAGCCACTGCGCCCAGCCTCAGCACTTCTATTCAGTATTGCATTGTAGGCCCTAGCCCATGCTATCTGCAAAAATTTTTTTAAAGTCATAACGACAAAAAGTAAAACTTTATTTTTTTTAATAAGTTAGTTTATATAGGTAAGCCTAAGCATTTGTAACATACTACTCGAACAAATAAATAAGTTTAGCAATGTCACAGGACTTAAGACTAATACATAAAATCAATTATATTTCTACTGGCTAGCAACAAACATTAGAAATTAATATTTTAAAATACCTTTTAAAATGTCAAACAGCACCATATATTTTAGAATAAAATTAACAAAATAAGTGCAAGCATGTTAAATTGCAAACTACAAAATCTTTCTGAAAGAACTAAAAAAAATCTATATACAAAGATAAACTGCATTCAAAGACATGAAGATTCAATATTGTAAAGATGTCAATTCCAACCAAGTGACTTGTAGATCCAAGACGATCCAAGGCAATCCAAGTCAAAATCCCAGACATTTATTATTGCAGAAATTAACAACAGGAATCTAAAATTTCCATTGAATTTTAACTGTTGAGGAAAAGAGTCAAACTCTGTAAAATATTTTAAGATATTTATTCTGAGCCAAATATGAGTGACCATGGCCCATGACACCGCCCTCAGGAGGTCCTGAGAACATGTGTCCAAGGTGGTTGGGATACAGCTTGGTTTTATATATTTTAGGACGGCATGAGACATCAATCAAACACATTTAAGAAATACATTGGTTTGATTCAGAAAGACGGGACAGCTCAAAGGATGGGGGCTTCCAGGCCATAGGTAAATTTAAACATGTTCTGGTTGACAATTGGTTGAGTTTATCTGAAGACCTGGGATCAATGGAAAGGAATGTTCAGGTTAAAATAAAGAAACGTTTGTGGAGACTAAGTTTTGTTTTTGTTTTTGTTTTTATTATTATACTTTAAGTTTTAGGGTACATGTGCACAATGTGTAGGTTAGTTACATATATATACATGTGCCATGCTGGTGTGCTGCACCCATTAGCATTGGGTATATCTCCTAATGCTATCCCTCCCTCCTCCCCCCATCCCACAACAGCCCCAGAGTGTGGTGTTCCCCTTCCTGTGTCCATGTGTTCTCATTGTTCAATTCCCATCTATGAGTGAGAACATGCGGTGTTTGGTTTTTTGTCCTTGCGATAGTTTACTGAGAATGATGATTTCCAATTTCATCCATGTCCCTACAAAGGACATGAACTCATCATTTTTTGTGGCTGCATAGTATTCCATGGTGTATATGTGCCATATTTTCTTAATCCAGTCTATCATTGTTGGACATTTGGGTTGGTTCCAAGTCTTTGCTATTGTGAATAGTGCCGCAATAAACATACGTGTGCATGTGTCTTTATAGCAGCATGATTTATAGTCCTTTGGGTATATACCCAGTAATGGGATGGCTGGGTCAAATGGTATTTCCAGTTCTAGATCCCTGAGGAATCGCCACACTGACTTCCACAGTGGTTGAACTAGTTTACAGTCTCACCAACAGTGTAAAAGTGTTCCTATTTCTGTGGAGACTAAGTTTTATTGTACAGAGGAATCTCTGAGATAGCAGACTTCAGAGAGAGGGCAGGTTGTAAAATGTTTCGTATCAGACCTATAATGGTGCCTGGCTCTTAGTTGGTTATCTCCTGGGTCTGGGAAGGAAGGAAGGAAAAAAAGTGGAAAGGGGATATAGAATGTGGATTTTTCCCACAAGAGACTTTGGAGGGCAATTTCAAAGTATGGCAAGGAAATGTATTTTGGGGTAAAACATTTTGATTTTCTTCCTTGTTATGCCAGAGTCAGCTTGGAAAGTAAGTCACGATATACAGGGTCAAATAAAACCCATCTGATGAGAATGTATGGTTTGTAGGTCATGACTCCGCAGACGCCTTAGATAGGAATTTGGGCAAGATAAAAAATCAGAGCTCAGTCCTCAGAACTAAACTAACCAGAACGATTTTGGATAGGAGTAACCAAGAGTAGGACTTGACTTAGTAAAAAAACAAAACAAACAAACAAAAAAACCCTACAGTTTGGTTTTGACATAGGCTTAAATACACAGAGCAGTAGAAAAGAGAATCCAGAAATATACTCAAGTGTGTATTTCTGTTGATATTATTGTTCAAGGTAATGCAAAGAGAAACAAATAATCAACAGATGGTTTTAGATCAATTGGAATACACTGAACTCCTCTCTTACTCTAGGAATAAAAAACTAACTAGAAATGTATAACAGACAGAAATGTAAGAGCCAAAATAATAAAACTTCCAAAATATGTAGGCGTTCTTAGATAGGCTACAAAAGAAAGAATTTACCAGAAAAAAATTAATACATTGTATTTTGTTAAAATTTAAAACTTGGTTCTTAAAATGGCACTGTTAAGAAGAATAAATGACAGCCGGGTGCAGTGGCTCATGCCTGTAATCCCAGCACTTTGGAAGGCTGAGCTGGGCAGATCACCTGAGGTCAGGAGTTCGAGACCAGCCTGGCCAAAATGGTGACATCTCATCTCTACTAAAAATACAAAAAAATTAGCTGAGTGCGGTGGCACATGCCTGTAGTCCCAGCTACTCAGGAGGCTGAGGCAGGAGAATCGCTTGAACCCAGGAGGCGGAGGTTGCAGTGAGCTGAGATCATGCCATTGTACTCCAGCCTGGGTGACAAGAGCAAAACTCAGTCCCAAAAAATAAAAAAGAAAAAAGAAGAGTAAATTACAAGCCACAAATGCAGATTATATTTGCAGGATATATATCTGGTAAAGAATTACTTTCAGAATATATATTTTTAAAGTCTCAATATTAAGAAGACACAAACCCAATAATAAAAATGAGTACATATTTGATTTCAAATTTTACCAAAGAACATTTACAAATATCGAGAAAACACAAGAAAATGTGAACATCATTTCTCATGAAATTAAAGTCACACAGAATTTTTTATTCATCTACTAGAATGTCTAAAATTAAAAGGAAAATTCTCACAATACCAGGAACTGATAAGATAATAGAGAAAGGAGAACTCTCATGTTTTGGATGGGGGGAACGCATACTGATACAGCCACTTTGGCAACACTTTGTATATTTTTGTAAAATTAACATACCATAAGATCCAGACCAAAAAAAGTATGTTCACACAAAGCTGTTTATACGTATGTGCATAACAGCTTTATTCTTTACCATGAAAACTAAAAAGAATGTAAATATTCAACATGTGAATGGAGAAACAAATTGTCTTATACAATGGATTACTATTCAGCAAAAAAGAAAGGCAAGAAAAAGAACAAAAAACACAGTCAATAACGTGAATTAATCTTTATTAAGCTATGTGAAAGAAGCCCTATACAAACAACTACATATGTTGTGATTTAATTTATATTAAATTCTAAGAAAAGCAAACTACAATGACAGAAAGCAGATCAGAGGTTGCCAGGAGATAAGAGCAAAATATAAAGCTGACTGCAGAAGGGCACAGCGGAATTGTTTTTTTTTTGGTAATTGAAACATCTTAGAATTATTTTGGTATTTAAACAATATAAAGTTCAAACACATTGAATTGTATACTTAAAATTGGTGAGTTGTATTCTATGTAAATTATACCTCAATAAAGCTTAAATAAAGCTTATTTTTTTAAATAACAGCATTTGTTTACATTTTGAATTTGTACAATTCTTGAATCTTTATTAGACACTTAGATGTATCAATTTGTTATATTTTCCTACAAAGTAATATAGCATATGCAACAGATCTTCTGTTTCTAAGACAAAATTTGGATTAGGTATCTATTTAATATATATTTTATTAACACTGACTTTTTAATAGCATTATATTAAGTGGAAAATACAGCTTTAGTGTTACTAAATCACACACCCTTAAAAGAGGCAATAAGTTGTTAAGGGGATTTTGGTTAAGTTTGAAGTCTGACTTATTTTTACCTAGCAACCAAAAAGTTACCATTATTAATTTTATGTTGCAGTGGCCTAGAATCCTGTAAAAAGAATAAAAGTACAATATTATGTAAGTCAAAAAAGAAAATAAATTAAAAGATTAAAAATCTAACGGATGATGAACATTTCCAAAATTCATGTCCAAAATCATGATTTATTTCCAATTAATTATCCATCATGCTAAAATATTGTTAATTAGAATTTTACATGCTTTGGTGGTTTTGTGTGTGATTAATTTGTAAATGTATTTTGATTTTATAGCTGAATAAACACTCTGCAAAAGGTGCTGAAAATTTATACATAGGACATTAATGTTAAAATAAATATAATTTGTCACTATTCAGGAAATAATATGATTTTATTTTGTTAAAATGACCCAAATATTGTTCAAGTTTGAGGAAAACTGGTGAATAGAAATAGGATTTTATATATATAATATATATGTATATGTGTATCATATATTTACACAATACTTTTCTCTCGACAAAAACAGAATTTTTATATTATTTTCTCTTCAAAATTTACTATGTGAAGAGATACTTTTTCGGCATTGTTCTAAAATAAATACTGTGACTTTGAGCAAGATCAATATGCCCAAGTTTATTGATGGTAAAATAAAAATTATGCTGAATTCCTCATGTTCACTGTTTTTCTCACTAGAAAATGATTTAAAGTGACAGACAGTTGAAAGCACTACATTTCTGTATCACGTTTTCGGAAAATATTTTCATGTCATAGATTCCATAGGGTATTCAGTGGAAAATATGAAAAAAAAAGAAAATAACCATATGCTTCCTGTAGCCTTTTTTATTGCTCTGTTTTATTTTATATTCTTACATTATTGATCACCCTGAAGTGGTGATTATTATCATAGGTTTGCTAATAGGAGAGCTTTGAAAAGAAGAAAAGCAATTGTACAGGGATTTACACTATTTACAAATTGTTTAACTGATCCTCTTTGGAAAAAACAAAATGTCGCCTAGCTGTTAGACAAAACAGGGTCTCCCTGTCACTGATACAATTTTTCTTTTTGTGAGAGGATCTGCAATGCATTAGAATTTCAAAATACTAAATAACAACATCAGTTTCAAAGCTCCCATATAACACATCACATATCACACACGCACATACACATGCTACTGCTGCTTTACCGAAATGAGTTTTTATTTCAAAGAAAACATTTTATAATGATTTAGTTTCCAAATGCTCGTAATAGTTTGTCATTTAGTATAGCTCATTTTAATATTTTGCTTTCTGGATACATGTTGACTCCCCATATACCTGTAGTTAGCATGCAAAATTTATCCTTTATATTTTATCAGTTGTTTATGAAACTGACAGATTTATGTCAGCAATTGCTTTACTCAGAGATCTAACATTTTGAGCTCTCATAGTTTCTAGTTGAAATAGTATGGCATGCAGCCAAACAATCATAGACCATGATGTATTTAGCTTTTATGAGTTGTACTAAAAATAAAGACAAAAATTACTTCCATCGTTGTTTCCATGATGATTATGATTACCTTATACACTTTCTGTATTTACTGTAATGACAAATAATGCCTGTCATGAAAATATATTTTTCCAAAAATTTACCTTCCATTTAATTTTTGACCAATTAGTCGGAAGTTATATCATTTTTTCAAAGAACTTTGAAGAGGATTTACAGAGACCCTTACAAAAGCACATCACTTACCGCTTAGCATGGTGGACTGTGGGCAGATAATATTGATGAACTGCTGTCAGCTAGGAGTGTTGAGAGTTAGTTGATGGTTTAATTTGATATGGAACAAAAGAAAGAAGGGGAGGAGTTGCTGTTTAGTTGAGGAAAAGATGTCTAATATCAAAAAAGGGTGAGACAGGAAAAAATTGCTAGCATTAAATGATTTTCAGAAAAAGAAAGGAACAAACACATCATTTGGAATCATCATTTGGAATCATCAATTATGTGCTAAAGATCACAGAAGCTATAATATGCTTCTACTAGGTCAACTGTTCTTTAATCTTCATTAGCTCAAAAGTTAGGCCTACATTTTTAATGTTTTTCTTATGAAAATTGTAAAAATACAAAACTAGTAAAAAGATAATGAGTATATAAATCTTTCTTAAAATGAAGTCACAAAAACTTGTTCACGTAATTAACCATAATTTTAAACTAATACTGTATTTCAAGCAAGCTGAAATAAGAAAACAATAAAGGCTACAAGAACAGCACAAGTCAGAATTAATAACTTAGAAATGAGATAAACAGACACATTATTAAAAATTAGAACTGTCAGTACTCACAAAAGAGATAACAAGAAAAATTTCAATATTGAAAACAAAATAATAAAAGCATACCCACAGAAGATCAAATAAACACCACATACAATTCTTATTAGAAACAGAAGTTGAAAGGAGGAAAATGAAAGTAAATTAGAAAGCGATTAAGAAAAAGATAAAAATAATTTTAGAGAAATAGATATATTTTAATATAGATAATTACTCATTAAAAACTATTCTCTAAATTATAAATAAATAAATAAGGAGAGATTAACATTCCTGGTTTGAAAATTTTGTGGAACTGGCACATTTCAGTTTGAGGAAACACCAAATACATCTTTTTCTAATCACTTTGGATTTAAGAAAGGATAAATTTATAAACAAATTTTAGCAGTTAACCTTTTCAAATATTGAAGAGATTTTGCTCAAAACATGGTGAACGATTAGTGTTAATTCAAAAATAATTCATGGCCAGGCATGGTGGCTCACGCCTGCAATCCCAGCACTTTGGGAGGCTGCAGTGGGTGGATCATGAGGTCAGGAGATTGAGACCATCTTGGTTAACACAGTGAAACCCCATCTCTCCTGAAAATACACACACACAAAATTATCTGGGCGTGGTGGCAGGAGCCTGTAGTCTCAGCTATGTGAGAGGCTGAGGCAGGGGAATCACTTGAACCCTAGAGGCGGAGGTTGCAGTGAGCCGAGATTGTGCCACTGCACTCCAACTTGGGTGACAGAGTGAGACTCCATCTCAAAATAATAATAATAATAATCCTTCATAAATAAATAGAATTTGTTATTTTCTCTCAGTTTTTATGAAACATGAATCCAAGAGCACTTAGTCTGAATTTTAAATGCATGTATAGAAACAATATTTGGATTTATATTAGTTTTTGTTTTTCCAAAATAAGATTCCTTGAATCTTCTCTCCATGCTTCTTTCTCCTTCATACTTTAATAATACACCATTCAGTGTAATTTTTCAAAAATTATTATTATTATTCTTATTATTTTGAGATGGAGTCTAGCTATGTCGCCCAGGCTGGAGTGCAGTGGACATGATCTCAGCTTTCTGCAGCCTCTATCTCCCAGGTTCAAGCATTCTCCTGCCTCAGCCTCTTGAGTAGTTGGGATTACAGGCGCCCACCACCACGCCTAGGTAATTGTTGTATTTTTAGTAGAGACTGGTTTTTGCCATGTTGGCCAGGCTGGTCTCCAACTCCTGACCTGAGGTGATCCGCCTGCCTCGGCCTTCCAAAGTGCTGGGATTACAGGTTTGAGCCACCCTGCCGGGCCTCCCCATTCAATGTAATATATGTTTTATTGCCTAACATCTTTGTTTTCCCTCCTGGGTTATTTCCATACTCTCATTCTCTCTCACTCACTCTCCTTTTCTCTTCATCCATCTCCAGTTCTAGCCCTGTCTGTCTCTTTAACCTTGCTAATTTATTTTTATAGAAACACATATACATATACACACAGTGAGGTCAGACAGTCTAAAACAAATGAGTACAGAACAGTGTTACATGAAGAGACATTTATAGAGGTAAGCCATTAATTCAACATTAATGAGATTAAATATCTGTTAACTAATTTGTCATTTTTGGCTTTAAAATTTTTTCTGTAAATTTTTTGTGCTCTTTTTCCAAAAAACTTTTTTTTTTTTTTTTGCATTTGGTAAATAAGCTCCAAAGACATTGGCACTTTTTTTAGCCTTCAAATGTGTATAAATTTTAAGGCTTTCTCTGCCCTAAATTAGCAATAAAACCTTGATCTTGTTATATAAAATTTATTTAGAATGAAAAATCCTTACAACGTTGTTTTCATGATGTAATGAAATACTTTGACACAAAGTATCTAACACATACTTTTTCATATAATCGAGATTCAATACATATAACTTTTAATATTGAGATTACAGCTTTCCCAGTTTTGTCTGAAGGAATAACTCCTTTTTCCAACCAATTCGACAAGCTATACAGTGACAGTAAATAATTTCTTCCAGCACTAAGTTATTGAAGGTATCAGAGTAGGGCCTCCAGCAAAGTGGAGGCTGTGACAAGGACGATGAATGTGACAAGGACTGTGTAATGGGACTGTGTGGCACTTCAGTAATGAGAAACAAAATTGTGATTGAGGGGCAGTGAGAACCAAGAAAGTGGGAGCTGGGGACAAGAAACCACTAGAATTAGCATGGCCTACAATAGAAAGCCCCTGTACATAAGGGCTAAGATTTTTTTCATCTTAGCTGACTGTCTTCATTTACTTGCTATCTTACCCTTCTACCACAGGGACTGGCTTCATAGCCATTGTTCCTTTGGCCATTACCTAGTACTCCTAATTGCATTTCTTTTTTCACTGCTTCATAAAGATTCCCTAACTCTTCCCTAAAGAAAACATACAGTCCGTTTGAACTCTTCTTAGGCTGTGGTTTTTGTAAAAATGAATAATGGTAATAATGTAAAATTATAATGATAATTGCACAATTAGCCTAAGATATATAATGTTTTTATGTGATGACTAAGAAGTCAAAGGTCACCCACATATGCCAAAAAGCAAGAGGTATATTTAAGTAATCCCAGCACTTTGGGAGGCCGAGGCAGGTGGATCATAAAGTCAAGAGATTGAGACCATCCTGGCTAACATGGTGAAACCCTGTCTCTACTAAAAATACAAAAACAACAACAACAAAAAAAATTAGCCTGGCATGGTGGCGGGCACCTGTAGTCCCAGCTAGTTGGGAGGCTGAGGCAGGAGAATGGTGTGAACCTGGGAGGCGGAGCTTGCAGTGAGCCGAGATTGTGCCACTGCACTCTAGCCTGGGCGACAGAGCGAGACTCCGTCTCAAAAAATAAATAAATAAATAAATAAATAAATAAATAAATAAATAAATAAAAATAGATATCTGAATGAAGATTCAGTTGCAACTGGAACTGCTTTCCATTTCTCTAGTTCTGCTTTGCTAGGATTTCATCCCAGTTCCTAGAGGAAAAGTTGTGGAAGTGATGAGTAGAGTTGTCCTAAAGCTGTGGGCAAGAACTGGTTAGGGATGTAGACATTGTGGAGCTGTATGGGAGGAATGATCCCAAATACACTTTACCTTTGCTACATTAATGTCACCATCCTGCCACTGTAGCTTTCATGGTATGATAATTTAATCTCAAAGTAGGAAGCAGGTAAGAGTTTAGGTTAAGAGAGTAGTGAGCAAAAGAGAGCATAAAAGATATAATCTAAAGTAATTTTAAATAAAAAGGAATTTTACATTTCCTGAGTGTCTTAGTCTTCTTTCTTCTTCTTCTTCATTTTTTTTTTTTTTTTTTTTGTCTTTTCGAGACAGGGTCTCACTCCAGTGCCCAGGATGAAGTGCAGTGATGCAATCATGGCTCATTCCAGCCTCGAATTCCCAGATTTAAGTGATCCTCCCACCTCAGCCTCTCAAGTAGCTAGAATTACAAGCACACACGAACATACTCAGCTATTTTTTGTATTTTTTGTAGACGGGGTTTTGTCATGTTGCCCAGTGTGGTCTCGAACTCCTGGGCTGAAGTTATCCTCCCATCTTGGCCTCCCAAAGTGCTGGGATTACAGGTGTGAGCCACCATGTCTTGTTGTCTTTTAAGCAGAGCCTTAGTCAAATATTTGAGTTCAGGTAGTTTATTTGAGACTTCATCCAAAGAAGCAATAAAGAGAGAGCTGAGATAGTTATGGAGGAAAGAAAGATGTATTACTGAGAATACCATGGTAGGCCACCACTACGCTTTATGCAGGGCCTCTAAGAAATTTGCAAGATATCTCCCTGTATGATCCATCAAACTGATGGGAAGTTAAGAATTGCCCCTAGTTAATTGCCTCCCAATTGCAATCTGTGCTTTTGCATATGCTGAGCCTCTATATGGCTTCCTCCAGAAAAGGCCCTGAGGCAGAAAAATGGGACATCAGGTGCAGAGCCATGATGGAGTGGGCCACTGTTAGTGACACCTAGAAGCATCTATCACAACTGTGGCCGAACAAGGAGATGAGCCAAGAGGATGTGACTCCAGCTAGGCTGAGCTTCCCTAAGTATGGAATTGTCTGTAATTTGAATGCCAAAAGATTGTGAGGTAATAGAAATATAGCCCAATTTACTTGTTTATCTATTTAACCTATATTTATCAGGTACCTGTTATCTGTCAGACACTGTTGTTTGGAAATAACACAAGATGAGCAAGCTCCGATTTTCTTGGAGTTCATAATGCAATAGGCACAGTGGAGATGGATGACAGCAATCAAATCACCGTGGGATAAATGTCATAGTAAGGGCCATATAGGGTATAAATGAAACTCAGGAGGAATTGGCATGCACTGAAATGGGTGACACATGGTTGCTTGGAGAAATGATTTCTAAACTAAGCATGAAAATGTAGTTGGAATTACATAAGCAATCACAGAATGGATTACTTTTCAGTAGGAAAAAGATAAAGCTTTCTAATTCCTACATGACCATTTATGTAGGAGTGTTTTTATATTTTGTATCCAGCTTTGAAGTGGACAAGCACCAATTTACTCCAGAGCTTAGTATGCATTAAATGCTTAATATGTGTTAACTTTTTTATCACCACATCATCATCATCCTCATCAGCATCATTGATATCTTATGAGTTTCTCCATGGTTTTCTTAAAAAAAAAAAAAAAAAAAAAGGCCCTGAAGCAGAAAACAGCAACATTAGGTGCAGAGCCATAATGAAATGAGCCACTTGTTGGTAAGACTCAGAAAATCTCAGAAAATGCCAATATACCAGAATTCCGTTGCTAGCGGGATGTCCTAAGAAAATGGAGAGGTAAGAGTTAGCAGTCATAGAGATTGACAAAGGCCTAAGAACTCCGGGAAAATAATGCAATGAAATGCATCTGGTGACTTAGGTTTTCATAAGGAGATACTATAGGCCAGGCACAATGGCTCAGGCCTGTAATTTCAGCACTTTGGGAGGCCAAGGCAGGTGGATCACCCGAGGTCAGGAGTTCGAGATCAGCCCTGCCAACATGGTGAAACCCCTTCTCTACTAAAAATACAAAAATTAGCCAGGTGTGGTGGCGGGCGCCTGTAATCCCAGCTACTCAGGAGGCTGAGGCAGGAGAATTGCTTGAACCCGGGAGGCGGAGGTTTCAGTGAGCTGAGATTGTGCCACTGCACTCCAGCCTAGGTGTTAGAGTGAGACTCAGTCTCAAAAAGAAAAAAAAAAAAGAAGATACTATAATATATGCAAATGCATTATAAAAGAACAGCCAAGAACCCAGCGTTCATCATCAAGGAGGTTTTGTTTCAGCTGAGTCTCCTTTTTTATCAGCTTTGTGATCTTAACAATAAAGCCTCTATATACTTCAATTTCTGAAACTGCAAGATGTTTCTGTTACTTACATCCAGTTCACAAAGTAGTTATAAGAGTTAAAAAATATCATTCAGGCACAGCACTTAACATAGTGCCTGAGCCATCCTTAGCTGTAAATAACTGTTAATTATTATTTCCTCTGTTTTTAAATACTCAAGTGAGGTGACCACTCAATCAAGCTTCTAAAAATAATTTGAAGGATAGTGTTTTTCTCTGGTATTATGTAAGACTGACCCTCCATTCTAAAAGTTACAATATTAACTGTTTTTCCTGAAAATTGCTTTCAATAATTTTTATTCTCTTTTTTTTCTTTTTCTTTTCTTTTTTTTTTTTTTTTTTTTTTTTTGGAGACAGGGTCTTGCTCTGTTGCCCAGGCTGGGGTGTTGCTGTGTTATCCTGGCTCACTGCAACCTCAAACTCTTGGGCTGAAGCAATCCTCCCACCTCAGCCTTCCAAGTAGTTGGGACTCCAGGCATGCCCCACCATGCCCAGCTAATTCATTTTTTATTTTTTGTAGAGACAGATTCTCACCACGTTGCCTAGGCTCGTCTGGAACTCCTGGTCTCAAACTATCCTCCTACCTTGGCCTCCCAAAGTGCTGAGATTACAGTTGTGAGCCTCCGTAGTTGACCAGTAATTCTCATTCTCTTCATGTTTGTTTGTTTAACTTATAAGCACTTTAGACATCCATAAAATTGAATTTGATGTGAGCTTCTCAGATTGAAGCAATTCGCAGTGTGACAGAAGCAGGTACATTCAGTTAGATTTGACCAAAGTTATACTCAAAGTGCTTAGTCATTGGTCCTGAGTCAAGATTAGTCACCCACTCTAATCACACTGAGAATGACCTTTGCAATTAAACATAGCATATATTGTGTATCTTGGTGCTAAAAGGCATGCTGGAAATCAGGCAGCAAAATCAAATGATAATGCCAACTCTACTCTCGACCGCCATTGCTGGGGGGCTAATTTTGTCATCAGTGTGTACATGCTTAGAGAGAAGGGTACAAATGTGCCTATTAGGTAACATAGACTATGCTAGCACAGGACAGCCATTTAACTTTGATGTTACTCTGATATCAGAGAAAACAGTTTGGCTGATTCATTCATTGTATACCACAGATTACTTTGATATTTATTTTCAAATAAAATTGCTCCTCATGTCCTACTTTCCAGTTCTGCTCTTAGCAAATCTTGCCTGAGCAGTCTCATCACAATAATTAAATAAGTTTACACAGCTCAGTTTAGACAATGTCATTGTCCTGTTTAAACTCCTTTACAACTTCCTGAAATAAAATGCTTATCATTCAGGCTGGCATAGTCCTTCACAATCTGACCATGCCTAACCTGCCACTTTTCTTTTCTTATCCCTCATATTATAATGAATATCTTATATCTACATGTTGCACTGCCCTATGATTATTTCTCAAAGATGTTATTTAATTTCACTTTTCCAACTTTCCACACACAATTTCGTTCCAACAAAAACTTTGAACCTTAATTTTCTCTATCTATAGACAGTCTGCTGCCTACCTGAAAGGTAGCCTTCTCGACATAAGTTGTGTCGGCTGCTTTAGGCAAACAAAAATAAACCTGCTTTTCCGTCAACACTGTGCCTATATCTTTTTATTACAGTACAAAACATTTGCCCTATATAACCAAATTTGATGCATTTCAGTCTATGTATTTCATTTTATTGTAAAATGTTGATATTAAAGGCCATATCTGCTTGCTTTTTTGAGTACTAGTTCTGCAATCCAGCATGGTGCTTTGCACATACGAGGCACTCCAGCAACAATAAAATGTTTGCTAAAATAGCTCACTTACAATAAAATGCTAATTCAGATTATCTGCAGCTGAATACATTTAAAATATTTATACATATTGAAAGGGATCATCTGCGATGTAATGTAATTGTTTATTGGTGAATTCTTTCTGGCTTAAAGAGATTAGCAGCCCCTCCCCTGTCCAAGCAGGAAACTGATCATGCCAAAAGAAGCTCTGCCCTCAGGACACTGGGATGATTGCAGAGACAGACCTCATGGACTTTGGCCAGCAGAAGTTTCCTGGCTATTATTATCTTGAAACATCTAAAAACATAAATTTACGCTTTTATAAAAAGAGAGTTATTAAAAAATGTTTATAGACAATGTGTCTAAATGACCTTTTGTTAATTACGTGGGTTGCAGAAAAACACATTTTGTTCTCTGAGTTTGATTTCACATCGCTCATATTCACTTTAGTCAACAGATTCTCTCACACACAAAAAAGGTCTTATTAATGAAGTGTCAGTAAAACCAATACTGTGGTTCTTAAAATAAGAAGAGAATATTCTTTCATTTCCTAACAAAAGTTATTATGAAATTTCGGCACCTGAGCTTTACCTAAAATGTAGGACAGAAAAAAATAGTAAGAGCCTATTCAGATCAGAGGTTCCATTTCAGACTTTAAAATCTTTGTGTACCCAGATCATTTGTAATGTATCACAGTAAGTTTGTTACTAATATCAAACTACTTAGGTTTACAAATGATATCTCTTTTAATAACAAGAAACACTATCACCAAATCATTTGTCTTGAATTTCAAGGGGAAAAATGCTGGTGTGTTTACACATAAAGAACTGTAAAACAATCTTTACTTCTTCATAAAAAGTACTGAGAAATACAAGTCTTTTAAAATTGTTTAATTCTTTTCAGGAGACTACTTGTGTATGCACAATCAAATTACCAGAAAATTGTTGAATGTACGCATTGTTGAGATAACTATTTTATATAGAATTTAAAGTTTTTTTTTTGATTTTTAGAATAGTTCGCACGGTTGCCTCTCAAAGTACAATGGGGTTATAACCTCATAAACGCATAATGAGTTGAAAATATTGTTAAGTCAAAAATGCACTTAATACATCTAACCTACGTTGTAGCCTAGCACAGCCTACCTTAAACATGCTCAGAACACTTAACATTAGCCTATAGCTGGGCAACATTATCTAACACAAGCCTATTTTAAAATAAAGAGTTGACTAGCTCATGTAATTTATTGAATACTATGTTGAAAGTGAAAAACAATGGTTGTACAGGTACTTAAAGTATGCTTTCTAATGAATGCATATCACTTTCATACCATCATAAATTGAAAAATTGTTAGTCAGGAACTGTCTGTGTAGTATTAAAAAGATGAAAAATCATATATTACAAAATAATGTAAGTTTAAATAATACATAAAGGAATAAGTTATATATGCTAGAAATACTATATATGTATTTATACATATATATATTTAGAGAGAGAGAGAGAGAAAGAGAGAGAGACCTGAATTAAATGAAATAGGACACTCAAGACATCTGGGCTACTTTGGTCGTGCCTACCCATGGTCAAAATGAACAAACAACAACAAACAAACAAAATAAGAGAGAAGGAAGGAAGGAAAAGAAACACAGAGTATTTGTAACAATAAATTTTATCTCCAAGAAAATTAAGACTACTTTGGGAAAATTCATTAATTCTATCCTTCCAAATGAGAGCTTTATGATGGCTGGGATGATAAATATTCTATTTTTGTTTTTTTGCATGGCTAACACCAAATATAGTAGCAGATAATTAATAAACCATTGTCGAATAAATAAATAAATAACAATTTTTTCCTTTTACTGGCCCTCTATATTACACATGCTTTCATCTTATTACACCTGGCCTAGCTAATCTACAATGTCAAGTTTGGATCCTGTCCTACCCAATATGTTCTTTAATTCCGTGCTATAGATTGGACCAAGTATATATGTGGAAGGTTTCCACTTAGACTGGAGGGTAGACTTAAAATTACTTTCCTATAACTAGTCAATACACCTCCAAATATAGTAGATGATTACCTCAGTTTGATTTTCCTCTGTTACTTAGTTTCTACTCTAAAACTAAAAATCCATATTTAATCATCAATTTCTGCTGATACTTAGAGATAAACAATCTCACTAGTGATTTATATTTTCCATCACTATAGACTTTCTTGTTTCGTTGAATTACATGATCATTTATCAAAAGTTCCATGTAAGAAAAATAATGCAAACAACCTATTGTAACAAGTAGAATCAGGTACCTGCTTGCTACAGTGCATTGACCATCATTTTTGTAGTATTTTAAAACAGTTTTTTAAAATCATTAAGCATTTTGCATTGTTACTATTTAAAAAATGCTTTAAAAATAAAATATTAATTTTTCATGCATAATAACTATATTCTAAGCATGATAGCATTTGTTATAGAAAAGACAAAGAAATATTAGAAATAGCTTAACCTTTAAGGTTCTTGCAGTATATTGCATATAAAAGACTAATTTATGTGGCGAAATAAACAAACAACATGAAACAGAATACATTATTTGATACAACTATCATAAAAATTCTAAAAGAAAATGAAGATAAATAGACATTAATTAAAATAATCTTTCACTGGGTTGTTTTAAGTGTGAAATATGTACTGATTAATGAATTAAATAAAGTTATTAATATGTATGAGAAGCTGAGATTAAAATAGTAAGAGAAAAAAAGCATATATTACTGCCCTCCCTGGAGATTATTACTTAATGGAAGTGATAAATTTTAATAAAACACCATACAGATAAAGCCAAATTCACAACTACATTACATGTCAAAAGGACAGTGACCTTGTGCTATATTACAGCATATCAAAGGATTGTGACACAGTTAAGAATATCAAACAGGTTTTCAAAAAAAAAATGTGACGGTGTCATACAGCATTATCTGACTGACATCTTTGTCCAACCCACTTTCCCCTTTCTTTGCCTCTGCAATCAAGACTTCTTTGGGAGTTAGATTTTCTTGAAACTAGACTTTATTGTCCAGCTGATAGTTTCAGTTAATGAACTGAAAAGTGTTAGAGTTCCAGACTTAAACTGAAGTTAAACTGACACAACCCATTCTTTTCTTTCTAACATCTATAGCATAGATGTGATTCCTTATGCTACAACAGCTATTTTGCCTCCTCCTTGAGTTAAACATACACACATAAACACACATACTCTCTCTCTCACACACACACATACACAGACACACATATACACATACAACGTATCAGGGATGACAGGATGTAAAAAAAAAAATCTAGTTTTGAGTATATTGTTTATCCCCTGAATCAGTTCCAGATTGCCTACTTCCAGATCTTCTTATGTGAGATTTTTTTATTGGATATATTGCATAAGGCACTATTAATTGAGTTGCTATTATGCACAGTCTAAGACTTTGATTCACTGATGATACATTGATAATCGAGATGATGGCTAAAGGTTGAGTAGAAGTCAGTTAAACTAATGGGGTGAAATTGAATACTCCCAAGAGGGGATATTTCTGCTTTAAAGTAAAGCTTTTTCTAATAATTCATTGGCTTTCCAACAGCACCCCCAATCTTACTTAGAGCATAGTAATTAATATGTATTAAAATAACTATTTCTCTATTAATTTTATAATTTTAGAAGATATTAATAAATTTGAAGCCTAAATTTGAAGTAGAATAATGAAACAAACTTTAAAAAAACTACAAAAATTTTAGTGAATGCACTGTAGCAAGCATGTACATAGTTCTACCTATTACAGCATGTTATTTGCACAACTATGCAATATGTGCTCAGGTCCTGAGGAAGGGGAAATAACAAGGCAAATTTGAGGAGCTGATACTCAGGAAAGATGAGTACAGAGAGTAAGAGAACAATAATGTAAATTGACAGGTGAAATGGGTAGGTTGCAAACCAAGAAATTTCCTGAAAGCTGCACTAAAAGTTTGTTCTTCTTTGTGAGAAAAATGATAAATCAACAACATCTAAGACAAAATGCCTAAGCAATGACATTAACAGATTTATATTTCGTAAAGATCACTCAGGCAACATGGATAGAAAGTAAAAAGGGATCCAAAGGAGAAGAAGTAAAGATTCTATTCTATTCTGTGCTATCCTGTCCTGTCCTGTCCTGTTGTATCCTATTCTAATGTTTGTGAGAATGATGACAGTAATTCCTTAGGCTGTAGTGATAGAGACAGAGGAAACTACATGAAATTCGGAGATACTTTAAAGGTAAAACGGGTGGAATTTTGTGTAATATTGTGGGCCTAAGTTGTAAGAAGATGCAGTTATTAAGCGTGATTCATGAATTCGTGGTTTGTGCAACTAGACATTTAGTGGTACTATTTACTGAACTAAAAAAAAGAATCCTAAAGTGGAAGAATGAGGAATAGATTACCAGTTAGGGTTTGTACATGTTGGGTTTGCAATCCCAAAAAGATTTTCAAGTGGTGACCTCAGTAAGGCCGTTATGTATATTAATGACTTTTAGAGGAGAGGAGGAAAGGTCTGGACTAATAACATACATTTGAGGGTTGCCTGTGATTATATTACAATTAAATTATTTAAAGTGGAAGAGACAATGGGAAAGTATATGTTAAGAAAATAAGACTAATGACTGGGTATTAAAAAAAATCCAATATTTAACATTTGGTCAAGAATGAGGAGGTTGCAAAAAATCCTGGTCAAAATCTAAATAAAGATTGACCAAGAGATATTAGAGAAATAAGGAACTCTGTATTTTCATTAAAATCTAAGAACAATTATAATTTCAAAATTTAATTATCCTAATTTCAAAATAAGGAAAATGAAGATCACCAAGTTTAAATTCAAGTTTGGGTTAGATATAATGTTTTAGAGCTATTATTTGAACACAGTATTTTTTTATTATTCCAAAATCAATGTTATTCCTGTTACAGGCATATAATATTAAAAAAATACCTTGAAAATAATATGGGATGTGTAGTATCAGATAGTGTTTTTTTTCATTTTTTCATCACATCTTTTGTTTATTTTTTGGTAGGATACCATTACAAACACAAAGTGAGATCACTCATTCTATCAGATTCATTTTTCTTTCTCCCCAGAGAAAATTACCATTCTGAAATTGTGAGTTATCCTTCCTGTTCACACTTCTTTTCCAAATTCATTCATTTAAATTGACAGATAAAATTATATGTATGTATTGTATGTGACCTAATGTCTTGGAGCATATATGCATTATGGATAGGTTAAATCCAGCTAATTAACATATGCATCACTTTACATAGTTATCATTTTTGTGACAGTAACACTTAGTATTTACTCTTCTAGCTTTTCTTTCTTTCTTTCTTTTTTTTTTGGTATTTTTTCTTCCAGCATTTTCAAGAAGGCAATATATCATTAGTCTCTGTAGTCACCATATTGAACAACAGGTCTTTTAAAATTATTTCTTCTATCTAACTGTAATTTTGTATCCTTTAACCAGTATCTCCCCAGCTTTTCCCCACACACACACACACCAGCTGCCCCAGCTTCTGGTAACCGCCATTCTACTCTTTATGTGAGATAAACTTTTTAAAGATTTCATGTATGAGTGAGATCCTGGGGTATTTGTCTTTCTGTGCCTGGCTTATTTCACTTAGCATAGTGTCCTCCAGATTCATCCATGATAGGATTTCCTTCCTTTTTAAGACTGAATAGTATTCCCTTGTGTATATATACAATATTTTCTTTCTCCACCAATCTGTTGAAGGATACATCAGTTGATCCCACATCTTGTCTGTTATAAACAATATTGCAATGAACATGGGAGCTCAGAGATATCTCTTTGATATACTGATTTCATTTCTTTGGCCTGTATACCCAGTAGGGAGATTGCTGAATCATATAATAGTTATATTTTTAATTTTTGAAGAACCACTATACCGTTTTTCATAATGGCTGTACTAATTTTCATTCCCACCAACAGTGTACCAGTGTTCCCTTTTCTCCATATCCTCTCCAAAATTTGTTATCTTCTGTATTCTTGGTAATTAGCCATTCTAACAGGTATGAGGCAATATCTCATTGTGGTTTTAATTTGCATTTCCCTGATGATTAGTGATGTTGAGCATTTTTTCATGTACCTGTTGGCCATTTGCATGTCTTCTTTTGAGACATGTGTATTCAGTTCCTCTGCTTATTTTGCATTTGTGTTGTTTCCTTGATATCGAGTTATATGTGTTTCTTACACTGGATATTAACCCTTAATCAGATATATGGTTTGCAAATATGTCCTCCCATTGTAGGTTGTCTTTTCACTCTTGGTTGTGTCTTTTGTTCTGCAAAACCTTTTTAGTTTGATGCAATCTCATTTGTCTTTTTTGCTTTTGTTACCTGTGCTCTCAGAGTCATATCAAAAAAACATATTGCCCAAACCAGCATCAGTGAGTTTTTCTTTTATGTTTTCTAGTACTTTTACAGTTTCAAGTCTTCTATTTAAGTCTTTAATTCATTTTGACTTGACTTTTGTATGTGGTGTAAGATAAGGATCCAATTTCATTCTTTTGCATGTGGATATCTAGTTTTCCTAATAACTTTATTGAAGAGACTGTCTTTTCCCTGTTGTGTTATTGGGACCCTTGTTGAAAATCAATTGACTATAAATGCATGGATTAACTTTTGAGATCTCTCTGTATTCTGTTCCCTGAACTAAATATCCTTTTTTTCTTTTAAAAAATGCCAGTACTATGCTGTTTCAGTTACTCTAGCTGTGTAACATAATTTGAAATCAGGTAGTACAATGACTTTTAGCTTTGTTCTGTGTTGCTCAAGACTGCTTTAGCTATTTGGGGTCTTTAGTAGTTTCATATAAATTTTAGGATTTTAAAAAACATTTCTGAGAAAAATCTCATTAGAAATCTGATAAGGATTGCATTGAATCGCTAGATCATTTGGGCATAATAGACATTTTAACAGTATTAATTTTTCAGATCCATAAGCCAGAGATATTTATTTGTGTCTTCTTCAGTTTTTTTCATCAATGTTTTTTAGTTTTCATTATACAAATGGATCATGGGAGTTTAAAACAATTACATACTTTCGATTTTTTTGTTAAAACTCCCATTTTGTGCATCATAGAATGTACTTCCCTAAAAATGAAATGAATTTATAAGGAACAGGAACATATTTCCTCATTCCTTTTAATTCCCTCTTCAGTATTCTTGTCACCATGTTAGGGTCAGCGATTATCTGTGTTACTGGCAGTGAATCTGTATGGGTCTGTGACAGCCTCAATTCTTGTCTCATTAGAAGAAAGAATTCAACTGAGGGGCATAAGGCAGAAAAAGGGACCAAGGCAAGTTTCAGAGCAGGAGTCAAGGTTTGTTAAAAAGCTTTAGAGGAGGAAAGAAAGGAAAGTACACAGTACACAAGTGGGCACTTTGGAGGTCAAGTGCGGAGTTTGACTTTTTGACTTGTGGATTTATACGTTGGCATATTTCCAGGGTCTTGCATTCCTTTTCCTATGATTCTTCCCTTAGGTTGAGCTGCCCACATGCATTGTACCCTTCTTGCACTTGGGAGGGGAGCATGCACAGTGTGTTTAGGAATCATGTTGTACACATGCTCACTTCCCTTTCTGGTGGAATGCCCCTGGATGGTCATATTCTGCCATTTTATCTTTTAATACGCATGCTCAAGCCCACTCTTTCAATTCCTGAGGTTTTATTGGGAGCCACCAATTACCAATTTCAAGTGTTTTTATCTATTAAGAAATTGCCTTTCCCTCACACTGGCTGTGACCAATTATCATTTTTAGAAAGGCAGGGTGACAACTGCTGAACCATCTCCTGATGGTTGCTTGACATTCCTGGTGGGTGCTGGGAGCCCTCTCCTGCCCTGGTCATGCCTGACTAGCTACCTACTATAACAACCACACTATGTATTTTGTAGTGGGGTACATTTTAATTTTTCCCTGAAATATTTTAGCCACACATTTCAGTATCCCAGGATTACCTTATATTTTTGTCACTTGTAATTGTAGTTGTGTTTTTACTATTAATAATACAAATATAATAATATAGTATTCAAAGGTTAACAAATGTAAAACATGTGGTTTCAAAACTTAATTTAAATAAGGTTAATGAGTATTTCAATTTTCACTATGTAAACCAAAAGTAAAATTCTAATAAAATTTATAAGGAACCAACCAACCAACTGAATGGACCCTCCTCTCAGCCAAGGGGATTCCAAAGAAACCTGAGAAACTAGTTCAGGCCATGATGGGAAGAGGGGGCCAGACATGTCACATCACACCCTCTTCCGTTTAGAGTTTAGACACAACTGAGCAGCATTAACATTAAAATATACATCCTAAGACTGACATAACAGACTCTTTGTAGCAATAAGAAACCAACTCCAACCTGACTCTGGAATAACATCACATGACAGATGACAGGCTCTAAAAGAAACCAAAGTATTTTACCCCAAAATATATTTCTATGACATATTTTGGAATGGGCCTACAAAGCCATCTCTTGTGGGGAAAATTTACATCTTATAGAGAATCTCCCTTCCCTTTCTAGGTTTTTTCCTGATAACCAGAGAGATTTAACTAATAGCCTGACACCTTTTAAGATCTGTTAAGAAGCCAGGTGCGGTGGCTAACCCCTGTAATCCCAGCACTTTGGGAGCCAAGGCCGGTGGATCATCTGAGGTCAGGAGTTCGAGACCAGCCTGGCCAACATGGCGAAAGCTATCTCTACTAAAATTACAAAAATTAGCTGAGTGTGTTGGTGCACACCTGTAATCGCAGCTACTCAGGAGGCTGAGGCAGGAGAATCACTTGAACCCAGGAGTCAGAGGTTGCAGTGAGCCGAGATCATACCATTGCACTCCAGCATGGGTGACAGGGTGAGACTTCATCAAAAAAAAAAAAAAAAAAAAAAGATTTGATAAGAAACATTTACCATCTATTCTCTGAAGTCGGCTACCTGAAGACCTCATCTACATATCTACATAACAAGAAACTTGGCTTCCACAATTCTCCTTATCTTCACCCCAAGCATTTTTTTCTTCTTACTTCAACTCTTTAGACTAAACTCTTTCCACCCAACTGCCAATTGGGAAATCTTGAAATCCACGTAGGACCTGAAGTCCACTCCCCAACCCCCACCAATTCCCATGATGCCCTTTGAGATGCACCACCTTTCCAGGCCAAACCATGCATACTTTACATGTATTGATTTATGTCTTTGCCTATAATTTCTGTCTCCCTAACCCAACCACTGGGGCACATGTCCTCAGGACTTCCTGAGGCTGTGTCATGGGTCATGACTCTCACATTTGACTCAGAATAAAACTCTTCAAGTATTTTACAATTTGGCTTTTTCATCAACAACTATCTCATGGTTAAATTTTATAGGGATTCTTTTCTAAGTGGCATTTTCTTTTGTATGGAAAGGAGGATGACTGTACACTTTTGATCAGTAAGGAGATTGTCAGATAACTAATCAAATATCAGAGGTAGAAAGGGTCTTACTATTCATATTGCCTGAATACATTATTTTATATTTGTTGATACTGAGAAACAGACAGCAAAGTGATTTGGCCAGAGACCTACAGTGATGAGTACCAGAATTTGGATATTTGTAGAGCTAGTATGATCTGAAATTCTTTTAGACATTTTTTTCTACAAATTTATCTGTTCTTTTTAGTTTGACATTTTTTCTTTGAAATGTTTTACCATTAGAAATCAACTTTCAAAATAATACATATAACAAATATATAAGTATTTACACATACATATATATATACACACACATACACATGGCTTATGTATGACATACTATAAAAATAAAAACTAAAATACAAAATCATCAGAAAATGCTTAATAATGTGTTTTAAAAGAATATCCTTTAATCACATTTTTTTTCTATTTCTGTAAGTAAAGCTGGCTGGAAGAGATAGTAATACATTAATACACTAATTTAATCCACTAAAATGTTAGATTAAAAAATAAAAGCACATTTCAAAAGTCTTTGAGATAAAACAGATATGAGCTGGAAAATAAGCAGAATAAAGGAAAGCTAATTTATCTAACTAAAATTAATATGAAATGCAATTTTAATGGAAAGAACCATTTAAGGAACTCAGAGGGAAATAAATTTGATAACCTCATAATAACAACAGGAGTCCAATTACTACTGTAAAAAATAAATCAGTAAATAATCAACCATTGCATTAATCTCATGAACTAAATTATCACTTTTTGCACACAGAAACTCAAATAATATTGTATGACCCAATTTTAATTCAAACAATTTATTCAAGAAATAGTTATCTTGGTTTTGGGTTAGGATACAGAAATTTATGAGACTGTCACTTTCACCCTAATAGACAGATAACCTTTAAAATCAGAGTTTCATTATTGTCTGTGGGTTGTGTGTGCATGTGTGTGTGTTGTTTTTCCTATTAGATGTAAAGAAATTTAAATAAACCAAATTCCCAGAAAGTGACAAACACTTCCTAGAAAAACAAGCACACCAAGAAAACCCCCAAAGCAGATGGATGGGTGGTAGAATGAGGAGAAATGTACCATAGACAAGGTCAGGAAAATAGATCTTTTAACAAACTTTTAATATATTTTTGTGGGCTGACACAATGTTTCTATCCTACTACATTTGACTGCCAACTATTTTTCTTCATTACCTAGGTTAATATGCCAAACACTGGGCCACAGCACTAAGTTGTACAGAGCCTGATGAAGCCTTGAAGGAAGCCAGGAGTTCAGAGATAAATTCCTCTTAAATCCATAAGATTTTTGCCAGTGGTAACATAGAGGCTGTGAAGGCTAAGGCTTGAGTAAGAGAATTGTGAAAAATCACTCCAAGGTTCTGTAGACAGTCATTCATTGTACTCTACGAGCCCTCCAATGGTAAGAAGCAGAGAAAAAATGGATGAGAAAAGATATTCTGACATGCAGAATGTCTCTGGAAGGACTGGAGAGTAAAAAGAACTCCAAAGTGACCTGAAAAGTTGGAAGTGAGGCTGGGAAGCAAAGAAAGAAAGAAAGAGAGAGAGAGAGGGACAGAGAGAGAGAGAGAGATGATATAATTAAGATAATAACTTGATTATTAAGCACAGAGACCTGTGAGAACTTGCGGTGTTCAGATCCTGAGTTCTCCTGAAGAAAAGCTCCTAATCTCATACTCAAATTATTTGAAACCAGTGGTATAGTGAAGCTAACAAAAGCTGTATCAAAAATCAGACTGAGTTCTATTATAGCCCATCACCCTTACAGAGCCTTACATATTTGTGTGCCTTTGTCTGGGAGTAAATGTCATTCACTTCAATCTCCATAGTTATTTCCTACACAATATTTGTCATACATTAAAATTTCTGAGACATGACGAGAAGCAAGAAAATGTTGCCTTTGTTTAAAAAAAAATTCAGTGAAGCAAATAAAGAAATGGCTCAGTGTTGGGATTATTAGGCAGAGATCTTATAGCAACTGTAATAAATGTTTTAAAGAATCAACTGGAAAAAATAGGTGAAGAAATGGGAAATTTCAGCAAACAGATGATAATTATCAGAGTAAGCAAAGTGGAAATGTTACAAATGAAAAAAATGCTATTAGAAATGAAGAACTCATTTGATTTGCTTAGCAACAGAGGAAAGATCAGTGAGGTTAAATATAGATTTTTAGAAATAATCCAAAGTAAAGTACAAAAGACATGAGTGCCTTATTTATTCTGGATATTAACCCCTTGCCAGATGTATAATTTGAAGTATTTTCTCCCGTTCTTCTCTTCACTCTGTTGATTATTTTCTTTGTTGTGCAAAAGCTTTTTATTTGATACAATCCCATTTGTCTATTTTTGCTTTTTTTGCCTGTGCTTTTGAAATCTTATCTAAAAAGTCCTTCTCCGGTCCAGTGTCTTGCAGTATTTTCTCTGTTTTCATCGAGGTAAAAGACCTTACTAGACATCTCTCAAAAGAAGACATACAAATGGCCAACAGGTCTATGGAAAAAAATGGCCAACATCACTAATTATAAGAAAAATGCAAATCAAAAGCACAATGAGATATCACCACCCCAGATAGACTGGCTATTATCAGAAAGACAAAAGATAACAAATGTTGATGAGGATGTGGAGAAATAGGAACCCTTACACATGGTTGGTTGGAGTGTAATTAGTATAGCTGTTAAGGAAAACAGTACAGAGGTTTCTTGAAATATTAAAAAATAGAACTACCACATAATCCAGCAATCTAGTTTTCTAGCTATATATCCAAAGTGAGTAAAATCAGTATATTGAAGAGGCATCTGCACCTCCATGTTTTTACTGCAGCACTATTCACAATGGCCAAGACATTGAATCAACTGTCTCCAAAAACAGAGGAAGAGATTTCAAAATGGTTGATCTGTACAAAGACATACTATTCAGTCATTTAAAAAGGGAAATCCTGCCATTTGTGACAAGATAGATAAACCTGAAGAACGTGATGTTCAGTGAAATAAGCCAGACACAGAAAGACAAATACTCACTCATATGTGGAATCTTAAAAAGTTGTTTTCATACAATTCATGAATGAAACTGTTTGCCAGAGACTGGGGATGACATGGAGCAGGAAAGAGAAGGAAAGGTTGGTCAATAGGTATAAAGTTACAACAGAGAAGAATAAGTTCTGATTCCCTTTCACACAGTAAGGTGACTGTAGTCAACAATAAGGTGTGGTATATTTCAAAATAGCCAGGAAATAAGATTATGGATGTTCCTACCACAAAGAAATAATAAATGTTTCAGGTGATAGATATGTTAATTTCTCTGATTTGATCATTACCAGTGGGTACATGTATCAAAACATCCCATGATAGCCCATAAATCTGTACAAGAACCAAGCATCACTTAAAGAAAAAAGACCTAAGAGTGAAAATAGAAAACGAGTTTTTGACACAATGTCTCTACATATGAATAATTACATATTCTGAGGAACAATATCAATGTTTCTACCTATGAGTAATTAATGTCTCAGAGGAGAAAGAATGGAATAAAGAAACATTTGAAGTAATAGTGGTTGAGAATTTTTCAAAATTAAAGAAAATGATCATTTCAAAGATCCAAGAAGTTCAGTAAAACCTAAGCAAAGCACAAATGGGCAAGAAAAAAATAAATTTTAAAACATTCTTAAAGTTTACTAGGGAGCCATTATGCTAGTATAGAATATCTGTAGACTACATCTGTGAGTAAAATTTGTAAACATCTATAAATCCTTTTCCATAGGGTTCAATGGGTAATCACAAAGAAGAACGGGGGAGAGCTAGAGAACAGAGAGAACCCTTTTTGGTGACTCAAGTGTGCAGAAGGTAATTAACTCTTCCTAAGGATCAGGTATGGAAACAATCTATTTCCCTAAACTCTTCTTTCATATGAATCAATTTTTTTTTAATGCTAAGGTGTCGGCAAACCTCTCATCCTCAAGTCCAACACAATGATCTATTATTTTGGGGGAAGGTGATGCAGCAACCTCCCCCAACTCCCCCACTTCTGGGAGATGAGGTATACAACTTTATTACCCTTAGAACTCAGAAAAAGGTCTACTGTTTCTGGGGAAATAAATAAGCAAAAGTTCTTTAACCCATAAGGAATGGTCAACACAATCTCTTGGACCCAGGATTTTGCATGATTTCAAAGCAGAGTTTTGCTGCCACTTGGACAGGGGCAGTAAAGACTCTCTCACACAGGATTTTCCACAGATAGAAGACAGATTTTTGCTATTAGGAGAGCGATAAATACTCTCTAGAAAAAAAACCCTATGTCTAAGGAAAAGACATATTGGGCCTGCCTAAAACTTGGCTTGTCCAGAAGAAAAGAGAGTCCTCTGCACCCTTCATAATCCTAGTATTGAGCAACAAGTACTCATAGGAGAGGAGCAAGAGTTTTGAGTTTGTGTTCATTGCAGAGGTCTATGATGACTGTTAAAAACCGTGAGGGTGGGGCAGAAATACACAGAACAATTGTTCAACACATCATGCCCTCTCCTAGCATGAGTAACAGCAACTTTCTTCTAAAGGTGATGATAACAACAATAATACCTAAACCCTTCTCAACTCCTGATTAGAACAATTCATGTCTGACACTAATGACCTCACTGAAAAAGACCTATGCAAATATTCAGGCATAAATAGTATTTATCTCTGTTACTACTGATATCCTACAAAGGATTTTGGACAGTTAATTAAAATATATAAAAGAGACTAAAAAAGCAAGAATAAAATCCAACAATGCTACCAGATAAGCAACCACGAACAACATAGTCAAACATGTCACACATGTTGGAAATAACAGACACAGACATTCCAATAACTATGCCCAATATGTTAATCTATTTAAAGAAAAATGTCAAAATCATTTATGAACAGATAGGACACTTCAATAGAGATGGGTAATATAATAATGTCACACTGAAATTCCAGGAAAACACACACACTATGAGATGAGATGAATTCCTATACACACACACACTATGAGACGAATTCCTGTACACACACACATACACACACAGTATGACATGAAATATTCCCATAATGAAATTTCCAGTAGAATGGAAAATACTAAGGAGAGCATCATTCATCTTAAATATATATCAATAAAAGTTATCAAACTGAAACAACAAAAGAAAAATGTGAAAAACAAAGAAGATAGCATCTACAAGCTTTGGCACTATATCAAATGGCCTAACATATATGTAAGTGAACTCTTGGAAGGCAAATAGATACAGAGAAGAAGAAATATAAAAAGAGAAATAACTAAGATCTTTAGCTAGCAAAGTAGATTACATTCAACTATATAAGAAATTTTATTAATGTAATGGTTGAACAACCTGATTAAAAGTAAAGACAATTTCAAATAAAGATAAATATATACTTTCAACAGGACACTTATTGTAACTTTAAAAACCTAAGTAAGTTAAAAATCAAAGATTATAAAAAGATATTCCATGCTAACAATAATCAAAAGAAAGCTGGATTGGCTATATTAACCATATGACACAGTAGACCTTAGAATTAAAAATATCACTAAGAATAATGGGGGACAATATATATAAGTAACAAGATCAGTTCACCAGGAAAATTGAAGAACTTAAAAATATGTAAAAGAACCGAGAGAATTGAAAGAAGAAATAGAAAAACAGAAATATAAAAAGAATTTAAACTCCTTCAATATTTTCCCTTTAATTGTATGTTGAAATAATAATATTATAGAGCTATGATGTTAAAATATATTATTAAAACTAATTTTACTTTTTTATGACGTCTGTGGATCATGTCATATTTTTATTGAGTGGTGCTGAATTAACTAAACAATTGTACATTAGAACACATTTGGCTAGAACCTATGAACAACAATCTAATTCTGGGGTATTTCACTTGGTATTCACTGCCTTATACTGTGATGCAAATCTATAGAAAGAGATTACTATGCAAAAATATGGAAAACTGTTTACAAAGGGTTACATCAATGGCATGTTTAAATCATTTCTGTGATTGCCAAGCCTCTCCGTGCTCAATATGAACTCAATATAAACCAAAAATAACAGTAAATGGATTATTTAAAACTTGAAATGACTTGAATTGTATATTTTAACTGATTTTTTAAAAATGGTGAGTACAGTAAGTTTGTATGTGTATTTATTAACTGTCCTTTATTTCAAAAATTACTCTGTCTGTTGTAAAAAAGAAAAAGAAAAAGAACACAAGGTAGGAAAACTTTATTCGGAGATGAGATATGGGAGATACAAAGAAAATATAGATGGGTATGTTAGATGAAGCTAGACAAAGAAAATATAGATGGGTATGTTAGATGAAGCTAGTGATAAAATTTAGCTCTCAAGGTACATGTCAGATCATGTAACTTGTCAACAGTAGGTCGAAATTTGACTTTCTATTTTCTAGCCACTCTAGAAAAGAGAAAAATGCATTGATTACAAGATCCACAGTATGAAAACAAAAATGAAAATAAATTAAAAAAATAAAACTTGCTCAGATTATTAAAGAGTTAAAGTAAGATGTTTCTTTGTTTTCTATAGGGTGCTATGTAATGAGTAACATGGCAATAAAATTCTTACCATAAATGCATAAACCAATATCAAAAAGCTATTTGCCAATACACTGTTTAATGTATATCTTCTGTATAACAACACAGCTCAATTTCACAAAATCCAGTCAACAAGAAAGCTAAATAATTCTTTCTGAACACAAATATCATGATCTGGTATAATGCAAGTATACAAGATAAACTACATACAGAGAATAATGAATTTCAGATCACACAGATAATCCTTATATTGATCACTGACTATGTGTTTGGTTAGTATTAAGCAGCACAAAAGTTGTAGTTAAGAGTTGCCAAAAGATAGCTGGGAGTGACACCATTTCAGTTTTTCAATTTATTAATATGGAACTAGAATTAACATTCTCTAATATAAATGGAAGTATCTGCCAGAATAGGCAGCATATATATGTGGTTTTGGGTCAGTTATAGAGATACACACACACACACACACACACACACACACACATATGTGTGTATATATGTACATATTATACATAAATTATATGCAGAGATCTATGAATTTCACAAAATGAACACATTTCTGTAATCAGCATCCAAATCAAGAAACAAAATAGTACACCTAGAAGGCCCCATGCCTCCTCCGCAGTCACCTCTTCTAAAATGATTTCTACTCTGACTTTTCTAACAATATAAACAGTTGTTAGAGGTTTTTAAACTTTATGTAAGTGGTATTGTATAGTATATACTGCATTGAATTTGGCTTATTTTAATTAATATTGTTTGTGGAATGTATCCATTTTGTTGTATGTACTTTTATAATTATAAAATCTTATTTAATGATATAATTAAATTGTTTTATCTTATAAAAAATTAATATTACATATTATAATGGCCTAAATATTTGTGTCCCCTCAAATTCATAAACTGAGGTCCTAACCCCCAATATGATGGTATTAGGAAATGGAGCCATTACAAGGCAATCAGGTCTAGGTGAAGTCATGAGGGCAGATCCCCTATAATGGAATTAGTGCTCTTATATGATGAGGAGAGTCAGTGCATCTTCTCTCTGTCATGTAAAGATAAAACTGGAAGGCAGCCTATTGCCAGCCGCAGCCTATTGCCAGCCAAGAAGAGGGCCCTCAACAGAACCTGACCATGCTGGCACCATCATCTAAGCCTTCCAGGGTCCAGAACTGTGAGCAATTAATTTCTGTTATGTAAACCACCCAGTATATGGTATTTTATTATGGCATCCCAAGCCAACTAAAACACACACTTATTAGAGAAATGAATTGAAATTTCAAAATGGAAATAATATATCCTCTCCAACTTTGTGGGTTTTTTTATTTGTTTGATGATGCCTTTGGATTAAATAGAAGTTTGAATGTAGAAGTTTAAATGTAGTCTAGTTTATTATCCTTCCTTTATTGTTAATACTATTTATGGCTTAAAAAATCTTTGCCTAAACTAAGATTATAACCAAAATTTTCTGTCATTCCCCTAAAGTATTTTTATTTTTTCATTACCATTTAAGTTTAAAATATTTTAAGCATTAAGTTTTCTATATAATGTAAGACAGAAGTTCAGAAACATTCTCCCCCATCATGGATATCCAATTGACCCAAAACCATTTATTGAAAATCAAAACAGAAACAAAGCTATTGTTTCTTACTCTTATTCAATGCCATCTTTATAATTCAAATGTCAATACATGTGTAGATCTGTTTCTGGATTCTAATCCAGTGGCCAATTTGTCTATTTTCACACAAATAGCATAATGTCTTAATTCATGTAGGTTTATGATATATCTTGATATTTATCTGGTGTTATAAGTCCTCAAGAATTGTTTTTCTATAAGTTTCTTGAACTTAGCATTTGAACTTTATAATTAGAGATAAAGACAATTTACCTATTGTATTATTTACCAAAAAAATTTAATGGGATTTATGTTGGAATTCAAACGTATCTATAGAAAAATTTGGGGGGAATTTTCATGTCTATAATATAAAGTCTTGCTAATCCCTTCATTTAATTGTCTATTTTAATTTCTCCTTATTATTTGTAGTTTTTAGTATAGAAGTCTGTATCTGTCCCAAATAGTCTCAGAATATTTGTAAATATCATTAAGGGAAAATTCAATGACTTGTTGATCTCACTTCTCTATTCCTCTGTTCTATTGGAATTTTAGTTCACTAGAATCTCTAATTTTTGTCTCTTCATCTCTTTAAGACCTACAAAAGCTTCAATAGGTTTGTCTACCTCTAAATGCAGTCCCCTGCTTGGGCCCTTTGCCCAGATATTTAGCGTCCTGTCATGCACCCCTCATTAGCAAATGTGCCCAAGGGAAAAAAGCTGTGTCTCACTGCTAAACAAAATGTTCCCTCCTCTGAAATGTCATCTCCTTGTTTCCTGTTTCCCCGTTACTTATCCAATCTCTTTGAGATGAAATTTTTTGTTCTGCTCTAATTTTTTATTCAGCCTTTCTAGTTGTTGCTAGTCAGTGACAGTTGCATTCACTTATCACAAATGGGAGCAGAAGGTCTTTTCACACACTTTTTACTAATTCCCATTTATTCTGTGGAAAGGTTTCTTTACATATGAATTGCCCTTAACTGTCGATTTTATCATATATTATTCCATATAAAAGATATCTGGAAGTTTTTACAGAACTATAATCTGACTATACAACCATCTCTTTAAAGGGGCTGTGTTAAGAGGGGGCCACGGAACTCCTTAATATTGAGAAGTATAATTGAGAAGCTTGGCACTTTATGTGTGCCTGTGTTTAGCGTATTTGCTTTCTAAATAAAAAGAAGAACATAGAGACATTAACAATATAAAATTCAGAAAGATATCCAAACATAGGACGTTCAACCAAAGTGCACTGGCAATTCAGTGAAGAAAGAATAATCTCTCAACAAATGATGATGAGGCAATTGATTTCTTATATCCAAAAAATGGAATAAATCATTGCTTCATACCAAATACAAAATTGAAATAAATTAATGCACAATTAGTTCATAATATAAACCCAATAAAACATTTAAAGGAAAATATAGGATAAATTATTTGTGATCTTGGGTTGTGCAAAGATCTTCTAGAAACAACACTAAAAGCATGAAGCATAAAGAACACATTTGTAAGTTAAACTCATCAAGATTTTCAAATGTTCTGCTCTTTGAAAGGCACTGTTAAGAGAAAAAGATAACCCATTGACTAAATGAAAATATTTATCCATTACATATCTGATAAAGGCCTAATATCCAGGATATATTTTAAAAACTCTAAAAATTCAATAAGAAAAAAATCATCCCAATTATAATATTTATTAGCAAATGCTTTGAACAGATACTACAAAAGAAAATATACAGATGGCAAATAAGCCAATTAGCAAATTAACGTTGCTCAACATTGTTAGTCATCAGAGAAATGCAAATTAAAACCACACTGATATCTCTCCGCACACCTATCAGATACCTGAATGTAGATTTTAATTTAAAAAAAACTAATTGTTTAAATTCTGCCTTTAGGCTGTATAAAATTCCTAATACTTTCCTTTGGAAGAATTATGAAAGAAGTATAGTCAAAAGACTCAAAAAGCTCAGACACATTTCTCTAAATATGTTTTGGAATTTGTTAACAGACATTATAATCAAATACCTCCTGGTGTGGGCTGAGCTTTTGGGGGATATATTTCTCCAAAATGTTTATGTTGAAGTCCTAACTCCCACTGTCTCAGGATGTGACTTTATTTGGAGATAGAGTTTTTAAACAGGTAATTAAGTTTAAATGAGAACCATTACGGTGGTCCTAATCAAATGTGACTAATGTCCCTATAGGAAGAAAAGATTAAAACACAGACAGGCACTGAGGAAAGACCATAAGGAGACAGAGGGTAAAGACTGCCATCTCCAAGGCAAATAGGCCATAGAAGAATGAACACTGCCATATAACCTCTAGAACTTTGAGAAAGTACATTTCTGCTTAAACCACTCAGTACTTTGTTGTGCATCCCTAGCAAACTAGTATAGTTCTCATGAATTAATTCATTTAGAAATGTTGAAGTCAAATTAATTGGATTCACTTATTGTAATGCTTCTAAAAAGCCTTTATTTGTTATCTTATTCTGAGCAGCTGAAAAGAGGAAACAAATTCTTTAGAATTTTATAAGCTTATTTAACAATGACTCTTTTTCTATTCAAGGACATCTTAAAGATCTAGGGTTTGATGGAAACACTTTGGTGAATAATGAACTAGAAAACAATAATATTCATTAAGAAAAAAATAAAGCCAGTAGCTGTCAACCTGATTATATAATTAAGTAAGACTTAGCCTAAGTCCAAGTTTCATTCAAAACACATTGGATCCGATTAACTGCATAATTAACAATACCAGTGAAGATAACAGGGATTACACTAAAAATTGTTCCAAAGCAGAGACACCTGAAAAAACACTAGTCTCTTAATTATTTTAAAAATATGTGTAGAATGCCTTAAAATTATTTTTAAATCTTAATGTCCTGTTCAGTATTGTTTCAAAATATTTTCTTTAATTATTTAAAATTAGTGAGTGGGCCAGGTGCAATGGCTCATGCCTGTAATCCCAGCACTTTGGGAGGCCAAGGCGGGTGGATCACCTAGGGTCAGGAGTTCAAGAACAGCCTGACCAACATGGTGAAACCCTGTCTCTATTAAAAATACAAAAAAAATTAGCTGAGCGTGGTGGCACATGCCTGTAATCCCAGCTACTTGGTAGGCTGAGGCAGGAGAATTGCTTGAACCCGGGAGGCAGCAATTGCAGTGAGCCGAGATCATGCCACTGCACTCCAGCCTGCGTAACAGAGTCAGACTCCATCTCAAATAAATAAATAAATAAGTGAGTACAGTGAATTCTGCTTCTGGATAAAATGAAATTTTGTAGCAATTCAACTGGAAAAGTTAAGAAATTACAAGATAAGCTAATTGTTGTTAAAGCTATCAAAGATCTTTTGAAGCAAGGAAGACTTGAAAGGTAGAATAAATACAGGTAGACAAAGGCTACTATTGCCAATTGGGCTGGAATTCTACCTAGATATATGTAGGAAAATTTTTTTATCTTATTCAGAACAGCTGAAAAGGGGGGAAACAAATTTTTTAGAATTTTATAAGCTTATTTAACAATGACTCTTTCTATCCAAGGCCAAATTTCTCTGAGGAAATTTGTAAGTATTTGATGCACACTGATGTTGAAAATCTGGACTTAGCCCAAATACAGGGAAACTTTTAGGGTAGCAAAGAAACAAGTGTTGGTGGTCACACTAGGCTGAATTGACAAAATTGGCAAGTTGAGAGGAATCAAAATGAAAGTAATTCTCCTTCTCAACACATTTGTCAGATTTCTCAACCGAATGAAGCTGGGCTGAAAGCTAAGCTTAAAACACCTATAAGACAGAATTCAGTCATATGATGTTTTTCAGAGATATAGAGAAATACCCACCTGGAATTAAGCTGAAAGTCTTGTAAGCCATACCCCAGGAAGAGAAAAGAAAACTAGAGTTAGACTGAGGCTTACCAGAACTGCAACCTAATCTTTTTCTACTACAGTTCCTCCAGCATTAAGGTGAATATAGAAAAATATTTTCCTCTTGAGAAGGAAATGATTTCATCTGAAAATTCTGCAGTTGAGTTATCCAAGATTAATGGCATATAACACAAAAATAATAATACAAATGTGAATAGGTAAGACCATAAGACCAATAGTAAGGAGAATAAAATTACAATGGAAACAGAGCTACAGATTGTCTACATGTTAAAATTATCAGGCTTTGATTTTAAGATTATGGTCGGTTTGTTCAATAAAATAGAGGAAAATTTGACAAAATAATTGAGAGGATGAAAAAAAAATGTACCTGACATTGAGATTTGTAAAACAGGATCAGACTCAAGAAATGAACACGAATTACTTAAAGTTAACAATAAAATATATGGTTTAAACAACAGCAAAGAAGACACAAAAAGCATATACAACATTAGAATAAAGAAACCCACAACTAAGCACATCATAAAGAAATTGCTAGAAATCAAAAAAGATGAGAAAATATTAAAAGTGACAAAAATGGTACATTTGCTTCAAAGAAACAGCAATTAAACTGACAACTATCAATGTGGATGATGAGATGCAGAAAATCAAATAAAAAAGACAGTTTTAACTACTGAGAAAGGGTGTAATGCATAACTATAAATATATGTCCTATTAAAGCTGTTGGGGGATAATTCTCTCTGGATCTCTCAAATTTCTGCACATCATCTGAACATAGAAGCAGAAAAAAATAAGATTCTATGAAGAAACAAAATAAATGAATGGAGGAATAAAGAGCACTGAAAAGGTATACATTTGAATGAATTCAAGTAAATATAGAATACAAAATAACCTGAGTAGTGTCTTGTATAGTTTAACATTTGCTTTAAATTGAAATACAATATGAAATATGCAATAATGAAAAAGTAAGAAGGCAAATATGGAATAAAATGTAAGCTACTTGGTAGCTTATAAGCCGATGTCAAAAAAAAAATTATTTATAAATTGTCATAAGTGATGGATGCATGTTATAATTTTAAGGTAACAACTATATAAATAGCAAAATAAATATAATTAGCAAATTGAGAAAGGAAAAAATTCTGATAATAAAAGAAATATAATGTTCTTACAAAAAGGGAAAAAAGGAGAATAAAGGAACATAAACTAATTGGAAGGTATTAATAAACTCCAAGGTATGTGTAACTACATTACATAGAAATGGTCTAAATTTAAATTTATAAATAGGAGATTAAGTAAATGTTTAAAATTGCCAAAATGAGTTAAAAATATATGATGGTTATAAGAGGCATATCTTGAGAGTATAAGAAGTCAGAAGGGCTTAATGAGACATGGTGAAGTAAGATGTAGCCTATAAACACTAAATTAATGAGAGCTGTTGGTGAAACAGTAATATCAGGCTAAGAGGACTTTAAAGCAAGAAGACACATTAGAGATTAAAAAGAATATTTCAGAAAAATAGTGAAACCAATCTAATAGGAGCATTTCAAAATCCTAAATCTGTATATTCCTAACAACATAATTTCAACGGTATATGCTAAATAATTTTTTGCATTAGTAGCTATATATTTTACAGTAGATTAATACTATTTTTTAATATGGACTAATAGTTCAATGCTTTCCATACAATGTGTAGAAGTTAAGTACCACCAGTTAATAATAAAAACTTTATGTTTGGGTATTTCTAATGGGTCATTTTTAATTTAGGGTTTTCACATATTCATATTTAAAAGGAAAATATTAACCATACTTTAAACCTTTGCTTCTCAAAATTGACCTTCAATAGCACTCAAATTAATGCTTTTAAAAATTGTTCCTTTTGTGAAGCAATAGATTTCTGTTGCCTAGATAAAGAGCTGAATCCCATATTAATACAGAAGAACATCTTAATCTGAATTAGGAAATTATTTTCCATTCTAATTTGCATAAAACCATTTCAATGATATTGATTATTTTAATTAACAACAACTTAATAACTTTCTTTTATTTTTATACAATTATTAATTTAATACTTTCATTAAATTACAACTAGTTTTGAGAAAAAATAATTTAAAAAACGAACAAATCCTCCAAGAAATATGGGATTATGTCAGATAGCCAAATCTAAGAATAATTGGTGTTCCTTAGCAGAAAGAGAAATCTAAAAGTTTGGAAAAAATATTTAAGGGAATACTTGAGAAAAATTCCCTGGCCTCACTAGAGATCTAGACATTCAAATATAAGAAGCTCAAAGAGCACATGGGAAATTCATCACCAAAAGATTATCACACAGACACCTAGTTATCAGGTTATCTAAAGTCAAGACAAAGAAAAGAATCTGAAGAGGTGTGAGGCAAAAGTGTTAGGTAACCTATAAAGGAAAACCTATCAGACGAACAGCAGATTTCTCAGCAGAAACTCTATAGGCCCAAAGGGATTGGGGTTCTATCTTTAGCCCCAAACAAAATAACTTACAGTCAAGAATTTTGTACTCAGCAAAACTAAGCTCCATTAAGAAGGAGAGATAAAGTTTTTTTCAGACAAACAAATGATGAGATAATTTGACACTACAAAGCCAGCACTACAAGAGATGCTAAAAGGAGTTCTAAATCTTGAAACAAAACTTTGAAGTACACTAAAATAGAACCTCCTTAAAGCATAAATCTCACAGGACCTATAAACAGTAACATAATGAAAAAAAGTAACAAGGTATTTAGGCAACAATTAGCATGATGATTAAAACAGTACTTCACATCTCAATACCAACGATTTAATGCAAATGGTGTAAATACTCCACTTAAAAGATACAGAATGGCAGAATGATTAAAAATCCACCAACCAAGTATCTCCTGTCTTCAAGAGACTCATTTAATACATAAGGACTCACATAAACTTGACATAAACGGGTGGATAAAGATATTCCATGCAAATGGACACCAAAAGCAAGCAGGAGTAGCTATTCATATATAGACAAAACAAAATTTAAAGCAACAACAGTTAAAAAAGACAAAGAGGGTCATTATATAACAATAAAAGGACTTTTCCAACAGGTAAATATCAGAATCCTAAATGTATATGCACCTAGCACTGGAGCTCACAAATTTATAGAAAACAATATTGGGCCTAAGAAGTAAGATAGAAACACAATAATAGTGAAGGACTTCAATATTACACTGAGGGCACTAGACCAGTCATCAAGTCAGAGTCAACAAGAAACAATGGATTTAAATTATAACATAGAACAAGGAGACTTAACAGATATTTACAGAACATTCTACCCAACAACAGCAGAATATACATTCCATTCATCAGACCATGGAACATTTTCTAAGATATGCCATATGCTAGGCCACAAAACAAGTTTCTATAAATTTAAGAAATTTGAAATTATGTCAAGTACCCTCTCAGACCACATGGAAAGTAACTAAAAATCAACTCCAAAAGGAACCCTCAAAATTATACAAATAAATGGAAATTAGATAATCTGCACTTTAATGATCTTTGGGTCAACAATGAAATCAAGATGGGAATTAAAAATTATTTGAACCAAATGATAATGGTGACACAACTTATCAAAACCTCTACAATACAGTGAAAGTGATACTAAAAGGAAAGTTTATAGCTTTGAATGCCTACATGAAAAAGTTCGAAAGAGCACAAATAGACAATCTAAGGACACACCTAAAGAAACTACAAAAATAGGAACAAATCAAACCCAAACTCAGCAGAAGAAATAACCAGAGGAGAACAGAACTAAATAAAATTGAAACCAAAAAAGTACAAAAGATAAATGAAACAAAAAGTAGAAACTAGTTCTTTGAAAAGATAAACAAATTGATAGACCATTAGCAATATCAACCAAGAAAAGAATAGAGAAGATCCAAATAAGTTCAATTAGAAACAAAATGGGATATATTAAAACTTATACCACAGTGATATGGTTTGGCTGTGTCCCCACCCAAATCTCATCTTGAATTGTAACTCTTAAAATTCCCACATGTTTTGGAAGGAACCCAGTGAGAGGTGATTGAGTTATGGGAGAAGGTCTTTCCCATGCTGTTCTCGTGATAGTGAATGAGTCTCACAAGATCCGATGGTTTTAAAAATGGGAGTTTCCCTACACAAGCTCTCTTTGCCTGCCGTCATCCACATAAAGCATTACTTGCTACTTTTTGCCTTTCACCTTCTGCCATGATTGTGAGGCTTCCCCAGACATGTGGAACTGTAAGTCCAATAAAACTATTTCGTTTGTAAATTGCCCAGTGTTGCATATGTCTTCATCAGCAGCATGAAAACAGACTAATACAGTAGATTGGTACCAGTAGAGTTGGCCACTGCTGAAAATATACCCAAAAATGTGGAAGCGATTTTGGAACTGGGTAACAGGCAGAGGTTGGAACAGTTTGGAGGGCTCAGAAGAAGACAGAAAAATGTGGAAAAGTTTGGAACTTTCAAGAGACTGTTGAATGGCTTTGACCAAAAAGCTGATAATGATATGGACAATTAAATCCAGGGTGAGGTGGACTCAAATAGAGATGAGGAACTTGTTGGGAACTGGAGCAAAGGTGACTCTTCTTATGTTTTAGCAAAGAGACTGGTGGCATTTTGCCCCTGCCCTAGAGATCTGTGGAACTTTGAGCTTAAGAGAGATGATTCAGCGTACCTGGCAGGAGAAATTTCTAAGCAGCAAAGCATTTGAGAGGTGACTTGGGTGCTGTTAAAGGCATTCAGTTTTAAAAGTGAAGCGGAGCATAAAAGTTCAAAGAATTTGCAGCCTGACAATGTGATAGAAAATTCTATTTTCTGAGAAGAAATTCAAGCTGGCTGCAGAAATTTGCATAAGTAACGAGGAGCCAAATATTAATCCTCAAGACAATGGGGAACATGTCTCCAGGGCATGTCAGAGGTTTTCACAGCAGCCCTTCCTATCACAGGCCCAGAGGTGCAGGAGGAAAATATGTTTTCATGGACCAGGCCCAGGGTACCCATGCTGTGTGCAGTCTAAAGACTTAGTGCCCTGTGTCTCAGATGCTCCAGCTGTGGATGAAAAGGGCCAAGGTAGAGCTCAGGCTGTGGCTTCAAATGGTGCAAGCCCCAAGCCTTGGCAGCTTCCATGTGGTGTTGAGCCTGTGAGTGTACAGAAGTCAAGAATTGGGGTTTGGGAACCTCCTCCTAGATTTCAGAGGATATATGCAAACACCTGGATGCCTAGGCAGAAATTTGTTGCAGCTGTTGGGCCCTCATGGAGAACATCTGCTAAGGCAGTGCAGAAGGGAAATGTGGGGGTCAGAGCCTCCACACCGAGTCCCTACTGGGGCACAGCCTAGTGGAGCTGTGAGAAGAGGGCCACTGTCCCCCAGACTCCAGAATGATAGATCCACTGACAGCTTGCCCTGAGTGCCTGGAAAAACTGCAGACACTAAACACTGGCCTGTGAAAGCAACAAGGAGTGAGGCTGTACCCTGCAAAGCCACAGGGGTGGAGATGCCCAAGACTATGAGAACCCACTCCTTGCATCAGTGTAATCTAAATGTGAGACCTAGAGTCAAAGGAGATCATTTTGGAGCTTTAAGATTTGACTGCCCTCCTGGATTTTGGACTTGCATGAGGCCTGTAGCCCCTTTGTTTTGGCCACTTTCTCTCATTTGGAACAGCTGTATTTACCCAATGCCTGTAACTCCATTGCATATAGGAAGTAACTAATTTGCTTTTGATTTTACAGGCTCATAGATGGAAGGGACTTGCCTTGTCTTGAATGAGATTTTGGACTGTGGACTTCTGAGTTAATGCTGAAATGAGTTAAGACTTTGGGGGACTGTTGGGAAGGCATGACTGGTTTTGAAATATGAGAACATGTTTGGGAGGGGCCAGGGGTGGAATGATATGATTTGGCTGCGTCCCCATCCAAATCTCATCTTGAGTTATAACTCCTACAATTCCCATGTATTGTGGAAGGAACCCAGTGGGAGGTGATTGAATTATGAGAGTGGGTCTTTTCCATGCTGTTCCTGTGATAGTGAATGAGTCTCATGAGATCTGATGGTTTTACAAATGGAAGTGTCCCTGCACAAGCTCTCTTTGCCTGCTGCCATCCATGTAAAATACAAAAATACAACTTGCTACTTTTTGCCTTTCACCTTCCACCATGATTGTGAGGACTCTCCAGCCACGTGGAACTGTAAGTCCAATAAACCTCTTTCTTTTTAAATTGCCTAGTCTCAGTTATGTCTTTATCATCAGCATGAAAATGGACTACTTACACGGAAATACAAAAAAAAATTATGTAAGGCTATTATGAACACCTTTGCATTCACAAAATAGAAAACCTGCAGGAGATCAGTAAATTCCTGGAAATATACAACCCTCCTGGATTAAATCAGGAAGAAATAGAAAATCTGAACAAACCAATAAGAAGTAGCAAGATTGAAACAGTAATAACAAAATTACCAACAACAACAAAAAGCCCAGGAGCAGATGGCTTTACAGCTGAATTCTCTCAGGCATTCAAAGAAGAATTGGTACCAATCTTACTGAAACTATTTCAAAAGACAGAGAAAGAGGGAATCCTCACCAAGTCATTTTATGAAGCCAGTATTACCCTAATAGCAAAAGCAGAAAAGGACATAACAAAAAAGAAAACTACAGACCAATATCCCTCAAGAACAGAGGTGCAAAAATCCTCACCAAAATACTCGCTAATCAAATGCAAAAGTGTATCAAAAGGATAATCCAGTGTGACCAAGTGGGTTTCATAAAAGGTACGCAGGGCTGGTTAAACATACAGATGTCAATAAGTGTGATATACCACATAAATAGAATTTAAAAAAATGACCATCTCAATAGATGCAGGAAAAGCATACGACAAAATCCAGCATCGTTTTATGATTAAAACCCTCAGCAAAATTGGTATAGAAGTGACATAAGTCAATGTAATAAAAGTCATCCATCACAAACCACAGCCAACATTATATTGAACAGAGAAAATTTGAAAGCATTCCCCCTGAGAACTGGAACAAGACAAGGATGCCCGCTTTTACTGCCTCTATTCAACATAGTACCGAAAGTCCTAGGTAGAGCAATCAGACAAGAAGAAGAAATAAAGGGCATCCAAATCAGTAAAGAGGAAATCAAACTGTCCCTGCTCACCAATGATATGATTGTATATCTAGAAAACCCTGAAGACTCATTTAAATTTTGATCCATTCTAGATCTGATACATGAATTCAGTAAACTTTCAGCATACAAAATCAAAGTACACAAATCAATAGCACTGTTATATGCCAACAATCACCAAGCTGAGAATCAAATCAAGAACTCAACCCCTTTTGCAATAGTTGCAAAAAAATAAAATACTTAGGATTATACCAACCAAGGAGGAGAAAGATTTCTCCTAGGGAATCTACATAACACCACTGAAGGAAATCAGAGACAACATAAGCAAATGGAAACACATCCCATGTTCATGGATGGGTAGAATCTATATTATGAAAATGACCAAACTGCCAAAAGCAATCTACAAATTCAGTGCAACTGCCATTAAAATATCATCATCATTCTTCACAGAGCTAGAAAAAACACTCCTAAAATTCATATGGAACCAAAAAAGGCCTCACAAAAGCAAAGCAAGACTAAGCAAAAAGAACAAATCTGGAGCCATCACATTACTCATCTTCAAAGTATACCATGAGGCTATATTTACCAAAATAGCATAGTACTGGCATGTAAACAGGCATTTAGACCAATGAAACTGAATAGAGAACCCAGAAATAAAGCCAAATACTTACAGCCATCTGATCTTCAACAAAGCAAACAAAACCATAAAGTGGGAAAAGGACACCCTATTCAACAAATGGTGCTGGGATAATAGGCAAGCCACATGTAGAAAAAGGAAGCTAGGTCCTCAACTCTCATCTTATACAAAAATCAACTCAAGATGGATCAAAGACTTAAATCTAAGACCAGAAACCATAAAAATTATAGAAGATAGCATCGAAAAAGTCTTCTAGACATTGGCTTAGGCAAAGAGTTCATGACCAAGAACCCAAAAGCAAATGCAACAAAAATAAAGATATATAGAGGAGATCTAATTAAAATAAAAGACTTCTGCACAGCAAAAGAAATAATCAGCAGAGTAAACAGACAACCCACAGAGTGGGAGAAAATCTTCACAAACTATGCATCTGACAAATGACTAATATCCAGAATCTACAGGGGACTCAAACAAATCAGCAAGAAAAAAACAAACAATCCCACCAAAAAGTGAGCTACAGACATGAATAGACACTTCTCAAAAGAAGATATACAAATAGCCAACAAACATGAAAAAATGCTCCACATCACTAATTACAAGGGAAAAGCAAATCAGAACAACAATGCAATACTACCTTACTCCTGCAAGAATGACAATAATCAAAACTTCAAAAAATAGTAGATGGTGTAGATGTGGTGAAAAGTGAATACTTTTACACCACTGGTGGGAATGTAAACTAGTACAACCACTATGAAAAATAATGTGGAGATTTCTTAAATAACTAAAAGTAAATCTACCATTTGATCCAGTAATCCCATTACTGGGTATCTACCCAGAGGAAAAGAAGACATTAAATGAAAAAGATATATGCACGCACATGTTTATAGCAGCACAATTTGCAATTGCAGAAATATAGAACCAGACCAAATGCCCATCAACCAATGAGTGGATAAAGAAAATGTGGACTAGTTAGATAGATAGATGGATAATTAGATAGATAGATAGATAGATAGATAGATAGATAGATAGATAGATAGATAGATCATGGAATACTACTCAGCTATAAAAAGGAACAAAATAATGTCATTCACAGCAACCTGGATAGAGTTGGAGACCGTTATTCTAAGTGAAGTAACTCAGGAATGGAAAACCAGACACTTATAAGTGGGAGCTAAGATATGAGGATGCAAAGGAATAAGAATGATATAATGGACTTTGGGGATTTGTGGGGAAGGGTCGGCGGGGGTGAGGATTAAGAGACTACACATTGGGTACAGTGTACACTGCCTGGGTGATGGGTGCACCAAAATCTCAGAAATAACCACTAAAGCACTTTACATTGCAACCAAGCACTACCTGTTCCCCCAAAATTATTGAAATAAAAAGAAATAGAAGTAATCAATGAAAACAAATAAAAAGTAGATTCAAGTAAAATTTGATGCAATGTAGATAATAATAAAATGTAAATACAAGTAGTGAACACAACTCACTTCTCTTGGTGTTACACATCTTTGCTATGCCATATTTTCAGGTTTTGAACTATGTTTCTAAGCACATTTATTTCCCAATTAGGTTGAAGAGTTTAATTTCTCTTCATACACAATAGTTGTGACTTGAGGTTTGTACATTGAATAAAGACCATCAATCTGCCAAAAAAATATGTAATGGAATATATCAGAAAAATCAATATGAAGGGTAAGAAATAAGTATTTCAAAAGATAAATAGGAAATCTAAAAAGAACTGGAAAGCATAATATCAATAAAAATATCAAAGGATAAACTTAAAAGTAGTTTGTACATAGAAGGAGAAGAAAGAAAATGTGAGGAGCAGATCAATGGAAATTTTCTTAAGTCAAACAGAGAGAGAAAAGAGATTGTAGAAAATGAAAAGGATCAATATCATGAGGGAAAACATTAAGCTGTCTGACATAATTGTAACCAGGGACTCATATAGAGAAGAGAAATAAAATGGAGCAGAAAATAATTGAAAAAGAGCAGGAAGTTTTCAACTTTGAACAGAAACAGCAACCCACCAACATAAGAAGCACTTGTTCTCTAGCCACATGTAGTGACATATGTGGGCTGTTTCAGGTCCATTCTGCCGCTACTCACCTGCCCACCCATGTTCAAGTATTCCTGCTACACCGAATCTTGCAGGAAACTCTGGATCCATGTCAAGAACACGTGGTCCAACTGAGGATTGAGGCACTTATCCACTCTGCTTTCCTATCTCTCTATCTCCCTTGTTATGACTCTTTCACTTTGAAAGCTCCTCAGGATTATTTTTGAAGATCTACACCAGTATATGATATTCTCTCCACTTTTATCTCCTGCCCTTCTTTTTTCTAGACATATAGGGAAAAATGCCTACTGTTTATCTCCTAATTTTTTCAAAGCTATACTTTTATAGAACGATAATCAAGCTCTTATGACCAAAAAAAAAAAAAAAAAACCCAAACAAACTGAAAACTCTTTTTGTTTAGACCATATTTGGTGGCAATAATATCTATACACAATATCTATATAGAAATAAGTAGGTGTGGCTAGCTTGGTATAACATAGCTACAATGTATATTCATTTATGATAGCTTTTACTGTGGACTCTGTTTGCATAGTAATCTGGTTTGTCTGTATAAATATGGTGACTGGGATGGGAGTTGCTAATGCAGTGCACCTTAAAGTCACCCCTGAAGACTGCCACTTCTATTTTCTTGACTTGTCTTCCAAACATAAAGAAAATGTGAAATAATTAAAATTAAATAGCTGCATATTGACTCATTCCCTTCTATGATTCCAAAGTAACACCCTTACACTGAGGACAATGTGCTTTTAATGCCCCAGCTCTGTGGTCTGAAGAAGAGTTGTGGATAAAACAGAGAGAGGGGGGATCTGGGAATAGATAGGAATCAGGAAAGGAAGAAAAGAAAAGGGGGAGAGGAGAAAAGAGGGAAAAGGAGGGGAGGAGAGGAGAGAAGAGAAAAGAGAATGAAAATATTCACATGCAAATATACCAATTTAATTGCATAGAAACCGGCATCATCTTGCTATCACAAACCTACTGTTAGAAATCCAACCTGAATTCATAAAAAGATGACCTATAAAAGCATGTGGCATACATGTTTTTCAGAGCAGGTGACCTGTGAGTAGCACTGGGACAAATAATCCAGTCCTAAAGCAGAACCTTCCTATTTTCCATTGATAAAATAAACCAACGAACAACAACAAAACACTGATAGAAAGAAGAAATTGATGGCTAAGTCCTAGACAAGTATGATGTTTTTACTAACTGAATATGCATTAGAATGAGAATGATGCCTTTTTAATTTTATTTTACCATTTTGCTACTCTTCTCTCCTTTAAATACATGCTGCAAAGTAGCTAGTTATTATGGCAAGACTAATTATGTTTAACGACTCCAGAAACCTGTGACTAATCTTGCTCTTATTGTGTCAAAGAAAAGAAGAGCTTAAATTCACCCCTTGCTTATTTTCTTCATTCTGTATGTGTTGTCTTTTCTCATAAGCGGTTTGAGTGTTGAGCCAGAGACAGGTTTTATTTGGTTGAAAGGCATCCAATAATCTGTGCAGTAACTCTGAAATATTGGATACTCATCAACCAAGCAGAGGGATAAAAGACTTTCTTTTCTGAACAGAACATAATTCATCATCACAAACTATCACAAGCACTTCATAGGAAATCAACACAGTCCTCAAGTCAATACCTGCTTAACCTTATCTCTAGTCTTTCTCCCAAGAAAAGAATTACATAGGACTTGGGGATACTGAACACAGCAAAGTAAAGGAATCACACTATAAAAGATATTGGTTCCTTCAACTCAGGATTCTGTTTTTTATAATGCTATTAGAGGCCAGTTTTTTAGGGTGTGTGATGATTTTTCTCTGATGTCTATATAAAAATACTAGTTCCAGTTGGATGTGGTGGCTTACATCCAGTGCTGTAATCCCAGCACTTTGGGAGGCCGAGGTGGGTGGATCACCTGAGGTCAGGAGTTCAAGACAAGCCTGGCCAATATGGTGAAACCTCGTCTCTGTTAAAAATATGAAAATCAGCTGGGTGTGGTGGCACGCACCTGTAATCCCAGCTACTCGGGAGGCTGAGGCAGGAGAATTGGCTTGAACCCAGGGGGCGGAGGTTGCAGGAAGCTGAGATGTGCCACTGCACTGCTGCCTGGGCCACAGAGTGAGACTCTGTCTCAAAATAAATAAATAAATAAAAATACTAGTTCCTATGTTAATTGAATTAGCTTAAATATTCTTCATATAGCATGGACAAAAAGTTATGGACTACTCTGCCCCTGATGCCTAATAAAAAGGCCTTGTAAATGTCACTCAAATAAGCTTATAAATAAAAATGAAAACTATATATACATTTTGTTATATTCTAGTTTTAGTTTTCTCTTGTCAATAATTTTAAGAGAGTTTCAGCTACGGATAAATACATTGTGAAGAATTTCATTTTTGAAAGAAAGCTACAAGTGGTTACTAGTCATTTTTATGGAAGAGTTAGAGTAGACCACTATTTCAAATCCAATAAACTCTTATGTTATAGATTTTTCAAATAACATAATAAAATTTGAAATGAATTATAGAGACTTAGGTATAATTATACACAAAGCAAAAATACAAGTAACCAGTTTTTTTAAAAATGGTAAAAGACTTGAGCAGATACTACAGAAAAGGATACCAAATGATCAGTAAACATAAAGACACTTTTATTAGAGATCAGAAGAAAATGCCAATTATAACTATAATTCACTATAACCAGGGGCCTAGAAGAATGGCTCACATAAGAGAAAATACCAGGTATTGATGAGTATGTAGAGCAACTAGAATTCTCATAAATTTCTGGTAAGAAATAAAAATTGGTACAACTACAATTGAAAATTATGGCATATCTACCAGAGGTGAATGGCTAGTGCATACTCTATAAATTCAATCTCATTCCTGGGTTTATATTTAATAGTACTGTATACTTATGTTCACCAAAATACAAGTAAAAGAATATTCATATTACTTGTAATTGCATGGAACAAAATGAACATGGAACAAAATGAACAAATGCCTACAGACATTAAAATGTATAAAGTTTTATGTTCACCGAACAGAATATTATGGAGCAATGAGAATAAACAAATTATAGCTACAGCTGACAATATGAGTGAAACACAGGCACAATATTGAGTGAAAGGAGTCATACACAAATAAGTAAATGTGGTATAATTTCATTTACATAACATTCAGAAACAGTATATATAGTATTAAAAGTCAGGATAGTGGTGATCTTGTGTGGAGAGAAAATGAAAGTTTCTGATGCCCTGGTAAACTGGGTGCTTGTTACATGGGTGTACAATCAAGATGTACAGTTACAAGTATGCCCTCCCTTGATGTAGATGTCAAGTCAATAAACTGCTTCAAATATGTGGGCATCTGGCATTCACTTTTGTATCAAAACAATTGTGTTCTTAGTACAGTTTTGTTTTTGTTTTGGGTTTTGCACAAAATAATAAACCAAAAAAATTATGATTTTATCTGATTCAGTTTACTATGTTCCCATTAGACTTTATATGAATTGGGAAACATTATGATTTTGCACATTAAGATCTGTGTGCATGCAAAAAAAAAACACCCTGTAATATAACACTATAAGTTAATAAGTGGAAACAAAACAGGTAGTCAAGAACTCACTATTTCAATCACAACTTTTCTATAAGCAGTATTCTCCTGAGTAGTCATTGCATATTATCATGTCATTGGAAGGGATTTGAGTTGTGGGTTGGTGAATTGTATACACTGGTGAGTTGTAAGCTTGACAACGGTGCTCAATAATATACACTGGTTTATTGAACAGAGTGGAACTGCCTGTGGTAACTGATGGTACAATGATTTGTTTTGTATTATGTATTTTCAGTAATGAAGTCTTAAATTTGTTATCCCAAGGGCTAGATATGATGTGCAGACATATTTTGCTTGGCTCTCAATGTGTTTCAAAGTAAGTGGAGAGAACATTTGCTAAATCTAGGATATCCACATTTTTTAAGAAAAATCAATATTTTTAGTCTTTCCTGAAATAGCACACAGTTTGGCATCCCTTGGCCCATATTCCCACAAAGTAAAAGATGCTTAATATGAATAACAACTTCCCTCCACTGAGAAAGTGCAATGTGCATTTCATTTCAAAACATTCTCCAACACTTCTTAATAATTAACTCGCCAGCAGTGATGCCAAAAATCAGTTATCATTGATTGTTTTCCTTGAACAACTATATTTTTATGGTAGGAAAATATTTCTCTGTAACAAACTCCCTATCACAACTAGAAAAATAAAATTTAGATTTAGAGGCTGCATATTTTAGGGAAGATTGGTGAACACACTTTCCTTTTAAGTGAAGAATTTTAAAAAGTTGTATGCAAAACAGATGTCATTTGTCTTAAACTAAGACTGTTTCATTCACTTGTAATCTCTTTGGCTTCTAGAAAGAGTTAAGTGTCTTATTTTTGTTCTTCACAAATCTCCTATACCTCACAAGGGATATACACTTGCTCTGACTCAAATGAGTTTCTGAAGAAAAGAGATATTTAGAGGAGAAAGTATAATCACAAAGAATGTGAGATGCTCCCCCTTTTGAAAATATGAAAAATAAAGAGAAATCTGGAGCAACCCGAAGAGACATTGAAAGACAATAGAAGTTTATTCACAAATTACTGTAGAAAACCAGTTTTGCCTAAATTTGTCCAACAATTCAAGTTAAATGATTGGTATGTATTGAGAGTACAAAGTTACAAATCTCCTGCAGGTAAACAAGAGGAAAGACTAAAGGTAAATATAAAAGTTTGTAAGAGTATGTCATGAAAACAACAATTCACTCTGTGTGTATGGCACCATAAACATACTTACTCACATGTTTACTCTGATCTAGAATTTCTGCACAAATCAGTTGAGTGTGAGCATGAGGTCTGGCAATCAGAAACCTTTCAAATTTCTATACCACGTGCTCCTATATTCACCTTAATTAAAAGTGTCCTCAGAGCTTCACCCTTAATAAGAAAGCCCTAAGGTCCTGGGGACAAACTTCCTCATTATGTTAGGACCTGCTGTTTAGGGACATACCAATAACAAATAATAATAATATTCCTTTAGGTATTGTAATACTGTGAAGCCTGATTGAAAACTGTCTTTCTGGATGTATTTAAGTACAAGCACGGATCCAAAAGAAAAGAAAAGTTTGTTTTTTTATATTGCTCATGAATAATTTAAGTAAAAATGCAAATGTTTTAAATTATAGTTTTCTGTGACAATTGATTAAATCCTATTTTGTATGCTTTGTGCTGGTATAAAGTTAAACTTTGCCCAGGGTTGCAAAACTAATATTCAGTGAACACTGTCTGTTCTAATGTCAGGCTTTACCTCAACTGGCAATTACTTTTTTGTGTCATTTTTACTCCTTTTGCAGTATCGGAGTAGAGTGGGGTACACAATGGCAGTGAAATACTATGTGAAAGGAAAATAAAATCTCAGTATCCTAATCTCACTCTACCGAAGGGAAACATTAACATTATCCATTTTGTTCCTAAATAGATAGCTGCAAAGATAGAAGACCACGTATCTCCCCAGGTGACCTCCCTCCCGAATTGCTCACAAGGAAATCCCTTTTGGGCCTCAAAATCTTTATCCAAAACAGAGTTCTGTTGAATTTCACCCTGATAATGTAAATTAACAGCTTATCTTTACAGTTGTAGGACAAAGACAAGACTAGAAATCATCCCTCTTCCTACCCCAAGACAAATACATATTTGACTGTTTTCTCTACTCTGTTTCCTTTTAGCTTACATAAAATGCAGATTTACGGAGTAAGCCATGAGATGAATATGTAACTGACTGTTCCTCTACTCTCTCTTTTCACATGGATTCAGTGAGCACTAATCAAAGCCTCACAAAAATGTGACCACTTATCTCACTACCTACCCTCCCTTTTGTATCTAATGTGGTTTAGCTTTGTGTCTCCACCCAAATCTCATCTTGAACTGTAATCCCATGATCCCCATATGTTGTGGGAGGAACCTAGTGGGAGGTAATTTAATCATGGGGGCAGTTTCCCCCCATGCTATTCTCATGACAGTGAGTGAGTTTTCATGAGATCTTTTGGTTTTATTAGGGGCTTCTCCCTTCGCTTGGCACTCATTCTCTCTCCTGCCACCCTGTGAAACAATGCCTTTCGCCATGATTGTAAGTTTCTGGAGGCCTCCACAGTCATGTGGAACTGAGTCAACTAAACCTCTTTTCTTTATAAATTATCCAGTCTCAAATATTTCTTCATAGTGGCATCAGAATGGACTAATACAGTATCTTTCCTTTTTCCCCCCAAGCCACTCTTTCCCATTTAAATATAGTAGTCTTCAAAACCCTCTTTGGAAAAAGCAGGGGCCACAGATCCTACTGTGACTTGTGTCTTATTTTCCCAGGTATGTCTTCAACCTTGAAAAAAATAAATCTCTAAATTGATTGACACCTGTCTCAGACACTTTTTGGTTTACAACTACAAAGAAGAGTTTTATTCTGGGCATTCCTTCATCTTGATTCCTGTATAGGAGAAAAATAATGACTTTTTACTGAGGGCAAAGTTTATGTGCAAAATTACTTGAGCTGAAGCAAAGAAAAGCTACAGTGATGGTAGAGCCTAGAAAACAGTAACTTGATTGCTTTGATTAAAGTGTATGGAAAATTACTTATAAGATTGGTGGGAGAGGTACATTTAGATTTAAATTCCATCAAAACAAAACAAAACCAGCCTTTAAAAGTCATCCATGCTGATTAACGTTTACAGAATTCTTCTAAATTAGCAGAAATCTTATTTGAATCTAAGGACTTCATTTTGGACTTATCTCCTGAAGTGTATATTAATTGAAGGCTAGAAATTGAGATTTGACTTGTCAACCAAAAATTACACTGGAAACACAGGTAAGGAAGACTTTATTCAAGACTATTTCTTTTTTTTTTTTTTTTTTTTTTTTTGAGACAGAGTCTTGCTTTGTTGCCCAGGCTGGAGTGCAGTGGCACAATCTTGGCTCACTGCACCCTCGGCCTCCCAGGTTCAAGTGATTCTTCTGCCTCAGCCTCCCAGGTAGCTGGGACTAGAGGCACGTGCCACCACACCTGACTAATTTTTGTATTTTCAGTAGAGACAGGGTTTCGCCGTATTGGCCAGGCTAGTCTTGAACTCCTGACCTCATGATCCAATCGCCTCAGCTTCCCAAAGTGCTGGGATTCCTGGCATGTGCCACCACATCCGGCCTCAAGACTATTTCAATAGGGGAAAGAGACTAGAATTGAGTCTGAACTCCACTGAAACAAAGGTAGTAGGGCTTTCCAAAGATGGGGTGATGGAGAGATAGGCTATCTATGTTTGCTGATTGGCTTTACCCAAAGAAAATGTAGACTTTCTGGTATCTTCAGGAGAGCAAGTTGTTTTACAACTAGGTGCCTTCTGGTGTTGAGCTCCTACCCTCCCTCAGAAACTGGGAGATAGGGGTCCTGTTTTCTTTCATGACAACATTTCAAAAGATGTCTTCCAGGTCCATGAGAAAGGCAGTTCTGAGTTGTAAAACTGGCAAGATACTATTAAAAAAATTTGCATCTCAAACAGCAGAGAAGTGTTTTTAATAATAAGTTTTCTAAAATAAATGTTCTAAGAAAAGGGAAATCATGGGTCTCAAGTCAGGATGAAGCCTGTCTAAAGTTCAGCCAATATTAGTGAAAGGTCAAGACTGCCTTGATCAGATTCCAGAAACACCTGGGTTCAACTTGTATTATTCTGTTAACCTCATAGAGAATTATTATTGCTTCTCATTATTCACATGAGCACACCAAACAATAAAGCACAGATTGAGCATTAAAATGCTTCATAGCAGTGCCAAAGGTGTATATGTCATAGTTCTTGTTCTTAAAACTATCAGTCTAATTGGTAAAGCAAGAGTTCCATGAAGGCATTTGAACTTTGAATATTTGATATTTGGCCTTAGATACACTACAAACTAGTTTTCTCATCCGTGAAAGGCAGTGCTGTTGTACAAGTTAAATAAAGTAAATTTAATTTGAAAACAGATACTTATAAAAACCTGTTTTTTGAGAAATTTGGTGGGCAGACTATTGTGCTGCCGCCATCCTCATCTTCCATGATCCCCACCTTCTGATGTTCATGATTTTGTGTAATTCTCTTTCTTTGAGTGTGGATAGGATGGGTGACTTGCTTCTAACCAACATGGCAAAAATGATGGGTTGTTCTTAAGACTCCCTATGCTGGATTGATAAAATAAACAGCAATATATAGAGGAACTTGTGGCTCCTAGGAGCTGAGGGCAGCCTCTAGTGACAGAAGTGGATTCCTCTGCATCTCCTAACTAGTTGTGAGACTGGGAACATGTGACTAGCTTGCTGAGCCTCAATTTACTCATGAAATGCAGGAAGTATGCCAAAGTGCCCATTCAGCTCTAGCAATCAAGGGCACTATAAACACTGCAGAAGCTTAGAGTTTCAAAAAGTAGAAGTACGTATCTCTTTTCTATGCACAATTTAGTTAGTAAAAATGGCTTTAAAACTACTTAAGAAATGGGGAAAGGATTCCTTATATAATAAATGGTGCTGGGAGAACTGGCTAACCATATGCAGAAAATTGAAACTGGACCCTTTCCTTTCACCTTATACAAAAATTAACTCAAGATGAGTTAAAGACTTAATTGTAAAACCCAAAGCTATAAAAACCTTAGAAGAAATTCTCAGCAATACCATTTAGGACATAGGCACAAGCAAAGATTTCATGACAAAAATGTCAAAAGCAATTGCAACAGAAGCAAGAATTGATAAATGGGATCTAATTAAACTAAAGAGCTTCTGCACAGCAAAAGAAACTATCATCAGAGTAAACAGACAGAATGGGAGAAAATTTTTGCAATCTATCTATCTGACAAAGGTCTAATATCCAGAATCCACAAGGAACTTAAACAAATTTACAAGAAAAAAAAATTCCATTAAAAAGTCAGCAAAGGATATGAACAGTCACTTCTCTAAAGAAGACATTTATATGGCCAACAAACGTATAAAATAAAAAGCTTAACATGACTGATCATTAGATAAATGAAAATCAAAACCACAGTGAGATACCATCTCACACCATTCAGAATGGCAATTATTACAGAAACAAGAGATGCTGGCAAGGCTGTGGAGAAACAGGAACTCTTATACACTGTTGGTGGGAGTGTAAATTAGATCAACTATCGTGGAAGACAGTGTGGTGATTCCTCAAAGACTTAGAACCAGAAATACTATTTGACCCAGCAATCCCATTACTGGGAATATACCCAAAGGAATATAAATCACTCTGTTATAAAGATACATGCACGCATAGGTTTGTTGCAGCATATTCCCAGTAGCAAAGACATGGAATCAACCCAAATGTCCACCAAAGATAGGCTATGTAAAGAAAATACGGTACATATACACCATGGAATACTTTGCAGTTATAAAAAGAAATGAGATCATGTTCTTTGCAGGGACATGCATGGAGCTAGAAGCCATTATCCTCAGCAAACTAAGAAAGGAACAGAAAACCAAACACAGCATGTTATCACTTATAAGTGGAAGCTGAACAACGGGAACACACGGACACAGGGAGGGGAAAAACACACATTGGGGTCTGTTGTGGGTAGAGCGGGAGGGAGAGCATCAGGATAAATAGCTAATGCATGCTGGGATTAATACCTAGGTGATAGGTTGATAGGTGTAGCAAACCACCATGACACACTTACCTATGTAACAAATCTGCACATCCTACACATGTATCCGAGAACTTAAAAATAAAACTTCTATGTTTACATTTCTCCATATGTCACTAATGTTATTTACTTTTTCACCAAGTATTTGATGTTATCTATGTGACTTATTTGATGGCTAATACTGCACTAGATAGACAAACTGAATACAGTATTGCTTAAAAACTAAAAGGCCAGATTGTCAGTCACATCAAAATATAAAACAAAAAAGTGTAAATAACTTGATCATGTTTATACAGAGTTAAAGGGGAAAAGCTGTTGCAAAATTTCTAGAAATGTGAGGCTTGTCTTGTACTAAGAATAAAAAATTGTCTTCTTGGAAGTTGTTATGAGATAAGCACACTCTTAAGTGACTCTGAAATCATGAAGTGTTTAGTATTTATACCAGGTTATTCAAAATATATCTGTTCCAGAAACCCCAAAAATAGTTTGACAAATCCAGGTTATATTGTCCTAAGTTTAAGTTTGTTTCTAAAACTTTTTATCCCAAGTTTAAATAATTTCTAAGATTTCAATTTGCATTAGTTATATATCTACATTTTTAAACCAGTTACATCTTTCTTTCATATATATGAATGTGTTTATGTATATATATATGTGTGTGTGTATAAATATAACACAATTCAAATATTACAGTTATTTGAACCTTCAAAATCAAGTAAAAATATGTAGATATATTTATTAGCAATCAGAAATATATCATTCTTTTCTTAATTATCATTTTCTTAATAATTTTATCAACATTCCATCAATGTTTTTGTAAACTGTTAATTTTAGAATAGTTTGATTTACAAAGATGTTACAAAAATAGTAGAGTCCTCATATACCCCGGGAACAGTTTGTTCTGTATTTAACATCTGACATCAGAAGAGTTCTAATAGACCAATATTGACACATTGTTAACTAAATTCTATACTCTATTCAGATGTCCTTAGTTTTTAACCTAATGTCCTTATTAAGTCCTAGTATTTCATCCAGTATACACATTGTATTTCGTTTTCATGCCTCCTTAGGCTTCTTTCAGCTGTGACAGTTTCTCAGACTTCGTTTGTTTTTGATATCTTAACTCTTTTAAGGAGTACTGATTAGATATTTTGTACAGTATTCCTCAGTTTAGATTTGTGTGATGTTTTTCTCACGATTAGACTGTGGTTTTTGGTTTTCAGGAGGAAAACCACAGAGGTAAATTGCCATTCTTATCACATCATATGAAGAGTACATAATATCAACATGAGTTGTCTCTGTTCATGTTGACCTTGATCTCCTATCAGCACTTGTCAAATTTCCTTTTTATGAAGTTATTCCCTCTGCCCTCCACCATACTGTACTTTCTGGAAAGAAGCCAGTATTCATAGTCCACACTTAAGGAGTGAGAATTTATGTGCCACTTCCTGGAAGGCACAGTATCTACAAAAGTTTTATGAAATTGTTTTGTAGAGGAGACTTGTCTCTGCTCTCCCACATACCTACTTATCCAATCACTTATTTGTATTTCTGATATGATTTGGATCTGTGTCCCCACATAAATTTCATACCGAATTGTAATCCCCAATGTTGGAAATGGGACCTGGTGGGAGGTGATTGGATCATAGGAGCAGTTTCTCATGGCTTAACATCATCCCCCTTGGTGCTGTTGTGGCAATAATGAGTACTTGTGAGATCTGGTTGTTTAAAAGTATGTGGCATCTCCCCCACCCCCTTGCTGCTCTGACCATGTGACCTGTGGGCTCCCGCTTCACTTTCTGCCATGATTGTAAGTTTCCTGAGGCCTTCTCAGAAGCCAAGCAGATGCTGCCATGCTTTCTGTACAGCCGGCAGAATCGTGAGCCAACTAAACCTCTTTTCTTTATAAATTACCCAGTCTCGGGTATTTTTCTATAGCAGTGTTAGAACTGACTAATACAATTACTAACTATTAAAAGATATTTATTTGTATTTTGGGTTATAATTCATTACCATTTGTCTATTTCGTTGCTTAAGTCATTCCATCTTTGGCCACTGGGAGCTCTTTCAGTTGGCTCTGGTGTCCCTTTGTTATAAGCTGATCATTGTAGAGTTGTTTTTGTTTTTGTTTTCAGTACTTCCTTAATTTCTGGCATTAAAATATGCTTCTCAGCTGGCAGAGAAGGGAAATGTATGTGTGTATACTAATATATACACAGACATAAATATCTGTAAATATTTCTACATATATACATCTGTAGCTACATTAAAGTAAACAGGAGTTCATCCCGGTGTCTCCAACTCTAATCCCAGAAGACAGGGATTATTCTAGCCCTCTCTCATGTTTATCTGCAATCCTTCACTTCAGCAGTGATAAATCTGGTTCCCACTATCCACCAGTGATTTACGTAATTATTCAATGCCGGTGTCCAGGTATAGCAATTTTAGAATTGTTAAGATATACCCATGTTTTCCAGAAGATATTATTTCACTGCAAATTTATTCCTTTAAAAAATCCTTGCCCTTAGAAGTTTCTGAGAGTAGAATGCTAGTAATTGTTTAACAATCTTCTCTGGAAAGGGTGGAGCCCTGATTTGCAATGTTTTCTGATTTCTATGGTGTAATTATTTCTATCATGGCCAATTAAAAGCCACAACTGTGATGTTACTGGAATGGGTAAGGAATGCAAACATTCCCATGAGCCAGTACAAGCTGGCTCCATCACCACAAAATTGGATTGTACCAATTTGAAGACTACTAATGTAAACTATACTTATCTGAGTGCCATATGTCTTAAGTTCTAGTGCTGATTGGAAATAGTTTTCTGTGTAACCTTAGCCAAGTCTTTTAGTCAGAATGAATCTCTTTTTTTATCATTTGTTAAATAAAGGGAGAGAACAACCTGAATTCTAAAGTCTCTCCAGTTCTAATATTAAGTGATTTTCTTTAGAATCATTTGCCAACAGTTTAACGCATGAAGAGGAGGTAAACTTTAAACCACTGAATTATAATTCCCCATGTCACAAAATATTAGTAAAATAAATTTAAGGTAGTATAATGGTGTTTATAAATAAAAAAACCTATGGTTTTTAGATTGTTCTTGAGATATGAAACTAAGGGGATCTGAATTCAATCTACTGGGATGAGAATGGACTATTGTATACAAGGAATCAGGTTAAAGCCATAGTCCTTTCTTTTCTCACATTATCAAGTTCTGTGGGATATACTATACGTACTGTTATGGTTAAAATACATGTTTCCCCTGCGCCATATTTATATGTTGGAATCCTAATCCCCAGTACCTTCAAATGAATACCTATTTGTAAATGGGGCTATTTCCAAATAAGATGAGATAATAGAATAGGGTGGGCTTATAATGGAACATGACCGGTATCCTTATATAAAGATATTTGAACACAGACGTGTACACAGGTAGAACACCACATGAAGATAAAGACACAGGGGGGAGGAGCCAAGATGGCCGAATAGGAACAGCTCGGGTCTACAGCTCCCAGCGCGAGCGAAGCAGAAGACGGGTGATTTCTGCATTTCCATCTGAGGTACCGTGTTCATCTCACTAGGGAGTGCCAGACAGTGGGCGCAGGTCAGTGGGTGAGCGCACCGTGCGCCAGCCAAAGCAGGGGCGGGGCATTGCCTCACTCGGGAAGCACAAGGGGTCAGGGAGTTCCCTTTCCAGGGGTGACAGACGGCACCTGGAAAATTGGGCCACTCCCACCCGAATACTGTGCTTTTCCGATGGGCTTAGGAAACGGTGCCCCAGGAGAGTATAGCCCGCACCTGGCTCAGAGGGTCCTACGCCCACGGAGTCTCGCTGATTGCTAGCACAGCAGTCTGAGATCAAACAGCAAGTCGGCAGCGAGGCTGGGGGAGGGGTGCCCGCCATTGCCCAGGCTCACTTAGGTAAACAAAGCAGCCGGGAAGCTTGAACTGGGTGGAGCCCACCACAGCTCAAGGAGGCCTGCCTGCCTCTGTAGGCTCCATCTCTGGGGGCAGGGCACAGACAAACAAAAAGACAGCAGTAACCTCTGCAGACTTAAATGTCCCTGTCTGACAGCTTTGAGGAGAGCAGTGGTTCTCCCAGCACGCAACTGGAGATCTGAGAATGGGCTGACTGCCTCCTCAAGTGGGTCCCTGACCCCTGACCCCCGAGCAGCCTAACTGGGAGGCACCCCCCAGCAGGGGCAGACTGACACCTCACACGGCCGGCCAGGTACTCCAACAGACCTGCAGCTGAGGGTCCTGTCTGTTAGAAGGAAAACTAACAGAAAGGACATCCACACCAAAAACCCATCTGTACATCACCATCATCAAAGACCAAAAGTAGATAAAACCACAAAGATAGGGAAAAAACAGAGCAGAAAAACTGGAAACTCTAAAAAGCAGAGCACTCTCCTCCTCCAAAGGAACGCAGTTCCTCACCAGCAACGGAACAAAGCTGGACAGAGAATGACTTTGACGAGCTGAGAGAAGAAGGCTTCAGACGATCAAATTACTCCGAGCTATGGGAGGATATTCAAACCAAAGGCAAAGAAGTGGAAAACTTTGAAAAAAATTTAGAAGAATGTATAACTAGAATAACCAATACAGAGAAGTGCTTAAAGGAGCTGATGGAGCTGAAAACCAAGGCTCGAGAACTACGTGAAGAATGCAGAAGCCTCAGGAGCCGATGCAATCAAATGGAAGAAAGGGTATCAGCTCTGGAAGACGAAATGAATGAAATGAAGCGAGAAGGGAAGTTTAGAGAAAAAAGAATAAAAAGAAACGAGCAAAGCCTCCAAGAAATGTGGGACTATGTGAAAAGACCAAATCTACGTCTGATTGGTGTACCTGAAAGTGACGGGGAGAATGGAAACAAGTTGGAAAACACTCTGCAGGATATTATCCAGGAGAACTTCCCCAATCTAGCAAGGCAGGCCAACATTCAGATTCAGGAAATACAGAGAACGCCACAAAGATACTCCTCGAGAAGAGCAACTCCAAGACACATAATTGTCAGATTCACCAAAGTTGAAATGAAGGAAAAAATGTTAAGGGCAGCCAGAGAGAAAAGTCAGGTTACCATCAAAGGGAAGCCCATCAGACTAACAGCGGATCTCTTGGCAGAAACCCTACAAGCCAGAAGAGAGTGGGGGCCAATATTCAACATTCTTAAAGAAAAGAATTTTCAACCCAGAATTTCATATCCTGCCAAACTAAGCTTCATAAGTGAAGGAGAAATAAAATACTTTACAGACAAGCAAATGCTGAGAGATTTTGTCACCACCAGGCCTGCCCTAAAAGAGCTCCTGAAGGAAGTGCTAAACATGGAAAGGCATAACCGGTACCAGCCACTGCAAAATCATACCGAAATGTAAAGACCATCGAGACTAGGAAGAGACTGCATCAACTAATGAGCAAAATATCCAGCTAACATCATAATGACAGGATCAGATTCACACATAACAATATTAACTTTAAATGTAAATGGACTAAATGCTCCAATTAAAAGACACAGACTGGCAAATTGGATAAAGACTCAAGACCCATCAGTGTGCTGTATTCAGGAAACCCATCTCACGTGCAGAGACACACATAGGCTCAAAATAAAAGGATGGAGGAAGATCTACCAAGCAAATGGAAAACAAAAAAAGGCAGGGGTTGCAATCCTAGTCTCTGATAAAACAGACTTTAAACCAACAAAGATCAAAAGAGACAAAGAAGGCCATTACATAATGGTAAAGGGATTAATTCAACAAGAAGAGCTAACTATCCTAAATATATATGCACCCAATACAGGAGCACCCAGATTCATAAAGCAAGTCCTGAGTGACCTACAAAGAGACTTAGACTCCCACACATTAATAATGGGAGACTTTAACACCCCACTGTCAACATTAGACAGATCAACGACACAGAAAATCAACAAGGATACCCAGGAATTGAACTCAGCTCTGCACCAAGCAGACCTAATAGACATCTACAGAACTCTCCACCCCAAATCAACAGAATATACATTTTTTTCAGCACCACACCACACCTATTCCAAAATTGACCATATACTTGGAAGTAAAGCTCTCCTCAATAAATGTAAAAGAACAGAAATTATAACAAACTATCTCTCAGATCACAGTGCAATCAAGCTAGAACTCAGAGTTAAGAATCTCACTCAAAACCACTCAACTACGTGGAAACTGAACAACCTGCTCCTGAATGACTACTGGGTACATAACGAAATGAAGGCAGAAATAAAGATGTTCTTTGAAACCAACGAGAACCAAGACACAACATACCAGAATCTCTGGGATGCATTCAAAGCAGTGTGTAGAGGGAAATTTATAGCACTAAATGCCCACAAGAGAAAGCAGGAAAGATCCAAAATGGACACCCTAACATCACAATTAAAAGAACTAGAAAAGCAAGAGCAAACACATTCAAAAGCTAGCAGAAGGCAAGAAATAACTAAAATCAGAGCAGAACTGAAGGAAATAGAGACACAAAAAACCCTTCAAAAAATAAATGAATCCAGGAGCTGGTTTTTTGAAAGGATTAACAAAATTGATAGACCGCTAGCAAGATTAATAAAGAAAAAAGAGAAGAATCAAATAGATGCAATAAAAAATGATAAAGGGGATATCACCACCGATCCCACAGAAATACAAACTACCATCAGAGAATATTACAAACTCCTCTACGCAAATAAACTAGAAAATCTAGAAGAAATGGATAAATTCCTCAACACATACACCCTCCCAAGACTAAACCAGGAAGAAGTTGAATCTCTGAATAGACCAATAACAGGAGCTGAAATTGTGGCAATAATCAATAGCTTACCAACCAAAAAAAGTCCAGGACCAGATGGGTTCACAGCCGAGTTCTACCAGAGGTACAAGGAGGAGCTGGTACCATTCCTTCTGAAAGTATTTCAATCAATAGAAAAAGAGGGAATCCTCCCTAACTCATTTTATGAGGCCAGCATCATCCTGATACCAAAGCCTGGCAGACACACAACAAAAAAAGAGAATTTTAGACCAATATCCTTGATGAACATTGATGCAAAAATCCTCAATAAAATACTGGCAAACAGAATCCAGCAGCCCATCAAAAAGCTTACCCACCATGAACAAGTGGGCTTCATCCCTGGGATGCAAGGCTGGTTCAATATACGCAAATCAATAAATGTAATCCAGCATATAAACAGAACCAAAGTCAAAAACCGCATGATTATCTCAATAGATGCAGAAAAGGCCTTTGACAAAATTCAACAACCCTTCATGCTAAAAACTCTCAATAAATTAGGTATTCATGGGTCATATCTCAAAATAATAAGAGCTATTTATGACAAACCTACAGCCAATATCATATTGAATGGGCAAAAACTGGAAGCATTCCCTTTGAAAACTGGCACAAGACGGGGATGCCCTCTCTCACCACTTCTATTCAACATAGTGTTGGAAGTTCTGGCCAGGGCAATTAGGCAAGAGGAGGAAATCAAGGGTATTCAATTAGGAAAAGAGGAAGTCAAATTGTCCCTGTTTGCAGATGACATGATAGTATATCTAGAAAACCCCATTGTCTCAGCCCAAAATCTCCTTAAGCTGATAAGCAACTTCAGCAAAGTCTCAGGATACAAAATCAATGTGCAAAAATCACAAGCATTCTTATACATCAATAACAGACAAACAGAGAGCCAAATCATGAGTGAACTCCCATTCACAATTGCTTCAAAGAGAATAAAATACCTAGGAATCCAACTTACAAGGGATGTGAAGGACCTCTTCAAGGAGAACTACAAACCACTGCTCAAGGAAATAAAAGAGTATACAAACAAATGGAAGAACATTCCATGCTCATGGGTAGGAAGAATCAATATCATGAAAATGGCCATCCTTCCCAAGGTAATTTACAGATTCAATGCCATCCCCATCAAGCTACCAATGACTTTCTTCACAGAATTGGAAAAAACTACTTTAAAGTTCATATGGAACCAAAAAAGGGCCCGCATCGCCAAGTCAATCCTAAGCCAAAAGAACAAAGCTGGAGGCATCACGCTACCTGGCTTCAAACTATACTACAAGGCTACAGTAACCAAAACAGCATGGTACTGGTACCAAAACAGAGATATAGATCAATGGAACAGAACAGAGCCGTCAGAAATAATGCCACATATCTACAACTATCTGATCTTTGACAAACCTGACAAAAACAAGCAATGGGGAAAGGATTCCCTATTTAATAAATGGTGCTGGGAAAACTGGCTAGCCATATGTAGAAAGCTGAAACTGGATCCCTTCCTTACACCTTATACAAAAATCAATTCAAGATGGATTAAAGACTTAAATGTTAGACCTAAAACCATAAAAACCCTGGAAGAAAACCTAGGCATTACCATTCAGGACATAGGCATGGGCAAGGACTTCATGTCTAAAACACCAAAAGCAATGGCAACAAAAGCCAAAATTGACAAATGGGATCTAATTAAACTAAAGAGCTTCTGCACAGCAAAGGAAACTACCATCAGAGTGAACAGGCAACCTACAAAATGGGAGAAAATTTTCGCAACCTACTCATCTGACAAAGGGCTAATATCCAGAATCTACAATGAACTCCAACAAATTTACAAGAAAAAAGCAAACAACCCCATCAAAAAGTGGGCGAAGGACATGAACAGACACTTCTCAAAAGAAGACATTTATGCAGCCAAAAAACACATGAAAAAATGCTCACCATCACTGGCCATCAGAGAAATGCAAATCAAAACCACAATGAGATACCATCTCACTCCAGTTAAAATGGCAATCATTAAAAAGTCAGGAAACAACAGGTGCTGGAGAGGATGTGGAGAAATAGGAACACTTTTACACTGTTGGTGGGACTGTAAACTAGTTCAACCCTTGTGGAAGTCAGTGTGGCGATTCCTCAGGGATCTAGAACTAGAAATTCCATTCGACCCAGCCATCCCATTACTGGGTATATACCCAAAGGACTATAAATCATGCTGCTATAAAGACACATGCACACGTAAGTTTATTGCAGCATTATTCACAATAGCAAAGACTTGGAACCAACCCAAATGTCCAACAATGATAGACTGGATTAAGAAATTGTGGCACATATACACCATGGAATACTATGCAGCCATAAAAAATGATGAGTTCACGTCCTTTGTAGGGACATGGATGAAATTGGAAATCATCATTCTCAGTAAACTATCGCAAGAACAAAAAACCAAACACCGCATATTCTCACTCATAGGTGGGAATTGAACAATGAGAACACATGGACACAGGAAGGGGAACATCACACTTCGGGGACTGTTGTGGGGTGGGGGGAGGGGGGAGGGATAGCATTGGGAGATATACCTAATGCTAGATGACGAGTTGGTGGGTGCAGCGCACCAGCATGGCACATGTATACATATGTAACTTACCTGCACGTTGCGCACATGTACCATAGAGCCTAAAGTATAATAATAATAATAATAATAATAATAAAAAGAAAAAAAAATACACAGATGGGCCGATGCTTCTTCTATAAGCCAAGAAGTGCCAAAGATTGCCATCAAAACACCAAATGCTGGGATGGAGGTCTGGAGCAGATTATTCCTTCCTCCTGGCCCTGAGAAGGAATCAAACCTGACAACATCTTGATTTTAGGCTTTTCGCCTCCAAAATTGGAGACAATATGTTTCTATTGTCAAATCCATTCAATTTGTATGACTTTATTATTGCAGCCCTAGTAAACTAATACCCAAATGAATGAACTCTCCGTATGTTCATGTTTTACAGATACATTTATAACTAGAGGGAAGATATTTCAAAATGAAAAATAAAACAAAACTCAAGAAAAGCTGGTCTTTTATTTTTATTTGTTTTGCTTTTATTACTAAATAAATGGATTAGAGGCATTTTTCACATTATATACTCCAGATCACAGTACCTCCTATTGGAAGAATAAAAATAGAAAAAGTCAGTATTGTCAAGATGCAATTTCTTCCTAAGTTGAATCAATACAATATCAATCAAAATCCAAGCATATTATTTTATGACAACAGATTAATTTTAAAGTTTATATGGGGAAGCAAAAGACTTAGATAACAAAATATTGAAGAAGAACAAAGTCAGACAATTAACACTAACCAACTTCAAGACTTACTATAAACTATAATAAATAAGACTGTGGTATTAGAAAATAACAGACAAATCAAACACCCACAAAGAGACCACATATATAGTCAACTATTTTTTGACAAAGGCGAAAAAGCAATGTGTTGGAGAAAGAATAGTCTTTTCAACATATGTTGCTGGATATCCACATGCAAAAAAAAGAGTACAGAAAGCAAGCAAGCAGGAAGAAACTATACACAGACTTAATGCCTTTCACAAAAATTAACTCTAAATGAGCCATAGACCTAAATTTACATTTTTAAATTATAAGACTCCTAAATAGTAACATAGAGGAAAATTTATATGACATTGGATTTCACAACGACGTTTTAGATACAACACCATAGGCACAATCCATGAAGAAAAAAAATGGATAAATTGCACTTTATTCAAATTCAAAACTTTTGCTCTATAAAGGACACTGCCAGGAGAAGAAGAAGATAACTCACAGACTGAGAGATAATATTTTTAAAATACATATATGACAGGATACTCTTTTGCAAAATATGCAAATATCTTAAAGCTCAACCATGAGAAAATGAATAGCCCAATTAAAAAATGGCCAAAAGACTGAAAAACACCTCACCAAAGAAGATATGCAGATGACAAATAAATAATACATTACAAAGTTCACATCATATGTCATTGGGGGATGGCAAACTAAAACAACAATGAGAGACCACTACACACCTATTAGAGTAGCAAAAATTCAAAACACTGACAACACCAAATGCTTGTGGGAGTGCGAAACAACAGGAACTCTCATTCGTTATTGGTGGGAATGGAACAACATTCATGTACCAAAATGATACAATCACATTGGAAGACAGTTTCATAAAAAGAAAAAAAAAATGCTAAACATAACCTTACCTTACTATTCAGCAATCACACTCCTTGATATTTATCCACACTATTTTAAATATTTTACAGTAAAACCTCCACGTGGGTTTTTATAACACCTTCATTCATAATTGTCAAAACTTGGAAGTTGCCAAGATGTCCTTCAGTAAGTGAATGGATACATAAACTGCGATATAGTTTCCACTCCAAAAAGAAATTGGCTATCGGGCTTTGAAATATAGGAAGAATCTTAAATGCATATTATTTACTAAGTGGAAAAAGCTAAAGTGAAAAGGACACATGTCACTATACTTTAGTCAAAACTCATAGAATATACAACATCAAAAGTTAACCTTAATGTGAACTATGGACTCTGAGTGATAATGATATGTCAATGTAAGTTCATTGAATGTAACAAATGTGCTCCTGTGGTGTAGAATGTGGATAGTGAAGGATAGTGTGTGTGTGTGTGTGTTGAGTGGAGGAGGCAGCATATGGGAACTTTCTGTACTTTCTATTCAATTTTGCCATGAACCAAAAACTTTTCTAAAACAACAACAAAAAAACTAATTAAAATAATGAATAGGACCCTGCCCTCCCTGAAGGAATTTAAAACCTGGTTAGAATATACTAGCCACAGTAGAAATATTTGCTTGAAGTTTTTTGCTAGATTTCTCCAACTGATGATACACAAGAATTTATTAATTTTTTTAAAAAAGTCATTAATGAGAAAAGACAAGGATCAGTAAAGTAAGTGTTGAAATTGTGACTTAGATGGCATGAAAATTAAGAGGTTTTGGATACATGAAGTATAGCAATGGGATTGGAGATACTGATCAATATGATTAATCAAATATTCTTAAGTCTCAAAGTCCTGTCTACTTGTTTTCTAAAGTAATCACAAAGGATTAGAAATGTTGATAAACTCATATATACATCCATTTTAACGGACTCAGATTTAATTGGTGCTTATAAAGAAGCTATGAATTATCATATTCTATGCTGGGAGTTGGAGATGAAAGGATGAGCAAGACAGAAAATTTGTACATGGTTTTTGTTTGTTTTTCATCACTCATATGCTGTGGAGGACAATAGATGCAGATGCCTCACCTTTCCTCTTCTTTCACTTCCTGTAATACACTGGATTGTAATGTATTCATTCCATATAGGTCACAATCCAGCTCATAGCTTGGCTGCCATCTTTCAGTTGTCCACAATAGTTCCAATCGTATGTGCCCTGAGCGCAGACAGGGTCAGTAGGCAATACTTGTCCCTATGGACAGTGGCCCTATCTTTTAACTGGGGACTCTTTTTAGGAGCTGTCATTATTACATACCTTGTAGCCTGGTCTAGATCCCACATATGTAATGTATTTTTTAATTTTCAAAGTAATTACTCACTTATTCTTTCACTGCTTTATCATAGCGATTTATCACAATCACAGGATTTATTACAATCCTGCCAAATGGACAATACAGTAATTATAATTTCTATTTTACTTATGAAGAATCTGAGTAAGAGATAAATTAAATGGATGAGCAAAGATCACTAAGATATGATATGAAGCTCAACAGGAATCTTTGGTTTTTTTGTTCAATAGTCATTATATTCAGCTCACCATTTCTGAGATGTAGTTATGCAGCCTACATTCCACCTTTGGCCTTTTCTGAAAATATGTGCTTTCTATGGAGATCATCTTTGAAATTAAGTTAATGATTCAATAAGTTAATGATTGAATAATGGTTAAGGACTCTTTAACATTCAAGTAATTCTTTTTAAATCACCAACGATGCCCTCAAAATCAAGTAAAAAATTTGATGGGGTCAAGGGATGATGGGGTGAGACTTAACTTTTGCAGTGTTATTTGATGCTGTCCAGTATATTCTGATTTTTTATTTCTGCTTTGCAATGTAAAATTAAATATATTTCCACATAGAGTTTGCTATCTCTTATTTCCATAATGTCTTCACATTATTATAAATTTAAAATTTTATTCCCAACCTCCAACTTTAAGAAATGGTTTAGACTCTTATACAGTTTGCAATGCATTATTATGAAATTCTCTTCCAGCTTAATGTTTCTACAGTTTTTATCTTTATAATTTACTTTAAATCATCCCGGGTTTTCATAAATAAAAGTCATTCCTTTTAGTACATCGACAATATCTTTCTTTCTGATCCATATACTCATTGTGAATTCTGTTTTCCATCTAAATTGGTTCATATTTACTTATACAGAAATACAGAACTAAATGTATGTGTGAATGGCAGGGGTGAATTCTTGGAGGTGGACATGCATTTGAAATTTTCTTTAAGTTCCAATACGGACTTGTGATATGGAGTAATTTTACTTCTAAAACTTAAGTTTAAGAGAATGAGATTACCGCTTATAATTTTTCATGGAAATTCTTTTAGATTACTTTGTGGATCACTGCCTTAGGCTATCTGCTTCAAACTCCAGTTGTATTGTTCAGGTTCTGTTTCCGCACTTTGAAGTATAAAAGTGTCCACCAGTAAACATTACAAGAATGAAATTTATGTTAACTAGTAGGCTGTTACAATGACACTAAGCTGGATCATCCAGCAAAATTATTTAATAATAAGGAGCTCATGCATATCTTTTCCTGGAATTGGAAACTAAGCTTGTGCAATCATTTTTTGATACTCATAAAATAGCTTTAAACTGGGATTTTAAGAATGTTTCACAAATACTAATCCCTGTAACAACTCAACAGAGAATAATTATTGTAAGTGTTACTTTCTGAAAAGGACTAAGATATCATCCATTGGTGCCTCAAATTTCCACAGCATGAAGCTAGCATAAAAAATACATTTTCTCTGCTTGTCATTCTCTAGTACTCATTCTAATTAATGGGTTGTAGTATTCTCTGTAAATGCCAGCCATCAGTCTGTGATTCTAATTCAAAAACAAACATTGAGAAATGTAATATTTCCCAAAAGAAAAGCTGATAATATATAAGAGGTAAGCAATGAAATATCTTCTCACAGATTCAAGGGTGTGCTGCTACAGACTGTTTTGAGAAATGTTTATTCTGTAGAATGTTTAACAAATCATTTGACAAAAAAGTACCTTCAAAATTTATGATGTTGTTTACACTGATTATTTTATTTAATCATGTAGTTATCATAACATAGCAGTGAGCTATTCCCATCACCATTTCACAGGGAGAAAGTCATGATGTAAAAGCATGAAATATATTTCTCAATGTCTCAGTAAGTTGTGGATCTGAGGCTTAAATCCAGGTCAGCTGAGCAAAAGATTTGGGTTCTTTTATTCTAGCATTCTGCTTTTCTATGAGAATATCCATCATTTATTGATTTCTTTAAAAATGTTCAGGCACTGAGTATTTTTATGTTCTCTACATTCTCAAATTTAATAGCTTAAGGTGAATAAGCAAAAGGAATCACAACTCAAACTCCATTCTCAGAACCATTTCAGAATACACAATTTAAAGCATATAGTTGAACAGTAAGCGATACATCACATATCTAGACATTCTCTCACAACATTATGTAATGGAGGAAAGCAAATAACTAGTAAGAGCCAAAATACCCCCAAGTAATTAAAACTGGTGTCATCAGACTCATGTACTAAAAGTGTATTAATTATATATTTTGAAGAAATTTCCATCATATAGAAAGACATTTGTACTCTTCTTGACATATGATTCTATCATTCTTCGTGGTTCTGCTTTTTTTAAACTTTTATTTTAAGTCCAGAGGAGTACATGTGCAGGATGCACAGGTTTGTTACAAATGTAAATGTGTGTTATGGGGGTTTGCTGCACAGATTATTTCATCACCCAGGTATTAAGCCTAGCATCCATTATTTTTCCTGATTCTCTCCCTCCTTCCACCCTTGGCCCTCCAGCAGGCCCCAGTGTATGTTGTTCCCCTCTGTGTGTCAATGTGTTCTCATCATTTAGCTCCCACTTAGAAGTGAGAACATGTGGTATTTGGTTTTCTGTTCCTGCTTTAGTTTGCTAAGGATAATGGTCTCCGGCTGCATCCACGTCCCTGCAAAGGACATGATCTCATTCCTTTTCATGGCTGCATAGTATTCTATAGTGTATATATACCACATTTTCTTTATCCAGTCTATCATCGATGGGCATTTATGTCGATGCCATTTCTTTGCTATTGTGAATAGTGCCGCAGTGAACATACACATGCATATGTCTTTATAATAAGATGATTTATATTCCTTTGGGTATATATCCAGTAGTGGTATTGCTGGATCGAATGTTATTTCTGTCTCTAGGTCTCTGAGAAATCACCACACTGTCTTCCATAATCATTGAACTAATTTACACTCCCACCAACAGTGTATAAGCGTTCCTTTTTCTCCCCAACCTTGCCAGCATCTATTATTTTTTGACTTTTAATAATAGCCATTTCTACTGGTACGAGATGGTATCTCATTGTGGTTTTGATTTGCATTTTTCTTTTTTTTCTTTTTTTTGACAGTCTCGCTCTGTCACCCAGGCTGGAGTGCAGTGGCATGATCTCAGCTCACTGCAGCCTACACCTCCTGGGTTCAAGTGATTCCCCTGTCTCAGCCTCCTGAGTAGCTGGAATTACAGGCACCTGCCACCATGCCTGGCTAATTTTTGTATTTTTAGTAGAGACTGGGTTTCACCACGTTGGTCAGGCTGGTCTTGATCTCCTGACCTCATGATCCACCCACCTTGGCCTCCCAAAGCTCTGGGATTACAGGCATGAGCCACCATGCCTGGCTAATTTGTATTTTCCTAATCATCAGTGGTGTTGAGCGTTTTTTCATATGATTGTTGGGCACATGTATGTCTTCTTTTGAGATGTGTCTTTGCTCACTTTTTAATGGGATTGTTTGGTTTTTTTCCTTGTAAATTTGTTTAAGTTCCTTATAAGTTCTGGATATTAGACCTTTGTCAAATGAATGGATTGCAAAAATTTTCTCCTGTTCTGTAGACTGTTTACTCTGTTGATAGTTTCTTTTAATGTGCAGAATCTCTTTAATTAAATCCCATTTGTCAATTTTTGCTTTTATTGCAATTGCTTTTGGCATCTTCATCATGAAATCTTTGCCCATGCCTATGTCCTAAATGGTATTGTCCAGGTTTTCTTCTAGGATTTTTATAGTTTTGGGTTTTACATTTAAGTCTTCAATCCATCTTGATTGATTTTTGTATGTAGTGTAAGAAAGAGGTCCAGTATCAATTTTCTGCATATGGCTAGTCAATTCTCCCAGCACCATTTATTAAACAGGGAATCCTTTCCTCATTACTTGTTTTTGCCACATTTGTTGAAGATCAGATGGTTGTAGGTGTGCAGTCTTATTCCTCATTCTCTGTTTTGTTCCATTGATCTATGTGCTTGTTCTTGTACCAATATCATGCTGTTTAGTTACTGTAGCTCTGTAGTATACTTTGAAGTTGGGTAGCATAATGCCTCCAGCCTTGTTCTTTTTGCTTAGGATTGCCTTGGCTATTTGGACTCCTTTTTGGTTCCATATGAATTTTAAAATAGTTTTTTCTGTTTCTGTCAAGAATGTAAATGGTAGTTTGATGGGAATAGCACTGAATCTATAAATTGCTTTGGGCAGTATGCTCATTTTAATGATGTTGATTCTTCCTATCCATGAGCATGATATGTTCTTTCATTTGTTTGTGTCAGCTCTGATTTCTTTGAGCAGTGGTTTGTAGTTCTCCTTGTAGAGATCCTTCACTTCTCTTGTTAGCTGTATTCCTAGGTATTTTATTCTTTTTGTGGCTGTTGTAAATGGGAGTTCATTTATGAGGTGTATAGGAATGCTAGTGATTATTGCACATTGATTTTGTATCCTGAGACTTTGCTGAATTTGCTTATCAGCTTAAGAAGTTTTTGGGCTGAGATTATGGGGTTTTCTAGACATAGAATCGTGTTATCTACAAACAAAGATAGGTTGACTTCCTCTCTTCCTATTTGAATACTCTTTATTTCTTTCTCTTGAATATCCCAGCCAGAACTTCCAATACTATGTTGAATAGGTGGCGAGAGAGGACATCCTTATCTTGTGCCAGTTTTCAAGTGGAATACTTCCAGCTTTTGCCTGTTCAGTATGATAATGGCTGTGAATTTGTCATATATGCCTCTTACTGTTTTGATGTTTGTAATATCTAGTTTACTGAGAGTTATTGACATGAAGGTGTGTTGAATGTGGTTTTTATCTTTAGTTCTGTTTATGTGATCAATCATGTTTACTGATTTGTTGAACCATGTGTTGAACCAATCTTGCATCCTGGGGATGAAGCCTGCTTGATCATGGTGGAAAAGGTTTTTTTTTTTTTTTTTTTTTTTTTGTGAGATGGAGTCTCGCTCTGTCGCCCAGGCTGGAGTGCAGTGGTGCGATCTCGGCTCACTTCAAGCTCTGCCTCCCGGGTTCACACCATTCTCCTGCCTCAGCCTCCCGAGTAGCTGGGACTACAGGCGCCTGCCACCATGCCCAGCAATTTTTTTGTATTTTTAGTACAGATGGGGTTTCACCATGTTAGCCAGGAATGTCTTGATCTCCTAACATCATGATCCACCTTCCTTGGCCTCCCAAAGTGCTGGGATTACAGGCATGAGCCACCATGCCTGGCCTGGATAAGCTTTTTGATATGCTGCTGGATTCAGTTTGCCAGTATTTTGTTGAGGACTTTTGCTTCTATGTTCATCAGGGATATTGGCCTGAAATTTTCTTTTTTTGTTGTTGTATCTCTGCCAGGTTTTGGTATCAAGAGGAAGCTGGCCTCATAGAATGAGGAGGAATCCCTCCTTTTCAATTTTTTGGAATAGGTTCGGTAGGAATGGTATAAGCTTTTCTTTGTAGATCTGATAAAATTCAGCATGAATCCATCTGGTCTTGGGCTTTTTTGGTTGCTAGGCTATTTATTAATGCCTCAATATCAGAACTTTTTATTTGTCTGTTTAGGGATTCAATTACTTCCTTGTTCAGTCTTGGGAGGCTATATGTGTCCAGGAATTTATCAATTTCTTCTAGATTTTCTAGTTTATGTGCATAATGGTGTTTGTAATATTCTCTGATGGTTACTTTTATTTCTGTAGGGTCAGTGGTAATACCTCCCTTATCATTTCTGACTGTGTTTATTTAAATCTTCTCTATTTTCTCCTTTATTAGTCTAGTGAACAGTCTATTTATTTTATTTTTTTCAGAAAACCAGCTCCTGGATTTGTTGATCTTTTGAAGGTTTTTTTTTTTTTTTTTGTCTCTATCTCCTTTAGTTCAGCTCTGATCTTGGTTATTATCTTCTGCTAACTTTCAGGTTTGTTTGCTCTTGTTTCTCTAGTTCTTTCAGTTGTGATGTTAGGATGTTGATTTGAGATCTTTCTAGCTTTTTTGATGTGAGCATTTAGTGCTATAAATTTCCCTCTTAGCACTGTTTTAGCTGCATCTCAGAGATTCTGGTACAATGTTTCTTTGTTCTCATTAGTTTCACAGAACTTTTTTATTTCTGCCTTAATTTCATTATTTACCCAAAAGTCATTCAAAAGCAGATTTTTCAATTTCCATGCAGTTATGTGGTTTTGAGTGAATTTATTAATCTTGAGGTTTTTTGTTTGTTTGTTTGTTTTGGAGACAGGGTCTCCCTCTTTTGTCCAGGCTGGGGTGCAGTGGTGCAATCTCAGCTCACTGCAACCTCCACCTCCTGGATTCACTGGTTCTCCTGCCTCAGCCTCCTGAATAACTGGGATTACAGGCATGTACCACCACAGCCTGGCTAATTTTTGTATTGTTAGCAGAGATGGGGTTTCACCATATTGGTCATGCTGGTTTCGAACTCTTGACCTCAGGTGATCCGCCCACCTCGGCCTCCCAAAATGCTGGGATTACAGGCATGAACCACCATGCCCAGCCTAATCTTGAGTTCTAATTTGATTGTGCCATGGTCTGAGAAACTGTTTTTATTATTTTAGTTCTTTTGCATTTCCTGAGAAGTGTTTTACTTCTGATTATCTGATCAATTTTAGAGTAAGTGCTGTGTGACAATGAGAATATATATTCTATTGTTTTGGGTTGGAGAGTTCTGTAGATATCTGTAAAGTCCATTTGATCCAGAGCTGAGTCCAGGTCCTGAATATCTTTTTTAATTTTCTTCTCAATGATCTGTCTAGTATCGTTAGTGGGGCATCAAAATCTCCTGCTATCACTGTGGGAGTCTAAGTCTCTTTGAAGGTCTCTTAAGAACTTCCTTTATGAATCTGGGTGCTCCTGTGTTGAGTGCATATATATTTAGGACACTTAGCTCTTCTTGTTGAATTGAACCCTTTACCATTGTGTAATGCCCTTCTTTGTCTTTTTTGATTTTTGTTGCTTTAAAGTCTGTTTTGTTAGAAACTAAGATTGCAACCTTTGCACTTTTTTTTTCATTGATTTGGTAAATTTTTTTCCATCCCTTTATTTTGAGCCTATGTGTGTCTTTGCATGTGAGATGGTTCTCTTGAAGACAGCATACCAATGGGTCTTGTTTTTTTATTGAGTTTGTCACTCTGTGGCTTTTAATTGGGGCACTTAGCCCACTTACATTTAAGGTTAATATCGTTATATGTGAATTTGATCCTGTCAACATGATACTAGCTGGCTAATTTCACAGACTTATGTGATTGCTTCAGAGTGTCACAGGTCTATGTACTTCAGTGTGTTTTTGTAGTGGCTGATAAGTTTTTCCTTCCCATACTTAGTGCTTCCTTCAGGAGTTCTTGTAAGGCAGGTCTGGTGGTAACGAATTCCGTCAGCACATGCTTATCTGAAAAGGATCTTATTCTCCTTTGCTTATGAAGCTTATTTTGGCTGGATATGAAATTCTGGGTTGAAATTTCATTTCTCTAAGAATGTTGAATATTGGCCCCCAATCTCTTCTGACTTTCAGAGTTTCCACTGAGAGGTCTACTATTAGTCTTTGCAGGTGAGCTGGCCTTTCTCTCAGGCTGCCCTTAACATGTTTTTTTTTTTTTCATTTAGACTTTAGAGTCTTTGATAATTATGTGTCTGGTGGATGATCTTCTCATTGAGTATCTTACTGGGGTTCTCTGGATTTCCTGAATTTGGATGTTGGCTCATCTAGCTAGGTTGGGGAAGCTCCTCTCTATGATATCATGAAATATGTTTTCCAAATTGGTTCCATTCTCCCTGTCTCTTTTAACTACACCAATCAGTTGTGGATTTGGTCTCTTCACATAATTTTATATTTCCCGGAGGGTTTGTTCATTCCTTTTCATTCTTTTTACTCTATTCTTGTCTGCCTGTCTTATTTCAGAAAGACAGCCTTCAAGTTCTGAGATTCTTTCCCCTGCTTGATGTACTCTGTTGTTAATACTTGTGATTGAATTGTGAAGTTCTTGTAGTACTTTTTTCCGCTCTATCAGGTTAGTTATGTTCTTCTCTATACTGAATATTTTGGCTGTCATCTTCTGCATTGTTTTATCATGATTTTTAGCTTCCTTGCTTGGGGTTACAATGTGTTCCTTTAGCTTAGTGAAGCTCCTTTTTACCTACATTTTGCAGCTTACTTCTGTCATTTCAGCCATCTCAATCTCAGCCCAGTTCTGAACTCTTGCTGAAGAGGTGTGGTCATTTGGAGAAAAGACGACACTGTGGCTTTTTGAGTTTTCAGCATTCTTACACTGATTCTTTCCCATCTTTGTGGGCTTATCTACCTTCAATCTTTGGATGGAGATTTTGTGTTTTTTTAAAATTTTGTTTGTTTGTTTTTCTATTAACAGTCTGGCCACTTTTCCATAGATCTGCTGCAGCTTGCTGGGGGTCTGCCATAAACCCTAGTCACCTTGGATTTTCCAGTACCTGGAGGTATCACCAGTGAAGGTTGTGAAACAGCTAATATGGCAGCCTGTCTCTTCCTCTGGGAGCTCCATCCCAGGGGGTACAGAACTGTTGCTGGCCCAAAAGCACCTGTAGGAAGTGACTGGAGACCCCAGATAGGAATTCCAACCCAGTCAGGAGGAAAGGAATCAAGGACCCACTTAAGCAGTCTGGCTGCATTTTGGTAAAGCAACTGTGCTGTGTTGGGGGATTCCTTCAGCCCCCAATCAGTTTGGGCTCTCCAAGGCTGAGATGACCAAACAGCAAAGGTGGCAGCCCACCTCATCCCACTCCATCCCAGGGAGAAATCAAAAATCTTTCAGCCATAGAGCATGGGCAGGAGTAGCCGGACACCTCGACTGAGAGGTCCTGCCCAGCAAGGAAGAACAGATCAGGGTCCTGTTTAAAGAAGCAATCTGGTCACACCTTGGCAAAGCAGCTATACAGTTCTGGGAAGCCACTTCTGCCCCAGTTGGTTTGGACTCTCTAAAGTCTGCAGGCTGGAATGGCTGAGTTGTCCAAACAACAAAGGTGGCAGTCCTCCCCTCCCCCCAGGAGCTCCTTCCTGTCTCAGGTAGGCACTACCCTGTTGCCAGTGCCTGGCTAGAATTCCACTTCAGTCAGTCTTATCTTGTGAGGTGCTGTGGAGGTGGGGCCCACAGAGTGACACTGCTTGGCCCCTGGATTCAGTCAGCTTCCTAGTGGTATGTACAGTCCTCCTGCCTTGCCTGAATTACAGTCACCTTTGCTGGGGATTCCAGGCAGGAATATATAAAACTCCTGGGTCTCTGTGCATGCCTGAGCAGCAGCTCTGCTGAGACTCCACACAGCTCTGTGTGTCAGACCCAGGGTCCTGATGGAGTTAGTTAATGAGGGGCTCTCCTGATCCAAGGTTGTAAAGATCCATAGGAGAAGCGTGGTTTCCCAGGTCATACATTCACTTACCACTTTCCTTGGCTGGGGGTAGGAGTTCCCTTGGCTTGATGTTGCTTTCAGGTAGGCTGTCTCCTTGCCCTACTTTTCTTCATTCTTCATGGGTTGAGTAGTTTCCCCAAACAGTCCCAATGCAAGTACCTGGATGTTTCAGTTGAAGGTGCTGCATTTATTCACCCCTTTTGTGAGTGCCACACACAATAGCTGCTTCTGATCAGCCATCTTGGCCCTAACTGATTCTGATTTTTTCCTTATTTTTAGGCAGATTAGAATCATAACTTTGGATAAAGGCAAGAATGCTCTTCTAGGTAGTGAAATGTTGAAAAGTGAGTTTAAGCAAAACTGGAAGGAAATGTATAAATTATATTTAGGGATACTCATGCTGACTGCAGTGGCTTATGCCCATAATTCCAGCACTTTGGGAGGCCAAGGTGCCAGATTGCTTGAATTCAAGAGTTTGAGACCAGCCTGGACCAAATGGCCAAATTGCATCTCTACAAAAGTAAATCTAATTAGCTGGGTGTAGTGGTGCATGCCTGTGGTTCCAGTTACTAGTGAGGCCGAGGTGGGAGGATCGCTTGAGCTCAGGAGGTTCAAGGCTGCGGTGAGCCATGATTGTGCCAATGCACTGCAGCCTGGGTGACAAAGCAAGACCATCTCAAAAATAATAATAAAAAAATGATATTTAGGGATACTCATCTATATCTTATTTGGGAGCCTTTTGACAAAAAGGGAAAGAAATACATTCAATAAAATCTTTGAACATCACCATATAATTTAATTATTGATAACCTAATGATGGATTAAATTAATTTAATTATGATTATTCATAATCTAGTACTTTACGAATTAAGTTATTAATTTAATTATGAACATTCCTAAAGTATACAAAATTCTAAGACCACCAAGATTTCCCTCTTCATGGTGTATATGTCCTATATAATCCCTGGGTCTGTAAGATGATGGTTTTACTCCCATGATTAGGTTATTTTATATGATATAGTTGACCTTAAAACAGGGAAACTAGTTAGGCATGCCCAAATCTCATAAAAGAGAAGTTTTTCTCCAACTAGTTGAAAAAGAGGAAGTCAGAGAGGCAGGCGGACAAATCTGGAAGGAAGCAAACATCCATGTATGAACTGCCTTGGGGGGGTCACATGAAAAGAACTTAAAAATGACCTTCCTCTTCCCTTTTTCACTTGTTTCATTGAGGTAGTTAGCTGTGAAAAGTGACAGTGATTGAACAGGATCTACTGGGCATGAAGCAAAGCAGGCTAAAAGCTAGGAGCCAGGAATATGAGCCATGTGAACTGTAACATGTGAGTGTGTTTCTGTCAGGTCAGTCGTCCTCTGCAGTTAATCAATATTATACCTCATGTCATTGCCCTGTAAGGATCTAGAAATGTCTTAGTCTAACATGAGGAGCATGGTTCAAGAGCAATACGGAAGACACCTAAGTTAGGCATTAACATGAGATCGTGAGTAGATAAGGAAACAAAATACTGAGCAACCCAGATTAATAGAGCTTTTTTATAGTAAGATCAGAAGATCATTAGGATTTTTAGAAGACAAATTTAGTGACAGGTTTAACAATAATGGCTGTAGAAAAAAATCAGAATATGGTCTTTCTGAATTAACTTTGAAGTAACACTGTGTCATGCAGCAGCATCTTTAGACCCAACACTATGGTGATAAACATTGTTGGTCAAATTACTCTTGATTAGAAAGAAGAATAAAACAAGCAGAGGATGAAAAAACCTGGGGCAAATGAAAATAAGATTCTTCTTAGTTTTTACTTTTTGGTGCCATGATATCCTTATACTTACAGCTAATAAGAATCTTAGTCCACATGTATCTGCTCTCACAAGTTCAATAGAAGCCTTTCTTAAACTCATTTGAGTTTATTTCTTGCGTAATCATCTATTAGTGTGTGACAAATACCTCAGAACTCAGTGACATACAGTAGTAGCACGTTTTGTATTGCTTACACATTTGCGTCAACTGGTATAGCTCCGCTCAATGTATTTCTCGTTCATCAGGCAGAAGCAGCTGTACAGAACATTTCATTCTTGTTCTGATGACAGAAAAGCAGGAGAGCATGCAATTTCAAGCCTATATTTCAAATGACACCACTAACTTCTCATTGATCAAATCAAGTCAAATACCCAAACCCAACATAGATGGGACATGGAAACATTCTCTGCCCACAGTGGGAGGCAGGGGTACACGAATATTTGCTAAAAAAAAAAATGAAAAAATGCAAACTATCATAGTCACTAAGCCAGTATATACTAGCTACTTGAAATTACATAATTCAATTCAGTGCTGTGCAAACCAAGGAAATATAACACAGGAAAGAGAGTTGCTTCATGAAAATTTAAATCAATATTTTGAGCTGACAGACCAAAGGCAAATAACTGAAAAAATAGATTCTGTTGAATAAGATATAGGTAACTTTGTTGTAAAATACTGGGGAGGGGGACAAGGATAAATAAATTTCTAAGTGATTCTGCCCTCAGATTGCTTTGCAATGTTCTTTAGCTTCTTACTCCATTAAAAAAAAAAAAAAAGCTAACATAAATGATGAATTACTCTAAAATTATGTAGCACTCCAACTGGGAACTGTAGCCCTAGTATGGCATTGGCTGTACATCAAATGGTATATTTGTATTTGTGTGTTTGTTTAAATTTCAAATGCAGCATTTAAAATACTCATGCATTATGATTCATGTTTTATATTAATTTGCTTTTTCAATTAATTAAAAATGACTAGCCTTGATCAAATCAGAGATAAGAACTCCTGATATCAAAAGTAGATTTAATTATTTAAAGAAAAAAAAAGTAGAGTTCAGTATAAGTTTATACCTTTAGCTAATTACCAAATCTTCAGAAACTCACTTGACCCTTCTCCTCTTGATGACAAGGTGGTTAAATCAGAATAACAGTTGTTAGTGAATACAAATTCCCAATGAGATCTGTAGCACTTTGATCTCTTTATTATTCTGGGAACATTAAAAAAAGAAAACAAGAAAAAAAAGTCTTTTCTGCATGTCTTCTTTTACTAGATCACCTTCTAATCAGTGTGTTTCCACAAAGGCACTGTTCAAAGAACTTAACCGAATCATGTCCAAGCTTAAGAGGCCCTCATTTAAACTCAAATATAAGACAAATGTTCAGCTGCCTGAGTCTCTTTTTGTCTAAATGTCATGGCATCATTGATACACTAGAGAACCTTAGCACTGGGAAAGCCACCCAAGAGAAAAGTATATGATTTATGCTTCAATTTGAATTTAAGCTTTCAATTTAAGCTTTAAATTTAAGAAAGTATGTTCCAGACATACTTTCTTGGCTTTTTAAATAATTTTTCCCATATAACTATAAAACCAAAGGAAACGACTGGGATGAATCTCAATCAATTTAGAGGTTTATTTTGCCAAAGTTGAGGACGTGCCTGGGAAAAAGGAACACAAAATCACAGGAACATCTGTGATCCATGCTTATTCCAAAGAGAGTTTGAAAACTTCAATGCTTAAAGGGGAAAGAGCTTTAAATAGGGGAAAGAGGGAAGAAAAGGGGCAGAATAAATAAAAGAGTTGAAGCAGTTGCATTCTTCTGAGGCTTTTAACAGTGTTCACTGAATTCACATTTTACATGTGAAAAGAGTGGGTAGAGGAACAGTCAGCCACGCATGTCTCACACTCAGTGAATCTGGATTTTTCCATAAGATAAAGTAAATGTAGGGTAGAGGAGGCAAATATGCATTTGTCTCAGGTAGTGGAAGGAGGACTTTCAGTCCTGCCTTTGTTCTGTGAAGATAAGCTGTTGATTTACATTGTCAAGGCAAAACTTAAAAGAACTCTGTTTTAGGCTAAAGATCTTGGGGCCCACAGGAATTTCCTTGTGAGCAAATTGTGGAAAGAATCCCTGGGAGGTATGCTGCCTTCTATCTTTGCAGCTGTCCATTTAAGAACAAAACGGGAGGCAGTTTTGTGTGACTCAGTTTCCAAGTTTAACTTTTCCCTGTGGCGTAGTGAGTTTAGAGTCCCAAGATTTTATTTTCCTTTCACATAAAATAACCCATAATTCCCAAATTTTGATTTTCTCTATACTAATAACTCACTGATTTGGTTAAGATCACTTTCTACATGCTTTCCATAGTTTCTTGCTCTTTAAAAAAAGTGGCATCCTCAATTAGTTTTGTGTATCTAAACTGCTTTAGTATACTTAATTATTTTGACCAAAAAGCTACAGTCTCTTTTCACAAGTTTGTGTTCCATTATTTGATATTGAATTGAAGATATAATTACTGTTTTTGCACAAAAACAACTAGTGTTTTCTGAGCAAACCAATCATGGATCAATTTATTTCATATTCTTCAGTTTCTCTTCTTGGATGGTAGATTATATGTTTTAATTGTTGGTGGATAACTACTTTCCTATATACCATAAACTTTACCATAGTGAATATAATAGTACCATGAATATGCAGGTTTAATCTATAAATCTTCTATTACAGTTTCTTGACATTGCTGGCTAAATGCTTTGAAAAAGCACATCCTTAAAGTATCACACATTGGCCAAAAACAGATCTTCCGTTATAAAGAAAGCTTATGTAAAGAAAAATTAAAATCTCAGAACCCTCCAAATGTATGCAAAAATGAAGATTAAGCCCTGAAGCCGACTCATTACAATACCCTCTTCCAAATGTATAGCTGTTAGTAACATTATGCGTCAACCAAGTCTCCATGGAAAGGTAAAAAGCCTCAGGCATCTGGGAAGGGCTGCCCCAGCAGATTATTCATAGGCAAATTCTTTGCTAGGTTCCCATTAACAAAGACATGCCAATTGTAACTTTAGGTCTGCAATCTAAGTCTACCTCCTAAAATTCCACACTGATTACACACTTACCTTCCCAGGTGCAGAACAAAGTCAAGGCTCATTTCCTATACCCATACTCAGAGACTTCTCCATAATTGACTCTTCCTTAACTCTCTTTTCTTCTGCAGACATCCACATTATCTTATGTTAAATGTGGATTTACTGGGCACTAACTGAAGTCCCACAGGAATGTAACTATTCACCTTACTGCCTGCCTGTCCCTCTTCCTACATGCCTTTCCCCACCACCCCCGTTAAGGAAATGTTTATGGTAGAGTTTATAGTTTCTGGTGCTTAAACCTTATGGCAAAACACTAAACCTGAAAACCTCGTTGGGTAAAACCACCACAGATGTGCTTGTGGCTCATATTATTCCTGGAAATGCCCTAAGTCGGGCTTAATAAACCTCAATGATTGAGACTTATGCCTCAGTCACACATTTCTCTTGTCACTTTTCACAGACCTGGGTATCATGATAGGTTTAAATAGTTTTGTTTACAAGTCTGCTATTGTATGTCCTTATAGAACCTAAGATAAGAAAAGGATAGACACAGTGAAACCATTATTGACAATTCATACATACACCAGACATATACTATTCTAAAATGAGTCGACCAAGCACGGTGGCTCACGCCTGTAATCCCATCACTGAGGCAGGCAAATCTCTTGAGATCAGGAATTTGAGACCAGCCTGTCCAGCATGGTGAAACACCGTATGCACTAAAAATACAAAAATTAGCCCAGCATGGTGGTGTGTACCTGTAGTGTCAGCTACTCAGGAAGCTGAGACAGGAGAATCGCTTGAACCCTGGAGGTGGAGGGTGCAGTGAGCTGAGATCATACCACTGCAAGTCTGGGTGACAGGGCCAGAGTCTGTCTCAAAAAAAGAAAAAAAGAAAAAAGAAAACGACCCTTTCTGAATGATCCTAAAATGATCACCTCAATACGGCCGGGCGCGGTGGCTCACTCCTGTAATCCCAGCACTTTGAGAGGCCGAGGTGGGCGGATCACTAGGTCAGGAGATCGAGACCATCCTGGCTAAAATGGTGAAACCCCGTCTCTACTAAAAATACAAAAAATTAGCCAGGCGTGGTAGTGGGCGCCTGTAGTCCCAGCTACTCAGGAGGCTGAGGCAGGAGAATGGCGTGAATATGGGAGGCGGAGCTTGCAGTGAGCCGAGATCGCGCCACTGCACTCCAGCCTGGGCGACAGAGCGAGATTCTGTCTCAAAAAAAAAAAAAAAAAAAAAAGAAAATCACCTCAATACAAAAGAAAAAATAAAGATTTTGAAAGTCTTTGCGATTGTACCCTTTACTCTCTTCCTGTAGTAAAGCTTTACTATCTTATTAATAAAATTGGTAAGGCATTTAAAACGGATGAGGAAAGAACTGTGTTGATGGTTTAGTCTTAGGAAAGGCTATTATCCTTTAAACTGTAAACTAAATTTTCCCCAAAATTAGCTTGGCCCACACCCAGGAACAACCAAGAGCAATTTGGAGGTTAAAGGCAAGATGCAATTGGTTAGGTCATATTTCTTTCACCATCATAATTTTCTCATGGTTATAATGTTTGCAAAGGAAGCTTCACTGTTCGGTGGGGTAACTGCTTACCAAAATATCCAGGCAAGTGAGTAAAATATTTAACAGACTGAAAATCAATGCAGTCATTTTTATTATACAAAACTAATGATTGTGGTCATGATTTCAAAGTAAGAATTATCTAATAATTTGTTTAAGTACAAATACCCATAATGTATGAAATTAATAAAGAATGTTTCTTACATGAATTATCTTCTAATAATTTTCTTCTGCAAAAATTTTAACTTTCTTTAAAAATTGGAAACAAAATAATCAAATTGTGGTCCGACGTACTCAACTAACTTGTAAGTAACAGAGATGGAGGGTACAACAGTGGAATAGCCAATACAGTGCACATCAACCTAGGTTCTAATCTAGATCCTGTTAGAACCTGGTTATACAAATTTAGCGAACACTTTCATCTCTCAGATTTTTAACTGGGTAATAAAATTTTGAAAGAATTGAACTCAAAGGTCTGTTTCAGATCTAAAATTCTGAGATTCTACTTGATGGTAAATATTCTTAAACATTCTTTTCAACAACGACAACAAAAAAGTCACCCTAAAAAAATTCAAGTGCTAGAGAGAGATAGTTGCCCAATTTTTTTTCTTTTTGTAAATAGCTTCTCTATTTAATGTTTTACAGAATTAACTAACTATATAATACAGACTTTAAAAGATCAATTAAGAAAAATAAGATGTAGAAGTCTTTTAATTATCCATGGTGTTAACCTCAAGGCTCAACTGCTTAGAAACGTAACATGCTATTTGCACAAGCGTGTTAGCTGCAGTTGTTATGTGACACTAGGGGGAGCTCTAATACTGTTTTGTTTTATGTTCACTGTGGCTTTAGCGTTTATTTTTAATTTAGTTGTCGTAAATTAATATCTAAATGTAATAATCCTCCAAATACAATAGTACCACCAAAATGAGCGTGCTCAATCAAAGTGTCGATGTAACATTAAAACTGATAGTGAAATTTGTCAGCCATTTTCACAAATGTGTCTTTAGAAAACTATGATTCCATGATTATTCAAAACTTCCATGAACTATACGAACACAGTTGTGTGTGAGGTTGAATATATGTATATGTATGCATTTTCAATTGAAAAATAAAGTAACTGAATTGTCAACCTGTTTATAATCTTTTAAAGTGGTCACAAAAGTAAATTTACTCCCTCTATTTGAAATAATTGTCTCCCAATTTTGCCAGACTACTTTTTCAACATGGGTTAGCATAATTCTATATATAATTTATCCAAGTATTATTAAACTGGAAATATTGTTATCCAGAATATTGTTGCATAAATGTGGTCACAAAAGATTAAATGAAATTATTTCCAAGAGCTTAAATCTTACATATCAAGATATACTACCAATTAATCTATCATCAGAGATCAAGAGGAGCACTAAGATGGTAAGTCATTTCTTATGTTTTTCAAATGAAAACTTTTATGTGGAAAATAAGACATATTTATTCAAACAGAAGTATAAAAAATAATTTGTAAAGTTCTCTATATCCTTTTCCTTATACTATTAAAAATCCTTTCTTTTTCTTTATTTTTTTTGAGACAGAGTCTCACTCTGTCTCCCAGACTGCAGTGCAGTAGTGAGATCTCAGCTCACTGCAACTTCTGCCTCCTGGGTTCAAGTGATTCTCCTGCCACAGCCTCCCAAGTAGCTGGGATTAGAGGTGCATGCCACCACACCTAACTAATTTTTGTATTTTTAGTAGAGATGGGGTTTTACCATGTTGGCCAGGCTGTTCTCGAACTCCTGACCTCAGGTGATCCACCCACTTTGGCCTTCCAAAGTGCTGGGATTACAGGTGTGAGCCACTGTGCCTGACATACTATTAATAATTCTTAAAGATAAAAATCTTTTATAGTGTAACTGGCCCTATTTGGAAAGTTTACCCATCTCCCCTCTAAACCACTGCTTCTCAAATTTTAATATGCATATGATTCACGTAGGGGATGGTATTAAAATGCAGATTCAGATTCAGTAGGTCTGGAGTGAGGCTTAGACAATTGCATTTCTAAAATCCCTCAGTGGGGACACTGCTGCTATTCTGTAGACAATGCTTGGATGTAGCAAGGAGGTATACCACATCTTGCATGGACCATATGAATCTCCTATACCCCAAATAGCCACTTCTTCACTTCCTCTTTATCTTTCTGTCAGCTGAAAATGACAGTGGAAACCAAATGTTTAATATGATAGAGACTTTATCAGCCTGGGTTGCTGTGTGACTGCATGGAGCATACTTGTCTAATGCTGAGTGGAAATAACCGATTAGATTTATAGGATAGAGAAATAAATGTTTATTATTTTAAACCATGAAAATTTGTGAGTTTTTCTGTTACTTCAGCCAATCTTATTAATAAATATATGTTGACATTATTTCATGAAAGGTTTTTTTTTCCTTTTTAACAAATAATGGTACAAAGATGAATTCTAAAAGCAGTAATTTCTACTTGAAATACATAAAAAATACCTTTTTTCTAAAGTCCTCATATCCATTAGGTAATCTTAATTTTGGTATATGTGTGGGTTTTTTTAAAATTTATGTTCAATTGTGGTAAAAAGCATATAACATAACATTTACCATTTTAATCATGTTTAAGCATACAGTCCAGTAGTGTTAAGTATATACACATTGTGTAACAGAACCCCAGGCTTTTTTCATCTTATGAAACTGTGACTCTATACCCATGAAATAACTCCCCATTTTCCCCTCAACCCAGCTCTTAGTCACCATCATTCTACTTTGTTTCTATGAATGTGATTATTTTAGGTACCTCATATAAGTGGAATCACATGATATTTGTCTTTTTTGTGACTAGCTTATTTCGCTTAATGTAATGTTCTCAAGGTTCATGTATGTCATAGCTAATGGCAGAATTTTCTCTTTTTTTAGGCTAATAATATTTCATTGTATGTGTAGGTAACATTTGGTTCATCCTAGTAATTTGTAAACTTTATCAGATTGATAATTACGAAACAATAATGTTCTATTCATTGACCCTTATTTTTCCATTGTTATATATGTCTGTCCTTATGCCAGTACCCCAATGTTTTAATTACTGTAGCTTTGGAATATATATTAAAATCAGGAAGTCTGATGCCTCCAGCTTTGTTCTTTCTCAAGATCACTTTGGCTATTCTGGTTCTTTTGTGGTTTCATCTGAATTTTAGAATTTTTTTTTCAATTTCAGTAAGAAACACCACCAGGATTTGAGAAATTGTATTCACTTCACAGATTGTTTGGGTAGTATGTGTAATTTTCAATGTACAAGTCTTTCTTAGTTAATTTGTTTCCTAAGTATTTTATTTTTTAATAGTCATATAAGTAGGATTGTTTTCTTAATTTCATTCTCAGATGGTTTATTATAAATGTACAGAAACACAACAGGTTTGTATGTATTGATTTAACATCCTGCAACTTACTGAATTTATATATTTATATATTTTATTATGTATAACATGTAATATTATATGCTCATAAAATATAAACATAAAACATTTCTGCTTTTTAACTGTTATATTTTAGATATAATATTTTATATATTTTATAATATATACAATATATAAATATAAAATATAATACATACTTATTTATATATAGATACATATATATACACACACATATATGTTTTCATTCTTTGGTAGAGCCTTTAGGATTTTCTACATATAAGATTATGTCATCTGAAACTAGAGATAATTTTTCTTCCTTTTGGATTTGGATTCCTTTTATTTTATTTTCCTGTCTAGTCCCTTTGGCTAGGATTCTTAGTACTATGCTGAATAGAAGTCAGGAGAGTGAGCATCCTTGTCTGGTTCCCGATCTTGGAGGAAAATGTTATAATTTTTACATTGAGCATGATATTATCCATGGGCTTGTCATATGTGTCCTCTATTGTGTTGAGGTACATTCTTTCTATACCTAGTTTGTTGAACGTTTTTATCATAAAAGGATGTTGAATGTTTGTTGTCGAATGCTTTTTCTGTAAGTATTGAGATTATCATGTAATACTTAACTTTCATTTTATTAATATGATGTATATCATTTATTCATTTGCACATGCTGAACTATCCTTACATCCCAGGGATAAATCCCATCTGATCATGGTGATTGATCTTTTTAATGTGTTTTGATTTTGGTTTTCCAGTATTTTATTGATGATTTTTATATCTATCTTCATCAGGAATAATGGCCTGTAATTTTCTTTTCTTATAATGTGTTTATTTGTCATTGGTTTCAGGGTAGTGTTTACATCATAAAATGAATTTGGATGTGTTCTCTTCTACTTTTTGGAAGAATCTGAATTAATTTTTCTTTAAATGTTTGGTAGAACTCACTAGTGAAGTCATCTGGTTCTGGGCTTATCTTTGGTGAGAGACTTTTTATTACTGATTCAATCTTCTTACTCATTATTTTCTGTTCATATTTTATATTTCTTCATGATTTAGTCTTTGTAAGTTGAACATATCTAGGAATTTATCTATTTTCTCCAGGCTATCCAATTTCACAGTATGTAAATGTTTATAGTAGTCTGATATGCTTCTTCTTTTATTTCTATGGCTTTATTTGTAGTGTCTCCTCTTTTTTTTTTTTTTTTTTTAATTTGAGACGGAGTCTTGCTCTGTAGTCCAGGCTGGAGTGCAGTGGAGCAATCTCAGCTTGCTGCAAGCTTCGCCTCCCGGGTTCATGCCATTCTCCTGCCTCAGCCTACCGAGTAGCTGGGACTACAGGCGCCCGCCACCACTCCCGGCTAATTTTTTGTATTTTTAGTAGAGACGGGGGTTCACCGTGTTAGCCAGGATGGTCTCAATCTCCTGACCTCGTGATCCGCCTGCCTCAGCCTCCCAGTGTGCTGGGATTACAGGCGTGAGCCAGTAATGTCTCCTCTTCATTTCTGATTGTATTGAGTCTTCATTCGTTTTTTCTTAGTATAGCTAAAGTTTTGTCAATTCTGTTTATGTTTCAACAAAAACAACCGTGTTAATTTCAGTTTTCCTAGTCTCAGTTTTATTTATTTCTGCTCTAATTTTTATTATTTCCTTTCTTCTACTAATGTTGGGCTTAGTTTGTTCTTTTTCTAGTTTCTTAAGGTTTAAAGTTAGTATGTTTATTGGAGATCTTTCTTCTTTTTTATATAGGTTTGTTTTTTTTTTTAAATCATAACCTTCCCTCTCTGTACTGCTTTTTCTGCATCCCATAAGGTTTGATATGTTGTGCTTTCATTTTCACTTGTCTCAAGATAGTTTCTGATTTCCCTTTTGACTGCTTTGATCCATTGGTTGTTTAGGAGATAATTTAATCTCATCATATTTGTAAGTTTTCCAATTTTCCTTCTGTAATTGATTTATACTTTCACATAATTTTGGTTAAGAAATTTGACATTTTAAGCTGAAATTTGCTAAGACTTATCTTGTGACTTAACATATGACATATCCTGAAGACTGTTCTGTGTTACTTTGAGAAGAATATGTATTCTGCTACTGTTGAATTTATGTTCTGTAGATATACCTGAGTTCCATTTTGTCTATACAATTGTTCAAGTTCACTATTTCCTTATTAGTTTTCTGTCTGAATGAAGCATCATTGTTGAAAGTGGTGTACTGAAATATCTTATTATTATAGTATTTTTGTCTATTTCTCCCTTCAGTTCTGTTAATATTTCCTTCGTATTTAATATTTCCTTTATATATTCAGGTGTTCTACTGGCAGGTGGATAGACATTTATTTTATATATTTGTGTATATTTATATATATGTATTATATCTTCCTGATATATTAATCAATTTATCATTATATAATGTGTTTCTTTGTCCCTTGAGATAATTTTTGACTTATATATATATATATTTTCTGATATTAGCATAGCCACCCCTGAACTCTTTTAATTACTATTTGCATAGAATATCTTTTTCCATCCCTTCACTTTCAGCCTATGTGTGTCCTTAAATCGAAAGTCAATCTGTTGTAGACAGCATATAGTTGGTTCCTGTTTATAATCTTTTCAACCACTAACCATATGTTGATTGACAAATTTAATCTATTTACATTTAAGGTGATTATTGATATGCAAGAATTTACTATTTCAATTTTGTTAATTATTTTATCTCTGGTTTGTAGTATTTTAGTTTCTCTTTTCCCATCTTGCTGTCTTTCTTTGAGTTTTACTGATTTTGAAAAAAGTTGTTTAAATTGTTATGGGTATATAATAGTTGTATATATTTATGGGACACATGGGATGTTTTGATATAGGCATACAATGTGAAATGATCAAATTAGTGTAATTGGGAGTAGCCTTAACTGCAAGCTTTTATCTTTTTTGTATGTAAGGAACATTTTGATTCCACTCTTAGCTATTATACAATATAAAAAAAAATTTTAACTATAGTCAACCTATTGTGCTACCAAATACCACATCTAAATCATTCCATTTATGTACCCACTAACCATCCTCACTTTATCCTCAGAAGGGTTCCCCTTTCTCCACAGGCCTGTTATCTAAAAGACAGGCATTCATTATTGCCTGTCTTTTAGATAAAAGTTATTTTAACTGTTTGAGATGATATCTCCTTGTTGTTTTGATTTTCATTTTTCTGATGATTAGTGATTTAGAGCATTTATGTATATACGTGTTTGCCATATGTATGTCTTCTTTTGAGAAGTATCTATTCAGCTTTTTTTTTTTTTTTTAAGATATTTTGGCCATCTTAAATCAAATTATTTTTTGATCCTATTGTGTTTTTGGGGGGCTCTTTATATATTCTGGTTCTTAATCTCTTATCAGATAAGTAATTCGTAAATATTTACTTTCATTCTGTGGGTTGTCTCTTCACTTTCTTGATTGTTTCTTTGCTGTACAAAAGTTTTTTAGTTCAATGTGATCCCATTTGTTCATTTTTGCTTTGGTTGCTTTTACTTTTGAGGTACTACTCAGGAAATCTTTACCCAGATCAATGTCTTAGAGTGTTTCCCCATTGTTTTCTTCTAATATTATTATAGTTTCAGGTCTTAGATTTAAGTCTTTAATCCATTTTGATTTTTGTATATGGCAAGATACAGGGGTCTAGTTTTATTTTTCTGCATATGGATATCCAGTTTTCCCACAACAATTTATTGAACATACTGTTATTTCCCCAATGTATATTCTTGGCACTTTTGTTGAAAATGACTTGACTATTAATGTGTGGATTTATCTCTGGGTTCTCCATTGTGTTCCATTGGCCTATGTGTCTACTTTTATGCTATTATCATGCTTTTAGGTTCATTTAGCTTGGGAGTATAATTTGAAGTCAGGTAATGTGATTCTTCTAGTTTTTTGTGTGTGTGTGTGCAAAATGGCCTTGGCTATTCTAGATCTGATTCTCTTTTCACTGTTTTTTTTTTTCTTTTTTCCTGTATGTGTTTTTATATTGTGGTTATTATGAAGCATTCCATAGACATCTTATAGTTATAAAAGCCTACTTTAAGCTAATAGCAAACTATCATCAATAACATACAGTCTACAATACAATATATTTCCTTGTCATACTTTATGTTTTTGGTGTCACAATATACACCTTTCGACAAGGTGAGTCCATTAACACATTTTTGTAATTAGTCACTTTTTATATTTTTGGGTTTTTAACTTTTATACTACAATTAAAAGTGATTTCTACACCATCATTACAGTATTACAATATCCTTTATTTGTTTACATGATTACCTTTACTAGCAATTGTTACCCTTTTAATGCTTTCCTGTTGCTGTTTAGTATCCTTTAGTTTTAACTTAAAGAACTTGCTTTCACATCTCTTGCAACTCATTTTTAGTGGTAATGAACAAACTCAGCTTTTGTTTAGGAAAGTCTTTATCTCTCATTCATTTTTGAAAGAATATTTTGCTGGGTATAGATTCATAGTTGGCAGATTTGTGTTGTTTTTTTCTTTTAGTAGTTTGGATAAATCATCTAATTCCCTTCTGTCAGCAGAGTTTCTGCTGAGAAATTCACTGATAGTATTATGGGAGCTCCTTTACACGGTATCTCTTTATCTTTGAATTTGACATTTGATCATAAGGCATCTTAGTATAGACATTTTGATTTACCCTAATAGGAGAAATTTGAGCTTCATAAATATGGATGTCATTTTTCTCCCCAGATTTTGGAAGTCTTGGGCCATTATTTTTTAAAATAACTTTCTGGCTCTTTCTGCCTTTTCTTTCTGGAATGTCACATATATATAGATCCCTTTTATTTATTATGTCCCATTAATCCCATAACTATCTTTATTGTATTTTATTTATTTTTCTTCTTCTTCTTCTTCTTCTCTTTTTTGACATGGAGTCTCTCTCTGTCACCCAGTCTGGAGTGTAGTGGTGCAATCTTGAATTACTGCAACCTCTGCCTCCCGGGCTCAAACTATTCTCGTGCCTCAGCCTCTGGCATAGCTGGGATTACAGGAATGTGCTACTGTGCCCAGCTAATTTTTGTATTTTTAGAAGAGATGGGGTTTCTCCATGTTGGCCAGGCTGGTCTTGAACTCCTGACCTCAGGTGATCAGCCCTCCTTGGCCTCCCAAAGTGCTGGGATTACAGTCATGAGCCACCACACCTGGCCCTTTTTTGATCTTCTGACTGGATAATTTTAAATTATCTGTCTTTGAACTTGTTGATACTTTCTTCAGTTTTATCAAGTCGGCTGTTGAAACTGTCTCTTTGATTTTTCAGTCCAGTTATTTTATGGTTTCTATCTCTTTATTGACAGTCTCATTTTGTTCATAGGTCTTTTTTCTGATTTTGTTTAGTTGTAGGTCACTGAAACAATCGTGGCTCACTGCAGTCTCAACCTACTGGGCTCCAGTGATCCTCCCACCTTAGTCTCCCAAGTAGCTGAGACTACAGATGTGTGCCACAACATGTGTGCCATAACATTCAGCTAATTATGATTATTATTATTTTTCTTGTAGAGATGAGGCCTCACTATGTTGCCAAGTCTGGTCTCAAACTCTTGGCCTTAAGAAATTCTTGTGTCTCAGCCTCTCAAAGGGCTGGGATTACAGGCATGAGCCACAACAGCTAGCCTCACTGAGCTTCTTTAAGGTAATTATTTTGAATTCTTTCTCATGCAAACCATAGTTCTTCATTTCTTTACGGTCTGTTACTGGAGGTTTATTTTTCCCTTTGTTAGTGTCATCTTTTCTTGATTCTTGGTGGTTCCAGTAGCTTTGCATTTGCATCTACACATTTAAAGAATCAATCACTTCTTCCAGTCTTTATCAGCTTGTTTCAGCAGAGAAAATCTTTCACCAACCAGCCTAGCTGGAAGCTTCTCAAATATTTTCTGTGGCTATACACATTCCACTCCTTTCCTATTCTTGGTGGACACATTTCAGGGTTGTGCCTCTTCTCCCAATCTCAACATGTTGTGCTGGCCACAGTAAGTCATCTTCCTGAAAGGAATGCACTGGAATGGTGACAGGCTGCGTGCAAGTTCCACTTCTTTCCCTTCCTCCTGAAGGGTAAGACTCAGGATTGTAAACTTTCTCTTTATGTCACAGTGCCATACAGATTTGAAAGCTTCTTGCCTAATTTCCCTAGTGCAGCTCCACTTTTCTCACTTCTTCCTGAATACAAAATCTAAAATATTTGCATATTCTTTCCATCCCACAGTGCTATGCTGGCTGCTGAGAGACCCAGCACCTTTCTTTGGTGTTAGCTTCCCCGAGGCATTCTATTACTGGTTCCCTGACTGCTTGGAGTTGAGGTAAAACAAAATTAGGATTATTGGGGAGAACCCCAAAGCCTGGGAATGTCAGAAGGACTCTTCCCTCAGTCTTTCCTCCAAGGGAGAAATGATGAGCCTAATGAATTTCTTTTGTCACTGAGCCGAAGTGGCTTGTGGGAGAGGTTGACACAGATAAACTAAAATTGTTCCTTTCATCCATTTCAGAAAGATTTTTCCAAGTTTTTCACCTTTTGAGGCTGTTTCAAGTTCTTAATTGGATTTTACAGGTTTTATAAAGGTATTTTGGCCCAAATAGCATTGTCTTGTCAGTGTTTGTGTGTGGAGATGAGTGCTAAGACTTCCTACTCTGCCATCTTGCTGATATCGCTCTTCAGCAAACATTTTTATTTATAATGATTTTTTCTATTCGCTAGAAATTTACCAATTCTTTAGTTAATTTGTCTGTTTTTAAACATTTTTTGGTCAATTTTTCTATTGAGTTTTTTTATCGAGTTGTATAAATTCAGTCTTAGATCATTGATTCTAGACTACAGGTGTTATATAATTTAGTAATTGAGATTTTGATTTATTTTCACATCAAAATTTAGAATAAATATGTAGTCAAGTATGGAAATCTTTTAGCATATGGCTTCTGGGCAATAGTTTCTTTGACTTTATATGCAGAATGGAAATTGGGCTCTTTAATTTGATTTTTAAATGAACCCTGAAATTGAACATTAAAGTATAAAAGAAATCCTAATAGGCTACATTATTCGTCTTACTTTCTTCATTAGCATAACATTTAATAATAGTAATTCAATAAATATCTGATTCAATACAATTTGAACACTATATCATGAACTGTATTTAGAAATTCCCAACAACACTTTTACTAAATAATCTATAGTCACTTTTCAAAACATCAACTCTTTTTTTACAAATTTTCTCATGTCATACATAGAGTCCTTTTAAAAATAGGGTTAGCAAAAAAGGAGTTGGTTGCTTTTTTATGCGAAGTTTGAATGCAGTCATCTCTGAGACTGGCCTGACTGCTTGATGACTTTCTGTATGCAATTTTCTGAGTCACTCAAGCTTTAAACCACTTAAGTTTTTTTTCTGAGCCTGAGAGGAAGAGAAGACATCTGGTCACCAGCCTTTACATAATTATCCTTTATATTAGAATATTAGAAGACTGTGCCTTTGCCTTCTGCTTATGTTGAACCATTAAAATCCAATTTTGTATCTCCTTACCACGAAATGTATAAGAACAAATTCTTCTTGCCATGGTGGCTTGATATATGTAATAGGGGAGAAACATTGTTAAGAAATAGGAAAAATCTGACTACAAGAGAGTTTTAAAACTTATCATAAATCCCACAGCAAGGCATATATTGTTCATCTGTCAAAAGCTCAGATTTAAATATAATGGAATCTCCAAATAAAAAGAAATGTAAAGAAAATTGGATTTGCAATGTCTTAATATTTATATAAGGAATAGGAGATGTAAACATTGTCATTTCTAAGTCCCCCTACTATACAACCACAAGAAAGATTTATTCAACAATTCTCTTTTTTTATGGATGACTGACATTCAAAGTTAGGAATTATCAAGAAAAGAATGTATGCAAAAAATTGGGTCATCTGGCATTTGCAAGAATTGCAAGCAGAAACTTCAGAGTACCAAATATTTAAAAACAGCATTAGCCAGCCTAATTGAGCCAGATTGATACTTAAACAAATACTGAAAATTAGAATGGAACAAAAATGTATTTCAGTGAAGTGCTGTTCCAAGTATAATGCAGTTACTCCTATGGCGGCCCGTAAAATATTTGATAATAGAGTCTGTTTGGCAGAAGGTTTGCTTAGAGAGGAAATATACTCTAATAAGCTTGCTCTAGTCAGTTGGAATCCCTGGGAAACAGACTCTAAAATAGAGATTAGCATTCAGGAGTTCTATTCGAAGTGTTCTTAAGATCAATGTCTATGAGTAAAAGAAAGGAAGGAAAGGTAGGGCAGAGGATGAAGTGAAGCAATAAGAACATTTTATGGAATACCTCAGCCAATCCTATGAATAACTCAATTTGGAATAACTTTTCAAAAATCTTTACAAAATGTGTTTTATTTATGTTATTTATAAGAAATGTGTCAGACACAATTTATATTCCTTCTAAGATTCAATCAGCCCCATTCACCTGGAATGCCCAAAGCCAACTGCAAATGCTTCATTTCCTGGTATCATCATTTTATTCTTCCTCTCATGCTGAGAAGAGGCATTAGAAAACCATTCATTGTAATAGATTCCTTTTTTTCTTGGACCCTTAAATGTTTATTAGCGGTCAGTAATTTTATGAATGGGAAAACCAAATTTCAGGGTTTAAATGATTTTTCCAAAATAGAATTTCTATGGAACTATATCTGTTTGACTTCAGTAACTTGTTATCTCCTTGATATATTCTTCACTGTTATCATAAGTTATTGCTAATGTTATATGACAATTTTTTTTTTATTGAACTCCAGAGGCCTACGAGGAATGATGCCACTTCTAAAAAGATCATCAAATAAATTAACTCGAGATAGAGTATTTTCATTTACAGAGGGAAAAATTTTTCTCTTTTAGTTTCAGATTCCACATAAAATTTAATCAGTAATGTCACAATTTTAAAAATAAACAGATATAAATGAAAAGCAGTAAATATTCTAAATTTTTCTAAAGAAATGGCTCAAGAATACCAAATGCATTGAAGTAAGACTTAAAGCTGCACTCACCTGATTCTCTTTGTAAAATAGTAATAATCATGTGGATTAACTCATAGAATAATGCATTTTTAAGAATCATAAGCTGAATAATTTTAACAAAAAAGAATAGGATTGAAGAATAAGTACATCACACATTTTAAAGGCAAGTAGAGATTTTTGGAAAATATCTACTCATTTACATTTTTACATTGTTTATATTGGGTGTAGTAGTTATCTAGTCCCCAAAAATGACATAAACAATAACAATTTGTTAACTCACAGTGGGTAACTCTATAGAAATTTGGGGATAGTTTAAGTGGGTTGTTCTATTTCAAAGTCTCTCACATTATTTCAGTTAAGGTGTAAGCCATGGCTACAGTCATCTAATGATTTGACTTGGACTGGAAGATCTGCTTCTAATAGGGCTCATTTACATGGCTGTGACAAAATGCCTCCATCTCTTATGGCTTGGCGGCTGGCTTCTTCTAGTGTAAAAGATTAAAAGAGAGAGCAACATGGGAGCTTCATATCTTTTATCAGTCAGCTTCTGATAGCACACTCCAATACCATTTCATATTGATTATACAAGTTGTCCCTATTTTATATGGGAAGACTATAGATGGGTAAAAATAGCAGGAAATAGTGACCATGGAGTGATTTTTTAGAAAATAGCTACTGCAAAGATTTGCAAAATAAAATATTTCCTTACTTTAAGTAACAGTCTAACTTATTTTAAAAAACATAATGTACAGCTTTTAGAATCAGAAGACTTCAGTGTGAAAACTAACTTTTTCATCAGAAGGAAATTATTTAATCTTTAGGTTTAATGTTCTCATCAGAAAAATGGAAGCTGAAATATTTGCCCTTCTTTTTCTGAGTTGATAATGGTCCTATTAACCAAGATTGAGGATAAATGTCACAGATTAAAATTAGTTTGTTCCCTAATATTCTCTAGAATACTATTAGTACTATTAATCCTTAAGTAAAACTTTTATGGAGGACACACTTTATTTTCTTATGGCACAGAGGATTCAATGCAAAACAGCAAATTTATAATTTTAATAACTAACATTGGAAAATATGCTACTTTTTATATTCAGGATTTTTTATTCATACATAAAAAATTGTACAAATGGTTGCATGTGATATTTTGATACATGCATACAATGTGTAATGATCAAATTAAGGTATTTAGAATATCCATCACCTCAAGCTTTTATCAATTATTCTTATTGGGAACATTTCAAGTCTTCTAGCGATTTTAAAATATGCTGTAAATTGTTAACTATAATTATTAACTGATAACTATATTATTAACTTATTCCTTTAATCTAACTGTATATTTGTATTCATTAACAAATGTCTCTTCATCCCCCCTTTTACTCTTCCCTGACTCTGGTAGCTATCATTTTACTTTCTAACTCCATGAGATCAAATCTTTAAGTTCCACCAGATGAATGAGAATGTGCAATATTTGTCTTTCTGTGTCTGGCTTATTTCACTTAATGAACTCCAGTTCCATTTGTGTTGCTGCAAATAACAAGATTTTATTTTATTTGTGACTGAATAATACTCCACTTGCATATACACCACATTTTCTTTATCCATTCACCCACTGATGACACTTAGGTTGATACCATATCTTGGCTCTTATGAATAGTGCTACAATAAACATTTAATATATGAATTTATTTTCCTTTGGATAAATACCCAGTAGTGAAATTCCTGGAGTGTATGGTAGTTCTATTTTTAAGGTTTTTGAGAAATCTCCATATTGTTTTTCATAATGGCTGTACTAATTTACATTTCAATCAACAACAGTGTGTAAGAGTTCCTTTATCTCCACGTCTTTACCAGTGTTGATTTTTTTTTTTCTTTTTAATGATAACAATTCTAATTGGAGTGAGATGATATTTTATTGTGGTTTTGACTTGCATTTCTCTGATGATTAGCAATGTGGAGCATTATTTTTCATATACCTGTTGGATATCCATATGTCTTCTTCTGGAAAATGTGTATTCAGATCCTTTGCCCACTTTTTAATGAGGTTATTTGTTTCTTGCTGTTGAGTTTTTTGAGTTCTTTGTATATTCTGAATATTAGTCCCTTGTTGGATAAATAGTTTGCAAATATTTTCATGCATTCTCCAGGTGGTTTCTTCACTCTATTAATTGTTCCCTTTGCTCTGCAGAAGCGTTGTAGTTTAACATAGGCCCATTTGTCCATTTTATTTTTATTGCCTATATTTTTGAAGCTTTAGCCATAAAACCTTCACCTAGATCAACACCCTGAAGTGTTTCCCTTACACTTTCTTCTAATAGTTTTATGTTTTTATGATTTATGCTTAATTATTTAATCCATTTTGAATTGATTTTTGTATAGGTGAGAAATATGTGTCTCATTTCATTCTTCTGCATATGGATATCCAGTTTTCCAAGCATCATTTATTAAAGAAGATGTCCTTTCTCCAGTATATACTCTTGATACTTTTGTCAAAATCACCTGGCTGCAAATATGTAGATTTTTTTCTGTGTTCCATATCCTGTTCCATTGGTCTATGAGTCTGTTTTTATACTAACACCATGATATTTGTAGTATTATAGCTTCATAGTATATTTTAAGCTCAGGTAGTATGATACTTCCCTGTTTTTTTCCAAAATGCTGCAGCCCTCTGGGTGAACATGGTGGTATGTTAGCAGGGATTCAGGAATGTAGGGATGTAGGGACTATTCAGCCTTTAGGAAAAATGTAGCCTAGCAGGGGCTGGGCTCTCAAAATGGTGCTTTGCTGTAGTTGCTTGGGTTCAGGGGGTGCGTGAGACCCAGTGGGAACTCCTCTAGAACAATTGTGTGGACTCCTGGCAGCTCCCAGTACTGGTCTCAGAGCCCTTGAGGGGCAAGGGGCCTTCCAGTGCCTAGAATTGCAGGGGTTCATAGTGGGTATATGGACTACTGGGAATCTCTTGCTTACCTTTTCCCTGCAATGGGGAGTTTCTTTTGTCAGCTGATCCTGATCAGGCCAGCTGCTTTGTTTCCCTATTCTCCCATCCCTCGGATGTTTTCTGTCATTTCCCTGCTGAATTCCACTGCTCTCTCTTAGATGCTCTGTTCCCCCCGTGGTTATCTACTCACTGCTTTCGTTCTTCTTTGTGGAGGATGTGAATGCCAGGCACCTCTAGTCAGTCATCTTGAAGCCCTCATCTGGCCTCACCTCAACATGCTGTTTTTTAAGATCCACATTTCATCTGTTTTTTTCTTCATCCTACTGGACTTCTTATATTTTTGGTACATCTGATTTTATATCCCAAATAAAAATCTGTTACTGAATTTGAACATATATTTTGTATGGGATCTGATTAATACATTAGCATCCATAGGCACAAGGTCTATTTACTTTTGCTTGAGCCAGTAGTAAATGGCATATCATTATATAATTTACTAAAATATATTTATACTTTGGAGCATGAAAAATTAGTAAAGTATAAAAAGAAAAAGAAATAGACGAAGAATTTACATTATTTGGGCCAGGCATGTTGGCTCATGCCTGTAATTCCAGCACTTTGGGAGGCCAAGGCAGGCAGATCAGTTGAGGTCAGGAGTTGGAGATCAGACTGGCCAGCATGGTGAAATCCCATCTCTACTAAAAATACAAAAATTAGCTAGGTGTGATGTCACTTGCATATAGTCCCAGTTATGCAACAGACTGACGCACGAGAATCTCTTGAACTCAGGAGGCAGAGGCTGCAGCAAGCTGAGATCGCACCAATATACTCCAGTCGAGGCGACAGAGTGAGACTCTGTCTCAAAAAAGTAAAATAAAATAAAGAATTACATTATTTGGACAATTATCCTGCTGTTTCCACCAGGACTCCCTAAGTTAGTATCCATTATATTGTTGATGATGTACTTTAAAATATTTCATTATCACTATAAGTTAACTAATCTATGCCCCAGGGAAACATATTTAACATTTACTTAGTATTTGAAGGCCTCTAGAAAGAAATACAACCTGAAGATATCTCTACATTAAGCATCAAAGGGGTCATTGATCAACAAAAATAATACCCCGAATTTTTTTTTTGGTAAAATGAGTGATATTTAAGAAAATGTGATTGAAAACAATGTATAATCCTTAGGACCTTTGCCTAGTTTCCTCTACTTGGAATGTTCACCGTTGCTAATTTTCTCATCTCATTCAAATTGTTGTTCTAAGATTATTTTCTCATTATAAAAGACTTTGACCACCCTATTTTAAATTCTACTATAAATTCTCCCTAGCAGTCTAAGTCCTCCTTACCCAGTTCTCTTTTTTTCTAATATACTTTTTAGTTTATTATGTTTATTGTCTGACTCTTTCCTGTAAACTTTACAAGTGTATACATTTTTTTCTCCTTTTTAATGCTGATCCCCAGTTTCTAAAACACTACCACTCAGTGATTGGTTAGGAAGCATTTTTGGATCAATAAATGAGAAAGTGCTACTTCCCTTTCTTCTCACTTTACTATTACAGTTTTTTATACCTAAAGCTTTGTGTGTGTGTGTGTGTGTGTGTGTGTGTGTGTGTGTGTGTAATGTATCTATAATTCGTGGAGGTTTTCTTTTCTTCCACTTTAAAGTTGTCTTTTATTATTACATCCATGATAAATTTTCCTGTTTTACAAACATGCCTCAAGGTAATAGACAGTAATTGAACTTAGTATCTTTTATGTCATAAAACAGCAATTTTCAAACCTCAATGTGGTAAGAAAACATAGAGGAGTCTGCTAAAATTGCAGCATTTCATGTCATATCCTCAAAATATCAATTTAGTAAGTCTGGGGAGGGGCCCAGAAGTCAGCAGAATAAACAAACATTCCAGATAATTTAGGTAAAGGTAGTTATTTGATAACCGTTTGAGAAATACTGTGGGCTGCCCACAAATTGATAACAGCAAACCCTGACTCTGAAAGATTAACTGTTCTATTGATTTTTAGGTAATAAAAATGTAAAGAATTTTCAGCCTGTTTATCATGGATGGATTAAAATAGTAAAAGACAAATCATTTCTTTGTTTTCTGGTACATTTATTGATTTTTCCTATTAATTTATGTTAAATAACCATTCAATCATTTAACAAATAATCTGTAGGTTTGCTAGAAATGTTTCCCTATCTTGGTTGATTTTCAGTGATAAGTAAAATTTAAGTTCTACTTTCAGAAGTAAACCTTGTAATTATCCCTAAATGGTGTTGTTTAGACATGGTAATTAAAATGCAGTCATTCATTTTCCAGAGATTTCCAATGATTCGTAAATTCAATCTAAACATAATCCTGTCAGGATTGCTTTACCTACATTACCGATTCAGACTCTCATCTCAATTTAAGTAACTGTTTATGAAGTTAGTATGTTCTATTTTTTAGGATAAATTTCCTTTTATTTGCAGTGGTAATTATTGTAACCAATCTCGACAGCAAGTTGCAAATGAATCTCTCCACTGCTAAAGACAGTTTGTTCTTAGTATAAACAAAATCTATATATCTGCCCCAAATTCATTCATCTGCACTAAAATTTTGAATTACCGAAAAACAGATAAAATAGATAAAATAAATAAAATAAAAGCAAATTAATGTGGTACAGGTAATATATGAAACAAACTACTTTTTTTTTTTAAATTTAAATATAGAGTCTCACTTTGTCACAAGGCTAAAGTGCAGTGGTATGATCTCAGTTCACTGAAGGCTTGATCTCTTGGGCTCAAGTGATCCTCCTGCCTCAGCCCCCCAAGTAGCTGGGACTGCAGGTGTGTACCACCACACCGGGCAAATTTTTTTGTACTTTTTGTAAAGATGGAGTTTTGCCATGTCACCCCAGCTGGTACTTTCTATTTTTATATCAAATTTGCTATTATTAATTTCTTCACTATTTCTTTAATACAGTTTTTTAAATGATGAGCACTACCGAATTAATAAAACTTAAAGGTAAGAAGTAAAGGATTTATTTTCAAAATGACGTAGAAAATGGGTGTGAATTGACTTCCCTCTCTCTATAATAAAGAAGATGTTTTCTACAAAGAAAACTGAAGTAATTCTAAGACTAAAGACAGAAGAAAGTCTTCTTTCTCAATTGAAATATTGTTGCAAATATATTTGGAATATTCAGATTATCCCAATAAATATCCCACAAAACTCTGTATTTAGACCCAGCCTAAAATAAATTATTCTGAGGTTTCAATTATTTTAGGGTTGGTTCCTCTATTGCTGTCAAAGGAAATTCAATTCTACAAGCATTTATTGAGTATTCCATATAGAAAACATGTGCCAATTCCTGGCAGGAAAGAATAAACATGCAGGAGAGAAAAGGCCCTAAAAGAAAAGTGTTTCTCAAACTAAGTGATAGAGCTAGAATTAAAAATGATTTTTCAGACTGATGCTTCCAAAGAGATAATTTGTATATATTTATATAAAGTTTCAAGAGACCATTAATTCCACCTTTATAGTAGCTAACTCATCAGTGACATAAAAACATGAAGTCATCATTATACTACTAATTTCAACCCTTACTATTTGTCAAGTTTTGTGTTAAGGACTTGAGACATGAAAACTTAAATGTCTCCAATATTTGTTTAAGCTACATTCCCTTTCCATATCTCTCCTGTCCTGGAGGGGCTGAAAGTCTTGAAATCAAATTGCTCCAATGGGAAGTTCTTGCAAGGGGTTTAGAAGGCAAAAGAAAAACAAAAACTGTCCTTCTCCTCCTGAAACCTATGGTATAGATGGTAGAGCTTGGTAGATCCGTAGTTTTGCAGAGTTCTCACTAGTTTAGTGGAAATTACTCCTTTTGGGGCTGCAGCAACCTCTGACAATTGGTGCTCCCTTATCTGGAAAGCTTGAGTAAAACCTGAGAGCCGGGGATGACTTTCCCTGAACTTTGCTTCTCTATCCCTTACAATAGTTTGTAAGCACTTAATTCCTTGTACAAACTTTCTTGCTTCATAAATCCTGAAAGATTTATTTTCCAAACCCTACCTTGAGACTGATTCTTGCAAACAATTCTTTGTCCCCAATGTTTAGGCATATTTAGGCTATGTTCAGAATTAATCATCTTTTCTTTTCCTCTGGAGAATCTACAACACCAGGGTCATGTCTAAACCAAAAAAAAATGTAATCAAAATATACTTAAATTTTGACAGATAAGTATGAAATAATTGACATGAAATGGCCCTTTATGTAGATAAAGATTCCTTAAAATCTGTGCAGAGTCAATATAAAGAGTGGAATTCAAATTGACACCTTCATATTTAAGCAAGCAAATAACCAGAGTTGCTTTTATTTGAGCAGTTGATATAATTTTTTAAAAAAGCTTAAAATAAAACATTTCTAAAGATAATACGAAAAATAAATTTTTATTTTAGGTTTAATAAATACACTTATTTTTCATAGTAAGTATACAGAGTTTTGCTGGCCTTTAGAGATTATATCCATTTATGTGCTGTACCAACAAATGCTCTGATGATATCAATGTAAATTATATCTGAGTAAAGATGACAGAAGAGAATCATAGATCGTAGCATATGCATGTATCCTCAAGCAGAATTTATTACATTTGATAGAGAAGCAAGTTAAAATTTAATCCCTACAGTGTTCTTTGGATGGTCTTGCTTTTGTTTATTTATTCTAGCATGAAAGTGTAAAATATTGTCTATATCCTTAAGGATCTCAAGCTTATTTTCAAAATCCTCATTTTGTTATTCTATAGCCTGACTCAATTCAGCTCAAAGAAACACATTCCCTTAGGTGTTATAATGGTTAGTGTACAAATTATTTGACAACTTGGTCATACAGCTGTAGTAACATAGATATACTCTCTTTCAGTACATATCCAGGATGTATAGCTCCATCAAAAAAAGAAATGGCAGTAATATAAGAACATGTGTAGTAAATGGGGCAGTTTAGCAAAGCATTTAGCGATAATTTTGCTAGAGATTGCTGTAGAAGGAACAAAAATTTCACGTATCATGCCTGCAATAATCTTTCTTGTAAACATTTACAATGAGGTGATTAAAGGACCATTTGGTCTTTATGCCTGCCATTTCACCATTTAAGGCTTTGTACACTAACTTTTCGGCAGCAAATGATTATGGTTTAGAAGACAACAACATTTTAATGTATTGGAATGTATTTTTAAGAAAAGAGCAGAATGTAATTTGTCTATGGTAAATGTGATAATTTGAGAGTATTTGTTATCTAGAAAATCAGATTACAACCACTAATTTGAAGTACACAAGACAAGTCAAATTTTGGATTTTTAATGTAAATGATCTTTATGTTAGGCACTATATTTATAACTGTATTTAATGTTCAAAAAACAACTTCAATTTCTGAGTTAAATGTATGATTTGCAATCATTTTTTGAAGCAAGAGATAATTTACATATATAACACAAAAGGACATATTTAAAAGCGTATTTGTTGTAATTTCTAAACTATTCACTATTTATATGAGCTGTGGGATATAAGTTACAATACCTGGCTAAATCTACTGAATTTTCAAGCTTAAAGTAGTCTTCATTTGTAGTGAATGCCTTTTTCTCTAATTAAACAGCAAAATTCAGAGTCAAATCTTTGAAGTGTGTGTCCATATGTAACATACTCAGAGATTATCAGGCAAGCCACTTAACTGTAGATGAAAGCCTAAGGGAGGTGACTTAAACATAGTGCTCAGTTGGAACAGAAGGTGGAAAAAGGGGTAGAGACCTGTAAGTTCCCCATAGTTGAGGAGGTGGTCCAAATTAATACAGTGGGGGTTGGAATTTTCCTCTGGAAAATTAATATAGGAAATATGTGGGAAAAGTCAGAGGTTTGGTGCATCAGTTTTTAGAGTAGAGATAATCTAGGCTGGGCACAGTGGTTCACACCTGTAATCCCAGCACTTTGGCAGGCCAAGGTGGGAGGATCCTTGAGCTCAGGAGTTCCAGACCAGCCTGAACAACAGTGAGAGCTCGTCTCTACTAAAAAGCAAAAAAAAGTAGCCAGGCACAGTGGTATTTTCCTGTAGTGCCAGCTACATGGGAGGACTCTTTGAGCCCAGGAAGCAGAGGTTGCAGCATGAGCTGTGATAGCATCACTGCACTTTAGCCAGGCAACAGAGCAAGATCCTGTCTCAAAAAATAAAAAAAGGCAACATAGCTGCCCCAGATTTCAGATCCAAGGTAGATATTATGCTATACCAGACGAAGGCTTTTTTTTTTTTTTTCCTTTTTTAGACACAGACCCATGTATTTCATTGAGAACAGAGAAAAAAAATTCAGGCACATCATTTACAATGGAAAAATAAGTGAAGCCCCCTTGGCTTAGAACTACTTTCTCTGAAAAGATTTGATAAACACATCTTCCAGGAGCTGGTATTTGAAGAACCGTATTTTGGTTTATTGGTCTTAATAAGTATCTCTGATGTGGCACCTCGTATCTTTCTCCAGAAAAAGTTCTTTCTGAAACACAAAAAATAAATAAATGGTTATAGGTTATCTCTTTAAAATGCAAGAGTTTTATGAAGCTTTAACTGTATTTTGTAGTACTGGTTTTCAGTTTTTGAACTCTGTACTAGTGTATCTTATCCTCTTCTGATATATTCTTTTCTCTTTCTTTCCAAGGTCTTTTCTGGAGTCTGTTTTCTATAGAACAGTATGTCCTTCTGAAAATGGTAGTGGCCAGGTCTGTTACCTGGGTTGCAATATTGGGGAGATTATAACATTTTCTGTCCTTGAGTTAGCTTTATATATAACTCTGTTCCGTCTGGAAGTTTAAAATTATCCTCCAAAAAAACATAAGCTTTCAATTCTTTTAGTATTCTTTCTAAAAAGTCAATTTTGAATACACCAAATTGACTCAAAGATTTCCCACCAAAAAATTACTCTAAAACCCTTTTATTGTTCACTTAAGCCTACACACTCCTTCAGAGTAAAATTTTTGACCTGAGTTCTCCAAATGCTGTCATTATTCTTTTATTATCTACTCATATCTAGAATCACACCATGGAGTCCATTAATTTTTGAGATATTTTGGAATTTATTTCTCAACTTGTTGCTCACTCAGATAAATTCTCCTTATTCTTAGGAGGGTTTCCAAGGAAAAAATAATAATAAATATAATCTCTCAGAAAGTTTAAGAAAATCAGGGCCAGCCTTTGGTGCTTAGAATTATATTTTACACCTATCACATATTTCATCATTTTTTTTTGAGACAGTCTCACCCTTGTCGCCCTCATCATGTATTTTTAATTAAAATAATTAGATTTAGACATGTATGGGTATTTGAGTTCTCTTGCTACACACTGTCTTAAATGGCCAACATTTTCCAACATCTATGTGCTGTTTAGATATTTCCATTCTAAGATTATTATTCAATTCTTTGGTAGTCTTGTTTTTCTTCTGCTGAGTAGTGTACCTCATTTCACTTATACTGGCCTTCAATAGTATCTTTTGGGCTATTTTTCTTGTTGGCCAATGGATGTCACAGAGTAAGTTCTTTCTAAGGGACCACAACTGGCAAGTAAGTCACTTTTTTCAGACGAAATCTGTTTTAATTGATCTCTGAGGCTTTATCTGAATCACAAAAATGATGAGTTTTTCATCTCCGTGGTGGATTCTAACTCTAACTTCATAGATTTTGCAGTTGTCCTAGTGGCCCCATATGAAACCAGATCCTCAGAGTGTGAACAAGTCATAAGATAACGAAGTTAAAATCTGGGGCAGGGAGATGGCTGAGACCATAGAAGCCAATAGTGATGCAGGATTTTTTGCTC